>NC_140519.1:18731495-19931495 GCF_964339955.1 Pipistrellus hanaki | reverse complement strand
CCGGGGCTCAGGGATGGCAAGCACAGCTGCAGCGTACAAGCCTCTCTGGCCTCCATGGTAGCGCTACCAGAGCAGTGGCAGTGGCGGTGGCAAGCGCAGCAAGGTGGGAATGAGCAGGAGACAGCGCCCAGCCCAGGCTCCTCCCCAGCCACCTGCCACTTCTCGCACTACTACATCCCTCTAGGGATGTTGGACTGCCGGTTTCAGTCCGATTCCTGGGCTGAAACCAGCAGTCCGACATCCCCTGAGGATGGATTGCAAGAGGACACAGGCCAAGTTGTGGGACCCCACCAGTTCACTCATCCATGCACTGGGTCTCTAGTTAAAACATAAAACTATAAACACATAGCGGTCCTGAATTCGGTTGTGTAAAAGGAAATATAATTGAATCCCAGTTATCTAGGATTTGGAGGGCCAGTGAGGAAACAGGAAGCATGGAGACACTTGTAATGTTCTATTTCAACTAGATTGATTATTTAAAGAGTCTTCTCCCATTTGATTTTTAATTAAAACTAACAAGCGACCTGGGAGCCTATCTCTGTGTGGTCTGGGATATCTTGCTTAGGTATTCTGACACTTACCAACCAAAGGTTTTTGGATTGCATGTACCGCCTGGAGCCACATGGGGATTCTCTTTAGGAGTGCTCCTGCTTTCTAGAAGTGCTTATTGCTCAGCCTGCCCATGACATCATCCTTCCTTAGACACTGTAACTTGGATTGGCGGCCACCTTTTACAGTTGAGTCATCGTCTCTAAATATCCTTGTGCCTCACTGATCCACTGGGGAGGTTCCAGAATTTTTACAGCTGGAACATCTGAGTTATGACCAACATGTTAATTTTGGAAATGTGTGACTTATGTCCCCAAATTCTATAGGAATACAGACATCTATCCCAAAGGAAAATAACCCTAATCCCCAAAGTATTTGGGAAACAAGTATAACCTTATAAACTCGTTTCCCAAATACTTCTAAGAATTCTTAAGGGCTGATTATCTCCAATTCCTAGTTGTCAGTTACCACCCTTTGCTCTGGACCACTGCTATATATATATATTTTTTCCCTCTCTCTTCTTCCCACTTTCGCACGGACCCATAATGCAGAGTCCAGGTTTTTAGTAAAATGCTAGCCTTTTGAGACAAGGGAAACTGAAGCAAAAAGGAAAAAAGAAACAAACAGCTTTTGTGTAGAGAGAGCCTTCAGACAGTGCCGCAGACATTTGCAGTGGAAAGTGGTTGGCATCTATGGGAACATGAGTACCAATGGGATATGGGGGAGGTGCCTGCAGCATCTGCCACGCCAGGCGCCCAGAATGCATTGCCTTCATTTTACAGATAAGCATCTGCGAGGATAGGACGTATGCTGAGGGCCGCATCACAAGTAATTGGCAGAGCTGGAAGTCGAAATCAGAGCTACCTTTTGTTTTGCCACGTCTCCTTCCCCACTCAAAAGTAGCATGCTGTGGGAATAAATCCCATGTTGTAGCTGCTTTGAACAGAAGGAAACCTAGGGGAGGAAACGGTTGAAGGCAGCATGGATGGAAGACTCTCGCAGTCTGAGCTCCAAAACCTGAAGGAGGAAAAGAGCACTTCCTTCCTGAAGATAGCTGGCACTGAATGTGGGCTGGTTGAATAAATGAATAAATTAGAAAGGTTACTAGATGTCTAAATAAATAAATTGGTGGCACTAAAGTAGTTCAGAGAAAATAACATTTCCAAGCATTAAAAATCAATGTCAATACATTTTTAAAATTCTTTTTAAGTATATGTTATTGATTTTTTACAGAGAAGAAGGGAGAGAGATAGAGAGTTAGAAACATCGTTGAGAAAAACATCAATCAACTGAGCTGCCTCCTGCACACCCTCTACTGGGGATGTGCCTGCAACCAAGGTATATGTCCTTGACTGGAATCGAACCTGGGACACTTCAGTTCGCAAGCCGATGCTCTATCCACTGAGCCAAACCAGTTAGGGCCATTTTTTAAAACTTTTTAATTTAAAATTTAAAAATAAGGGTTAAAGTGAATGGTAGAGTTAATTTCTACAAATCTATGATCTACACTGAATAATGATTAACATTTTTCTATGTTTACAATTTTTATCTGGTGAAGTAGTTTAAGGCAAATCTTAAACATGATTATTTTATTCATAAGTACTTCTATAAACATTTCTAAAAATAAATTTTGTTCATAAGTACTTCTATAAACATTTCTAAAAAATAAATGTTTTCTTACATAAACACAATATTGAACTAATAAAGTGAACAATAATTTTTAATATCACCTAATTAGCAAATCATATTTAAACTCTCCTGATTGTTCTCCATCTAACTCTCTCCAGTTTGTCTGTCTGAAGCAGTGTCAGAAAACAGCCCACCTATCGCATTTGTTTGTTATGTGTTCTAAGCCATGTTAAATGTATAACTAACTGCCCCTACCCTTTTTCATGACCTTGCTTTGTTAAGGAGACAAAATCAGTTGCCCTGTAGAACATGTGGAATATCTATAATTCTGAATATGTTGTGTCAGTGTGTTTTACCTTTTAGTATTCATAGTGACACATGCAACTAACATATGTTCATCATGTTGGTTACTGATATAGCCATAAGCAGTGCAGTCAGGTGTTTCTGAGGGGTCTTCATACGCTTGCCCACACAGCTTCCATGGAGGTAAAAGAAGCATTGTGTTTGGAAAGCTTGTAAATCACCTCACCCAGATCCAGCTATTCTGGAAGCCCACACATTGGGAGCTGTCAGTGCAGCTTTAGGCAAGTCCCAAACTGATGGACGATGGAAGAAAGGCCAAGACATAGAGAGATAGAGATCCAAGTCAGACCAACATCTGCTTTATCCACACTGTGGCTCCATTCCCTACTTCTATCTTTTAGTGGCGATGTTCAAACGAGGTTTGTGCAAGGGCAAGTCACAATGGAGCTTCGGGACCAATCCTGTTTCACTCCAATGCAGTAATGAAATTTTCATCTTTAGTCATAGTTTTCCAAATCCTGAAAGTCAGTGATTTTAGAGATATCAAAGTGATTTAAGAAGTGTCAGCTAATGAACAACATCCTATATAATAAAAGGCTAATATGCAAATCAACCAAATAGCTGAACAAGTCACTATGACATGCATTGACCATCAAAGGGCAGACACTCAATGCAGGAGCTGCCCCCTGGTGGTCAGTGTGCTTCCACAGGGAGAGTGCTGCTCAGCCAGAAGCCAGGCTCATGAGTGGCGGGTGCAACAGGGGTGGTGGTGAGAGCAGAAGGAAACCTAGGAGAGGAAATGATTGAAGGCAGCATGGATGGAAGACTCTCATGCTCCCATGGGGAGCGAGCCTAAGCAATTAGTCGGACATCCTTGAAGGCTCCCAGACTGTAAGAGGGCACAGATCAGGCTGAGGGACACCCCCCCTTCCCCCCAGTGCATGGTGTCATGCACTTGGCCTCTAATAAACTGACAAACAAAAATACCAGTCATAGAAGCATCAAACAGACTGTCAAACCTCAGAAGGAAGGCAGGAAAGGCGGGAGGGTGGGAAGGGCATGGGAACCTGCAAGTGAGATCATCCAATAAACTCACATGCATATATATATATATAACCCATGAACATATACAATAGGGTGGTGAAGGCCTGGGGTGGGGGACAGGTGTAGTGTAGGGTGGGAGAAATCAATGAGAGGAAAAGGGGACATATGTAATACTTTCAACAATAAAAAAATTTTTAAAAAATGGTCAGTACCTATCTCAGGCTTTTTTTTAGATATTCCGAGAATTGGGTTCCTTTGCTTTTGGTGGGATGTCACTAACCACTCTTACAATTTTGGGGTCAAAATTAGTTCAGCTCAGCCTCTCAAAATACAAAAGAAATGATTTCCACACCATCCAGACTCCATCTGACTCCACTCCTGTAGTTGTTCAGGATCTAGCCACATCCCCTTGGCATATGGTGCCCTAATAGTGAGAGAGGACCTGTCCTCAGTGAGTCATATAGGTTAAGCCTTCACATTAATGCACTGAACTCCTCATTGGACTGCAGAAAAGGAAGCTCTAGCAAGGTTCCTAGTGCAGACAAAGGGGACTCCACGAAAAGTCGTGCAAGCCTTTGCAATTTCTTGTCATTCAGAGACTCTCCTCAATACTGGCCTGATCAACCCAGTGAACCTCGAACTCTCCGATCCTCTCTGGACTCCTGCCTCTGGAATGGTGCTCCAGGACTTCAGACCCACGGGCTTCTCTCCAACATCACCCTTCTCCCAAGTCCAAGGAAAGCTCTTTAGTCTGGGAGGATAATTCCCCTTTCTGTCATCTACTCCCCAACACATGCCACTCTATTCTTTCCCAATAGGCTTTGAATGTTCTTAAAGTCTCCAAAACAACCTAAAACTAATTCTCTTTTCCTAAAAAATAGAGGCCATTTAATCTTTGATTCTCTATCATGTAGCAAAGAAAGGATGAAGACATTTTTATATTAAAATAAGTCTGAATATTCATACCAGGCTACATGCTTACAGATATTCCCTTCATTTTTCTTCCTGAAAATATGGTTCCTGTTTCTTTCCATTGCAAATTAGGGATATAATCCCTGCATTGTGGTTTTCACATAGGCTATTGCTACCTTGGAAAACATAAAATCTGATGGGCCTACAATTAGTATAAATAGCTTATAATTAGAAACAGTTTTACCATGGCTCCTGCTTCTTCTTCTTCTAAAAAATATCACCTTTCCCCTGTCAATAAATAAATAATTAGAAACCAGTATATTTTGACGATACCTAAATATACTAGTAGAGCTATCCTTTTTATGCCACTTATCATAAGTCACAAATGTGGTATGACTTTGTAGTTTTTAAATTCTTTGTAGCTTTTTTTTTTTTCCACCTGTAGAATGAAACGACTGGCTCCATTGATCTAGAACTTACCCTTCCTGTTCTAAAGTACTCTGCATTTCACACACACACACACACAGCTCCTGACAAAAAGAAAAATATAAGGTATGCTTAATCTTATAATAGCCCTATTCTTTTTAAATCCTCACCAAGGATATTTTTCCATTGATTTTTAGGGAGAGAGGAAGAGAGAGGGAAAGACAGAGAGAAATGACAATATGAGAAAAACACATTGATTGGTTGCCTCCTCCATACCCCCTAATCAGGACCTGGACCAAGGAGGAACCTGCAACCAAACCGAGGTACGGGCCCTTGACCAGACTCAAACTCTGGACTCTTTAGTCCACAGGCCAATGCTCTAGCCACTGAGCCAAACTGGCTATGGCCCTATTGTCCTTTTTTTTTTTTTTTTTTTTTTTTTTTAACAGTTTGATTTGTTTTTGTTTTGTTTTTTGAAAATTGTCAACTCGTCAAAACCCAACAAATGATATCATAACCCTGTCAACTATTGAGATTACTGGAAATAAACTAGACAAAGGTTAGACAAAAATTACTTCTGACAGAAGAAGCTTTGTTAAGAATATGGTTGAGGGTCAGTCCCTCAGTGGTAATGGGCAATTACAGATGCCCTTCATTTTGACTAATTTCACAGTCTTATCACTACTGACACACTTTACTACTTGATTCTTACTTTTTTTCATAATCCTACTAATGTTAAATAAATGCTACTTTAAAGGCTCACACCTCTATGAACCCCAAAATGCTTTCATAATGGCCCTTTTTAACTGAGTGAATGTTTTCCCTAGACTACCTACATTTAATCATCTCCACAGAGTACAAGCTGTTTACTTCATTGTTGACTTTCTTGAAGCACAAAAAGACTTCATTATTTGAATTACTGTCTAAACATCAATCTCAGAAATAAACTCCACTGGGCATTATTTATGAATGTTGAGGTCTCAAATGATTCAAATTCAGTTTCACGCACATCCACAATAATTATTATTACCAAAGAGGACATATTTTAGAGAACAAGATGTGAATGTTCTGAAAAATTTATCAAATAAAATCTGGGCAGTTTTCTCCCATAAGTTCTCAATGAGTCACTACACACTCTTATTGACCTTATTAGGAAATTTCTATTTGAGGTGGGATTGATTGGGGAACAATTTATGGTGATATGCGGCATACTATTTGGAAAACGTAGAAAGAAAGAAGAAAAAAAAAACCTCTATTGCTTCATTGAAAAGGCCTCCTGAACTTCAGGCAAGTGTTTCAAATCATAGGAGACTGATTAACCATCTCTGAACAAGGTGTATACTTGAGCTCCCTTTTGTTTTTTTTGTTTTTTTAATTGATTATGGTCTCACATAATTGTCCTTATTCCCCCATTCCCATCCCAAACCCCTCCCTAGATATGCCCCCCCACCCCCCCCTCCTGTTGTCCATGGCCACTGGCTAGGCCCATATGTATGCACACAAGTTCTTTGGTTAATCTCTTCCCCTTACCCCCATCCTCCCTTACTTTCCCTCTGAGGTTTGAGAGTCTGATCGCTGGTTCTCTTTCTCTGGGTCTGTTTATGTTGTTCATCATCTCCTCTAGATGTGTAAAATCATGTGATCCAAGAAATACCCTTGTAAGAACCTAAACTGCAACAAGCATTTGCCTCTCTTGAGATCCCTTTTGAATCTATAGAGAAGCTTTGCTGTATCTATTCAATGTACCATGCTTGTAAATTTTGGTAAGATAAGGATGTTGATGCAATGTTAGCTACCACATGGAGAACGGAGCACATTCAAGCAAGAGTGGATGCAAGTGATGAGTAGGTTGTTGAAAAAGTAGCATATATTGAAAAGTTCTTATATGCCAGTTATTATTCCAAATGTCTTATATATAGTATTTTATTTTTTTCTTTTAACACTTTGTTAAGCAAGTACCATTACCAATGATACCTCCATATAACAGATGAGGTGACTGAGGCAGAGGGAGGCCAAAAAACCTCCCCGAGGCCATATTTATAAGATGAAGAACCAGGGTCCAAACTTACGTGTTCTGACTCTAGCCCGCGCTGACCCACATGTGGTACTGCAGTCACACATGAGCGAGATGGCAGTCACTTGGACCAGCGCGTGGCAATGGAGAAGAACAGAAGCTGATAAACTGCAGATACATTTATGTTTATATTCATCTACCAGAGAGGACAGTTGGAAACAATATTAACATCCAACATTAGGTGTTTGACAATACATTTTAGCATATTTATATAAAGCAACACCATGTAGCTATTCAAATCACTTTTCCCGATCATGTATAATAATAAGCATGAAAGGCACTATTTATTCTTGATTTAAAACATAATGTTAAATAAAAAACATAAGTATACAAAATAAACATTTATATTCCAATTTCTTATAAGTGTGTGTGTGTGTGTGTGTGTGTGTGTGTGTGTGTGTATATGTATATGTGTTTATAAGTGTGAACAACAGTGTGAAAAGCCATTCAAAATGGGCTGGGAGTTGGGACTTTGCATGATTTGTATTTTGTTTGTACCCTGCATTTCTGCAAGAGCATGAGTTGTTTCTATAATGATAGCAAAACTATTTGCAGGGGGGATAAAAGGATGACCAAACCATAGTTCAATCATGAGGACTAGAAAGACCAGTGGGGATTCAAGACATGGCTGACAGGAGTGAGGGCAAGAATGTGGAATGAACACTGAGTCAGCCCTACAGCCATGGGTTCCCAAGTAAGTCCCCCCAGCTTGGGGAACACCAGCCCAGGCACCTGGAGAACTGGGCTTGCAGAGAGATAATCCTCAGCATCTGCACTCAGAGAACACTGGGAAACCACCCATCAACAGGATCAGAGAGGATAACAATAACACACCCAGAGCCCCACAGAGAATCTAGCAGTTTGTGCATTAAAAATGGGGACTGGAGGAGATAAGGAGAACAAGTAGGGAGGGAGGGAAGAAAGAGGGGTTAGAGTAGAGCTGGTGGGCTTTTTCCATAATTTATTCATCCTCTGGGTAGGGAGCCCCTATGTAATAAGATCCTATGGATATTAGCTGCAGTCAAGATTAGCAAAATGAGCTAAGGCTAAATATGGACCCCCTCTGGAGTTCAAGGTCATCAAAGGTAAAGATCTATAGTTGGGAGAAACTACTGAGAGAAGGGGATGGCTAGAATTCATTTTGAAGAAGTAGGTAGAACAGAAAGCATTCTTATTGTTGGGTAAAGATCAATTTAAATATCAAAGTTCAAAGTGGGGTCAGTCATTGGATTAAAAAAACACACATACACATAAAAAAAAAACCACTACCAAGGTAACAGTCTTTCAGTCCCAGAACCTCTGAGCTTTAGCCTTCATAGACATACTAGCACAGGACAATTACATAAGAAACGATCACTATGACTGGACACCCTCTCCTTCAAAGTCCTCCTTCCTCTTGCTTCCTCCCAAACTCTCTGCTCCTAGGCTCTACACACACTTTCTGGACCTGACATCCCAATTCAGATTCTCTTCTTTTGTGGTAGAATTAGAACTCCATCAAGACACACATTCCACAGAGGGACCACATTCCTCAACTCGAGACCAGCCCATTCTGTCCAGGGAGCTGGGCTGATCAGATAAAACTTTTGTTCATCATTTCAAAGATGTTCTGCTGTGAATATGTTCATTCCACCTGGTGCAGGTTGGAGCAAAGTTAACTTTTCCTGGACAAGTGCAATTCCTAGTCCATTTGCATCCTGTTAGTCTTCCGCTTTTCTGCAGAGCATTTTATTGCCGAGCACGTTTCAATGATTTATTAGCCAGTTCTCTACTAAAGGCTGGAAACTTGTTATTTCCTCTATGTTTATGGATGATAAAAAACAGAGCTACAGAGTCATTAAATGACTTCCGTAAGGTCATCCCACAAGTTTGAAGGACAGAGCTGGGGTTAGAACTTGTACTGTCTGTCTCGCCCCCGCCCTGAGAGGTCCATTGGGCCACACTGCCTCTCTGCAGGACAACATAACATGCCGTCAGGGGCAGATGTTGCCTGTCACCCTGACCATCCATCATGCCCATAAGAAGGTGCAATTACGAAGAGAGATTTTAAAAAATAGCCCTTATCCAGGTGGCTAAAATCACTTCACTGAAACAAAGGCTTAAAAATCAATGTCTGAATAGTGGTAACATTTTAATCCTCACCTAAGCTTCTTTCTGCTGGCCCACCCAGCACGATCTGCATCACCTTCCCCTGACATTAGTGACAGGTACTCAAAGGATGAAAAATAAGACCTTTTCAGTATTTGTCTAAGCAATTAGGGAAGGAAAACTTTGGGAGGAGGCAAAGTCATCTGTTGAATTATAAAAGCGAGGAGTAGGATTTAGGGATTGTCCATTGCCCCCAATTTATCAGAACCACTTCTCAGCCCTGCCTCCTCCTACCTGTCCTTTTTCTTTTGTGTAAGAGCCATTTATCATAGGTGATTAGGGAATGACTTTAAATGTCATGAAGAAAAATAGGCCATAGAATTGATCTAGAAGAGAACAGCTACTCCAACTTCTTCATTATACCAGTGAGAAAACTGATAGAAAAGTTATATAAATTCCTGAGAATCATAAGGCTAGTACTGATAGCATCAGATCTATGGATCCATCATAAAGATCTGTAGATCTATGTACCTCCCAGTCTGGGGTTTAATCTACTACAACCCAGGACCCAGTGGATTAAAAAATATTCGACACAATGGATTAACAATATTCAATCATTTGTTCAATAAACTCTAAGGGCCTGCTATGTACCAGAAGTTTGACAAAACATGGTTTTGCCTTCAAAACATCTATAGTCTAAAAAGGAATGATAGCAATATAGTACCCAGTTAACAACTATCATATAATTTTAAAATACTTTCATAGATAATAGAGTGAAGGGATAACATCACCTTTGACTGGCTTAGGAGATATCTTCTATTTCGAATTATTTAATACTTAATGGAAATGTATTTTAAGAGACACAAAGAAAAGGAACTTGTCTTAGTTCATACAGAGTCTAGATTTCACTATACTCTCTCAATTTGTACTCCACTCTTGAATGCTAAGACACTTAATGATTCTGACACTAATTATGAATAGGGCAGAAAATAAAATTTAGACATAGAATAGAATAGAATAGAATAGAATAGAATAGAATAGAATAGAATAGAATAGAATAGAATAGAATAGAATAGAATAGAATCTATATACCGGTATATTTAAAAGCCTAAGCAACTGTTACAACCAGTTGACTGATGGCTGGTCTCTATGATGCGCACTGACCACCAGGGGGCATATGCTCAATGTAGGAGCTGCTGCCTGGTGTTCAGTGCATTCCCACAACTAACCTCCCATGGCTGGCCAACCTCCCGTGGTCCCTCCCTCCCACCCCCAGGGAGGTTGGTTGGCCAGCCCAATCAGACTGGGCAAGACGGCCCCAATTGGCCCTGATTGCCAGCCAGGCCAAGAGATCCCACCCATGCACAAATTCGTACACCGAGCCGCTATTATATTAAAGTATGAACAGCTATGCACCCACAGGGCTCCCTCATTATATTGCACAAGTAATGCAATATAATACAATACAAATCAACATCCCAAGCACACTGAGAAGATACACAGAATTAAATTCCATGTTATCCGGTTGCTTAATCAGGTGCATGATAATGTTCCTTGATTCTTGTACTTGTTTCCATTCTGAACAAGAGTTTTGGAAACTCCATGGAGAGTTTTGGTCCTACTTTGTGAATTTTGAGTATCTTTTCTAACTCTGCCTCACAGTTCACTAATTGTTGGTCTCTTATTTTAGGTTACACTAACCAGATAGATTGCTGAATTTAACTTCTGCTTAGTTCACTTGGTTTCTGTTTTTGTTTTGTTTTGCCTGCAAAATATTTAAAGAATTTGTAACACGTAATAATAAATGGATAAGTAAGTCACTTAGAAAGACTGCATTGCTAAAAACATTTATGCAGATATAAAGAAAAATGAAATATAAACTTACATTATTTAATAAAATAAAATTAGTATAGGTCCTTTTTTACATCTTTAAAGATAGAGAAATAGATATGTGACATAAATAGATAAAATATTATCAATCAGCCAAAGCACCTTAATTTAAACAGAATTTTAAAGGTCTTATAGCCCAATCCCCTGCCAAATGCAAAATTATATTCTCTATAATCTCTCTGAAAATAAAATTTCAATAAATAGCAACTAACTCATTACCCCAAAGTCAATGATTGCCATTTTCAGGATGTTATAATTATTTTAAAACATTCCTTTAAAAAAAGAATCCACCATATTTTTTTCATGTATAAGACGTCCCCAAAATTAAAAAATGAATATTTTAAACATAAAACAGAACACATTTTTATTTAATAATTACCACTGGCAATGTTTACATACCAGCCCTATGATATTATGCAGCATATCACTTTATTCTGCCTATGTTGCATCATTGCTCTCTTCTTCATCACTATTAGTTCCAGACATATCAATTTCTTCAACTTCTATTGTATCACTGCTATCTTCTGAGTCACTGTCTATATATGTGAGATCATCCTCATAAATTGGTGGCATTTTCTGAGCTAACTTTGTTCTTGTTCTCATGGCCAACCTTTCTCTCCTCATGAAATTGAACCAACATTTTGCTTTTCCTGTAAAATCAATGATGTTCATTTTGATTGCAAACATTCTTGTCTGACACTGAATTCACCACTCTGGCATTGTTCCATAATCCAAGTCTTAAGCCTAAGGTCCAAGTTTGCCCATTCTGCTGGTTTTCCTCTTAAGGCCTTCTTTTTTTTTTTTTTTTTTTTTTTTTTTTGGCATCTTAAGGAGTTGTTCTTCCTGTTTTCTCCACTATCTGATCATACACTCAGGGAGAGGAGGTCCAAATTGTCTCTCTGAAGCTTTATTTCCATGTTCTTTTGCATAGCTGATTACATTTAGTTTGAATTTTGCAGAGAAAGACAATCTCTTACCGGTATTTATCTTTTTGTTTTTTTGATATCTGTATGGGCTCAAAATGCTCCAGTCCCTGTTGCATCTGTGCACTCTCCACCTCCACCTCCAATTACAGCATCAGCTGACATCAGTAACAATAAAGCTCGTGATTGGAAGAAGCCTGTTTGACAAGGTATGGACAACTATGCACCCATAGGGCTCCCTCTTTGGCTGACTTCCATGTATAAGACATCCCTCTATTTTCAGTCTAACAATTTTAGAGAAAAAAAATAGCATCTTATTCATGGAAAAATATGATACGTCCAACTAACTTCTAGCTAAGTTCTTTCCCCTAGAATAAACAAGAATGGTAACTCCTCAGATATCTAAGATATTGTTGTCATTTAATCTCCTCTCCTAGACAGTTTGGGATTACAATTGCTCTCCTAACTTTCTTCGGTTTGTCAACAGCTCCCTGTGTTCATCTAATTGACCATGGGACCTGGTGAGGAGGTGGTGAAGTTCCTACTCAAAATCAGCAAACACCATGTCTATGACATTCCCCAGGATTATCCATCCAGTAGCTTTATTAGCAGACATAAATGGTAATAGTTTGGTATTTCTTATTCTTAATACTTTAGTGATAACTTCTACTAATCACTGTTTCTTTTGCAAAAAATGCAAAACTCACCTGTTTAGGAATTCAGTTGTATTATTTTGCTGGTGATAGAATGCAACTTCGTTATGATACAGTAGAAATAATGTGTTTTTCCACTTTATTTAAAATTAAGAAAATTGCACATTTTCTAGCAATTTTCCATGATTTGCTTTTAAAATTATGCATAATTTTATCAGGATCGCCTTTTCAAACTTTCATAAATTCTGTGTGCCCTCAGCTTTCTCATCAATAAATGAAGCTAAGTGAGAATCACCACCCAGAGTCGGAGGAAAGATGAAAGGAAACTGTGTATATAGCTCCTAGTTCCATGTCAAGGACATGAAAGTGACTCAGCAAACCGTCCCTTCTCTGTGACCTGGACACCATTTCTGCAACTTCAGACAAAGTAGGAGGTGTCCTCAAACTCCCCTGCTAATAAGTACTCAAATCTGCCTGGAGACTGTGTTGTCATCTGCAGGAGACCTGTATTAACTCGCAGCACTGGAGAGACCACAGCACTCGTTAATAAAAGTGTCAGGTGCGCGTTAAAATTCCTGGTGCAGCGAAAACAGCTAGTGACAGCATTTGTAGAAGAGGATGAATGATTGAAGGAATCCACTGGCTGTGGCATAGCCATATTAGCATGCTACTTCTCTAGAAAAGTCCATCATGAAATGGCCTGGTCACAGAGGGCGGGGCTTCTTTCTTTCCTTCCACCTCATCACTTCCCTTACAAAGTAAACACAACCAAAGTGACTCAGGTGTTGCTTTTGTATTCTTCATGCTCAGACTTATGTTGCTGCCTGACCTGAAAGACAATTTGATCTAACTAAGTTATAGATCATTAAGCTGAAGGGGAAAAAAAAGTTTGCCTGTTACTGCTGTGTTACCATCTTGCCCCATCTTGTCTCATTAGCAGGAACTGATTGAGCATGAAGGTGTTCCCTGGCTGTCAGTAGATAAAGTAGGTGCTCTTGGCTTTCATCTGTTCTGAATTCTCCTTGTCTCATTATCTTCCCAAGGTCAGATTCTCTGACACAGCGGCTGCTTGCTTAGCACTCCATCCTGGCAATTACTGGCCAGGCAACCTTCACCAGAATAAGATTTCTAGTCTGTGGCATCAAGACAGGCATGGATGCCAGAATCTCTGTGCCTGGTCTAAGCCCACCCGTATTCCCTCAACACCCCTTCTCCAGCACTATGGTATCGAAGATCCATGTGGTTGGTTCAGGGTTGCATCTTATCACCTCTAAGGTGCCATCCCATTGTGATGTTCTAATTAAGCTGCAGTCTCAATCCAATCAAAGAGTGATGGCCAGTCTTGTTTTATATTGGGACATGTTGTGACATCACAGACTTCACACGTTGAGCCCCATCCTTCAACTTCCTTGCTCTGCTTCAGGGAAAGACATAGAATCACAGAGCTATGAAAACTTGGTTCTTAAATGCATCATCTTTTCTCCATCGATGATTCCTGCTGGATTACCTGCTCTTTTGAGAGGTTGATAAGAGCCTGTGAGCAAGGAATGTTCCAGGCTCAAGCCCCAGGAGTTCCATCCAAAGCAGTTTGTGAAGGTGAATTTGGTCACAGTGGCTTTGCCTAAATTATGTGTTTTCTTGCCTAAAGCTGGCAAAGTCCTTTTGGGTATCATTTTACTTTGTAAAGAATCCATGTAGGTAAAACAAGGAAAGAGATCTCTAATCTGATGAATTTAAGGGGAGGTATGGTTGATCATTTTCTTTTGAAAATTTGGAGAAGAATCTTGTTCATTTGGATTGCATGAAGAGGCACACACCTGCTGGGCAGCATTTTGCTCAAAGAATCAGGTTTTCCTCAGATTAGATGCAAATCCACTGGAAGTATCTGCATCCTTTACCAGACTGAAAAGACCGTGTACAAATGCACATCCATCTTTGTGGAATGGGAGTGACCAACTCATCCGGGAGGCTTCCAGAGAGCCAGGCAGCAGGGCAACCAGGTGCGAGCCTTTGCCGGCCGAGCAATCTGCCACTGGGAAAAATCCAGCCATCTGCCCTCTTTCTAACACAGACTCTTATTTCCCAGACTTAACATGTGCAAACAGAATGATCCTTGGCCCAAGAATGGATATCATTATACTTACTGCACTCTCCAAACTCACAAATCTCAGGCCACTCAGCTCAAAACATAGCTGTATCCTACAATGGCATCTATTTTATACTCAACACAAAAATATCCAAAACAAGAAAATTTGAAATATTTTCCTGCTTCTTACCCAGAAGTTATATTTCTCCACAAACTTTGGGCTAGAAAAACAACTCCCAAGAACTTTCACATGGTAAGCACAATGAGTGATCCCAACAGCTTGATTATCTACACAGGAGTGGTGTGGGTCATAGTCTCGTGGATTTCTAAAATTCTGCAAAGTTATGAAGACTCAGTTTTACTTCCTGGCCAGAGTCTTTTGGGTCTTCAACATTTAAGCCTGTAAAAATGCTCAAGGCTATTTGAGCCACTATCCAACAAGCCCAGCAATGTAACTTTAGGACTGAACTCTATAATAGCTACTCTCTTCCCTCAAATCAAAATTTTGTTTATTGAAATTATGCATTCTTTTCTGCATGGCTCCTATGGTCTTTGGCTTCTTAGGGAAATATATGGGAAATGTGTAAAGTATAAGACAAGCTTCCATGCCTCTAAATCTGGAAGGGACAGACTTCAGATACGGGTGGCATCATTCTTTGCGCTAAGAAAGGAACATGTTCCTCTGCCCAATATAGAATCTAAATGGGTTGGTTCTAGAATGGTGGAGAATCTGGGATCCCCTCTTTTTTGGCATTATCCCCAAAGATGATAGATTCCCAGGAGTCCAGTTTTGACAGATTCCTAGAAGTCCAGTTTTGACCATCAAGATACATGGCAATAATTATAGCTAATATTTAATGAATATTTAATTCTACCCCACGCATTGTGCTAAGTACTTAAAAATACTTAAACCTCCACATAATCCAATGGGGTGGGTGCTCCTATTATTTCCATTTTTCAGATTAAATAACTGAGGATTTGTAACTTGTAGCACATCACACAAATATCCTGTTTCCCCGAAAACAAGACAGTGTCTTATATTATTTTTTTCTCCCAAAGTTGCTCTAGGTCTTATTTTCAGGGGATGTCTTATCTTTCCATGCGCTAGGTCTTATTTTCGGTGGATGTCTTATTTTCGGGGAAATACGGTAGTAGGTGTGAAAGCCCAGTTTTAAGATGGTGCCTGGTATAAGGAGCAGGTTTAGAAAGACAGAAGCCTGGAAGGTACCTACAGAATCCTATCAGGCCTCCAGCGCTAAAAGTTGCTAAGATAAGAGTAGAAATCTTTTCAAAGCTCAGTATTGTAACACTCTATTTCTTCACATTGTTTGTGCCTTGATTTCCTTTTTTTTTTTTTTTTTTCTTTGAAAATTGTATCTGCTTAAATCAGTTAAAAGAAACCAAGGAAGGAATTTATAACAAACACTTTAGGGCTAAGGGGTTATAGAAATAAATAGGTTTGTATAAATGTGACCAATACTGACAATTCCATGGATGGAAAAACTGGGTAGACTGGACATCATTATGATTCATTTTATAGGTTTCATCTTCTTACATAGAGATTCTTTTTCTAAAAAAAAAAAATACTTTCTGTGTTTCAACAAAAAAATAAAAGGTTGGGATATTATTTGCTTGTTTTAACCAAACTGGAAAAGAAAACACTGTGGAGACATACATACCACAGATTTCCTTCTGCCATGGCTCCCACAGTTCCTCTTTGCCCTTTAAGGGGTGAGGCACCATCTCATGATCTTGGAAACGGGAGTCCAGAGATAATCTATTACCATAAAACATCACTCTGCAGTCTTATCATATCACTTGACAGTATCACTTTAGTTAATGTTGAGTTAGTGTTTCTATTATATACCCAATTTACTGAAGGGGGTTGGGGGAGAAGATGAGGAGAGATGGGCTCATATGTCAACCATGTAAAATGACATGAGGCTGAAAGCAGGTTGCCAACGAGGATGGGACTTTTAAACCACGACAGCTAAGAGAGAAAGAATTCATTTATGTTCCTTACTTATGTAGAGTAGCACACACTCCATCCAAACAATTAGTACAGGACAGAGTGCCTATCCTGCCGGTGGGAGGCATGTGCACAGCCCTACATAGACTCATTAACTTCCAGATTTCCAAAAATATGTCACCGCTTTCCCAAGCTCCTAATGAGCATTCCTCAGTTTTCCATTTTAAGCTTTTTGGTTAGCCTATTTGCCCCAATTGTTATTTGCCATCTCAGGCAGGCACACTGTTAAACAATTGCCCCTGATCGTTTTTGACAAATGCCCTTGGGGAAAAGGCTATCTGCATTGAGTGAGCTGCAATTAGAAGCTGTTCTTTTTCAAAGCTAGCACAGACCTGGGGAGGGAGAATGGAAACAGGGCAGCTTGAAATATCACAAAATTCACTTTTCTTATCGATTTCAGCCATTTTTCTTTAATAAAACTCCCCAGATTGAGCCAAGCCCTTTGTTAATAAGCAGATTTCTGAAAAAGTTGATTTTGACTATTTTTGCCAGTGTTGTCATTGCTTTGGTAGAGAAGAAAATTTTTGGATTACTACCTCCTTTTCATTGAAGTCCCTTCACCATCCCCCAAGACAATGCACATTCAATTTATTCCTGTGTCTGAGCAAAATTTTTGTTCAGTTTTGAAACCCTGAGTTTTCTCTGGCATATCATTAGGTACATATTACTAATAATATTTCCTTTTATGCCTATGCATAAATGCAGTTTTTCACAAATAGTCACAAAAGGAAGGATTCACAAAATCACCTAATCATTATGCACACACACAAATGCAAACCTCCCCCCCATACAATTCCTTCTGTGCACCAAGTGTTTACTAATTTCTCTTCCTACGTGCTCATCGGCTGGTTTTCCTGAGTTATTCCGGAGAGAAACAAATAGGGGATAGAATTTTGTAGAAGCAGCAATTTCTGCAAGGATAATGACTCTACTATCTCATGCCTCCACTCTTCAACCTTCATCAGAAACGATGACCTTCAATAGCTGACGAGAAACTGGAAATGCAGTAAGGCTCTCTTTACATCAACGCCCCACCTCCCTTTAGTGAGAAATAGCACACAAAAATCTAGGACTTGAAGATACCAAGAGTAGCTTTGGACATAGTTTATGCATTTTCAGGTCATCCAATTCTTGACCTGCCCAATGTTCATTTTTTCAAATTCCAGACTTCACTGAAAACCTAGGAAAACTTCCCTTGCACAAAGTAGAGATTGCACTGCTAACAGGCCAATTTTAGTTGTGTGAATTACTAACAAGGAAAAGGGTTAAACCTTGAAATATGCAAGTGAAGAAAAAATAATATCCATTTACATCAAACCTACCTTTCAAGTATTATTCCTCTAGAAACAGCATGATGTTATTTTACAAGGATTGGGAAGCTCTGATGCAGTGATCTCTGTTTGTAAAATGGGGCACATTTGGAGCTTTCTTTTTGAGCAACAACTCTAGAAGGGCCTTGCATGAGAGCTTAAAAAACACACCAAAGAAGATCACTGGCACTGGAAGCAGCCTGCCAGAAGCTAAATCGTATTCATTTTAAACACAATAATAACTTTGTGGACTAGACAGTAATCGTGCAACTGAAAACAACATATGGTATTCAACAAAATGAAAGGTAGGAAAGTCCAGCTCTTAAGATTATTTTTAAGAAGCATAAAAATTAAATTCAACATTCTCTTTCCTAATATTAAAAACAAAAACAACAACAACGCATGCTTATCTGCCTTTTTTATTCTAAGAAATTCATGAGGGGGCCCTAGCTGGTTTGACTCCATGGATCGAGTGTTGGCCTGCAAATTGAAAGGTCCCAGGTTTGATTCCAGGGCCCATACAGGGGTTGCAGGCTCGATCACCCAGTAGGAGGCATGCAGTAGGCATCTGATCAATGATTCTTTCTCATCAGTGATGTTTCTTTCTCTTCCTCTCCCTTCCTCTCTGAAACAATAAAAATGTGTTTTTTTTTTAAGAGTTTTTAAAAAAGAAATTCATGAGGGGAAAGTTTATCTATTGCCCATTCTCCCCACCTTACTCCCCGAAATAGTGCTGAGAGCATACCTTAAACCACAAACAAAAAAGAAAAGTAGAATATTTAAGGGCTGTTAGGAGTATAAGAATCCAACTCATTACATACAAATTTCCTCTCACCAACCCATATCTGTCATTTGAAGTTTTGTATCTCCAATATCTCTAGCCTGTCAGAGGATTCATCTTAAAATTTTGAGAAATCAGATTTTAATGTATTCCTCATTTGTGTCCTACCCAATCCCATACAGAATTGTGGAAGTCAGCGCACAGTTTTCCTATAAGAGTAAACATATCTCTCTTTCTTCCTTCTGAAATTCTACATAGAGTTTTTCAGTAGAAACCATTTACATTTACGATGTAAAATGGATCTGTGAAATGTAGTCATGGAAACCATGACAGTAGGAAGAGAAAAAAGAGATTTGGGGATTCAGTGAGTGTTTTTGATTTCTCAAATACAATAGCTCCCTTAGAAAAATCAGTTGTGCCATATGGTGAACTGTGTGAGATAATTTTCTGAGCCTGCAAATAGGATTCTGCAAAATGTGATCAACTGCTAAGTCATTGCACTCCAAGTGAGCCCAAATTCCACTCCTGCTCACTAGTCCCAGAATACTGGATGCCAACACTTCGCATACTGCAGGCAAACAGACAACACTTAGCATTTCATTTTAGGAAACCTCAAGTAAAGATGCATGGGGCAGAAGTTCACTAAAATCATTCAAAGTTAAAAGTTCACTAAAATCATTCAAACTTAAAAGTAGAGAAAAACGTTGGTTTCAGAGGGCCATAGACATCTTTGAAAACTCATTGCTGTTCATTTTTCTGAATTCAAGCATTATGAAAAACAAATTTCTTGTAAAATTAGGATTAAAATTAAAATTTTCAGACCAGTGTTTCACTTCCTATATTTCCAATCCACGTATTGATCACACACATCTATATGTAAGAAGTATAAAAAAACAAAACACACAAATCAAATCTCAGCTCTTGCATATTTGGTTTTTAAATTGTGTGTATTTATTATTATAATCTCAATATTTGCCTTATATTCTCACTGAAGAGGTATCATACCAACTGCTGTAAAAGAGAAGGGACTGTTTTAGGCTCTGTGGATACCAGAATATATCCAACACCTGCTCACCTGATATGTTTGCTTAATGTTACTCTTATTCTTATCTGAGGTTCTCAGATACCAATAGCTTCAGTATCTGAGGCATCATCCCAAACTGAATAATAGAGAATAATGAAGAAAGACACAGAAACTATTTGATAAATTGCATTCAACAGAGAAATAAAGAGGTATGGGAATGCAAACCCAGAAAGCCCCTAAAGGTATGCTCCTGGCTTATTCCTTGGAATAGCAGAATCCTGTCTGTCAATCTGATATGCCACTTAAACATTTCCAGACTACAACCATTCCTGCACATTTATGAAGTGAAAGAATTAATAAAATGTAATTACTAGCCAAGATGAGAGCCTTCTTGACAATAGTCCAGTACTGGCTACCCAATGTCCACTTCTCCCAGAATGGCAGTGGACAATGCCACCCTTTTGTCAACTCAGGTCTCATCTTAACCAGTCCTTAGAAGGCCTATCTATACATGGCCACTCCAGAGAGATTTTCCTGTCTTCCCACTCCCAATAGGAGACCTGCCTTAGCTATGAAATGGACAGAGATTATTTCCTTGCCATAGTTATCCAATAATAAAAATCACCATAACAAAACTAATATTGCCTACCACATATTTAGCATTATGTAAGTGATACCTATATATACCTTCACATGCAATATCCCATGTAATCCTTACCACTTTTCTTTTAAACATCAGGTTTTATTATTGCCCCCAAAACCTCCTGTAAAGTTTCCCAACTCGCTGTCAAGTATGTTAAGTAATCTGTCCAAGAACACAGAGTCAGAAATGACAGAAGTCCATCTATCTGAAAGCTACCAGTCCTTTAGAAAAATGTTATGCAAATAAAAGGAAGTTTGGGTGCCATTAGCAACTGGCAAAATAGTAATAATTAAAATGATAGCATAATTTGTGAAAATGGACAGCCTGGGCAGAAAGAGAAGTTATCCTTGGTGGAGGAGGCACCTTGTTAAAGGCAAGTGCAGGGACTAGATTGGTAGAATTGCTCATTTGTTTAGACTACAACAAAGAACAACTAAGGCTTTACCTTCTCTTCCTTTGTCACACTGTGCAGTGGTTTCACATTGCCTGAGGCAGGTCATTGGTTGTGGTTTGTAACAAAGAGTCATTTCCATGGTTCCCTTATGATTTCTAAAGACAATTATACATGTTTTTAAAGCTTGGCTGATTTTATTCATGGAATCCACCCAATAGTTAATAAATTACAGGTGGCCTTCTTTTTCTTGTATCAACATCTCACAGTTATGAAGTGTTGCATTCTGGAGTAGAAAGGTCTTTTTTAAGATGATATGCATCTATGGCAAGCCTGTTCAGAGTACCCAGCTGCAGGCTGCTGTTGCTAATGGGAACCAGGTATCCTCATGGTTCCTTGCTGGCCACAACCTTACAGAGGCCCCCAGGCCAGCACAGATACAGAATGGCAAATGGTCTCACCTCCAGCGTCATGGTCATTGGATGGTAGAGACAAATGCACTGATGGAGAGGGACTTGTAAGTAAATTTCCAGTAAATGTGGTTTGTTCTTTTGTATTTTTAGGACAGAATGAGTAATTCCCGTTAGGCACTACCTTCCCAAGAAAGGTATCCACAGAAGGTATAATACGTGAGCTGGATTTTTTAAGGAAAAGTGAAAATAATTCACCAGCTGGGAAGTTGGTTAAGGCCTAGGAGATGCAAACACATAGTATGGGAATGTTTTCAGCCTACACCTGATGAGTTGGGAAGAATATATGTATTTTTATGTGAGACTGTACTATTGACCAGTTTGTGTAGGGCTTTTTACAATGTTATATCAGGGTCATATTTCAAATTCTTGAAAATACCATATTTTCTTATATAGAAGAGTCCCAATTAATGTAAGCATTCATTTTTGTTTGACAGTTATGTATTTTTGCCAATTTTTCCTGTATTATAAACAAGGTTCCAAAGAATATCATTGTGTATATATTTCCATCTGATTTTCTAATAAGTTATATAGTATCTATTCCCAGAAGTATAAATTCTCAGCAAAGGGGAATGGAAATACAGGAACTTCTGGATGTTTTCTGACAAATTGCTTTTTAGAAAGATTGAATCATCTGACTTTCCAGCCAGTTACGTAACAGCACTGGTTTCACTAAACCATTTCCACTTTGAGGTATCAATTTTTTTAAATATTTTTTTTATTTTAGAGAGGAAGGAAGAGGGAGAGAAAAATAGAAACATCAATGATGAGAGAGAATCATTGATTGGCTGCCTCCTGCATGCCCCCTACTAAGGATCAAGTCCACAACCCAGGCATGTGCCCTTTGCTGGAATCAAACCTGGGACCCTTCAGTCTGCAGGCTGACACTTTAAACCAACTAGGGCTGAGGTATCAATTTTATCAAAACTTGCTCATGTAATTGAGGGTTTTTGGGTTTTTTTGTTTGTTTGTTTTTCTTTTAAAGGTCATTGCTTGAATTTGTATGTCTTTGAGAGTTTTCTTCCCAATGTAAAACAGTTCTTATTTGTTCATTGTGTGTAGTCACATCCCTTCTCAATTTCTATATTGCTTCCATCTACAGAATCTAGGGAGCAGGAAGTAGTACTGCCCAACATTTTGACCTAGTCAAAAGGTATGGGGAGAAGATGAAGAGGGGAGGGAATTTAATCCCCCAAATTCTGCCTGGTGTTAGAATAACTAAAATTTGGTGAGTCTGTTGCTTGGCACATCCCTGGTATGGAAGCAGAAGAATGAGAAAAGGAAAACTGATGGTGCTCTGCATTATAATCAAACTTTCTGCATTGCCTGTAGGAAGTCTCCTCTCATTTTCTGAGAAGTACTGTCTCCCAAAACTGAAGAATACATGTTTTTCAACTGTACTTAGAACGTTACAAAGCCAGACAATTACAGGCCAATATCCTTGATGAACATAGATGCAAACATTCCCAGCAAAATATTAGGGAACTGCACTCACAGTACATGAAAAGGAATACATACCATACCAGGTGGTTTCATACAGGTGAGCACATTGGGAAGAGGGCCATGGCAACGTGTAGATGCATGTTCTAGTGCCCACTGGTCTTGCTGGTTGTGAAAAGTCAATGTCCTTCATGTCTCCAGCCATGTTCAGAATGAGTGTCCATGCTGAATTCCCCTGCTAAGCCTGGCCCCACAGTTCTGGGACGACACCATTGGGCATTCATAATTGATAGATGCTTTCTCAGCAGACTTTGCTCTTGTGCTCTCTATGTGCTAAGATGAACCAGTATTTTTTCATCTCAGTCCTGTCGTTGTGTCCCTCAATTATCACTGATGCTTCACTTCTCTTATGCATGTGATGGGAGGTCTGAGAGCTGGAGACCCCCCTTGTTCTGGCTCCATTCATGCTGTGATTTCTCACCTCCTGAAAACTATTCTATTTGGGTGTCTTTCCAGCAGCTGGCTTCCTCCTGCTCTTTTTATTTCTGTTGTTTGCTTTACAAATTAAGAGAGAAAAAGTCTCTCCCTGTTTTTTATTTCTGTCATGGGGCTGGGGGCTGGGAGGAAGCTAGTTTTCAAAAATACCTTTGTAGATGCCCAGAAATTAGGAACTCTAAAGGGAACTGTTGAATTTGCTTTTAAGATTAAGTACACCAGAGATTGTACCTGCTGGGTTTCTGGGCTGTAAATAAATACTTAATGAGTGGTTATTTCACCAGGATTTTGCATACAGGCTCATTTGCTTCTGTGGAATTCTAAGTGAGACTCGGATTGAAATGATGGGTGAAGAAAGACGACAAACCCTGTATACTAAGCAAATGGTGTAGCCTCCCAAGGCCATCCACCATCTGCCAGCCAAGTGTCTAAATTGCTACAGCTCAAATCCCACTCCAGTAAACAACATTAACCAAAAGGTTCACTTTGCCGAATCATTTTCAAGTCCTGAAAAGTGGCCCACACTGACATTCCATGTGGCATGGGGGGGAGGGGGGGAGGACATCATTTTTAGCGAGCGGATTACCTGAGTTTCAGTAATTTGCAGAAAAGTGTGAGTTCTACAAATAATAAAATCACAGTAGATTCTGCTTATTGGGAATTTGCTCCTTCCTGGCCCTGGGCTAAGTAAGCACTTTACCAATATCATCTTGTTGACTTCTCAACATGATTTTTGAAGTAAATATAACATAGCCTCGTTTGGCAGAAGTGAGTGTTTGAGGACTTCAATGACTTAGCTAAACTTACACAGATGGGAAATGCTAGAACCAGGATTCAAACCCTGTCTTGCCTAAAACCCCAAACAATGTTCTGAACCAGCGATCTCTCCCAAGGCGAGACTGGACATCTGTCCTTCCTTAACTGCACACATATCCCCTGGGGAGCTTGTAAACACCAGAAACTCTTGGCTTCCCCCTGAGTGATTCTGAGGGTGTCAGATGTGAGCCACGAATTCTGACAGGGACCACAATATAGCCCCTCCTCTGTAATGACCCCTGGATTAGTATGAAAAGATTACAGAAATATTCCTTAGATTGTAGCTGCAGAAGAAAGACAGACCACTGAGATTGGAGTGAGAGACATAGGTTTCCATCGTTTGAGTAAACTGCTTGATAATATTCCTCAGTCATCATACCTGTCTTCTAGTATCTTCTAGGATTGTAATGAAGATCAGAAAAGATCATGTGGCAGGGAGAACACTGAAAATGGTGGTATGCTTTATACACACAGTTTATACATTTACCACTATTGTATTCTATTTCCTGTTCCCTGGGGAGAGCAAACTGTAGCGCTCTATCCAGAAAAAAAGTTGGAATCTATGTTTACTATTTTTTGTCCAAACTTCATCCTTACACCTAAACCTGCTGCCTTTGTTCCTAACAGCCAGCACTCGTGGCCCTTCTGAGACAACCGAGGCTGTTTTATCCTCAAAGGTCTACTTGTACAGAGAGAGGGCCTGACTGGCTTAGGCAGGGACAACTCTTGGGCATAATCTCCTTTGCAGGATCAAAACTATAGGATTCAATCTGAGATGGCACCCTTGCATAGTTTCCCCCACTTTTCTAACCCACCTTCTCGCTTCCCTACCGGTATCTCCTAGGAGCTCTTCCTCAATAAAGCTACTTGCACAGGAATCTTCACTTACCACTTACGATGGGCTCCTGGAGAAGCTAATCTCCAGGGTTTTGCCCCAAAATCTGAGGGCAGTGCTCTTCTCAGTAGGACCCATCAATATGGATACTTTCATTGCTTCCCCCTGTTTTTCCTTCTCCCCAAGAGTCCCTTTCTAGTTAGAAGTTGTGATAAAGTTATGGACTCTCAACCTGCTCAAAATTATTTTTCCTGCCTTTTAATTGATGAAAAGAACCTAGGGCTAGGCCAATGGGGAAGTTGATAATTGACCATCTCTTATGCTTAAAGTGGGAGGAAGGGGAAAATAGGAAAAACTGATGGGAGTGATAGTGATCAATGTTTTCAAATTATTATGCCTCGCTACTCAGTATCACAGCTGCTGTTTCGTTTTTATTCATTGTCAGTTTGCTTGTTACTCATTGGCTCTCACTGGCTGACATTTTGGAAATGAAGAATCCCAAAAGCTACTTCTGACCCCTTTCTCTTTTGTCTGCTCCTATTCTCTTTTCAGCAGCAAGCTAAAAGGCCCTAGCAATATGGGCTTCTGCCATCTGATGCCTTTGACTCTCTTATCCTGCACTGGACAGAACTGGCAGGGTGTGAGGGAAGTCAAGACTGAAATTACTAAATAAAATCTCTGAACACTTGGGAAGATTATAAACTTTTGAGGAACCAAATATTTTTCACAACATGGCTATTTCAGTGTGGCTCATTTATTCGAGCAACAATAGGACATTCTTGTTAAAATAAATAAATAAAATCCTGAACTCTTAGAGTCAGTGTATCCTTCTGCCTGGATAGTGAACATCTGTAGACCCCCAAATAGCTGAAAGAAACTATTTTAGGGAAAGTATTGACACATTGATCCTAAACTGAATGTTACCAGCTGCTTCAGATCACATATTTAGAATGAGTCTGTTTGTGTTGTTCTACAGTTCTGAGGAATAAAACCTGAATGGTTTTATCATCTTTCAAATATCAAAGTATCTTTATCTAGACAATTGTCCAAGGTTTCAAACCCAAGTTCCTACGGAGAGACAACACAGTAATACACCACAAAGGAAGTCACATTATTTTTGCACATCAGAACTCTCAGAAATAATTTGGGGTTTTAAAAAAAAAAATTGCAGAACTCAGGTGTGCAGAGTTTATTTCTGACAATAAAACACTTTGGGGCTTGTAACACTGAATTTTAAGATCTTTATATCTTTTTAAAAATTCCCCTGCATGTTAATATTATCCCTTTAAGATGACTTTCACTTATTGTTATTTTTTTCCCTCCAAAGGAGGGATTGGGGAGTAAGGGAGGTGGGTACCAGACAAATGATGTGCCTGAAACCAGAAAATGGGGGAAGAGGGGTCAACTGTGTTCATTCAAAATGGGCAGAGTATTCTGGTCCATTCTCACTGGGGTACACAGCACATATTCCTAAGGTCAAGCAAGTACAGAACTTCAAGCATGAATAATTAATAAGGATGTACAAGATGTCAGAACTCACATTCCCTGGATTTGCTAAGATACAGATAAATTGAAATGTGACAAAAACAAATTGTGTTTAATAACCCTTAAAGGCGTGATCCCTGAAGCATTCTGCATGGCTCTGGGTGCCCCTACTCCAACTTCTTCTATCTTAATTTATAGTTGACAAAGACTAGCAAGAAAAAAATGCTTGAACTTGAGTAATAAAATCAGTTACAAAACCACTGACTTTATCACATATTTATGAGCTTTCCTAGCACTTTTTTTTTTTTTTTTTTTTTTTGTAATAACGTTCTAATCTCTCTATTTAGGGAAGACACATAAAGTATCATTTCGTTTCAGCTGAGAAAGCATCTTCCAGAGTGAGCTCTGGCCCCGCGTCATGGAATGAATCATCCTTGTGCACCTTCCCTGATTAAGTGAAAGAAATGGGTGGACAGCCGAACCTCGCCTCACTGAGAGCAGGAAGAGAAAATACCCTCTGTGACCGCTAAAGCAGAACCTCCCAAGACTGGACACCGAGAACCTAGGGCGATATCATGAAGCCAGGGAGAAATTCTATGGCTGCAAGATTCTGTCTTCCTCCAACTTTTTATTTAACATTTTCCCTTGGGGGATCTTCGAACTTCTCATTAGTCATTGGCAAATATGTTGCGTTTAACTTTTTCAGATTGTTCAAATATTTTCTTTTATTTTTTTTTCAAGCACAGGTGAGAGTAGTTGGAAAACAACTGTGTCTCCCAACTAAAGGAGAGAAAACATCTACCTCCCTCCCCCAGAGAGGCAAGCATCACCAAAGCTCCAAGAAGCATCCGAGCTTAAGTCAGCCCCAGTGATTTTAAACTCCTTAAAGCTACTGAGTTAAACTGTGTATGCAGTGTGTGCCTTTCCTGGTGCGTTTTGTGTGTGTGTGTGTGTGTGTGTGTGTGTGTGTGTATGAAAATAGCACTAATGACACAATTCTTCTTCAGAGCCTTGATGCAAGATCCAAAAAATAAAGCAAAATCCTTTTTAAACCCTCAAATAGTAATTTAAGTTGATGTTAAGAAAATTATGGGACTAAAAATGGGGGTAGGAAGGCGATGTGGTTTAGGGAAAGGGGGAAATACATGTTGCAAATTACAAGCCACTGAATACAAACGTTAAAAACAAGGTTTTCTCGCAGTGCCCTGGGCGATGCCAGCTCTGTCTCCTGCTTCAACAGTGTTTGGACGGAACGGACCCAGGGCGGCCCCTTCTTCCAGCCTCTGACCCTCCTGCATCTCATCCAGCCTGCATCTGCAGCACCCACACCTACCTCTCTCTGGGCGTCCATTTCCACCTCCACGATGGGCTCCTCGCGTTGGAAGCTCCAGGCTCTGAGCGTCTCCTAAAGCTGCGAAGCCAGTGGAATGGCCGCATTCTCTCCAGGGCTCGCTGCGGCCTCCCCAGGGTATGGGGGCAGAACTCAGGGCGCCCCGAAAGCGCCCCGGGCCTTGGAGAGGAACCCAAGCCAAGCCCTTTGGGAGCTGCAGGCCCTGGGTTCTACCTGCGCCAACCCTCATCCCGTGACTTCCGGGAGAACCACTTCCGGGGTGAGGAGGTGAGACTCATCAAGGAGATGGGCCACACCTGGGCCCCGGGGCTGGGCTGGGCGAATAGCTCTTCCAAAGGCTCACCCTCCAGCACGACTAGGAGCCTGTGGAGCCCTGAGGCCTTTGAGGGGCCCCTCTGCACCCCCTGGTGTCTGGCTTTTGCCCTAGCCTCTCCCCAAAACTACTAGCCCTTCTTTTAACCACCTCCTATGCATTGGACCAAATGGAACAATCAAGTTTTTTTGCAGAAAAAAAAAAGAATGAATAACTTTTTCTGATAAAGCTGGAACTTCCGATCAGGGAGGAAACAATGTATTATTCACTAAATGGTATTGGAACACATTACCAAATCATTTGTGCGACAAATTACGGTAGCTCATATATTATACAGCATCAAAAGAAGCTCCACTTAGATGACAGATTTAAATATAAAAATTGAATCATAAAATATTAACCGAAAGTAGCAGTGATGATTTACATAATTGTGGTGTGGAGGCCTTTTTGAAAATTGTGCCCAAAGCAAAAACCACTCCAAGAAAATACTGTTAAATTTGATCACATAAAAACTAGAACTTGTGTACATCAAAGATCTACTATGGAAAAAAATGAGACAATACAAAAAAAATGTCAGTAAAAAATATTTGCAACAAAAGTATCTCACAAATAAATTTTAAAAATGAAAACAATAGTAGGAAAAATTAAAAATGAAATGAAAAAGCACTTTACAAAGGATGAAATCAACCAGTCTATAAGCATATGGAAAATTGTACAAAGCACTAGTAGTCAAAGAAATGCACATTAAAACAATAATGAGATATGTTTCATCCATCAAGTCATCAAAAGTGTTTTAAGGCTAAAATTCTAGGGATTGTCAAGTGTTCAGGAAAATGGTCCTTCTGAGAAGCACAAATTAATATACTCTTCTGGAAGTCAGTTGAAAATACCTAAAATTGTTCTTGCCCCTTTTCTCAAGGATCTCACTCTGGAAGTCTTCCTTGTATAGTAAGCATAAGTAGCAATTTAATAATATATATCTGAGAATCACGGAGCAGATTGGCTCAGTCAAATCCATTTCTACTCCCTTGTAGAATATTTCTGCCAGTAAATATAGATCTGCATAATCAATTCTGATGACTTCACAATATTGCATTGTGAGGTTGTAAGAAAACTTATGCAGCCATTTCCATGCTGATGGACATTGAGGACATTTCTTATTTAAACAAGATTTCTTAGTTAAAAAGTGCTTCAGAGAATGTCCTACTCAATACATCTTTGTACACATCTCAAATTGCTTAATATCAGTTCCCAGGTGTAAGAATGATTGAGTCATAGTGTGCCCATTTAAAATATAAATATGTAGATTTAAAAACTTGTAGCAATCTATTCCTATCAGTAACACACTGTTGCCATTTTCACACCCCCTTGTATCAGAACATGTTAACGATCTCTTTAAACATTCTCTCTTATAGATTTTTTTTAAATGTATGTCATTGCTTTATTCGTAATCCTTATTTTACATGCGTAACATGAATTTGCCTAATTTTCGATTCCCAGTTTTTTCTAATTTTTATTCTTTCTCTTTTTAAAAAAAAGGTTATAATAAAATATTAACTTTGCATATTAGTATGTGCTGCAAATAGTTCTCCAGATATAGTTATTTTTTATCTTCTTTACATTAACATTTGAGTACAAAGTTTTTAAACCTTTACATGGCCACACCTTTAAACATTTCCTTTATGATTTCTATACTTGGTGTCTGTTTCAGGAAGTCCTTCCCGCTCAGCTCAACCAGGTAGGTCTCACTGGCCTCCTACAGGGCTCCCATAGCTGCACCCTGGAAGTTTGGTGAATCACAAGTTCAGTGGACTTCTGATAACGCCTGATTTCACCAAGTGCCAAAGTACCAGGCCTGCAACAGTGCAGTCTGTTTGTCCACCCAGTTGAGGGTATGCTCTTTCCAGTGGCTTTGGTAGCCAGTTGCTTCTCAGACCAATAGATTTGTCAGCAGTCTGCTCTGAAGGAGCCATGATATAGCAACCTCTTTACTTACCCCCTCAACCCCTTCCCCCACTCCAACACACACACCTCTTTTTCATAGTGTGAATGAGGTGGGTGATGTCAGACATAATACCTCAAACTACATAATTGGGATACTGTGAAAATTAAAGATTTAACCTTTATAAGGTGAAATCCTTTGTAAGGTGTTTACCGTGATTTCTGATGCATTGTAAGACCTCAAGAAAGTATTGCTAGTATTTTTGTCATTATAAACTTCCACTGGTCTTAGACCAGATGCACCTGTGAAGCTAAGTCTGTCCTTTTGTCTTTCACTGAGATGGGCTAGTTCTCAAAAGAAAAGCATATAATTAATTTACCTCCCGGAAATGTGGTGACAATTTACTAATTCATACTATAAAGTGCTTTGGGAACATCAAGTGAGATGAAAATGCTAAGTATTGTGTGACAGCTTTCCTTTGAATAGCATCTTCTATACACAGTCATGTTACCTGACTTAATTAAATAATACAAAGGTGAATAATAAAGAGCAAAGGAAGAGGTAAGTGAAGAGGCATAATCCAGGGAGCAGGGAATGCTTTCAGATGAGATTTAAAAATAGGGTGAGTCAATGAGGCAGAGAGACACTGAAAAGCTGTTTTACTTGAGAGAAGAGACAGGTTTCTTCTTAGACAATCTGCTCCATTCCCTGGGACTTCATTAGGACATTAAATGCATCAGCATATCAAGTAACAGTGAATGTTAATAGGGATCATTGGTGAGACCCGGAAGGGCACTTAGTTACCATTTGGGAGAGTATATGAAGTCATTACCCAGAACTGTCGAAGTCAGATACAAGTTGGAAATGTAATAAATTGGGTCTGGCTAACAGTGAAGATCTGTGCGTCTCTTCCAGACATTAGCGTTGTTTCCGGGAAGCCCTTGCTAAACCAGGAGCCCCATTTCCAGGCCACCTGGCATCTAAGGAAAGCTGCATGGCCATTCTGGCTGCTGGAGGGTTATCAGAAGTGATGCGTGTCCCTTCCAGACTGAGGCGGAGAATTGGTGGTTGTGCTCTTGCCATAATCATTTCCCTTCCCATGGCACCTTTGATATCCCCAAGTGGAAGTTAATAGCATCCAAACACAGAAGGAGCCTGCATCCCCGAGTCCCTCCTTGAAGGGAAGCATCCAGGAGAGTTTCCCACATCAAACACCCACCTGGGGCCAAGCCTGGGTGAGAAATAAAACTGTGTTTGTTAAACCACTGTACTTCAAAGTTGTTTGTTACCATTCCTAGACACTTTTTATCGTTCCTAGTAATATATTCTTACTTTTAAAGTTTAATTTTTGACCAAAACACATACTCATTAGAATAAGCCGTTGTCACAGGCTATGCAAAGGATAGAGCAAATGGGGCAGGGAAGAAACAAAAGCCCTTGCTGGAAGAATACAGATGCGATGTGGGAAGTGAGAGAGATCACAGCAAATAGGTCAGTATGTCCGAAACGAAGAGCTGGGCAATGGTCCACTCTTAAATCCAGCACAGAGGTCAACTAGACAAGGAACATTCCTTCAAAGTGGTTGGATTTCAGAAGCCAAATGTCATAAAAGCCTTTCATGAAAGCATTTTTCCTTGAGTGTTGGTTGAGTTAGTCAGACTAGGGTGGGTGGGAACGAGTAAAACCGAGAAGAGAAAATAAGTTTAAAATAATGCTTCTTCCAGAAACTTGCCATCAAAGGGAAGGAAAAGGTACAAAGGTAGCTAGAGGAAGCTGCAGGGATGAGGGAAAGGCTTGTTTTGTTGTAGGATCGGAGTGACTGGTAGATATTCGGGGAAATGCTGCAGCCGAAAGGGATGATGGGAGAGGCCGGGCAGCTCCTGAGAAAACAGGAGAGTGTGGTATAGCATCTACGTGGAGAGACCTGCTCTGGGTGGCAGGAAAATCACCTCTTTCTCTAACAAACCAGGGGCAAGCACAGGTGCAGACTGGAGGAGGGATGGCTGCCTGGGCTCACTGTGGGGATTGTAAAGAATTTAAGGGATATGGACAATTATGTTTCAGTCAATCATAAAAAAAAAAAGAAAGAAAGAAATGGGAATTAGGTCAAGACAACGTACAATACAATGAAATAGAAATGAAAGTATATAGGAAAAAGGAAAAAGGAAGACTGGCCCTTGCTGGTTTGGCTCAATGGGTAGAACATCAGCCTGTGGATCCAGGTTCAATTATCATCAAGGGCACACACCTTGGCTTCAGGCTCCTCCCCCTCCTGGGCCCCGGTTGGGGCTTGTGCAAGAGGCAACCAATCAGTGTGTTTCTCTCACATCGATGTTTTTCTTCTGTCTTTCCCTCATCCTTCTACTCTTCCTAAAAATCCACGGAAAAACATCCTCGGATGAGTATTTAAAAAAAAAAAAAAAAAAAAAAAAAAAAAAAAAAGCAGAAGACTGCAAGGATACAGAGATAGAAATAGATTCACATAAAAGAATACAGATGTGAAATATAGTAAAAACAATGCATAGGAGGAAAAGACAGTCTTTTTATAGATACTGCACTATAGTTGATAGTTACCCTGCAAATATTCTGAGTTAAATGAGGAAGAAGTAAACTAATTATTATCAAGAGTATACCAAGTAATGGACAGACTAATTTGACAAATATTTTCTCATTCATTCCACATCACAACAGCAGTGGTATTATTTTCATTTTTTTCTAATGAGTTAGATGGAATTCAGGTCACAGCTATTGAGTAACAGAGCTACCATTCAAACTCAAGTCCGGAGACTTAAAAATTCACCATCCCTTTACACTTCCAACTGCTATTGCTTTAGGCAATGGAAGAGCATTCACCTTGGAGACAAATAAACCAGAATTGAAATATATTGTTACCACATCTCAGTTGCTTATTTTCAACTTTTTGATAACAAGGTTTATGTCTTTTTCGCCTTTGTATTACTTACGCCTAACATGGTACTTAAGTATATGAAAAGTATTCAATAAGTGCCCTGGCCAGGTGGCTCAGTTGGTTGGAGCATCATCCCAAACAACAGAAAAGATGCAGGTTTAATTCCCAGTCAGGGCACATACTTAGGTTGTAGGTTTGATCCCTCATTATGACATGTATGAGAGGCAACTGGTTAATGTTTCTCTCTCCTTTCTTCTCTCTAAAGTCAATAAAAATATATTCCCACGTGAGGATTTTTTTTAAAAAAAGGTGTCCAATAAGTGATTGTAGTACTACATTTCATTTCCTTATGTCTATTTTCATATTCACAGCAGGATAAAATAAAAATATTACAAAGGAAGACAAATGAAAGTGAAAAAATGTTTTTTAAAAAACTCGTAATGAGATAACCAAGAAACAACTAAGATGGGAAAGTAATCTATGGTGTAGATTGCATAAAATAGTATATGTAATTTCCAGGGTTATTTGAATGATTTGCACGTGTCAATGACAGCGACCTATGTCAATAGACATTCCTGCTCTATGCTAGATCCTAATATTTGTAAGTGGGTATACTCAAAAAGTCTAAACAGAGTATTGTTGTCAATTAAGTATTATCAAATATTCCAAAAGTGCTTTCTGTGTTCCAAAACCTACATTGAATTTTAAAATTACACTTCTATGTTCACACAACAAATAATTTTTATTTTTGCTTAAGTGGATTTTAACCCTTTTTCAAATTCCATTTGAAGAAGCCCAAAGAGCCCTCCTTTTAAAGACCAGATTTTAATTTACACAATTTTAACAACATGGAGTTAAGAGTTTGGAAGCAAAATAATGCATATTCTAACAAAAGTTCACAGTTTTAGGTATCAAAGGAAATCATAATATGCATAACGCACAATAAGCAACATTTGCAAACTATATGTATGGAGCGTGGGTACATCTGGCATAATATTTCATTTGAATATTATATTTGTGTTATGCACTCAGCATGTCAAATAGCACCACTTATTCCAGTCCCCTAAATTAACAACATATTTAAATGCTTCACTTCAAGTCTATAACCAACCAAGCCCCAAACCAAAAATCATACGAAAAGGGAATGGTCTGAGCTAACATTAAAACATCAGATTTTATTTTTATTTTTAAAAACTAATTTTATAAATGATACATGATTTTTCAGTGAAATGCAAGCCAAAACACAAGGAAATAATGATTTTAGACCCAACAGGCCAGAAGTTTTTCTTACTAACCATAAGTGAACATCAGCCTAGACATCTCCAGGCATAAAATCGGATAATTAATAAATATGTAGAAAGAGGTATAAGTGACTATAAAATAGGGATTGTTTTTATTCATGTTTTAAAATTACTTAATGATCTTTTCACTTAACAAAACAAAATGAAATGTAAAACATTCTAATTTTGGATAAAATTTTAAACCAAATTGATAAAAGTGTTAATATTTCTTCTAGATTCTTTTACGCTCCAGTATTTTGGCTAGATATGGAGGTTTGAGTGCAGGTGAAATACCCTGGGATGGGGTTGGGAGGTTCTTGACACACACAATCCAGTAGTCACTCACTCACTCAGAGGTTCTAACAGACCCTTGGGAGGAGTAAATATGATAAGTAATGCTTCTCAAGCCCCTCAAGTTGATAGCACTCATTTTACAGGTAGTAAAATACTATATTCTTCTTAAGGTTCATCATAGAAATGCAGGAAAATGCTAGGGTTAGCCAGCCATGCCTTTGTTTTCTTATTTCCCAGGAACGTTATGCTTGAATGGGTTTCTGAAGGGGACCGTCTTCCTATCTGACCTGCTGTTCTGGAAGGTGAAGGGACAAGTAATGGAGTAGCATGCCTTCCTGTATATAGCTCACAGACCATGGCTGCAGCACTTTCTTTCTCTTTGAGACATAAAATAAACTGTGTAATTACTCACATCCACACATTAAGGTCACAATGAAAATAAGATGAAATCTGAATAGGAGGAACATAAAATATCAAATATGTGTTTACAAATGTATTAAAAACAAAAGAATCAGTGAAGGAGAGGAAGCTATGAAGATGTTCACTAGCCACCCTCAAAAATATTCAATAATTACAAGGATGTGAAGTGTTGAAATTGCGTCATGCACTTGAGCAAATGGAAAATCCATAAAATCCATTTTTATATTATAAAATATTTTAGGAAGTATCTGTTTGTCTATCTAATGGCCCACTGGGCAGTAAGTACCTTTGTAATCACCAAATAAATTTACAAGACCAGAAGAATATCATTACTTGCCATCTCTTTTCTAAAATAAACTCTCTACATGAAATTATAAGGGCAATGGAGTGTGTATAGACTTAAGAAGAATGGAAGGTTGTAAAGGGAGGGGGTGTCCTTCCTTGAAATAAATAAGAAGGTAAAATGTGCTACTTTCAGTCACTAGTAAAATTTTTCTTTTATACTTTATGATATCTGGAAGAATGGTTGCTGCTTCTGAAATTATATTTAATTAACTAGATACTGCTCTATGTACCTGAATCATGTCTACAAATTCATTTACATACCACTAGGTGGCAGTAGTGTTATCTAGGGCAGCATTGACTAACACCTCTTTATAGCTTCTGGAGCTTCCCAACTATTCCATGTCTCATCTAGAAGATTTTTGTTGTTGTGAAAATACAACTGAGTTAACAAATAAGAATTCATTAGATATCTGTTTCCAAAAGAAATATTAGAATCCGGATTTAAAGAAAGATGGCCTCGAGCATTGTTGAATATTACTGTATGGCTCTGCATCCCATTGAGTTGAGTTGTACTGCACAAACTGAATCAAGTTAGATAGATGCTGGGATGTTTAAACAGGTTTTGTCACCACTTACCTTAATTTAGGATACACAATTACTCTGACATGCTTCATAGAGGCACCAGCTTTCCTCATTCTGCTCCTTCAGGTGAGTTTTAAACTGGCTGCTTACCCTTATCAAGATGAGAATTACATTTTATCCTGCTAATGAGCTTTGAAGCATCGTTTCTCCTTGCAGGACTATTATTCCTCAAAAATAGACTAATGAAATTATTGCTGGATCTCTCTGCTTTTTCTTTTACCGCTCGCAAGCCCAGGCATGGTTCAAAACTGCCAACCCTGTAAAGAGTCACACTCAGTGAGAATCAGTACTTTCTTTCTTATATCGTCATCTATAAACCTCTCTCATATATTCCTCTTTTGAAGCTTCCTTTGACAGGGGAGGACTTTCCCCAGACACGTTCTCTTAAGGTATCTTATTAAGTTGGCAGTGTTCAGGATCTCCTCAGATCTCTCCCAAAAGAAGCTTTGCTGTTTTGTCTTTCATTGTCCTTCAATATGTTTTAGAGTTGACAGATGAAATTTATATGAAAGCTTCTATAGACAACAATCATGTCCTCCTTCATACCTTAATCAGCATCAGGATCTAAAACAAAAACAAAAACAAAACAAGGAAACAGATTCCCTTTTAACTGTAGTCTGAGATTGTTTTCAACATGCCATTTTAGTGACATAATATATTTTTAAAATTTTTTAAAAGTCCATGCATTTAAAAGAAAACCAGCTGTAACATTATCATTAGTAATTAGAAAATATGGGAACTTGATGGTACAAAAACAAAAAAAACCAAAACACAAAAAACAGTGAAGTGCTGCTCTGACCAAACTCATAGCAAATTGCTTTCTTTTTTTAAATGGTAGCGTGTATCAACACAAATGACACATTTGTGTCGTGGCACATCAAACTACCCACAAAAGAAGGATGACTTAATTGCTTTGACCATAAGTCAAGAAGAGCTCAGTTGACAAATATAAAAATATATTGGTGCTATTTGCATTTGCATGTGAATAACCAGTGATTTCATTTTAATGCCCAAGTCTGGGTAACAAAGAAACCCACAGGTAGTGAAACACAGCTCGCAAAGCAATGGATACAATCCCTGACCAGGGTGTCTAAGGGTGCAGAGGATGCATTGATCTTGTCAGCTACATCCGAGGGCAGAGGAAATACCATTGTCAGCTCAGCTCCTTCAAATTCAGATCACAATATTTGAGAGTTTATGTCTTTACAGGTTAAGCAGTTAAGCATTTACAGAGATTTGCTGCCTGTACCATTGCCGTTAAATGACCTCCTAAAAATCTTTTAATAATTAATTTTTATTCTAAATATCTAATGTTACTGTTAATAGCTTAACTTGCTTCTCATAATATCACCTAGCAATGTATTTCCAATAAATAGTCACAGCAGAGTGCGGCTTGCTATATTTTAGAGTTTACTATGTAGCAGCCCAAATAAAGTACAAATATATAGAAGAGAAAAAAAAATATGACACAAAGAATAGGACATGTCTGTAGCCCTTGTATTAAATGTGATTCCAAAGCAAGTAATAATCAAATGTAGACTATAGACTCTCCATTCCTTCTAACTCATTATCTTGAAGATGATGTTACTTTCATATTCTCTCAACTTTGTCATCTAAACAGCAAACTTAATTCAGGAAAAAATAAAAACCTGCCATTGCTGATTACCATAGCCTGGATCATAGACATTTAAATCAAAAGTCACTTGAGTTGGAAAAGGTTTAAGTTTTTTCAATAAATTATTTTTTATAATGACTATAAAAGTTATATAGTACACAGAGGCTAGCCGGAGCTAGATACTTTACTGTACCTGAATGGCGGGGAATACTTTCTGAGACATAAAGCTGACAAGCAGACATCCGAGTGTGACCGGGAAATAGCAGCCCCTGAAAGATTAAAGTGTGAATTTAGTAACCTCAGAGGCAAACGCCATTGTCCTTTCACTCCCAGGCCAGGAGACAGAATGGGCAAATGACAACACAAACACATGTAAAGAGATCAGAAAGATGAAAATCATACTCCAAAATCACTTGTCAAAGCTGAAAGTGAGAATTTTTGCCCCACAAAAAAATCTTTATTTCTTCTGCTATTTAAAAAGTAGTTCTATGAGCATAGTAAAACATCAGCATGAAATGGCCTGATTTACAAAGTTAAACTGAAAATTATTCATTATTGAAACTCAATAAAGTCACTAACATTGCATCATCAAGTATTTTAAATGGTCTGAGTTTTCTTCAAAAATAGAATTACTAGTGAAAAAACTCAAATATCTGTGATTAAGCAAAAATATATATTGTTCATGAATATCATCATATTTTTAAATGCATTCTTGATCCAAACAACATGAAAGAATATGGTTTGAGGTCATAAAATTTGAGGAGCAAATAATGGAGAGCAAAAGAGCCTGGAGGAAATATTAACACTTTTATTCATGCAATCTTTTATTCTTGACTGTTTTAATTGTTTAAAAAATGCTATACACATAATAAACAGTAAATATCTTTCGGTCACCCATAAATCTCTTCACTTTTTATAAAAATATTTAAAGTAACTTATGAAAAACCCCATTCTTGAACCTCCTATCCCAGTTAAGTGTTCAGTAAACTTCTTTTAGACTTTTTCCTGCGTGGACCTACCCACATAACTTTCTTTTTAATAACAAATATGACTGTGGCATATTCTAAGTTGCTTTTGAACTTAATTATGTGTTAGAAGTGTCTATCCATATATATAGCACCATTTTAATTTAATTTTATAGCACCATTCTACTTTATGGAATGAAAACACAATAATTTATTTGTTTACTGAACAACATTTAGATTGTTTTGCAGTTCTGCCATTTCATAAAATCCTTATAAATATATCTATTAATTATGTCATTATTTCCATAGGTAGATTCTTAGGTGTCAGAATCCAAGCCACCTTCCCAATAAGATTGTACCAATTTTCCTCATAACTCTGCATATTGTTAACTTTTTGAAATGTGGACTATTTTAAAAATTTGTTTTAATTTCTATTTTCTTTATAATTTTTCCAACACCATTTATACCTTTTTTCACCTCCACTCTCTGAATATCTTTGTATGTCATATTTTTGACCATTTATATTTCTTTTGTTAATTGCCAGATTAAATTATTTTCCTATTGGATAGCTTCTTGTTGTTTTGCAGAAGCTCTTTGCATAGTTGATGTATTTATTTTCTTCTCCTAATCTATCACTAGTCTTTTAACATTGTTTATGGTCTCTTCCTTTGCAGAACAGGAATTTTAATTTTTATGTAGTTAAATATGACAACCTTATCTTGTGTGAGTCCCTCGATTTTTGCCCTGTTTAGGAAAACCTGTCCACCTCAGTCTCTAACATACCTTCACTATAAACATAGTAATGCTATCATTGTATTACTTTAAATGTATTTCTAAATCTACATAGAATTTATTTAACTCTGATTCTAATTAAATAATAAAATATAAGTAGAAATACTCTCCAAATACTTACAGAATAATGAAACTTGTGGGCAATAAATAGCTGAGGTTTAAAAAGAACAAAAAAAGTTTTGACAAACCTGATTATCTTTTCTGATAAAAAGAAAATGCCATAATTAAATGAACTGGTCAGTGAAGACAAGATGTGTAATAAAGTTAGAACTTTGACATATGTTGGCTCTATAGACTTTCATTAAAAAAATTAATTTAAATTGGCTTTAAGGTGAAACTATCCATCAACTGAATTGACATAAATTGGACCATAAACAATAGAAATAGTAATAATATTGAGGTAACCAGCTATAGGAAGGAAGAAAACAATATCGCACAAAGATCACTGACAGGTCCAGATTCACAAAGCTTTTACATAAACAATCTAGAAGAAAAATAATATAATCATCAATTTAACAAATGTCACTGAGCTGAAAAGTGTTACTCCACATACTCAGAAGGGTTATAATATAAGAATTTTCTGAAGGATGGAAACACAATGGGATATTCAAATCAGAATTGACATTGATCCAAATCACAGCCATTCTATCCATATACAGTTAATTTAGTCAAATCCCACTTTGTAACTGGCTAGAGACAAATCCATTTAGTTTGAGATAGCAGAGGGAGACTTTGCACTCCACAATTTGGTAGTCCTGGCATTCAGGAGAAGGGAGAGGCAAAGAAGGGTATGGGTACTGGTGGCCTGGGAACATAAAAAGTTCCACAGTGACGGCCCCCACTCCCTGTGACATTCGAACATGGTCCAAGCAGCAAATTGCTGGCCCAGTCTACCTGCACTTGAAAGTTATGACAGGAAAAGCAAATAAAGTACAAACCAACAATGCTCATTAAAAGTGACTATTCTGGTTTAGATGAAACAGTCACAGATGCATAAAAAAGTGTTAACATTAAATCCCCATACCATTTTAGTGTTGTTTGCGAAGTGCTCTCATACAGTCTCCTTTGATTAATATCCTGAGGCAGTAAGAGAAGCCAAGATTAATAGATCCATTTTCCTCCTGGAGCTAAGTAGGATCAAGAAAATTGCCAAAGATTACACAGCTCCTCTGCTGAGAACCTGTGATTCATACAACACCGGCTCATACCTTTAAAAGCAATTCACAAAGGAGAGCAATCAGGTTTAGACATCTGTAAAAATAGTAATTCAAAACTTCATTTTAAAAGAAAAAGCAAATAAATACACTAAATGTATTCTTTATCCTCAAATCTGTGTACCTACGTTTCCTCAGCCTTCCTTCCATCCTTGTATTTCCCCAGGACTCTGTTCTCAAAACAGTGGGAATATGGGAAGCAACTCCAGGGAATAAGAGTACAGAGTGGGGCAAAAATCAGTTTACATTCAAGAGTACATGGAACAGAGTTTATTCTCGTGGTATTACTTATTAAGTATTGTATTATTTTCCACAAGAACAACTGTAAATTTACTCTTGCCTCATCTGTATTTAAGCATGTGGATTACAAAACAATCTTCTGGGAAAATCTCAACTTCTTATTCATGAGACAATAGGAGGGGTTTAGACAGACAGCCTTGGGCCATGACAACTGTATGCAAATGATGGCCCTTTCCAGTAGTCTGAATAAAACACTTCATTAGAGGAATATTATTATTATGTTAAGGAACTCTGCTCATGATGCCTTGTAGCTGTTGATTTCCTTTTTATAATACTTCCTTAACAACAAGTAAATATAGCACCAATGTGAACAACTCAGTCAGTATAGTTTTCAGCCAAATACAGTAAAGAAATACAAGTTGAATGTTTCTCAAACGTAAATTAAATATGACTATGTCCAACAATTCTGCCTTGCTAGAATAGATCAAATGACCTCATCAAAATTGTTTGAGAAGGTGTCAAGCTTAACCATGTTAAATTTCAAAATTTAACTGTGAAAAACTCTCTAGCTAACCATCTGTTGATCTAATTCCTCCTAAATATAATCAAATTTCTTTCAAACAGAGACTCTTGCATTGACAGAATAAATGAGTCCAAATATTTGGTTTAATAGATCTTCACTTTAATCAAATAAAATTAATCTTTCAACTGAAGTGAAGTTTACATTTGTCTGTTTGATCTACAATGGTTTTGAAGGATTTCACAATATTTTGTACACTACAAAAAGCATAGATACTTTTATTTCCATTTCAAACAGCTGGCCTGAGTATATAATCCTGGATGAAAAATGTCCTTAATTGGGATGTCATCTCTAAATTTTACTGGATTTCAGTCCTATTTATAAAATAGAGCAAAGTTTGCAAAAATGCTCATATTACAGAAACATTTTAATTCCAAAAAGTGTTAGGTAATCATGATTCTAATGTATGCATTAAGTTTTTGGGAAATGATTTAGCTTCCGGTGGTATTTGAGGAAGACATGAGACTCAAAGACTATGAGATAAGAGACTGTTAATTACATGGAGGGCTGTTGATATAAATGGGGCAGACTATTTACTAATGTTGACTCGTAAAATTCTATGAGGAACTAGCAGAATTTATGTTTCAACACACCATCACTTCACATTAGTCTCCTTTCTACCATATGTGGTAAGCATCATCCACAAAAAGTAAATAAAGAGAACTGCTTTTACTGAAAATACCCTTGAAAGAGAAATCTGTTGGTGATTAAAGTATCTGAATAGTGTAATTCACAGCACTTGGTTTTCGCTAGCTAAATGAATTTCTGAGCACACCGAGGTATTTATAAAATTACGGTATCATTTGCGTAAAATGACTGGTTCAAATTCTGTTTTAGAAATTGAACCTGTAGTTTAATTTCCTCTATCAAGTTGGGAATTTATGATAAATTAAGGAATCATGTTTATCATTAGTCCTTAGAGAAATAACTATATTTGAATCTATAGAAACTATGTGTGTAGATATTTCATACCAACTCCTATTTATAAATATTAGCTTCCATGATTGTGTCTGACAGCTTGTAATGAATTTTCAGCTCATGGTTTGTAATGGTAACTGATTTATCTCAAATAATTTTTGAAGAGTGAGATAGAGTATTATTTGTTTCCTATTCAGCATCTAAGTATTGTTGTCATCCGCCTCCACCTTCTTCTCATTGCCAGGAGGTGGTGCTGTGGGTTTTAAATCGCAGAGCTGAAAATCCCAGAGCTGATCAAAAGCCCAGTTTGTTTCTCCCTTCATTCGTGGAAACCAGGCAAGCCCTAAAAATGTTCAACAATTTTTCCTTGGGGAAAAAAATCGAATGTTTTCCAACATCCGATAAAGATAAGATTTGAAGGAGGAAACAGAAAGAAGTGAATCAGTCCCTCGTGGGTGCAACTGAATGCAGAACATTCCAGTGAATTCTTCCAAACTCTTTTCTATAGCTTTCCTCCATCCCCACCCGCACATCCTGCATTGTCCTCCGGGGTCTCAGCAATGCAAGGCTGAGACACGTTTTCCCACTTGCTTACAAGTCTCCATCACCTGAGAGGCCCCGCGGGCACCAGGGAAGCCCTTCGCAGGGGGACGTGCCGGTGAGCTGGCGTGGGGCGGACCTTCGCGCTAAAAAGGCTGCTCCTTGGGGCGCTGAGAGTCTCTCTCCAATCTGTCCAACCTGAAGCTAACTTGTGGCCAAATATTCGTGAGGATCAGCCTCTTCTATTTAAAGTAGATAAAGAGAAAAGAAAACAATCTTGGGGGGGGGGGTACTTTTTATCAACAGGTTTTCACTTTTCCACAATCCAAGTCCTGGGAATTGCCAAGCACCTCAAAGCCAGGTAAAGCCGGGGCCTTCGGAGCCGGGGCAGCTCCGTCCCAGCTTCTGGAGCCCTGCACCCTCGCGGGTCCCCAAGACACACGTCTCTCCGCAGGGAGCTCTGTAGGGCCTGGTGAAATGGGGGAGAAAATACTGATGACAAAACGACCCCAAAAGGCTCGGGCTGGAATGTCTCCGCCACCGAGATGACCCAGCCTTCCCCAACCCGGAGGGGAGGGGGCGCAGGACCATAAGCCTCAGCCGTGCTGGCTGCAAGCGGACACAGGTGTCACCGGACAGCGCGGACTGGGCGGGGAGAGGGGGGAGGCATGTGCAAGTTCAAGGCCAGCAGGCCTCCTGAGGCTGAAGGGCGGTCTAGAGTGCCCTGGCCTGGAGGGTGGCGGGGCGCCCTGGGTCTAGGCGGCTGGGGGATGAGCAGTTCCGGAGGGAGACCCACCGGGGCCTGGGGCCTCCGCGGTCCCCGCTGGACACAGTCTTCCAGGCTGGGCTTCCCCGCTGGGCAGCGCCTCTCGGAGGCATTTGCTTTTCCAGAGCAGCTCCCAAGCGAAAGTTCATGTCATTTTGCTAAACTTTGCTTTTACTTTTTAGAATGTTCTCAAATGGATAGATTGAATCAATCTCTCTCTCTCTCTCTCTCTCTCTCTCTCTCTCTCTCTCTCTCTCTCTCACACACACACACACACACACACACACACACACACACACACAGGGACCATCCTGCCTTTCAGAAAACACACAGACACCCAAATCCAAGTGTTCCCAGGGTTCTCCAGCTTTTTAATCCAGGTGAGCAGTACCGGTTTATGGGGCGATAGAAACAACAAAGAGGCACCCAGGCTTCGCTCTTCCAAAGTAGATTAGACCGCGTTCCGTTCTGACTTGATTTAGGCCCCTATTTCAAATTTCAAGCGAAGATGAATAAAGATGATCACTTAAAGACATTTAAGTAGGACCTAAAAAAAAAACTAGTTTGGCCTGAAGCTCCACGCTCTGTAACTCCAGGGCGGTGCTGCTTGCTGAGCATCTTAGAATCCTCCCCAAGCCTTGGGTGTGTTCCTTCCCGTCCCGCTGTAGCCAATCCGGGTTCATCTTCCTACAACAGGCTCTGGCCACTGTGAGTTTGGTCTCCAACCATCCGCCCAGGATGCTCCCTGCGCCAGCGGACCTCGCTGTGCCAAGCAACCCAGACCAGCACCCAGAGGGCGGTGCTGAGTGTTGCTGGACTGTCCCCACGCCCCCCCCCCCAATCCCGCCAGTGGAGTGGACTGAGCTCCCGCATCGTGCTGCCGGCAAAGGAGACAGCCCCTGCCTTTCCTGAGCCCCCTTCCTGAGCCCCCAGTGACCTCTGACAAAGCACCACCAACAGAGGACTTCACTTCCAGTGCTTCCTTCTCTATTTCAAATTTCTGGGGTCATCAGTGAGTCCGGGGTGCTCCCCGCGGGCTCATTGCCCACCCTTTCTCGCCCACTCCTTCCTGCCGGGGAACCAGAATGTGTTCATTTGGGCTTTTCCTCTGCTACTTCTCCAACTTGCTGGTTACATCAGGAGGGGCCTAGCCTTTTCCCCGTTCCTGGCGGATCCAAGTTCAAGTGCACAGAGACCCCGCGCTCCTGCAGGCAGTGGGCACTAAATCAGCCGCAGAAGCGCCGTCCCTCCGCTGCCCCAAACCCGGTGTCGGGATCCCACTCAAGTGAGGGGGCAGAGAGAGCCAGCCTAGGCCAGGACTTAGGGCTGGCGACGATTAAACCAGGTAACGGGACTCCAGGCAGATGTGCTTTCATTGCCCCATAAGATAAATGCGGTGCTAAGTGCCTGACAACTCCCCAGAAGCAATCAGCAAACGTTTACGAGTGCGTAAACCTCCAAGACCATTCCCCGACGGTTGTCACAAGGCCCACCTTCAGAGCTCCTATAAATTCTCGGGCAGTTTCCCCAAAGCGAAATGCCCACTTGTCTACTAAGCAGCCACCTCCTCCGGGAAGACCTGGGGGATTTTCTGAGCCTCTAAGGAAAGGGGTTTTTGGCTCCTACCCAATGAAATAAAGTTGCACAAAAGTTTGTCTCAGATTTTTGGATGGCCGGGGCGGGGTGGAAGGATGGCATGGAGGTGGGGGGGGAGGGGCGGGGAAGGGCTAGGTCGCAATTGGTTATCGGACAGCAGCGAAGAATCAGGATCCTGGGAGGGTCCCAGGTCTAAGCCAGGTCTAAGGAGGCATCCTGGCTGCTTTCTGTGGCCACCCTGGCTGGGCTTCCCGGCCCTGCAGGACCCAGCTACGCCCAGGCTCCCACCTGGCTTGGGAGTGAGAGGTTCTTCGCCCCTCCAATGCCCACTGACTGGCTGGCAGGGGTCCAGGCGTCCCGCGGAGAGTGCCAGCCCCCTGGGAAGGCTGTCTCCATGAAGAACCAAACCAGGCGTCCGTCCGGGACACCTCTCCACTCCTCCCGGAGCCACGGCGCACTGGACTTCCCTGCATGTTTATAGAGAACCCCTTGTTTACAATCCCAGGAAAAGAAAGCTGCTAATTGAAAAACAAACAAACAAAAAACAACCACAAAACTGTAACAGGAGCGTGTCTTGAACTTCTAAAGGGAGAGGTAAACAGCTGCGAACGCCCGGGAAGGGAAGAAGGGAGGGGAGCGGGGTGGGAGGAAGGGGGGCGGGAGTTGGGCCCCCAGCGAGATCCGTTAGCTGGCTCAAGCCTTCCAGAAGCGCCGGCCTCGGTCCCAGGCTGGAAAGCCTCCCGCAGCCCGCGTGCTCTTTGTCAATCTTTGGGTTCCAGTAAATTCTGGGGCGCGACGGGAGCCGAGGACTGGGAAAGAAAGTATTGAGATCCCGGAAGATGGAACCTCAGGCCATTAGTTTGGAAAGACGCCGCTGGGCCCCCATCCAGCCTCTCCAGGTGCCCTTGTGGGCGCCGCTGCGCCGGCCTCACCCTTCCTTTATGAAACCAGGCGCCCAACTGTTCCAAATATCGCCATTCAGAAACAGGTTCTGCGGGCGAGCCTCATTTGTGAATCTATTACAGAGATTAATAGATTATTTCTCCCTTTTTTCAACTAATTCTCAGTTGGGAAATTTAACCATATGGTAAGGAGAGAATTAGAATTTCATCACATTAGAGCAAAATGTAATGAAAAGAGTCCAACACCTGGGGCCAACTCGGAAAGCCACAATTAAAAGGTTTTTAATGAAACCGGAGAAACCAAAAAAAAAAAAAAAAAAATCTCATAGGCTTCGGCCGTTCTGCCACATAAGGAAGATTTATGGGAGGTGCTGGGGAATATTGTTTTTACTGGTGTCATAAGGATGAACACCAGCCGCTAAGTGCCATGTGCTCCCAGACACGCAACTGGGGCGGCGGGAGGGGGGGGTGGCGTGTACCCTCGCCCCATCCCCAGAGATGCCCCGTTCCCAGACCTCCCTTTATCAACCCAGGCAGGTCCAGATGTCCCCATGGGGCTTCCTAGCCCTGGCGGTGACGTCTCCGGGCAAAAAAAAAAAAAAAAAAAAAAAAAAAAAAAAAAAAAAAAAAAAAAAAAAAAAATTTAAATGCAAATATGCACATAATGCCCCACTTGGGGTGGGAGAGGATTCGACTCCCCGTAAAGTTGGTTATTCCCAGATTATAAATCTGGAGGAAACTTTGAGAAATTAGTTCCTTCCTGTTTAGGAAACCGTGTGCCTCCGTCACCATCATCACTGCAGCTGGGAAATGGGGCACAGACACCCCCTCCCCTTTAATCGAATGGGCTGCCTAACCCATGTGCTCTTCATCCCTCTTTTTCTTTTGCTTCCCTGGTTGGAAATGGGGGGGGGGGGGGAGTGGTAGGGATGGGGGGGGGGAGAGAATAAGTTCGTGTTGAAGGGGGACACGACTGCTTTGCTCTCTCACTAGTTGAGAATCTAGGGTAAACTTGGGGGCCAGTCCGCCCGCCCCCAGCCCCCCAAAACCCCATCTCCAAACGCAGCCCAGTGCCATCCTGTGCACATGGGTGGAGTATAATTCTCGCCCAGAAGGGTGATTTAGCACAAGATGAGGCAGCAGTGGCAGTGGCGAGGGAAGGGCAGGGGGGTGGGGATGGGGATGGGGGTGGGGGGGTGGGTAGTGGCTTTCCACGGGACTCCCAGGCTTCGCTGCCGATCTACAGTTTGCTGAAGGAGCAAAGAAACATCCTCCTCGGCTCTAAGTGGGGCTTTTAGTGTGCTCATTGATGAGTGAAAGTCGCCACACATGTCAAGCTCAAGGCAGTTGTTGGGTTACTAACGGGACCCGGCGCCTTGCAAACATATGCGCGAAGTTGTGTATGCAGATGGCAGGCGGAATAACGGAGCGGGCGCCTCGTATAAAGCCCTCGCTGCTTGTGCCGCCTGTCTCCAGAACCTGGGAGAGGAAACTATTCAGCCTCGCGGCCAGGGAGCGCGCCTGCGATTGTTTGTGACCGTTTTAATCCTATTAATTAAAACGTTAACCTGATTGGGTAGCGAGCGCCGTCCCAACAGGCGAGTCTTCCTCCTCATCATAACCTACTCAGAGAGATAATGATGTAAAAGACTCTCCCCCGTCTGTGGCGGCGGCTGGCTGGCTGGCTGGCTGGCTGGCGGATGGGTCCGGAAATCTCTTGAAGGTGAATCCAAGCAAGATAAACGGTGCGGAGCGGAGCGCGGGGCTGCGCTCAGAGCGGCGGCGGCGGCGGCGGCGGCGGCTCCGCTCCCCGCGCGCCCACCCTCCCACCATGCGGGGCCGCGGCCCATGGTGAGCCCCAGCAGCCCGCACCCTCGGCTGGAGACGACGAAGAAGAAGAGGAGGAGGAGGAGGAAGCGAGCGCGGGGGAAGACGAAGAAGAAAAAGAAGGGGAGAGGGGCTGCCAGCGACACCGGGACCCACGAGAGCATCAGCCCCGGAGGAGCCCGGCTCGGGCGCATCCTCCGCGCCGCCTGACTCCCGAGCGGAGGCGGCGGCGGCGCCGGACCATGGACCGCGGGCTGCACCTCGGCGCGGCCGCCGCGGGCGAGGACGACCTCTTCCTGCACAAGAGCCTGTCCGCCTCCGGGGCCAAGCGCTTGGAGGCGCCTTTCCGCTCCGCGCCCCCGGGCATGGACCTGTCCCTGGCGCCGCCGCCGCCGCCTCGGGAGCGCCCGGCGCCCTCCTCCTCCTCGTCGCCCCCCCTGGGCTGCTTCGAGCCGGCTGATCCCGAGGGCGCGGGGCTGCTGCTGCCGCCGCCGGGGGGAGGCAGTGGTGGCGGCGGGGGGGTGGGCGTCCCCGGGCTGCTGGTGGGGTCCGCCGGGGTTGGGGGCGACCCGAGACTGAGCAGCCTGCCGGCGGGGGCCGCCCTGAGCCTCAAATACGGCGAGAGCGCGAGCCGGGGCTCGGTGGCCGCCGAGAGCAGCGGCGGCGAGCAGAGCCCCGACGACGACAGCGACGGCCGCTGCGAGCTGATGCTGCGGGCCGGGGGCGTGGACCCGCGGGCCTCGCCGGGCGCGGGGGGCGGCGGCGGCGGCGGCACCAAGGCGGCGGAGGGCTGCTCCAACGCCCACCTCCACGGCGGCGCCAGCGGCCCCCCGGGGGGTCCCGGTGGAGCCATCGGCGGGGGTAGCAGCAGCGCCGGCGGTGGCGGCAGCAGCAGCAGCAAGAAATCCAAAGAGCAAAAGGCGCTGCGGCTCAACATCAACGCCCGGGAGCGCCGGCGGATGCACGACCTGAACGACGCGCTGGACGAGCTGCGCGCGGTCATCCCCTACGCGCACAGCCCCTCGGTGCGCAAGCTCTCCAAGATCGCCACGCTGCTGCTCGCCAAGAACTACATCCTCATGCAGGCGCAGGCCCTGGAGGAGATGCGGCGCCTGGTCGCCTACCTCAACCAGGGCCAGGCCATCTCAGCCGCCTCGCTGCCCAGCTCGGCGGCAGCGGCGGCGGCGGCGGCGGCCCTGCACCCGGCGCTGGGCGCCTACGAGCAGGCGGCCGGCTACCCGTTCAGCGCCGGGCTGCCCCCGGCCGCCTCCTGCCCCGAGAAGTGCGCCCTGTTCAACAGCGTCTCTTCCAGCCTCTGCAAACAGTGCACGGAGAAGCCTTAAACACCCCCCCCCCTGAGAAACATCAGACCGACCCAAAAGCTAGAGGGAAGGGAAGAGCTGCCCCCCATCCCCTGCGTGTTGGCCCTCTGGTAGTTGGGACACATTTGCAGAGCAAACAAAGCAGAGGCGAGAACTGGGAGAGGAGACGTGTCAGAGACAAGCAGGACTTGAGCCGTGACATCCCCAGATTCTTGGTCTTCGGAGTGGGAGGGCGGGAGGAAGGAGGTGGAGTTGAGCTAAAGTATGGATGTCATTTTTTTTTCTTTAATCTCAAAAAAAGTGGCGACTTTGGTGCAGCCCAGGACGCCAGGAAGCAGTGTTCCTTTAAGGTTAAAAAATAAGTTTGAAAAGTAGTCGCTTGGTGATAAAGTGTGGAGAGTTATTCATACTAATCATACTAATCATTGTGCATTTGGCTAGTGCTGACTGGGAGAGGAGTCTGGGGTTGGGCGGCTTGTAAGACGGACTATTCATTCAGACAAGTCAGAAAGGGCACTTGGAAATACATTTTGACTCTGAGCCAGGAGAAAAACAATGAAAGGTAGATTTATTTAAGTGTAAAGAAGAAAGCGAGAGACACGTTGCTATGAAAGACTTGTATTTTTTATTGTCTCTGAACTATGGAAACGCTCGAAAGTTTTTGGCAAGAATGATATTTAAAAAAAGCTGTGGCTGAAAGAATTGCATTTAAAAATATTTATGTGCACCTTGTTCCTTTCCACTCTGCAATGATGTATTAACCACTCATGGTATTTATTTGTTATTCTTCAGTGACCCACATCAACAGTATTTATCATGTGTTAAGGTCATGGGTCTTACTTATGTGCAGATTTTTTTAATGCCTCTAAAATTGTTTTATAGATTAACTTATACTGTGTGCCAAGTGTTTAAAAGGTTTATTTGCCAACAATTATGAAGAGACCTATTGATGTATCTGAGCTGCTTAGGTTTATCAAAGGTCACCTGGATTTTTTCAGTTGCATCATCCCTGTATTTAAATTGAGCTTTAATAAATTGCTTCAGTCCAAAAATCACAGGAAAGGTGTATTCTTAATTGATGAATCAATTGATCTCTTTTTTTCTTAAAGGGAAAAACATCACAGCAGTAGAACCTATGAGTAAGACCATGCTAAGCAAATTTTTTTTCCCCAGACTGTGCTGTGCATTTTTAAAAGCTCTTAATTTAATTGCTTTTAATATGTATGTACATATATAAGTTATTTTACTTGTGGAGAATTATTTAAGTTAAAAGACTGGTTTGATTTGCCTATGGTGTGAAATCCTTTGTTATTTTTCTAAAAAAACATAAAATAAAATTTAAAAACAAAGCTAAGGAAGAGCAAGAAGCTATTTACCCAAAGTGAGCTTTCAGTTTTAGTTTGCATGGCTGCTTGCCTGCCTTTCTATCCTACAAAAATCAAGAAATCCTTTTTTTTTTTTTTTTAAAGAAAAAGAAATGGAGTCCTGTTATTTTCCACTTCTTGCAGATAATACAGGTTTGTCAGGTTGGATGGCGAGCTGGGAGCTGTGATGGATCTATTGGTGGGTTTTGGATGTATAAAGAATGATATATATTCAATAGGTCAATCAGACTGTGACAGCTATGTACAACCATTTGTATGTGTATCTATGTCAGAAAGAATCTTTATTAAAATATTTTGATCAAACATTTTATTATGCTGTGCTTTGTGGGAGGAGCAGACACCTCTCTTCTGTGTTACTTTTGGCTTGAAAGGTAACAAAAAAGAAAGGAGTTTCAGAGAAGTAGAGTTTTATCAGGGATATACAAATAGGAGTGACTCCAGTTCTCTTGTGTATTTGGTCCAAGGATGATGGCTGGGCCTGGCGGTCATTGGGGAAGAGAGCAGTGGGGTCAGTGGTAAGACCCAGGGACAGTGCAGAGTGTGCCTGCTTGGCAAACTTTGAAGGCCATACTTTCCCTGGAATTCTTTTCCTACTTGGTGGTCTTGCTATCCATGTTAGAATCCATATCAAAGATGGTGAAGTTTCTTAAAGAGTTTTGATCAAAATGTCCCTTTCCATCTTGCCCAAAAGCCAAGGGGAAAAAAAGATGGATTTGGATTCATGGAGGATGACTTTCATGGTGGCTGTCCACATTTTTTTCTGACAGAAGAATCAACCAGGTTGAGTTGTAAGTGTAAACAGTGCCCATAGAGATTTTCAAAGCTTAATAGTGTTGCTTATTAATGAGATATTTAGGGACTCTGTTTGGACAAATTGGGCATTGATTCTATTAAAGACTGTCTGTATAGACTTGGATTTGGGCCTGAGTAACATCCTCAAATAGAGAAGGTTTGATGTCTGTTGTGGTGGAGGCTGTAGGGACGGTGGTGGCAAAGTCACAGTGCTTCTGTTGTGGGCAGTTTGCTAAATGCACATTTGTCTGTATAGCCTGGGCTCAGAGTGATGTTCCTAAATGCCATCAAACTTAGTGGGGGGTGAGGGAGGGAGTTTTCTGCTCCACTTGCCATCAAAAAGGATTAATCAGAACCTGCAACTTTTCAGAAAACATAACGGCAAAGGGCCTTGAAGCCGAAGCCCTCCCAGTCTGGGAGTGGGGGTAGAGGGAGGGAAGAGACCAGGGCAGCCCCCAGGCTGGAGGAGACCCATCTCTTAGCATTTACCAGACAAAGCCTGGGTGCATCTAATTATGATTATTAAAACAATTTCCATGACGATGTCTAATATTATGTTAATTTGAAAACAACTGTGTATGAAAACTGTCGACTATAATACCTAAATTCATTTAATGAAACACATCGTTAAGGCAATTAAACCTCCTGGATGTGATTAAGAAACATAATTACGACACTGTTCTGCGCCATAATTGGGTGTCTTTAATCAAGGGGTAAAGTGATCAGCAACACAGCCATTAGTTTGTATTGTTCTGGCCCTGCTGTCCATCATTCTGATTAGGAATTAAACACAGCCACCATCAGTCGATTTTTTTTTTTCCTTTTTGCATATTAACATTGGAGGGGACACATTTACTGCAAGATTTACTGCTTAGCGTTTCTCGTTATTAAATAGGCCTCCTTGAAATACTTCCTCTGCAACCTCTGTCCTGTTCAACTATTATTACAAATTGTACAAATAATAATTCTTGAACTTCAGAAGTTCACCCTTTAATAACTCAGTCTCCACGTTGAGTCCTGAAATAAACCTGAAATGGATAGGGATGGAGAAAAAATGAGGATGTTGGAAATAAGTCAAAACGTCAGAGGAATGTGTGCAGTTATTAAAAGTAGCAGCTTAATAACATTCCTTTTTATTTTGATCATTTCAAACCAATCACTTCTCTTTCCAAATCCAGAAGTTGGACCAGCATGTTGTCCTAGGAGTAAACGTGAGGTATCTGAAAGGAACTGGGAAGGGGCTTTGGGTGATTGACTTATGTAGGTGGCTTTGTCTGCCCTAATCCCAACCTTCCCAAAGTTTTTTTTAGCAGCAGCTTTTAGAGAAGATCACTGAGGGTTGGAGAGAGAATTCTTCCCCCACCAGTTGGGCAAAGCCCCGGTGGCTTTTCTTCTGAGGGTTGAATCCTGAATTGGGCCCAATCTGGAAAGTTAGACCACACAGTGCTGGGCCCCCAGAGGTCCTTCCAGTTTGGAGTATCCAGGTGGGAACTTGGTGACTGAGCACGGAGAGGGGGGATAAGGGGGGAGGAAGCAGGGAGGAAGTGCCTTTGGAACAGGGCAGACAGGCTGGCCTGGCCTCTAAGCCTGGCTTACCCCAGGGCCAGCGGTACCCTGGCCGCCCTGAGCCCCTCCGACACCAGGGAGCCTCCGGGTGCTTCTCCAGGAGCATCGCCAAGTGGATCCCGATGCTGCTCTGGTGCCTTAGGAATTGAGAGTGGAGCAGATGAGGCCCAAACGAGGACCCAGAATCCCACTTGGCCTTTATTCCACCTGTTTCCTTTTCCAATTACTCTCTAATTTCAATTTCCTTCTCTAATTTCTAATTCCCTCTTAGGTTTCACCTCCAGTTTGACACTGGGCACAGACAGAAGCTCGGGGGCTTTTGTCGGATTCCTACAGGACCAGCAAATGATCATCTCTGAAGAACTCCCCCAGTGGCGTGTGTGTGTGTGTGTGTGTGTGTGTGTGTGTGTGTGTGTGTGTGTTTCCTGATGTGTCCTGCACCGCGCAGCTGGGCATCCCCTCCAAGACCTTGTAGGGAGCTAAATTCTTCTCCCTTCTACCGGACTCATCACCCATCTTCACTGCTAACAGCTCCCTGGGGTGGAGGGAGGGCTGGTCTCCCAGCTTCCCCTCTCTAGGCCCTCTTGGTCTCAGACAGACGCCTGAACCGAACCTTTCTGCGCTCCCCGGACCTTGAGATTGCTCCAGCATGAGTGGCACGGGCTTCTCCAATGTAATGACTTATGAAAGATATAATCATGTGTTAAATTGAATCCTCCGTTTAACTGTTAATGGTGTGCTCTGGGCACATTTGCGTATGAGATGCTATGGTAACTAATTACCACTAGGAAAGAAAAGGATAATACACTTTCCCCAGACTTTGAAAAATAATGATGAGAGTTCTCTTCCCCGGATCGCAGCGCACCGTGGCGGCCACAGCGCGCGAGCGGAGACCCCCGAAAGTGTGCGCTCATGAAAGGCGGGAGGTGATGAATCCTGGTCAGGCGAGGATCCTCAGTAAAACTTTTTAATGAAATGTGGGCTGGGGGGTGGAGGCTTGTCAGCTACGCCATGGCGCCTCTAAACAACATGAAATGGCAAAAGATGAGCATCAGAAACATATTAAGTCTTCTTTAAATTAAAATGTGGGTCAGACTAAATTATCCACGTGCCGAGCGACTTTACATCAATGAACGTTTTGGGTTGTGCGAGCAAAATAAATGAGCCCGTTTCCTGCGCGCTCCGCGTTGGCATGGATAACCCGGAGGCCCCTGGATGGCCAAGCCGATGAGCTGCAGGTTGATTTAAATGTGGCCTTTGTGTATCAGACTTTGGGCACCATAGGTGGTAGGGGAACTGGAGGGGAAACGAGGAGACAGTAACTTAGTTTAAGAGTAAAAGCAACTCTCTGGGGGGAAGAGTCTTTCTCTCCCGCTGGATCTCTGGCTCTTCTGAGCGGTGGGTGACTTGTTTCCCAGAACCAGGGTTCTGTGCGGAGGACCAGGTGTCCGCATCGCCCTGGGGGCCGGGGTTGGCGCCCCGGGACCTGGGAGGGCAGGGAGCGGGGTGCTATTCCTGCAGCTCTGCCCGCCCAAGTTTGCAGACACACGGAACGGCGTCCACCTTCAGCGCGCCCACAGCGCCGCTCAGTTCGCGCTGAGCCTCCGGGATCCGCTCCCGCCAAGCGCCCCTTCTCCCCGAGATTCCCCTGGCCTGGCCTTCCGAGCAAAGCCATCCGAACTCCAAGTTCCTAGGGACAAAAAGCGAATTGAAGGGACTTTGCGTCAAACTCTTTTGAGACGTGGCACTAGGATCGGGTTGTGTGCTGCACGCCCCGCGGCCTGGTGGGCTCACGTGCAAATGCCAGGCTTGCCAAGATCACCCGGCAGCTTCGCGCCACAACCAGGAATTCTGCAAAAGCGCCCCGTTTTATCCCCCAGGAACCTCTTTGCTGGCTTTCTGATTTGGGTTGAATTCCACCACTTCTTCTAGATGACTGGTTTTAACACAATAGGGCAGCTTCTGGACTATTGCAAAGTTAGTACCCCTGCGTGCCTGTGCACCTGCGCGTGACTTTTCCCCCCTTCCCTTCCTCCGTGTTCTCTAATTTGGGCAATGCACAAATTCAGATTAGAAAGCTCCGGGAGAGAAATGACTGTGCTGGGGAGGTTAGACTGCAAAGGAAAGGAGGATTTTGCAGGTAACTTCACGGAGCCTCTCTCTCTTCCCCCTCCTTCCCCCCCAACCCCATAAGATGGACAAACCTATCTTACAAGTCCCCCAAGTCCCAGGGATGCTTTGCTGAGGGAGTTGGCTTTAATTATGCGCACGGTGCTATCATTCACCTTCCCAGTTTGGGAAAGAGTTAATTCTCTCTCAAAGACCATAGTTGCCCTTGTCTTCTCAACCTGACTCAGAGATGTAATAAAATATGAAGCAAATTTATGATCTGTTTCAAGCATTTTATTGCTGTATTTTTAAATTCATATATGCACATATAAGAACTATGATCTGTGAATAATTTGAAATGCTATAGCCGAATGATACATTTCAGATAAAACATAACCATATCTTTATATAATTGTCTCAGATTAAAATAAAAAAGAAAAATAGATTCCTAATGTGGACCAAACTGAAAAACTAATGACTGCCATAAACTGCTAACCAACCATAAATTAACATCTTCATCAAATGCTAAAATGGTATCAGTGGTTATATAAAGCAATTATTATTTCTCTTTATAAATTTTAGAATAAAGTTCAGGGATATTTAAAGGATTCATTATTTACAAGTGCTTGGCAATCTTAAAAGATTTCACATTTTATTAGGAGGATGGTTGCAACTCAAATCTGCTAGGTTAATAGAGATGTTTAGAGATGAGAATTTACATTTAAACATTAAAGTACTTCATGGCCTAACCTCATTTTATGTATTTATCTGCTCTGGCAATTGCTGGAGAACCTGGTATAAGGATTTTTTTTTTGTTAATATATCCTTTATCTACTCTTTGAAAAGAGAAGACAAATAATCACTTATTACGGGAGAGCCTCAGATTATGTACTGTCTCTTTAAGTAAGTACAGCTACATCGGCCAGGTACAGTCTCTGCAGAGGTATGGTCAAAATTTGGGTGCCAGGCTGAGCCTGTGGCCTCCATCAGAGACTTCCATGAAAAGAAAATGAATTTCCCAACCAGGCCTCCACAGAAACATGAAGAGCCATGAAGAAGAAAAGGAAGCAGGTCAGGAATTAACTCCCACCCCCCCATTTTTTTATTTTTTTTTATTTTTTGAGAAGCATCAGACATAAGATATCTTTGAAGTGTAGATTTCTTGGGAGAGTGAAATTAGGTAAAATCTGGAATTACTCAACAAAGTAAGCTTTGCTTTAACATTTAGGAAAAATTTTAATGAAAACAAAACACTTCATTGACCTATGGAGGATCTGAGTGGCATACAAACTCAAATTATCTCTGCCATTCCACTGATCTGCACAGTATGTTTCCCTAGAGGGTAGTGGTTGTAGATGACCAACCACCAAAGGTCAAAGGTGAACTGAGATCTTCACTGGCAAAGTCCTAGGACCACTTCTTTAGTTTACTTTTTGCAAGAATTGTTTAGTTTGAGGACTTTCTTCTTTAAAAATAAGTATTATTTTACAGCTTTTCTGTAACCTAGAATTGGTTCAAAAGAGGACATTTAAAAAAATGAATACCTAATTTCAAAGCATAAAGGAAACATTACTTTTTGTAAACTTTTAGAGTCATAGAAAATTCAAAAGTAATTTCAAACACTTAAAAAATTTCATTTAAAATATAAAGCAAAACACTTACAAAACTTTAAGTATATTGGCCAGTTTTTAGAAGTTATGGAATAAAAGTGCATTTCATTTCAACATTAGACATACAAAGCATTTATGTGGGTTTTCATGTAAAAATTACATATATTTTATAATAACAATAGCTATTTTTTAGAAACAAAATATGAAATAAATGTTCTTTGCAAACAAAAAAAATCCCCAACTAATACACACTTTATATTTTTAAGTATTTAAATTTGACTCAGTGATGAATAGATATTAGTACCTTTATTTGTTACTCACATCTCCCTCTAGTTTCTCCTATAAGCACAAAGGTTGTAAGAGAAATAAAATGCTATCCAAACATTTTCTTTCTGTGTAGTCTGCAATCTATCATGCTCTTTTTATAGAATGAATATAGTTAGAGACTGAGAACATAAACTGTGCCTCAAATAATTAACAGTAAACTGTATCAAACTTAAAATTACCCAGCATAACCATGGTGTATTTTCTCTATCCAGCTGTACCTTAAGTAGAATATACACATTACTACTTACATGATGCTGATTAAATCCATAGAGAATTCTGCAAAATTTTTGTTTCCTCAATAAATGCTTTTTAGAGTAAAACTGAAAACAAAGGTAATTATTTCATAGACTCTTAATTTAAGGACATAATTTACCCTGATCATTAAACAATATTGCACTGACTAATTCAAATGCACACAAACACTTTCTGTGTCTAAGGCAAATTTCCTTAAAACAATGACTCACATGAGTGTTTATTGAAAAGCCAAATATCCCAGTGAAATTCTGTATGGGCAGTAACTGAAGCAGCCACATTTCATTTCCATCAACAACATTCTGTACGATATGCTTTTATACAGTTTGAATTCTAGCTTTATGAATAAATAGAATACTGCCTAAATATTACTGTTTTATTCATTGTATGTGGTAAAGTGATCTGCAGAAGACAAAGTCCATGTCTAATGGAAAGATCTCTCCCTTTTCTTGTTCTTACGCATCTCTCCACAGAATAATAACAATTATTAAGAACTGCAGCCTAGCAAGTCAGCCAGGTTAAAAGAAACTTATTAAAAAATTTACTACGGCCTGGCTGGGTAGCTCAGTTGGTTAGAGCATCATTCCCATATACCAATGCTAGGGGTTCATCTCTGGTCAGGGTGGTCAGGGCACCTGCAAAGCAACCAATGAATGCAAAAATAAGTGGAAGAACAAATTGATGTTTCTCTCTCTCTCTCTCTCTCTCTCTCTCTCTCTCTCTCTCTCACACACACACACACACTCTCTCTCTCTTCTTCTTTCTCTAAAATCAATCAACAAAATATTTAAAAATTTAAAAAAGCTTAGTCACTGATATTTCTTGGATCTATGTTTATTTCCACATAAATTACTAAGCTAAAATATATTGACAAATACTCTGAATATAACAATTAATATTATTTTTTAAGAAATATATATTTCATTGATTTTTTACAGAGAGAGGAAGAGAGAGGGATAGAGAGTTAGAAACATCAGTGAGAGAGAATCATCGATCAGCTGCCTCTTGCACCACCCCTACTGGGGATGTTGCCCACAGCCAAGGTACATGCCCTTGACCGGAATCGAACACGGGGCCTTTCAGTCTGCAGGTCCATGCTCTATCCACTGAGCCAAACCGGTCTTGGCAACAATTAATATTATTTTAAGGAGAGTATCAGGAAATAAAAACATATGTATATACTATATGTGTATGTAGATGGGGATGAGGATATAGGGCTATTCAGAGAGCAAAATCATTTCCCAAATAATTTGTCAGTTGTAATCAGGTCTAACATGTTCCTATTAGGGAAATAAGAGGACATGGTCATTCATCTGTGCTTTAAAAATTGATTTATTGAATTTCTGTTGTAAAGCATTTTTTCTTACCTACAATCTTGAGATAATATACTTTCTCATAAATCCACATATGTACCATTTTAAAATCAAAAGATAGTATTAAACAAATGATTCAGGACAACAGTTTTTTTTTTTTTTTTTTTTTTAAATATACAGCATTCCTCTGCCTAAAAATATACTTTAAAGCATGAGTATTGCCAAATTATCTCCTATTTAAAATTATGCAGTATAGCTTTTCATGAATTAAATTTATCTTACTCAAGAAGGCATTATAAATAAACACTTAAAGCTAAAAAGTTTAAACATCAATGATCATTGATTTACATGAGCACTATGAAGTAGAATAAGTAATAATTGCTTTAGAGAAATACTAGAGAGTTTTATGTGATCGCTCATTATAATTTAAAATAATGCTACAGGGAATGAAATCTTGGCTTGCTTACTTTTTCTTAATTGAGAATGCGAATATGAAAACCTAATAATGCAGTTCAAGTAAATAATAGTTTGCAACAATGGCGAATTTAGTAGGCTACAACAGTGCATGTTTTACTGGCATGTAATTCTTATTTTATCATTGTTGACATTATTTTACACTGAGATCAAAGCCTAGATAATTGTTAGCTTTAATCTTGGAAATGGGTTTTAATATTCCTGTTACATTAGAAGATGCTTATAGGAAAAGGTGCTCAAATTATTTTTTATGAGAAAATAAGCAGAAGTAATCATGTCAATTTTGAGTTGGGAAGATCTGTTGCCTTTGACTTGTGACCCAAAACTTAATGATGAAATGGAGAAGATATAATGAAGTCAGTCAGAAAAACTAAAAGAAGGCAGATAAAAGTTCCCATGTGGGTTGCTTATGGCATGCCTTATTTAGTGATAAATAGTTTTTGTCTAAATACTTTCAGAGCACTTAGTTTTTGCTGATACATCATGATTGGTGGTCATTGATATAAATCAACATCATTATTTTTATTTGTTTCCTTTCATTTGAAACTTAGGGGAGACTTACAAATGAAAATATGGGTTTTTCTAATATGTAAAATATAGTTTGAAAAATTCTGAAGCCTCAATGACTATGTTTGGCTTTGGTTATTTTTGCCATACAATCATAAAAACTGATATGTATGTTTTAATGTGTGTGATTATCTACAGAGTAATTTCTCATTACAAAACATTATTGTGGAATTAATGATGGAAGATTGGTTAGAACTAGTGATAAATCAGAATTTTCGAATCGTTCTAAAAAGATGAATTTATTACTTACAACTACATCTACAATAAATTAGTTGTGAGTACATTGCTTTCCCTACTATATTGTATGTTCCTGAGGAAAGGTAATCTAGTGCATCACATCATATCTAGAATAGAGGAAATGCTCGATGAATGTTTGATCAAATAAATGAGTAATGCGTTAACTAATGACAAAAATCACTTCCTTTTACAATAAAAGTAGTTTTCAAAAGGCACAACATTGTTAAAGCATCTCCTTTTCAAGTTTACATTTGTATATTGCATTTCACTTTTCAAAATGTTTACACACCTTCCTACTGTGTTTCATCCTCACAACGAACCCTGATGTCGAAAGGCCTTATTATTTTTATTTTGAAAATAAGAAAATGAAACATTGAGAAGCAAACTGACTTGTTGATCATAACAAACCAGTTATGTCACAGCTTGAATCCATGTCTTTTAACTTATTTCACCATGGCATTTTTTTTTCTATTCATAAATACTTTTTAATTACTAGATTTAAGCCTGTCATAGGACTCTCTTGTTTTGGTTCTCCTGTCCATTGATTTTGCATAATATTTTCTCAGCCATTTAATGTATTCTTTTTTTCATTTAATTTATTCTTATTTTCTATTCTAAATTTCTGCACATATTTCTCATTATAAATTTAGTAGAAATAAAAATGGAATAATTTTCTGCATTTTCTCTGCTGTAACATCACAGGAGTGTACTATTAAGATGAATTTAAGAATCTGAAGGTTTCCACTTCAGGTAAGATGGTGGACTGGATATCCTAGTACAACATGAATGGACCATGCTTTGTGACAGGCAGGAGATAAAGCCCCAGGCCTGAGTTGTGTGTATGTGCGTACACGCTGTGGAGGTTGAGGACAGGGTAGAAGGTGGCTGGGCATAGAAATGGCAAGAAAAGTGAGGGTAGTTTAAGATTGGGCTTTGGCTTCTACTTCAAAGTAACAGCTTCCTGGGAAAATAGATAATTAAAAAATGATGGATACACATTTTGGACCATTGAATTAAGAAGGATCTGGTTTATAGAAAATACATTTGTGTAAATCAAAAACATTCACCCAAGATAATAATAGATGTGCTATAAAAAGATAAACATAAAAACACATTAGAATATTTGCCTATGATGGGAAGGGTATGATGGTGAGGGTTAGGGATAAAACAGGATAAATAAATAAAGCCAGAGGGGGCTTGCTTGAGCCAATTATTATTGTGCACCATGAACTAATGGGTATAAGGACTATGATTATTCAATCTGATAAGCCTGAGGTTAAAGTAAAAAGAAGGAAGAAACAAACTCAATGGATGTGTTAAAGAGCAGATTCAATACACTGTACAGAGGGAGGGGAGGAAGGGAAGAAACCTAGAAGATCTAAAGAAATTACCTAAGATGTAAATTAGAACTATAAAATACATGGAGAAAAGGCCAAACAACATTTAGTATAGAGTGAGAGAATCTAACAGAGAGCTAGAAAGAGGTAATATTCAAAGAGATAGTGGCTGAGCATATCTCATACTTGATGAAAGACACACATTCTCAGTCTCAAGAGTCACAAGCATGATAAATAGAAACTAAGAGCACTGAAGACAAAGAGAACATGTTAAAGCTGTCAGAGAGAAAGAGCAGACTTCTACTGAATAATTAAACTGACTAAAGGCTAACTGCTTGACAACGATGGAAGCCTTAGGAACATGCAATGTCTTCAAAGTATCAAGAGGAAATGATTCTCACCTGGTTGTGTGCACCATAGTAAAATCATGTTTCTAGAATGAGGGCAAAATGAAAACATCTTCAACCAAGCAAAAGTGTTGTTTAGACCACAGGACCTTCCCTAAGGAACATTTAGAGCATGTTTTTCAGGAAGGAAAAAATAAATGCTGGAAAATCTATTTGCTTATTAACTAAACACTTTAAAATGTTATTTAAAAATCAATTTCTGCTTTAAACAGTAGTGCATTTCTGAATATTAAAAGTTATCATTAATGTAGCATGAATTACCTGTGTTTTACTACCTGTTTTGTCTCTTTAGATAGAGCATCATCACTTATGTCAGATGCCAGACAATTGCTTGGTAATCTGATCCTTGAAATCTTTTTTTTAAAAAAAATGTATTTTATTGATTTTATACAGAGATGAATTGAGAGGGATAGAGAGTTAGAAACATCGATGAGAGAGATACATCGACCAGCTGCCTCTTGCACACCCCCCACTGGGGATGTGCCCGCAACCAAGGTACATGCCCTTGACCGGAATCGAACCCGGGACCTTTCAGTCTTCAGGCCGACGGTCTATCCACTGAGCCAAACCGGTTTCGGCTGATACTTGAAATCTTTGAATCATGGACACAATGCTGCATTTGGCATATCAAATTATATTTTATTACCTAGTGTTGTAATTCAAAATAAAACAAACAAACTCCAAGTCCAAAGGTGAGGTGTCAAGAACAAATATTCCTATCTAGTTTCTGTTTATATAAATAGAAGCATTTAGGAAAGACTAAATTGCAATAGTGGCATAATCTTATGGTTTATACTAAAGCCAAATGCTACAATCAATCCCGTAATGATTTCAACATTTGTTTCTGCAATAAACCAATACTAATGTCTAGAGCAATTGCTAAATATATAATAGGTTTCGTGTGCTCTTATACATTAAATCTTATCAGATCCAACTTGAACATGAGTGGTCTTATATCAGAATAAATTTTGTCCTATTGAGCTATAGTATACAAGTAATAAAGAGCATTTATGGGTGATTAAATATTAAAGTAGAAGTATTTAATCTACTGCACAACTCATGTAATGAAAACATACCCTGATGATATAGATATTATTGATATTATACCTGAAGGGAATATTTTCATTCAGTCTATCTCCTGGAAATTTAATTTCCTTCTCTGTGAATTTGGAAGTTCTTAGACTGTGTTCATTTCCAGCACAAATTTCCAGTAGTACATAGTGTATTTACATATTAGAGAAGAATTTAGGTGACTTTTAAAAATCCCACACCTATTGCCATCTATTTACTATCACAGGTGAAAAATCACAGTATGTAGAAACTTAAAAACACTAAAGTTAAAAACACTAAACTTAAAAAAAAATCCGATGTTAATTTTTATGTCCATTTTCACAACACTCACTTGTTTTGTTTTATGAACAAGTACAAGCTGGACTGATCTCAGATCAAATAAAAGTTAGCAGTTTTTAAAACAAAAGAAGCAAAGCAATTACATTTACCGAAATTAAAAACTAATTGATGAGCTGACAATGTATAGGTTGGTTTTGATAGATCTCTTTTTTTTTTTTTTTTCCTTTTAGCTTCTTTGAGATTTGACTTTGTACCTAAATAAAATATCAGAATCTGGGTACTGAATACCAATCAAGAAGCGGCCGTAGTCCAGTTGTACAGGTTTATCATCCATTATTTCTAAATCAAAATAAGTTAAGAGTACAACTAACAATTGCTTTATTTCATTGATTGCCAAAAACCGGCCTGGGCATTTGCTGGCTCCCATTCCAAATGGCAGTACGTAATGCTTCAGCCTTTTGCCTCCTTTGAAAAAGTTGGTTTTCTTCTTGCCATTTTCTACAAAACGATCAAATTGATACTCCTGTGAAGAAGAGATGGAGAGTGTTACAAGAAAAAAATTTTTACACAAAATAGTTTGAATTCATGTCCACAGAGTGCCGACTCCTCCTGCTTGTCTTAAAAGGCTCCTTTGAAGAAAATAAAACTAAGAGCAAATCATGTATGCACTTACAGAAAAACTCAAATTCTACTAAGAAGTTATTTTTCCCACATAGAGTAAAATCCAAATACCTATATGACTTTCCTTCCCAGCACATATTTCTCTCCTATGCTGAATTTCCTAATTAAAGAGGCACTATGTCTATTTTTTGTAGTGTAAGATGGGTCCTGACTTACGAGTACTTGATAAACCAATGTTGGTAGAAAGTCAGGGCTCTGGCACGGGCACCATACTAACTAAGGATCTAGAAATATGCTGTTTTCTTACTCCTTTCCAGTCAGCTATTAGTGACTGGGATGAGAACTATGAACTTAGGATTCAATGCTTATGTTTGTATGCAATAGATATAAAAATAATGAGATTCATATAAAGCACTAGAGAGGAGCTAAACCACAAAATCAGTCTTGCCTGTTTTTTGATGTTGTACTGAATTTCTCCTATGGCAGTTCTATTATATTAGAATGAACTCTCTTTGGGGTAACTCTAGGATGGCAGGTGTTTCTGATATGTTTTCATAAATAAGCTCTATTACTTGTTACAGAAAATGATGGGAATGGTTCATCGCCGGTGGTTGGCCCGCCATCTTCATTTACTCTCACTTGAGTTTGCAAGAGGAGACTGAGTGACCTTATTTCGGCCCATGGCGAATTAAACCATTGATTAAATTAACACGTGGCATGCATGAAAATGACCACATTTCTCCTGTGCTTGGTGCTCATTAGCATTAGGCCTGCTCAGCACACAACTTTTATATGAACTACATGAAATCAAAGGCAAAGAGCAGGTCAGATGAAAAGCATTTCAGGTTTAGAGAAAACCCTACAATACCTGGGTAGATGCTGAATTCATCACAAACCACCTAACTGTCTCACTCCATGCCAGCATTAATGTCAGTGAAATCATTTCCTTTAAAAGTATGGAGTTCACCCTCATTTATTTGGATACATATTTTGATAAATAGTTAAGCTAAGAAAACACACGTTGGGTAACTTTTATTTCCCTGCCACTTTCAAGTTGATGGAATCAAAATGGCAAAATTAATCTGCAGTAGAACACAAGTGTATTTTCCCACAGAGCAATTTCTGGGATGTATCCGAATAGAATCTAATCAGTTTGAAATAAAAAATCTTGCTTCATCCCTAGGAATAAGGACACTCTTTGTTGACATCTATTTTGTTCCTGGAGATAAGAGTTACTATATGGCACTCTTTCCTGGTGAGCTTTTTCCATTACTGGGGCCCGGGCCTGCTTGCCCAAGTTCAGTACTGCTGCTTCCTGACCAATCTGAGGAGACCAGCACACTCACTGAGATCTCCTTGCCTTGGCCAAATAGTTTACATTAATTGTGCCATGAAATAATTTGTTAGAAATAGTCTCACGGGAGTCCCAATGTTTAATCCAGAAAATACAAAAGGAAAATTTAGCTTAGGTTATGACTTCACAATATCCTGGTTTCATAAATAAGCCAGAAACTGTCATGGCTTTCCTGTTTTACTCTGTGAAATGCAATATGCAGTCCTCTTAGAGGCCATGGTGATGGACATATAACAGTCCCCTACCCCTGTAATCTTAGCTAGTGTTTACATTCAGTTCCCTCAAATTTCTAGTCAATCAGTAATGTCATCCTCTAATTTTCCCATCATATTCAATTTCCTCATACTAAACATCATAGACATTCCTATGTAGTTGGGATATATTTTGAAACAAAATGGAAAAAGGCCAACTTCTTTTGCTGAGACTATCATCAAGGTCAAAGGGCACATAGGCATAAATATATTTTTGAGTGGAAATTTATTTTCAGTTTGTTTTCCTTCCATTGCCAGGGCATGGAAAACCAGAGCAAAACGAAATATTAGGAAGAGCTTGTGGCCTGGCTGGCATGGCTCAGTAGTCGAGTGTCGACCTATGAACTGGGAAGGTGTGGTTTGATTCTTGGTCAGGGCACATGCCTGGGACTTGGGCTTGATCCCCACCGATTAATGATTCTCTCTCATCATTGATGTTTCTACCTCTCTCTCCCTCCCTCTTGGAAATCAATAAAAATATTTAAAAAGACTTTAAAGAAAGGAAGGGCTTTTGTTCAATGTTGACTTAAACTCTTATAACCATAATAACTCAGTGCTTCCTAATTAAAGGGGGGCAATTAAATGCAATATTAAGTGGATAAGAATAGAGAAATTTTAAGAGAAAAGGTAAGACACTGAAATGTCCCATTGCTCCTCTAATGATTGCTGTGGATGACTCCTCAACATCTTCCTTCTGCATAAGATCTGTCGTGTGTGTGTGTGTGTGTGTGTGTGTGTGTGTGTGTGTGTGTGTTTTCATTTGTTTCTAGGTTCCAATGATGGTAATCACATCATTCCGACCTCTGACTGATTTAGAAGAGAGTATGTGAACCAATCTCATCAGGGCTACAGGAGAAAAGTTTGTGGGGACTTCTCCAGATGTCTTCTTGTGAAAAAAGAAATACAAACAAAGAAAGAAACCAACAAAAATAGTTCATCACCTTTTCTCCTCTGGACCTAGTTATATATGAATATGGTGATTGCAACTGCTGTGGCTTTCTTGCCACCAGACGGAAGACAGAATAAACCCACAAAAAATGGCAGAGCCAAGAAATCCCAGGAGATTGTAGTATTCACACTGTCTTATTTATCTCTGTATTTTTTAAGCACCCAACTAGGTGCTATGCACGTAGTAGAGGTTCCATATTTGTTTCTTGACATTCAAAAAACTGGAAGATATGTGATTCAGAAAAGCCATGGCCTGTTTTTATAATGTAATATTCTAGGGTCTCTTAAGCTTGAACATCCTGAACAACCTTGTTGGGTTGGGAGAACCTATGTTCTGCTAAGACTCTTCTGTGTCTATGCGGTCCAAGAATAACTATACTTACATCTCAAGTTAGTCTTCCTCATGTTTTTTGACCCAATGGCGATTGTCTGTTTTCTATGTCTAAGGCCTGGTCCTCTCATTCAGGATATGTAGTAGACAAAAGACAGGACATGGGGAATGTGGGCCTCTGGTGAGCTCCTGGGCCAGGGCTCTTAGGGACAAATGGTCAAGGACAGATTTGCCTTCTGGACAGTGAGTGCATTGTTGTTTTTGGATGGGCATGTGTTATAGAAACACCTGTCTTATTGCGACCTTAAGTTGTTAAGAACAAAATAAATCAACTTATATGCTCACTAGTGGTAAATTCTCAGTAAATGTTTATAGAATGATTACACAGGACATTGCCAAGTCATAAAAATGGCTCTGAACTATAATTATTAGCATTCCACAACTAATTTCAAGAAAAACAATACCATGTCAAAGAATTAGCTGGTTAATTTTAACATCAGTCAGGTACATCTGACTGTTGTTAAGTGTAGTAAATAATAGAGTGCTCATCTACTTAAGTTCGAGCTACCCCAGTGATGCTAAATCAGTAGCCACAATATTGCAATTTCACTCTTCCACAGGTTTAGTATGAGGCCAGTCCTTCCAGTTACTATTAAGATTGGCCAATATATTATGTAAAGTTTGGGGATGTGCTTGCAGCATATAAAAATACCAGAGTAGAAATATAAATCAGCACACTTTCAGTAGTTAACTTTGATTTAAAAATCCCTAGAATTCTAACTCATGGCCTTTTCTATCACTAGGGCAGGGTTAGGAGTGGAGGATCAGAAGAACTCAAAGAAAAGTACCATAAAAAAACAGTGGTGATTTAGCAAACATTTCTTGAGTATTTACTGGTAACTTTTTTTTTTTAATTTTTAAAAATTTATTTTAGAGAGGAAGAGAGAGGGAGAGAGAGACAGAAACATCAATTATGAGAAAGAATCATTAATAGGTGCCTTCTGCAGAGCTCTCACTGGGGATCAAGCTGGCAACCCGTGCATGTATCCTGAACAGGAATGGAACCTGTGGTCTCCTGGTTCATAAGTTGATGCTTAACTCCTGAGCCACACCAGCCTGGCTGGGCTTTCCTGGTAACTTTAATGTTGATTTTACTATTATGACATGAATGGTAAACTTAATAACTATTGGAATAATCATATAATAAAAATGATGTTAAATATATTAAAAATTACAGACTTAGTGGGTTTGGCTCAGTGGATAGAGCACTGGCCTGAGGACTAAAGAGTCCCGGGTTTGATTCTCGTCAAGGGCACATGCCTTGGTTGTAGGCTCAATCCCCAGTAGGAATCACTCTCATCATTGATGTTTCTATTACTCTCTCCCTCTCCTTTCCTCTCTGAAATCAATAAAAATACATATTAAAAATTATAGCTGGAAATAAAGCTATTTAAAATTTTAAAATATTTTCCAAATATTAATTATTTATTTACCCTGTTTATTGACTACCTATTCATCGGTGAAAATTTTGATATTAACAAATGTAGAAATAAAGCTTGTTGTCTGGGAAATGTTCATTCACTCACTAACACCTTACTTCTGACTTACTATAATCATTCATTTAATGTCCCTTCTGAAACACACAGAAACCATATGTACATTCTCCCTCGCCTAAAATTTTTGCCTAAAACCAATGCAAATTATCTCATTATATTTGAAGTTGTCCTCTTCTTATTAGTTCCCCAAATTCAACAATATTTTAATCCGGCTTGGCTGTGTGACATCTCACTTAGAAACTGGGTTTAACAGTGGGTCAGCTTTTGACCTGCTCCAAAGGAGAACAGGGGTTTCCCTTTAAAAAATGGCCTCTCATATACAAAAACCACTGCCGCACCAGCATTGCTTCCTGATTCGCACAGGCAGACTATGAGTGCACTCAATTTGCATGCAGGTGGTGAACCTCTGAAGTGGTATTAAGGGATGAGCCAGTGTGGATTAATTTCCAGTCTTTGATATTCATTAACTCCAGCTTTGGGGGGGAAAAATACGAAGAGATGACACAATTACCCTCAGAGCTTCATCCGTGAGCAGCAGCTTTACAATCTCAAGTTCCTAAAGCCATCCTTATTGCTCAAGAAGGGGCACGTATCTTTAGTAAGAGGTGAAAACGTATATGGACTTAACTATGACAATGATGGTATTTAACTTGGGGATATCAACCCCATTCTGGAAACACTTAGCAAAATCTAAGTGTCATCATTATTTATTCTCTCAGCTGCCTGCCAATAGCTTGCCCTTTCAACAATTCTCTGCCAAGGAAACCTAATTACGCCCTAAAGGTAATGATGGCCAAGGTACAGTGTCCATTTCATTTGATGAAACTAGCTCTGAGTCTCATCACTGTATTTCAATTTATAGGTCATAAAAACTTTGAAAGAGAGATCCTTAGCAAACACTTCAGTAAATAGGAACATTTTCCTAGCGGAGGAAAAACAGAAATCATCAAACTCTCGCAAATGCCACCTGGAACACGGGGGTGAAAGGCAGGGACAGAAAGAGCTCAGGAGGAAGAGGAATGTGCTTGCAGCCTATAAGAAGTAGCAATGGCCAGCTCGGTGGTTATTTACCTCAGGAGCTTCAAAGATTTCAGGGTCGTGATGCATGAGTGGAGGGAATATGGCGACCAGGTCTCCCTTTCGTAGAAGGTAATCCCCGGTCTCTGAAGGCAGAGTCAAATCCTCTTGAACAAAACGAATGATGGACGAAAAGGAGCAGAGACGCAAAGCCTCGAGAATGGCACTTTCTGAAGGAAAACAAGCAAGCAACAGCTTTTTAAGATAAATTTTCAAATAGCTATTTATTTGTTTGTTTATTTATTTCCATCACCATTTATTTTACCCTACATCCTCTTCCATTTCCACCCACCCTTTCTCCCTCCCCAATCAGCATACTATTGTGCATATCCATAAGTAGTCCTTCCTTCCTTCCTCCCTCCTTCTCTCTCTCTCTCTCTCTCTCTCTCTCTCTCTCTCTCTCTCTCTCTCTCTCTCTCACACACACACACACATTTTTTTTTTTTTTTTTGCAAGCAACAGCTTCTTAAAATATGACTGCTCCTGTGGATTGCCTACAATTTACCAGTGAAGTTCACCATCAATAGCTCTGACTGAAAAGGAAACCCTTTCTTAATCAGATCACCGAGCACCAGGATGGTGGCCTGGCATGACCAGAGTGAGAAGGGGGTAAGTGAGACAGCTGTGGTCTGTCCTCAACACGGCTTGGGAACATTTCACAGACGGGAGCAACAGTGCTGCGCTTGGGCAGAATGTCAGTCGTTAGGATTTCTGTAGGAAGGAATAGTTTGCAAGAGAGCAATGCTGTGTTGTGGGCTTACCCATTGTAAATGAAAAGCACGTCTCAGTTAAACAACTGCTGGTGGGTTATTTCACCAACCTTCCGGAAAGCTCTGCCTTTCAAGCCAGACTGAGGCATTTAATAACCACTTAGGCAGTTAATAGTAAAGTGATTGTAGTGGTGTTTCCTGAGACAGCTTAACACTTAATTTCTTTTATGCTATCTGTAAATACAGTGTGAGTCAGCATTTGCTGGAAACATTTCAAAGGGGAGATACCTTTACAGGATTCAGAAGAAACCCCAATTTCCCTCCCTTCCAGGGCAAATAGCAACCATCATCATAACCTGGAAGATTCCAGAAGCTGAATGTCCTTGCTTTCCCAGTGGCCTTCACCTTTTGCTCCTAGCACGACAGATTTTATGGCTAATTTCCGGCAATTTATCCTGGCAGTTTGAGGAGGAATTCCTTTGGGAATAATATGCATAATTTGCATAAATCATTCTGATAGCATGCATATCAGCATGTAGCTCCCGTCTGGGTCTGCATCTCTGCCTTCATAATCAAAACTGACTATGTTTGCACCAGCGTGAATGGGTCCTAGAATATAAAGCTTGCTTCCTTCTAATCAGAAATGTGAAAAAGAGCTCCACATTGAGTATTTTCCCCCTTCACATGGTAACAAATGGTTGTGTTTATGGCTTGTGATGTAGAAACACACACACACACACACACACACACACACATATACACACACATATACACACACACAGCCCAGTCTCCTGGTGTTCAGAAAAGATCTGAAACATGGGTACCTATTATTAGATTATAGAAGCAGACTGGTCAGTGAGGGCTTGTATCAGCCAAAAAAATAAAAAAATAAAAATAAATAAATAAATAAAATAAAAATAGATGCTCCTTCACTAAAATTTAAATCTGTGCATGGTTTGCATAGCGGTATCAAGTAGCTTTGGGTGTCTTCTCGCAGGAGGTTTTTCCTAAGCCTGCATTTGTCTAAAGAAATGAGGCTGTGGTCAGTTGCGTGTGGGCAGCGTGGTGATTCGATGTGACGTACAGTGAGGCTGCGCATACTCTCCTGGACTGCCTTCGTGATTATAATCAGGCAGAGTCAAATTGGTCTGTTGGCGATGAGGCCAGAAAAGAACTTTGGTTTTGGAACGTGTGCTCTCCTGCAGATAGCCACAAGGCACCTGATAGAGGATGGATTTCAGCTGGCAGGACACCAGCGACCAGCATTTCTATGGTGAAATCTGAGGGCCAGCTTCCCCTGGATGGCTGCTGGCTCTGTTGGGTCAACAATAGCACAGCATCGTTTTAGCGTGTGGTGTGAAATGGTAGCTGACATATGTAGCAGCCTGTTCCCCCACGAAGTCCAGTAGGGGTGTGGGAAGAAGAAATACAAAAGCAAAATAATGATGCCACGGCTGCTGTGACAGGACAGGCATTTAACAGTCCAAATAACACGGTCCTATCTGATTGGCCGACGTGCTCGGAGGGGTGGAGGGGCGGGGGGAGGGCAAGCATGGCAGCTTGTGCCCACTGCAGTATCGCAAATGACAATTGGGCAAGCATATCTTATGCAGAAGTTAATCACAATAATGGAGCACAAAGTGTGGCTTAGCGGTCAGATCATAAATGACAAATCTGTTTTACCTTCCAGTACCAGTTATGTGTGCACGACGAGGCTGGCTCTCGCTCTGAGCGATCATGCCGATAATCATTAGAGGGCAGGAGTAATGAGATGCGTTATTTTTAACAATGGAGAGCCGGGCCTTCTGTGGCTCTGGGTTGCCACCGACAGGCGCAAAAGCCAGCAGCTTTCCCCACCAGCCCCAGTAAGAACGCAGGCAGAGCTATAGGTTGAGAAGAATGACAACTGCACCATAAAAAAAAAAAAGAAAAAGAATTGCAGCCTCTACTTGTAGTTGTCATAGTTGAGCAGACACCAGCCAGTGCCACTGACAGACCAGCTGGGCCCTGGGAGGGCGTCCATGCTGCACCAGGAGGTACAGTAAATTATCCTGAGCGGTAGAGCAACATCTGTTTCTGTGCTAGCGCCGAACAAACAAGGCAATTTAAAACATACCAAGGGATAACCAGGCAACAATTGAACATGACCCTCATTCCCCCCCCCCCCCCCTTCTCACGCACGAGGTGCTAAACTTTGTTGTGCAGCAAGCGCGCCACCAAAGAGAGGCCAGGTTGGTATCGGAGAAGATGTTGTCAGAGGCATCTTACAGAGCTCCAAAACGGAAAGGAAAAAGCGTGTAGTATTGTTATTCTTAGCATCTTCCTTCCCCCTACTATCTTTATTTCCTTTATGCCAAAGCTAGCACTCAGTTCCCTAATTCGTTCTAGAATAAAAAATAAAAAAAACACATACAACTTTCCATATACTTATAAATATTCAGTCTTTAAACCTAATTTGCTATACTTAGTTCACATGCCTTCAAGCATTTGTCTTCCAATTTCCACTGAATAAATGCGTACTAATGAGAACGAGAGCAAGCTGCCGAGGCAAAGCTGGGTGACTTGGGTCTGGCCTGCCACCAGCTTGTGATCGGCGGGCAAATTGAGTTAAAATGAAAAGTCTTGTCAGCAGAAATTCAACATGGTGGCCAAACAGCAAGCTGTCAATCATTTCCGGGCAAAACACGGGGCTGCAGGTAATCAAAGGTCATGGTGATCATCAGTGCACTTGGCTTTCATGGGCACGTTAATCTTAATTAAACATGATCCCTATCTGCAAGTGTTTTATAAAACTTACTGTGCGTAATGGATTGTTCATGTACACTAGCGTTTAGCAGGTAACAGGACCCTCCGCTTATGAAATTGCATGGTAGAAAAATGGCTATCAGGAATGTAAACATTTGGGGGCTAATTTACACCAGGCACTGTAAGATGCCAACAATGGCAATGGTGATTCAGATAAAGGCTACCCTCGTTTTACGTGCTGGGCTTTACTGACCAGCACACACAAGGAAATGTGTTTACCAAAATCCCCACAAGCAGCTTGCAAGTCAGAGCCTGCACGGCCCTCTTCGCCTGGCTGGGGAAGGTTTGTTTATCTTTAGGATATATAAAAATATTCGGATTCAGTATCTGCTGTAGGCACAAAGCTGGGGACTGTGCTGTGCTAAGATGCTTTGCGTACAGTGTCAGTGTGAGGAAAACCACAGGCGAACGAAAGAAATGGTGGTAGGAAAAAAGGCACACACACTTTCTCTTTTGCCCTCAGATCTCAATGCTCGCTGTAATCATTGACAGATGATTCTCATTTGCAGATTTAAAGGGAGGAAGCAGCGTTGGACCATCAATAATGCATGTTACGACGCAAACACAAATAAGCACATACAAGTTTCCGCCTCACACGTAAGCCACGTCTGTGTGTGTGGAATGAATGCAGGGTGACATGGCCAGGCTGTTAACTTGGGTCACCTTCCTGATTGGTGCAGACTGTGATACCATCCGCAGTGATCAGTGGATAGCAGCGAGGACTGGAGTGAAATGAACAGCCAGGCCCTGCCACAGGCTACTTGGGTGATCTTAGGGAGAAGGTAGGTGAGAAGGGAGGGGGGTGTGGAGGAAGTGTGCTCTAGATTCTAGAAGGTGTGAGGAGATGGAGGGAGGGTCCAGATATGTGAGTGATTGTATTCAACTACCTTCCAGACAGAGGAGAAGATAGATCTGAAATGGTAATAATCAGGTCATTCAACGTGAAAGAACTAATTTTGGGCCCAACAACTGCATATTTTAAGTTCAGTTAAAAATAAATCGGAATTGGTAGAAATGAATGCCTACTTTCACTATGCGTTGCAGGCATACCCTTTGGTTTACTGCTAAAATATGAACACGTAAAGTCAACCTTCATATATTCAGTGGACATTTACTACCTAGGGCCTACTCAGCAAGGCACTGGGCTGCTGCTGCTGGTGTACAGTGGTAGCTGACATATGTATTATAGAAAAAAGCGTGTGGATTTGGCCTTCAAGGCTCCTGCAGTTTAGGTAGTTCACCGCTGGAAAGTCCATATAAACAGAAATGCTTCCAAAGATCCTAGTGAAGATATTGCACAATTTCTGATTGGCTATCTCCAATGATGGCATTCAGAAAGTCCATTTTATGGCCGGGACCGGTTTGGCTCAGTGGATAGAGCATCGGCTTGGGGACTGAAGGGCCCCGAGTTCGATTCCGGTCAAGGGCATGTACCTTGGTTACGGGCATATCCCCAGTAGGGGGTTTGCAAGAGGCAGCTGATCAATGACTCCCTCTCATCGATGTTTCTAACTCTCTATCTCTCTCCTTTCCTCTCTGTACAAAAATCAATAAAATATATTAAAAAAAAAAAGTCCATTTTATTACAAAGGTGTTTTTTTGTTTTTGTTTTTTTGTTTTTACTGGGCTAAAATAGTCTTTCATTTCTTCCCTTTAGAAAACCCAAAGGCCAAAAAATATACATTAAAGGCTAATATGCTAAGTGTCTGACTGTAGGACTGGTAGCTGCCTGATCCCCATAGGCCAGGCCAAGGGACTCCACCTGTGCACAAATCCATGAACTGAGCCTCTAGTACAAAATAAAAATCCTAATTCCTCTTCCAGGCAATAGTCCTTTAAAAGTATTTAAGGAGCACTATCATGTCATTTTAAAGTTGTAAGTCAGAGAAGATAATGGCTTTCAGTTTTGTGACATTCTGGATGAATCCAATTAATAAATGTGCCACTAAAATGTGGAGGAAGTGGGTGTGCTACTTCCGTTGGAAACGTAGAGAGGAACTGCTTTCTCTGCCCGAATTACTGTATTTGCCTTCATGCTTTGTCGGAAGCAAATGAACGACATATTTTTGAGATATCACCACTGACTTGTCTTAAGCTTCCTGATATCCCAGAGGTTATCAGTGCTGGCTGTCCATTAGAATTCACCTGAGATGGTTAAATAATAATAATAATTATAATAATAATAATATTCATCCTAGATCAATGCAGTCAGAACCACTGCATTCACAAACACTTTACGTTTGTTCTTTTAAACCTTGGTTGCACATTAGAATCATGAGCTTGCACCCAGGCCCCTGACATCAGAACTCTGTGGGTGGGACTGGGTTTGAGTAGTTTTGAAGCTTCCCAGGTGATCCCAATGAGGGATCCAGGCTGAGCACCAGGGCTTTAAACCCTTTTCTGCTCAGCCACACATTTCCTCATCCTATCCTTACGCAGTTGATTTTCAGACCTAAATACAATAATCTGCATTCTCATTAAATTTCCCTTTCAATCCTTTCAACTCCTGCTTCCAGCATTCATTAGATTATCTAACCCTCTTAGCTTTGTGCTGAGCTGGAAATGTGATAAACATCCAAATCAGTATATTTTACTTTTTAACCAATGTTGCCTTATATTATGTATAAAATTTTCTGTGTCGTGCCAGCATGGCCAAGGCTGACCCTGAGTGGGGGCGTGAAGGATTGAGAAAAGACAGACAAGAGAATGAAAGTGGGTCGTGGGGGTGACACTGTCCTCTCTGATGGAGAGCTGGGACAGTGCCATGGACTACAAGCCGTGTCTTTATTTTATAGCCAGATGCCCTGAGGCAAAGTAAGGGCGTGGTCAAGATGTTTACAACATTCTTGTGGGTTTTGATCCTACACAAATACATGCACCTGAACTCTATCAAGCCCACATCACTCAGGCATGTGGGGCCACGTTCAGACCATAGGTTCAAGCTTACAACTCCAGCTGTTGGCTATAATTGTGCTGCGAGGGCTTTGCCCTCCAAGCTGGGATTGCCATGGCAATGAGTGGACTGTGCCTTCTCATTAGTCCGAGGCTTGAACCTGTCCTAACACTATGGCCCCTCTCCACAAATTCACTACCTTATGTACCCTTTTATGGAAGATGTCTCTCCCCCCAGTTCCAGTTGGAAGTTTCTAAGATGAAGCAGAATTGATACTGCTTGTGCATCCCCACTGGAAGAGAGGATTTTGTAAACTTCTCTACTATTGTCTAAACCATGTACAATTTTAATTTCTCAATTACAATTATTTTATAACATTAAATAAGTTTTTTCCAATATAGCACCCAAAATTGTGCCAAATATACCACACTCACATGTTAATAAGGAGGGGAACTATGTGTCAGGGATATTTGGAAACTATTATTTTTGTAACTTTTCTGTAAATCTAAAACTATTCTACAATGCAAAGTTTATTATGATTAAAAAAAACAACCCTCCATAAAATTCTGATGTGAACCTCTAGCCCCATCTTCACACTCAAACCCAATTATATTTGAGAACCAGTGATACATATCAGACAAACACTAGGTCTCTGGTACATCTCTAAAGCATTTTTCCAGAAAGTGACAGTTTATAGGTTAGGTTAGCACTAAAGTTAGGCCTGGCATCAATTTCTGGCTCCTCCACTATCTAGTTGTATGATTTTGGGTGGTTAACTAATCTTTCTGAACTTTGTTACTCAAGCATTAAAGATAACTCTTGAAAATTAAATAAGCTAATTATATAAAGCAGTTAATACAGTGCCTGCTACATAGTAAAATAATGATTAATACCATCATTCCTAATGTCTCATCCTGAAATGAAAATCAAGTTAACTCTATCATCACCTAGCCCACATTTTCAGATCTTGTCCATGTGAACAGCATGGCTAGCTTTGTTGAATCATGATACAAAGACTTCCTCTTCCCTCTCAGTTCGGACAATGAAAAGGACTCCAATGATTTCTGTGTCAGACAGGTCTGAGGGAAAAAGACTGGGTGTGGACAGAGAACCCAAGTTAAAGTCCTGCCTCTCTTCTTCACCTCCATGACCTGAGGGAAGTCATTTAGCACCCTGAGAATTTTATCATCTGTATAAATAATGGCAAAATAATAGCTGCTCCGGTCCCCCAAGTATCTTGGTGAAGATCACAAGAAACAACATAAGCCCATTAAGTTGCTTTGAAATATTAAAATCATCAATAGATTTAATATGGACTATGTCTAATAATCACTATTATTTGTTAGTAACCTTTATTTTTTCCAACTAATCGTTTCTTTCTGTTCCCTCCCAACTACTCACAAAAAAATGGGCTTAGGAATGTCTTATAGAATTTTACTGAGGATCACAGCAAGCTTATAATGCTAGAGTTAATATAATACACAATTTCCTCTTTTAAAAGAGTTTTAAAATTTTGCTGAGCCCTAGTTTTACAGCACTTCCTTTTATTCCAAATAATAACTCTGGAACCTGCCATTTCTTTTGGTCAAATAAATTTATACTTTCCTCTTTTGATATATACTTTTAAAATGATCCTTTCTTTTAATAATGAGAAGCTGAATAAAAAGAGTTGATGAATTTCAACTAATTTTTTATGAGTAATAACTGTCTATGAATACAAATACCTATTCCTTGAAATTTATTTGTTTTACTTTTCATATACATAATCTGATTCATAAAATGCAACTGGAATTTGTGGGAAATGCAACCTTGATCTTCACAGAACAACCGATCTTCTATTCATAATATACTGTGTATCCAAGTGAAGACAACTGTCCAGAACTATACACAAATTTTGTGCATTTCTTCCCCATTAATTCTCAAAAGAAAAATAAAATAATTTTTGAATTTTAATATTGTGGGATTATTTTCTTTCATGAAGAAAATTCAAAATAACTTTGATAATATATGCTCCAAACAGCAAACTGTAAGGTGACATATTTTTCCTAATTGACAGAACTAGCGAATCAACTGTCAAGGCCAGCTTCTGGCTATTGCCTCTGATGGGCTTTATCCTAACCAGTGGAAACCAACTGGCAGCCAAGACCTGTAGGGCCTTTACATGCACAAGATCCCACCAAAAAACCTGGAACATATTTAAAAGATAAAATATTAAGACCAACATGGGTTAAAATACTTTGCCTATATTGTCAAATGAGTGAAACAACAGCGAAATATAAAGACTTACTCCTCCATTTGTCCAGAGGGTCTATTATATAGTAAATGATACCATAGGATGAAATATCACTACAGAAGGGACAGAGGATAACTCATCAATATGGAATTTACCTTTGGGAATTAAATTTCATCACATATGCCCTAACCGGTTTGGCTCAGTGGATAGAGTGTTGGCCTGCAGACTCAAGGGTCCCTGGTTCAATTCTGGCCAAGGGCATGTACCTTGGTTGCAGGCACATCCCCAGTAGGGGGTGTGCAGGAGGTAATTGATTGATGTTTCTCTCTCATCGATGTTTCTAACTCTCTATACCACTCCCTTCCTCTCTGTAAAAAATCAATAAAATATATATTTTAAAAAATAAAGTTCATCACATAATCACAGTGGTCTTATCAAAACTAGCAAAGTAGAATCAATCCACTGTCATCAAAATCACGTCACCGGTACATAGGTATATGTAGAAACAGAAAAACACCTTAGTCACTCCTGACCTCAAATGTATTTAACACAGAGACCATGCATATCTCATGAGTTAGTGAATGTTTTATAAAATATTGACATTTAACATGAAGTCATTTGTAGTTTTTTCTTTTCCTTTGCTCTCTCCCTACCTTTTTTTATTTTCTTTTTCATCCCCAAGTGTGTTTAAATCATGAACTTTCTGTGGAAATCACCTGAACTACATTTTTGTGAATCATGTACTCCAGGCTATATAAAATATCCTAATTGCTGTATGAAAATATAGACATCATTTTGGGGTAGAATAAATATGTTTTGTACATAAGTTGCATTCCTGAAATACCTTCTTTTTTTCAAGCTCCAAATACCTTTCTTGACAAGATAGAGCAGCAGTGTTTGGAAAGCATTAGCATGTCAACAGATGCTCAGAATCAAATGACTTAATAGGCAGAAACTATTTTTCCCCCCCAAATAATTGCAAAGCTTTGGTCTAGCCTTTTGCATACCTTGCATAGTTAATTACCTAGGCCTTAATGTTTACATGCAATGAGAGTATCTACAACTATAAGCTACATAATTTATAATTGATGTAAATGGGTGTTATTATGTCAATTAGACAGCTGTGTCCTCCACCTCTTGGTAAACAGCTCTGAGTGATAAACTGAGTTAGCAGAGAAGTAATATTTTTTTCTTCATAGCAGATAAAAATAAATTACCTAGGTAGACCAGGCTGTCCAATTGTTCTCTGGTGATGTGGATGGAAAATCCAGACCCTTGCTTTTGACCTGTTGACTGCAGCAAATGGTCAATTTCGTCACGCAGCACCGCCATGGCTTCTGGGTGCCGTAGAAGGTAATAGATCGTCCAGAACATAGTTGGAATAGTGTTTGCCACAGAGGCCCAGAGAAAGCCTAAATGATGTGCTGGGAGAAAATAAGTGAAAAGGAAGATTAATAGCGTTTATTACACTGATTAGATTTGCAGTGTGCTAATTAAAAGATGTTAGGACACAGACCCAGCCAAGGATCAGTGCATGCTAATGAGGACCAATAGGCTTCTGAAGTCTAATTTTCTGCTTAATGAGAATAGTTTAAAATGTAATGTGTGTGGAGGGTGGGGGTGGGGGGATGGGAGAATGAGATAAGAGGAGTAAATGCAGCTTAGCTATACTCTTTCTCATTATCACCATTAAGTATCTTGTTTTACCACCTCAGCAAAAAAAAAAAAAAAAAAAAAAAAAAAAAAAAAAAAAAAAAAAATCAATTATCACAGAGGGTTGTTTCAGGGTAAAACATTTTATCATTAGCCAATTAGAGCGAGCATAAAATTTTTCAAGGTCGCCATTTTGTCTTTTTATTTCAAAGGTCTATTGTAAATTATTCTATTTTAGACAAGTAATCATTCAGAAGTTTCTTACCTCCTATTTCAAAGTCTTTGAATGTATAGTATTTTTCCAGGATATCTTGCCTCATTTGAACAACTTCTGACCATCCTTGTATATTAGCCAAGTTTTCTGATGTCAAGTGTCTTATAAGTTTCTTTTGAATAGACTTGACATTTCCTAGAAGCTCAATGGGTATATCTGATAGTAAATATATGAACTTAGCATCAAATTTAAAAAAATCATCTTTAAGTTCAGTAATAAATTCCTTCCTATCACCAGCAGCAGATTTTCCATATATGGTTGCAAATGTGGTCTCAAATATTACTGAGCTGCAGAATGTCAACAGGTATGCCATTTCCCAATTTGTGGTTTTAAATAGTTTCGGTTCAAAAACTTGGTGTAGGTTCTGTGTCACGTTTTCCATAAGTAGGTCCAAAGATTTCCCTTGTAAAAGTTTATAGCAGTCATGAAGCTCGTCGTTCAGGTCATCATCGGTCATCAACTTTTGGATGGAAAATACTTTCTTTAATATATTTTTACTAAACATTCGAAAGCTTAATTTCTGATTCTTCATCACTGACTGGTACTGGTAAGGGTCCAGAATAAATGTTATGTACTTTCCTAAAAGAAATGAGAATATGAGCTCATTTGTTAGCAAAGTAAACAGTCCCCCACTCCAAAATTTGGCAATATTTTAATGAAAATTAGATCTTAGTAACTAATATCTAGGAACGTGCAAAGTTTAATAAAAATCCATTTCATTCAAAGGTCCCTACCTGTTTCCTTTTAAAATGGAAAATAATGGGAAAAACTCTAGAAGCTTGAAGTTAAATATTCTGAAATCTTAATGAATTAATAAAACATAGTATAAGCCCTGGCCAGGTACTCAATTGGTTAGATCATTGCCCCCATACTATCAAGGTTACAGGTTTTATCCTTTGTTAGGGCACATAAAAGATTCAACCAAGAAATGCACAGATGGGTGGAACAACAAATCAATATTTCTCTCTCTCTCTCCCCCCCCCTCCTTTCTCTCTGTAAAAATCAATTAAACATGTTTAAGGTAGTGTACTTATCACATTTTTATTTTAACTAAGTAGCCAAATATTTAAATTATCCTTTAAATATACTCAGAATCCCTTGACTTAAACATTTCTCATATTTTCTCTCCAATAACAAACAAATAACAAAAATATCCAATTGGTAAGATGACATTCCACTATTGATTTTTTTTATTTATTTATACAGAAGAGCTTTTTCATAGTTGGTATCATCTTAGCTTTGGCTGGATACAATAATTATTTTTTAAATATATTTTATTGATTTTTTTACAGAGAGCAAGGGACAGGGATAGAGAGTTAAAAACATTGATGAGAGAGAAACATCAATCAGCTGCCTCCTGCACACCCTCTACTGGGGATGTGCCCGAAACCAAGGTACATGCCCTTGACCGGAATCAAACCCGGGACCCTTGAGTCTGCAGGCCGACATTCTATCCACTGAGCCAAACCGGTGAGGGCTGGATACAATAATTTTCACTCAAATAAATGAAGATGTGGTATGAAGTAGGTACTCATAGATGAATTCCTAATTCAACACTAACAACAAAATCACTAAAGACCAGTATGTTCATTTGTATAGATGAGAAAATAGTGGCTCACAAAGATTTAGTAACATGTCAAGGTCACATACTGAAACAGAATGTCAAATTAGAATTCATTCATTCATTCATTCATTCATATTTATTCAATAAATCCAGACATTTGGTTAGATCTTGTTCCTCTTGAGGTATAAAGTTGAAAAGAAATCATTGTATTAGTGGATGGATAGTGATATAGCAGATGTGTGAGGCAGAAAGTGGAATCTGCTTCAGTCTGCTTTCAGAAGTTATTAGAAATGGTTGAGTTGGTGACATGTGGTCTTTTCATACATTAATGTTGTCCAACCTTACTAATTAAAATATTTAAGGTTCTGGTCAAATATACAATTCCTTCCTGATTCTGATTCACGAAGCTTGGAGTACCTAATACTGGTTTAACACATGAAGTTTAGATGCTCCTATTTATTGTCTTCTAGAAAAACAATTTTGATACTTATTTATTGTCTTCTAGAAAAACAATAAATAATTAGACCTTGTAGAATGGAGGATCATCTACACTTTCCTCTTAAACTTAACATTCCTACACTTTCCTCTTAAACTTAACATTCCTGTGTGTGTGCAGGTATATTTGTGTAGCTTTCTGAGATAAGTGACTTCTCACTTACTACTTATGGTAAGTCCAACAGCATCACAGAACTTAAATTTAATTTGGTAAAGTTTAGGATAAAGTTTTGAATAATTTTCATCCTAATCCCGGTAAAGGCTTGGGAGCAGAGAGGGGAGAAGAGGGCAATGGGGGAAAAAAAAGGGACATATGTAATACTTTCAGCAATAATGACATATTAAAAAATAATCATTTATCTCAATGTTAAGTATATTATCTAGAGTGCATTTTTAAAAAGATTAATGTTTTCTCTTTGTTGTATAATTTTATAGCATCATTCAAGTTTTTTATATACATGGAGATACATGTGCTATTATTTTTTTCTAAAAATGAATCATATCACTTAAATTTTATTCACTCTATTTCCTCCTGATTTACATCATAAGGAGGGGCCAATATAAGAATGAGAGTAAGCTAGAAATGACTACTCATTCTTGTCAGATCCCAAAGCTACATCTACAAAATCCACTCAATTGTTTTTCTCGCTGGGGAGAGGAAAAAGGACTCAACTGGATTTGGGCATATTTTATTATACCTGCCTTCTACCATAGCAGCTTAATTAAATAAACTTGCCAGCATCTGCCTGATGAATAATTGAAGAAAAAAAATCAATTCTCTTATTTTACAGAAGACATAATTTCAGGCAAAGCTGTGTATTTTCACAGGTGGAGATTTATACTTTTCTCCTTTTACTAAATGAAATAATTTTACTAAATATCTTTAGGGTTATTTTAAATTTGTCACTAAAGTTCAGAGAATGTATGAAAGATTCAGTTTGTGATACACATAATTATCAGAGTATATTTTGAAATTTTTTCCTATAAATTTTCCACAATCATCAAAATCTAAGTGGAAAGACAAAACTCTCTTCATCTATGAGAGCATGAGCTACTGGCTGCTGGCCTCCTGAAGTACAGGCCGAATGCCCAGTAGAGTTTTTGTCTATAATTTATCACAAACACATATTTACCCCCTCTCTTTTTCTTTCTCTGTCTCTCTTTGGGGGTGAGGAGATGGGGATAAACTGTAACATTAATTTTAAATAAAATGAATAAAGGCTAAATATGTAAAAAGCATTCTGGTTAACATTTAATTATTATTTTTTTAATTAAGGAGTTGTTAAATATAGCCTCTCTGATGTAAAAATCATTACTGATCAGTTTAAAGCAATTTGTAGATAAAATTCTCACTGTTTTCAAGGCTCTTTACATTCTAGAATCTGTATTTTCTTGTTCTCATTCTTATTTTAATTTTCTTCCACATCAAGGCATTGTGTTTTATCTATCTCTCTGAGTAAGATGTGGATTTCTTTAAAAGTGGATGTTTTGATTTTCTGGATTTTACTCTTCAACTGGGTTTAGAATTACTAGTAACCCTTGAGATGTTAGCTGGCTTTCAAACTTTTAATCTTCAGTATAAACAATTTAAGCTAAGTTTTCCAAAATTAATATTAATTTAAACCATCTGTCCACCATCTGCTAATGTGAGATGCAAAACCAGAGTTTCTTTGTAATCTTTAATCAGGCAGTTAGGAAAACACATATACATTCATAAAATAAATTTAAATTTCTTAACAAAGGGAACTTGAAAAGTTATTTTGAAGGCCATGGATTCTTGGAGCAAAATTAACTTTCCCTCCAGTGTAATTTTATGTAAATGAATACCAAGTGTCAACAAGCAAGTTGCCTAGTTCACAAAGATCACAAGGTAGAAACAATATCTTTTGCCATGTTTTCCAAAAAGAGAAGAACGGTGTCTAAATATCAATGTCAAAATGAGGCTCACTTTTACAATATATATCATATACATATGATACACATATACTTATACACATGAGGTATATTTGAAATAAGGTAAAAAAAATTTGAATGTTTTCTTTATGAAATTTCATCATCTTCCCTTTTTAGGAGCTGCCTGGGCCTCAAGGTATCAACTCCAATATTCCCATATATCCTGTGCATGATCCTTTTCTAACTCAACAGTCTTTTAACTTCCTTCAAATTTAGTTATTTCAGGAAGATGAAACTACATGATGCAAAGCATGTCAGCAAATGCCGAATAAGGTCACTCACACTGATATCTTATACACACAGGAAGTTTGACATCTGGATCATCATAAACTGAGTTTTGATGTTTTATTTCAGATATTTGGTGCTTTACAGAGACACATCCATGGGAATTCAGGACAATTACTTAAGTATTTGAAATAGAAATGCTCAGTCAACAAAGCTGACCTTAAAATCTGAATTTTTAAAAGTTTTCCATAATTACAAGCTTTTAATTTCCGTGTTTAGCTTGTCCTTCAATAGATTTTCTAAAAAATCTTAAGTTGAAAATACTAGTTGGAGGAGTGGAATAGAAACCAAATTTTTATTGTATGAGGCTGACCACATTACATATTCCCCCTCTTATTAGAGAGATTCCCCTAGCTGTTGACAATGACGTACAGGGCTGTTTCAGTGGGGTGACATCTAGGGAAAATGATTCTGCTGCACCACCACACAAAACCAATTAGAGAACTATTTTCTGCGACAGGCCACAAATTTACGTGGTTTCTCATGAAAAGATGTACCTTTTAATTTCTTTATTAAGATGACATCCATGTCCCTTGAGACTTTTTGGGATGACAATCATTTGCTCATCATACAAGAACATTACTCACTGAACTCACATTATGGGACAACTGTGGAAGACTGATCCTCCTTTCACATTTTCCAAATGAGCTATTCGGCAAAATGATTATTAAAATCATATACATGAATAGGATATGTTGGCAGGAATTTATTCAAACCCTAGTAAGAAGGCAAAGAGAAATAGCAGTACATATTCAACTATGGCTGTCTACTGTTGAGTTAAAAAACATAACCACGGTCAAATGACTTAGATGGTAGAAATTCAGCAAGCTTCTCAGTATCTAAAACTAAGATACCAAGTGTCGGCAGAAATCGGTTCCTTTGTGAAAAGTGAATACAATTATTCAAACCTGCCACAAATTTCTGCTTAATTATCTGAGGTTATTTCTGTATAACTCACTTAAAAAAGAAAAGTAAAAATTTCAAGGATGTGTTGTATCTACTCATTAGAACACACAATTGAATTTTTTTTAAAAGTGAAGAATATAGTTTTGTATTATGAAGCCAAAAGCTCACTTAGAGTAGAAGAACCAGCTATGGACTTTAATTGTATTCTGGTAAGTATTTCATCAGCTCTGAGGTATTGGGAAATTCCTCATCAATTGTTTATTGTGAATCAATCCGTGGTGAGCTCTGGATTAAAAGTTGGCAATGAAGAAGCTAGAGAATAATGAAAGCAAAGAGACAACTGAATTGGCGGTACATTCACATTTATTAAAAGTTATGAGAGAAGTGATAGGGGAGTAACTGGAGACTGGGGAAGAAGCATCAACAAAACATGGAAAGGGGCAATGGCCAGTAAAGGCTTTGGGGAGGAAATGATATAAGGGCACGGTGTCGGAAGAGGAAATCTCAAAACCACTTGGGGCTTTGGTGGTACATTAAGCATAAGGCAAGCAGTAGCAAGAGATGAGGCTGGAGAGGGAGGTGGATCCCAGACTTTGGGAACCTTTGTACGGATTATGTTTATATTGTATAACTTCTCTTTTTCTAAGATGCATGATTTTTTTTTTCATTTCAATTTTTCTGAAATCAGAGTGCATACAATTACTTTTGGAAGAGACTCGCCAGCTGCCAGGTAAAGGAGGCAGTTGTGTTGAAATGGATACTGCCTGCTGGCTCATGTGAGAACTCAACCATGCTGACAACTTCATCCAGTTGGGCCATTTTCCCTCCCAATTACATTAAAATGGTAGCAATGAAGTGAAGTTGCTCTGTGTACAAAAGGTTGCTTCTGATACTCAGCTAAGTAATTACAGTAAGAAGAAATGACCTAAATAGAGCATACAGTATAGGTAAAATCTGGATGCTAAAAATAAAAAAAAAGAAAAGTAAATAGAGAACATCGGAGAAACTTAATTAAGTATGATTATAAGCTAAGGATAAGGACCCAAGAGAGAAAAAAATGAAGACACGTGTATGAGAGGAATAAATAATGAAATGCCAGCCCAGAGAAAGCAGGAAGTGAGAGTCATGAAGACAAGGGCCTGAACTGTCTTGAACATTCTTTGAAACTGGAGAGAAGGTGTGAAGAACAACTGAGAGACATGGTACGTTTTGTAGGCATGTGGAGACCCTGAGTGAGGTCAGACCTGATGTGTTTAGGAAGGAGAGTGAACTGTGTACCAGAGCCCAATGAGAGATGGAACACACCTGCCTTCTCACTAGCACACCCAGCCAGCAGTCAGAGGGCAAAGGGGTGTGGAGAATTTAGGCTGTAGAGCTCAGCCTTCCGGAGCATAGACAGGACAGACAGAAGTCCGCAAACGGAATAGCTAGCCCAGGTGATAAGCTGATGTGGAAGACTGTGCAAAGATGGCCACAATAAATTCCTGCTAACTCTCTACATGTCCTCTTTTGCAACGTGACAGCCGAGGGAGCGGTGGAGTCTCATTCCCTACCCTATGAGTCTGGGCTGATCTGTGACTTGAGCTGACTGATGGAATGTGGTGGAAGTGAGGTTAGACAACATCATGAGGCCTTGCAACATTTCCTCGTACCCTCTGGAAACACTAGCTGACATGTTGTAAGGATGTCCACTTGAGGATGTAACAGCATGTGGACAAAGAGGTCCAGGCAGGCACGTAAATAAAGCCAGCATGGACCATCTAGCCCCGATCAAGCAGCCACAACTCAAGCCACACTAGTGACTCCAGCAAGGCTGCTATATGGCATTAAATCTGTGGGGGGGGGTTGTTATGCAGCAATAGATATCCATGCATCTGAACTGCAGGAGGATTCACTAATATTCTAGCTTCTCTTCTTAGCCCTATGAGGTTGGGGTAAATAGTAACCTTGCTGTGCTTTTTGGTCTCTTGTTTTGTAAGTACTTTATTAAAGTAGAAGGATAATGAACCTTTTCAAGTTAAAAATACATTCTAGCTCAGTGGTTGCTAGGGGGACAGGAAGGGGAAGAGGAATGAGTAAATGGAATATGGGGGAATTTTAGGGCAGTGAAAATTATTCTGTGTGATACTGTAATGGTGGATACATGACATTATGCATTTGTCAAAACTCAAAGGACTTGTACATCACAAAGAGTGAACCCTAATGTAAACCAGGGATGTTAATAATGTATCAACACTGACTCATTTGTAAGAAATGCTGATATAAAATGTTAATAATATTGGGATGGGGGGATGGGGGCGGCCTAGAAAGGGTCAATGGGGGAAAGGGGAACATATTTAATACTTGCAACAATAAAGATTTTTTTAATTAAAAAGTTTAATATCTTAAAAAATAAAGTGGAATCATATTGCAAAAAGTATTTTAATAATAGGGGAAACTATGATGAAAGAAAAAAGGAATATGAGAATTCTCAGTACTATCTGATCAATTTTCTGTAAACCTAAAACTGGTAACAAAATCAAGTCTATTAATATATTGTAGCTTTTTAAAAAATGTATTTTTATTGTTGATAGTATTACAGATATTTCCAAACTTCCCCTATTATCCTCCACTCCCAGCCCTTACCCACCCACTCAGGTCTTCACTACCCTATTGCTTGTGTCCATAGGCTATGTATATACATTGTAGCTTTTTAAAAACCATTCTTAAGACCAAGCCAAACCAAACTATAATGACAGGTGATGGCAGGCAAGTGGGGTTCCCTAGGTACCCTCAAGAGCGTTCTATAATTTGTTTTTTTAATGTGAGGATCACTATACTCAAGAACATAGTTTCCTTTTGTATTAGCTCTACAAATTAAACAATACTGTACATAATTTGCTTAGAGAAAAATATAAGGACATTAAAGAATAGGGGAGAATTTATGATATATGAAGTGCTGTTTACCTCCAAGGAGAAGAGTGAACGTGTCACCATGTTGATTTTGAAGAGTTCTCATGAAACCGATGGGATCTTTTTGTAATTTCAGGGCCAGTCCAAAGTAAGGAAGCCAGCCTTTTAGCAATGGAGGCTCACCAGGTCTCCTGTAAGAAAAAAAAGGAAGTTATATTAAATCATTCTTATTTTAATACATGTGTGTTATCAATGCAGTCTAGAAGTGGATTGAATGAACTGCACAGATTGTTTTCATTTTTTTTTTAAATTTAATGATACCCATATAATCATAGACATATACTTATTGAGCCTCTAGTATATGTGGCTCTGGGGCAGACTGTTCAATTCAGTTTTAATAAGCAACTTTTTCAAGAAATTGTGTGTGTAAGGCCCAAATGGCTGGCTGAAACAGGTACATATAGTACACATCTTGTTCCGAGAGCTCTTGCTGAGTCTGGGTGATAGATGCCAGGTATTTTAGTAATCAAAGTAAAGCTCTTTGTTATCAGATCTCGATTACACTGGAATTAGGTAATTACAAAAGGTGCAATTAATAATCTTGAAAAATGTTTTATACTGTGAAGAACAATAAAAACCTGAATATCATTCCCACAAAGTATATTCTGTTAGATTCTTATATGAACATTTTTATTTAAACTACAGTGAATGGAAATATTTACATTTTATAAGAGGACTTTTTAAAACATAATTACAATTCTACCAAAACTGGAATTCAAAATTTCTTTCTAGTCATTTAGTTGGGGAACCGAATCTGATTTAAAGTAAAAATAAAAATATTCAAAGCCATTTTATCCTGAAAGAGATTAAAACAGATATTCAAGAAAACACGGGTGATTCTCTGCTCCATCTGTAAAGTGACATACTACATGAAGTGCAACCCATTTTGATTAATCACAAGATATTACTAGCTCAGATCTAATCAAAGATCAAGATTATGATCATATGCAACATAGACTTTTATGTCGCTAGATTAACCCTATCAGAACCTCTTATTTTCCCACAATCCAAGATGGTAGAATTAAACTTAAAAAAAACCCACAAACATCAGGGGAAACTATACTAAAAAATAATAAAATACAATAAAAAAAAATCCAGAGTGTGATAGTAATCAAGGAACTAGGTTTTCTATTTTTTAGAAGACAATTTTTCTCTACAAAAATGTACAAAATGTATGCTGCTATTTAAGTACATATACCTAGAAATAGGAAGACAGGAAACATTGCATAAAAATGAATCTTATTCTTTATCCCTTTCCTCATTGTTTTCTGGAATGCAACCCCTAGCAATGGAGACTTGGTTTTTCTGAGACGTATAAAAGTGTACCAAGAAAATATAATAGCAGCTACTTTTATATCCTAAGATTTAACAAGAAGAACTTGCACATATAATTGTAGAGCAGGATCCCCAAGCTGGCAACTGCCACAGTGTACAGGCTGTCAACAATGACCCTTTCAAAATTAGCAGGTGAACTGGTTCACAAAATTTCCTTTCACAATATTAACACTCTCCCTTGGCCTACTATTACTCTGTCTTGTTTACTATTGTGGGAATGTTGCATCGGAACAAAGATTTTTGAAGGCGTTTTGTCGTATCCTAATGCAATGCAACTAATTTCATCCTCTATGTTCTTTTGTTCAGTCAGAAGCTACATTCTGCATGGGGTTTCCACTGCGGGAAAGGATGGAGCTCAGCGATCCAGGGGGTTAATAACTTAATGTCCAAGGTCAGGGAAACATGAGGAGGCCATTTTGTTGTGACCAAGATGAGAGGGTCATCATTCTTTACAGCTGTGTTTATTTTGGCAGCAATAGCTTAAAACTATTAAACACTATGTCACAACTTTGCATATTTCCCAGAAAAAAATATAGTGCCTGCTCAACTTATGACCCAGTGAAGACAGATAACAGAAATCTGTCTTCATCAGTATATTCATAAAAAGAATTATTTAGGGGAGAAGCTATCACCGTAATGATCCAGAAAGTCCTACTTGCACCTGGCACGCTACAAATACTGCGATTTATCTCTCCCATGCTCTGAGACTTTGACAATGAAATACCCACGGCCCACTGCTGAGCTGAGGGGAGAGGATTCCTAATGCTTTTTGGGAAATATCAAGCTCTGAAGCTTAAAATGGGTAGACCCGGAAGCAATGATGGGTAACAAAAGCAACAAACAAACAAACAAACAAATGACATGGCCCATATCCCCTCTTAATCCCACCCAAACAATATATACTCTCTCATATATCCTCTTTACTCTTTAAGAGACTATGAGGACACAACTCAGAAAGTGTACAAATGAGAGCTTACAAAGCTTCTCAATGATTAAACCCAAGTTCTGTGCCGAAACCATTGCATCACTGCTCGTAATTTCTTCCATACAAGTTGTGGGACCAATCTTGAAGTTTAATTGAAGTGTCAATATGGTCCAGATTTATGTAGAAGCAAATAGTGCAGAATAATCCAAGAATATAAAATGTGTACATAAATTAGAACAAACATCTATGACTTTTTTTTTATTATTATTAAAAAGAAGCATCTAAAACTGAAAAGAGTGAATCAAAAAATAGTTGGTTTCTAATAACATTTGAAGTTGGTTGATTGTCTTTATGCTACCTGTATGGTTAAATACATATCTTAAAATTTTGGCTAGTGACCTATCATACATTGTTCCCATTGACATTTAGAGCTCAGCACTTTCCACAGCAATCTATAGTCTGTACTTGTAAACATAATTCCTTCTTTTCCATTTTTTTCTGTGAGCATTCTAGACTAGAAGTCCAGGTTATTGTAACAACCTCCTAAGTAAGTGGTGAGCAACCTTTACCCATGTACAGCAGTTCAGAAAAAAAAATAGAAGTATGTGCTGATGAAAAGTTTCTCAAAGATGTAATCTACAATATTTGTATCAGGACACCTAATGTCTGTGATAGTGGTAAGTTTTAAAATAATATTCCTGATTAGTGAAGGTTTTTGTGTGCATGCAGACAAGATTTCAGAAACTACACAGCTGGTGTGAATGGCAGTATTTGGTTATAATAGTGACCTTTTGAATAAACTGTTGTTGAGCAAGGGACTTTTGATGTTGGTCTTCTTCCCTTTTCCTTGAATTACTTCGGAAGCCACTTATTTGGAAAATGGAATTTGCCTCACAGTGCCTCTTAGAACTGTGTTCTTGAAATGTTCTCTATTTCTCCACTCTTCCTTGGCTCCAATGTGAGCATGAGGATAGCTAAAAGGTTCCCACAACTCTTGACAACTGCGAACTAACATGCTCTTCAGGACACTGGGAAGAGGGGACATCTCTGCCAGGCTATGAGTGAAAGATCGTGAAAGAGGAAGAGTGGGTAGAGGGTCTGGTACATTATGCTGCCAGCACTCTCAGTGAGATCCCAGTTGGGACCAAGAAAGCGAGCACCACATGCATTACTTTGCTGGGAAACCAGAAGGAAGGTACAGCCAACTGGGGGCACTGCAGTCATGGCTGCAAAGGTGGAGGATCACATGGAAAGCCAGGAGGTACTCTGGGACAACAAAGACACCTAACTGAACATCTGCACAACAGGATTCACCAGATCAACAGAAAGGAAGGGGAAGGGAGAATCCTAAATCTCATTTAATATTTATGAAAAGAGAGACTAGGTTTTAAACTAGAAGTGATTGAGCGAACTTTTCACTGAAAATATTCAGTGGCCGAAACCGGTTTGGCTCAGTGGATAGAGCTTCAGCCTGCAGACTGAAGGGTCCTGGGTTTGATTCTGGTCAAGGGCATGTACCTTGGTTGCGGGCACATCCCCAGTAGGGGGTGTGTAGGAGGCAGCTGATCGATGTTTCTCTCTCATCAATGTTTCTAACTTTCTATCCCTCTCCCTTTTTCTCTGTAAAAATAAAATATATATATATATATATATATATATATATATATATATATATATATAAAGAAAATATTCAATGTTTTCTGCCATCAGCAGATATAGGGGCTCATGAGAAATTTGAAGTTAGTTATGGAGAAAGAAAGTCCCATTTCTGCACACCCGACTCTTACTGGGAAATTTTAAGTCCAATTCCCTAGATATGTAGACCTTCAGTTTCATCTGAAAATGGGAATCATTCTCTATACTGCAAGAGGCTTACCGTTTGGGATAGATTATTTGAAAGTAGCTGGTACACAGAACAGGATTAGTTTCCCCGGTTATTCATACATTGTAGGCAATTGCACCTCAGTGGTTTTGCCCGCCCATTCTCTGCCTGAATTGGTTTCATTGGCCAACCCTCCCTGCACTTCTCTACCTTTGACAGAGTTGCTCAGATGAGAGAGAAGCACCTCTCCATCCTTTGAATTATTGGCTGAGTGAAGGTAAGTGCCCAGCTACATATGGATGCAATAACTTTACTGAAGATACTGGTAAAAATAAAGGCTTACACGGAGCCACTTCGAATCCAAGGACCCTGGTGGACTGAGCTGATGGTTTCCATGGGCTCCATCAGTGAGGAGGGGTGGGGAGAAGCGATGACATGAGTCAAGATTATCTTCCCAGGGTCCTTACCTCAGACCGAGACAGCAGGGGGTGCTGTGTGACACAGAGTCCGTCAATATTTACTTTCCAGAGCAACTTGGTCACAGTATTCTTTTAAATGAATAGGTGGTTAAATAACCACAGACCCATACCATATTTCCATGTTCCTTAAAAATAATGTGAATATAAATGCAAAGAGAAATGCCTCGTATGTTTTACTATAGAATGGATGTTACTTCTGGGTGGCGAGATGCTGGTATCTTCTAATTTGCCCAGCATGAACATAGCGCCTTTGCAGAGTGCTTTGCGTTTATTTTGTAGAAGGCACTTCAGTGTGGGCTGTTTGGTGGTTTCTCGTGATTAGATTGCGGTTGTAACGTTTTGGAAAACAATCCCACAGAAGTGACACGCCCTTCTTCTCAGCGCATGGTTGTTTTTGAAACTTCAAGAAAATGCTATTTTTGTGTTAAAATGAAAGCCACGTACAGAAGGCGCTGCCTTCTAAAAAGTAGAGGATGGCAAAAAAAAAATACGCTCTACACATGAATCAAAGGCTGGTTCTAAAAATGAGCGCAACAGTCTCCACGGTGGAGCGTGGAGAAACCACCTGGGATGTACCATACGGCCAAGCAGACCCACCCACCCACACCGTGAGAACCAAGAGCAGACGCCGGGGATCTGACTGTATACCTGTTCAAGGACGGACACAGGGTGTCACCAGGATGCCCCATCACTCCCCTCGGGGTCTAGGGGACATGCTACTGAGGCAGGCAGAGTTGGTTTCTGTGACATCCATGGGAGGGAGGGGAGGGGCGCTCTTTACACGGGTGCAGCTGCCAGGCTGAGACACGGGCGTCCACTTGAAGGAAGAAGCCTTGTAGCACAGGGTTCACGGTCTCCACTCCCTCACAAAACCCCGGGGCATCTCATGTGTACAGTTAGGGAACAGGTTAGTTGTCTCTCCCCCACCTTGTATATGATAAATCTATATTCTTTAGGGCTCTCAATTCACATGTTGAACATAAATGACCTGCTTAATATTTGTTTACTGCAAGAATCAGACTTACTGTAATCTCTTTTCAGGATGAATGCTAATCCAACCCTGTCTAGGAAAATTATGTAATTCATTATCATCAGTAATCGCTCTTGTACCCTGCACTTAACTTTCATTATTCCCCCCCAGCCCTGTAACCTTGCAAATCCACCGGTGCTGTGTGATTGGTATGTGGTGTTCACAGCCTCTGCCTCACAAGAAAAAAACAAAAAAACAAATAAACAAACAAAAATCCCTGGATGAAAATGCCACTTTTCAGTCTCTCCATGTTTTCACTCTGTTCATTGGCAACTTTTGTACCACTCTAGAAAGATCTGCGGGTCATAAAAAAGGTCTTTAGTCTTGAAATGTTTTGGTTTTATCAGGATGGCAACTGGCTTAAAACTTGATTTAATTTCCCATGAGCCAAGATATGCACTGCTCAAGCACTTTCGATCAAAGCATTAAACGTAATGGCAATGTAAAAGCAAACAATACTGAATGGTCACAAATTTTCTATTATTGGCATGGAATTAGAGCAAACCCCATATGAACATGACTAAATATATCCTCACACCCTAGAACACAACTCTGCAAGCCATATTGCAGTTCACTCTTCAGCCGTCAGTTCATCTCTGCAATTGTGTGATCCGAACAAAGCTTTGTCTGTAGGATGTGCCTTGCAAACCCAATTCCATTAGCCGATTCATACTAATGCCTTGATCAAGTGAGTGATTTGTAAATGCTTCTGTGGATGAGAAGCCAAACCACATCCACATTACTCAGAGAAGTCTATGATTGAGCGTTCTTTCTTTTATTTTTTATGCTTGTTTGCTGTTGTTTTTTTACTGAGAGACACCTACATTGGCACCATGGAAATAATGTCAAAGCATATTTTTAAAAAGCTATCATTTAACATTCAATTGAGTCTCCAGCAGACTTCACAAACAATGACTACACTGCTGGAGCACATTTCTTTATGAACTTGGCCCTGGGTTAATAGTGCATAGTTCAAATCCTTATCCATTCTCACAAGCTTTATGGCAAAGCCTTCTGATTAGTTTTGCCACAAGGCATGACTGAAATTCCAGGCTGTGCCAACTCCCACTGGCTTGGCAATTTTGGCCAATGACTTTAACCTATGTGTGCTCTGGGTTCCTCATCTGTAAAACAGCTATACTAGTGCCCTTTCCTCTTGTGAGAATTAATCAGATGCCTGCAAAGAACTGAAGGCAATGACTTGCACACAGTAAGCACTCAGAATGTTAGCTCCTATTCTGCTTAGTACTATTATACTCTCCATATCGTTATATATGGTCACGTAAAATACATATTCCATAATGGTTCTCTTCTGACCTCTTTTTCCTGTAACTTTTCATTAGAGCACCAATTTTTAAGATATGCTTTCTTTTGATTTCATATTTACCTTATTTCCCTATTTTAGACTTTAGGGCTACCAGCTGTGATCTGCTGGTTAAGAAAATGGGGCACCAGCATTACCTTGTTACTTTGAAAGAAACTACAATTTTTCAGGCTTTGTATTCTCTGAACACACTACAAAACTGACTCAGAGAGCACTGGGTCTTAGGAGAAGGCCAGTCAAGAATGTTTAAACGGCCTAGACAATTCTAAAAGAGAGAAATTAACTCATAATTGAAAGTTATTTCAACTCCTTAATTAAAATAGAAAACCATGCAACTGAATTTTTAATTTCTGAAATGATCAGTTGCTAATTTATTTTACCGTCAGGATTTGATGGGACTCCATGGAAGAGATATCAATTCCATTAACTCATCATTTCTTACATTGGATTAAATCATTTGATTTGAATGTTTAATCAAAGATCAGTACTCACAGAAATGTGGAAACCAAATTATAGCAGAGAACTAGCCTGGAAAGCCTTGGAAATGACAATGTGGAGATCAATGCCAACAATATATAAATGCATAGTCAACTTACCAAATGCCATTTCATCAACCTGAGCCAATAAAAAAGACAGTTCCAAATTTTAAAGGACAGCACTAAAATAAGCAAACACAGCTTATCAGAACCATAGGAAAAGAATTAAAGGGTACTTGGTTTGGTGAGGTGGGAAGCCAAGTAGCCTGAAGACTGTATGTCACATTTGTTTCATAATATCATTCGTAATCATATTTTAATTGGGTTAAACTATTTTTTAAAATATATTTTATTGATTCTCTACAGAGAGGAAGGAAGAGGGATAGAGAGCTAGAAACGTCGAGGAGAGAGAAACACCGACCAACTGCCTCCTGCGCTCGCAACCAATAATATATATGCCCTTGACTGGAATCGAACCGGGGACCTTTCAGTCTGCAGACAGACACTCTATCCACTGAGCCAAACCCGTTTCGGCTTAATTGGGTTAAACTATTAACATAGCATAAGTAATAGTATCTCTACACTGGTAACACATTTCATGGCACTGAGAAAGGCAATGTTTTAATCTTGCTATGAATTAGAAGACTTTTCAGAAGGGAAAATACCATTCCTTCCCAAATATTGGATTCTAACTTTAGCTGGTGATTTTAAGTCACTGCCTAAAAGGAGTGGTTTCAGAAAGCCCATCATCACTAATACTAGAGCATGGGACATAGAAGAAAGAGCACCATGCTTATATACAGAAATCACTACGGTTTGTGAGGTCTAAAATTCTATACTAGATCACCTTTTGCATATTTTATTTTTTAAATATATTTTTATTGATTTCAGAGAGGAAGGGAGAGGGGGTGAGAACTAGAAACATCGATCAGAGAGAATCATTGATTGGCTGTCTCCTGTACTACCCCTATTTGGCATCAAGCTTGCAACCTGGGCATTATGCCCTGACTGGGAATCAAACCATGACCTCCTGGTTCATTGGTCAATTCTCAACCACTGAGCTATGCTGACCAGGCACCTTTTACATATTTTAAATATAATTCTTATGGTGTGTTTGCTTATGCTACTCCATCGTACGAGCATCCCCCCACTTGATTTGTGAAATCACTTTTTAGTGTTTATAGCATAATCATTACTTAAGTCGTGCTCAGTGCCTTTGCTTTTGTGTTTGCCTTGTTTTTTTTTGTGTATCCATCCCTAATTCTTATAAAGCTCTTTCAGTACTAAAAATCTCTCTAAATGCAGTCAGACATAGGGTCCTGTACTTTTCATATAGCTCCTTTTCTATTTCCCATCCATTTTTCCTTTGTTCCATTTAATAAGAGACTTTCTCAATTTTATCCCTTTCACAGATTACTTTATTTCTGCCCTTAGATTTCTAATTCCCAAGAGTTCTTCTGTGCTGATGGTAATTTACACAAATAGCAGTCCATTTTTGTTTATGAAGGTGATTTCTTCTCTATGAGGGTTAAGCGTAATTTCCTTGGTTGTTTTTCCTGTCTCTGAATTACCTGTTTTCCCCAAGTCTCCTCCTCCCCCTTGCTTCTTTCTATGGTTTCTCTCTCTCTCATAATGGAAGCTTTCTTTCCGCAATGTCGCATGATCCTTTGCTTCCTTGAAAATGTGCGTGTGTCCTTGGGGCTGGTGGACTTCACACATCGTGATGGGAAGTCACTTTAAGGATGTAACAGAACTTAAGCATTAGGTTTAAACTTAGGTGTCATTGGCAATTTCCACACCATTACTATATATCGAAGAGATACATTTTTATTTTCATGTTTTCGAAACAAAAATCTCATCTTCAATGATTTGCTAGAACAATCCATATGACTTCTGCACGGTCCTAAACTTGAAAGAGTTTTGGGAGATTCATTATGTGTCTCCTAAATAAGAAAACAGAATCAGAGAAGTAAAATAACCTGCCCAAAGTCACATGGCCACATAGGAGCAAAACAAGATCAGGAACCAGGTCGGACTGCCAACCCAATGGCTTGATTTCTCTGCAACACACTATCCAACAAAAGCCAGGCATGTGTCAGGGTTAAAAGAGTCCTGACTTCCTGAAATCAAATTTTCTCTTCCCTGATAGCTTTTGCACTTGCAATGAGCCCAGAGGTGATAATCCTATAAAGTAAATAAACATAAGATGTTATCTCCCACAGGGCAACTTCTGTCTGTGGCTAAATGAGCCAAGATGAAGAAACACTTCAAATAAAAGACTCAGCTGGAATAACACAGCAAAGAGGCTGCTTAGCTTGAAAGGGAGTCTGGCACATAGCCACTGCGATTCATAAACTATAATGTAATAAACTTGTATGAACAAAAATCTAATTTCCATATTCAACACTGGTTACCTGAATGAGCCATATGAGAGCTAATTTTTGGAAACAACATTAAATCTCTGGAAACAAAACGAGCCACTTGATACCAGTCAGAGTGTGGTAGCTAAAGGGTTTCAAATTCTACAACCCATGAATCCCTTTCCCCATCTCCAGATTCTAAGAGGTACCTCTAGAAACTTCTGGAACGGAATCGTAGTCTAGTGCAATGTTTGCTTTTTTAACCACCCCTGGTTGATGGAAGCATAATATAGGGTCCCAAGTTTGGCATCTGAAGCAAAAGAAAAGATGAGGACATCTGAGACTCAGAACATTTTAGTCTTCAACATCACCAACTCAGACAGACGCCTTATTTGTTGCAAAGTGACAGTAAAGTGAAATAAAAAATTTATCGCACCAAAGTTCTTTAGAGGCTAGAACCAGGAGGCTCAGACAAACTTATCTTACCAAAACCTCAGTAAAGCCCTGAAAACAAGGAATATGAGGACACATTTTTAAGGAAATAACAAGAGCTGTAGTAGATTATAGTTATGCTCAAAAAGTCACCCTGGACAGTTTGGCTCAATGGATAGAGTGTCGGCCTGAGAACTGAAGGATCCCAGGTTCAATTCTGGTAAAAGGCACATTCCTGCAGTTGTGGGCTCCATCCCCAGTAGGGGGTGTGCAGGAGGCAGCCTCCAATCAATGACTCTCTCTCATCATTGATGTTTCTATCTCTCTCCCCCTCTCCCTCCCCCTCTGAAATCAATTAAAAAAATATATTTTTTAAATCCACCGTTCCCCTCTAGGAGCATTATTCATGGACAGTGACTGAAGCCAGGCTGAGGCATGTGACCTCCTTTAGCCAATGAGCCATGAGCAGCTGTGGCACAAGCCACTTCCTAGCAGAAGCTTTATGAGCTATCATGTGGCTCCACTGTTCTTTTCCTATTTCCACACATCGAGAAGTTTCCCACATTGAAAATTCTCTGTGAATCCGGAAATGAATGAAGCTGCGGCCCATTTTTCCATTCTGCAGCCGGCAGATGGAGATATTTTCCCCCAGGCCACTTGGCTGCCCTGCTCGACCCACAAGGTCCAGATTTAAGCTATTGCCACAGAATAAAGCAGTGTGGCTGGAAGGTCATCTGGGGGGAGCAGGTGAACACATTTAGACTCTGAATTTGAGAGGAATGTTGCAATGCTTCCTGAGAACCCAGGATGGTAATCTCGGTGGTTTAAGAGCACAGGAGCTGGAGTCTTATCTGGGGTTGATTCCTGGTTTCTACCTACTCCCTGTATTCTCTTCAGATCTAAAATTCTCTTTAGATCTCTGTGTTCTGGCTCCATTTTCTGCAAAGCATGCCTAGTAATTCTTCCTACCTCAAGGGATGGTTGTGAGGATCCAATGATGTATATAGCATATTTAGGAACATTCAAGTTCAAGAGAAAGGCTCTATTAAATGACAGCTGTTATTGTGCATCACATAAAATCTAACCTAAAAGTTAATAGATGAGGACAATTGAGATATAGATGTGCTGATGACTTGCAAGCATCCTAAAATGATAAAGATCCAAAATATAAGTCTGGGCTTCTTGACTCCTAATCAAGATTTTCCCAAATTATTGATATTTCTCAACTTTAGTTCTTCAAAGACAGATTGGCACATTGGCACATTTTTAAGACATATCTCTGAAACACTGTTCAGACTATTTTCTTAGTTTCTTTCTTTAAATTGACTCATTTACTTTAGATAAATAAATCACCATTATTCAGGAAAAGAAAACACAAAACATTGTCATTAAATTCTAGCTAGACATTCTAGTGTGCTAAGAGCTCCAAGCCCAAGGCCTGTTCTTGGTTTAAATGGAAGATTGTTAGGGAGTGGAGACTCATTCCTTGACTTAAAAAGCTTTAAAGCAAACTGCAAAGGGTTAACTTCTTCACAAGATGATTCAACGTCGTGAAAGCCACACTCACAATGGCCTCCTGACCAGGGTAAGCCCATCTGCTCACCATGGCACTTTGGGAAAAGCTGTCTACATACACTGGGCTGCCTCTGAAGGAAGGCCCCGAGGAGCCAAAGTCAGAGAAGCAGAGGGAAGGGAAGGCTGGGCTTGCCAAGACACCAGTGAAGTTTCTCACTTCCTACCACAACACAATGCACTAGGTAGAAAGGAGTGTTCTAGATGAGGTCACAAGGTCAAAGATAAAACCATTTTAACAAACAAGAACTAACTGAAGACACTAGGGCATCAGGGGGAAGCCCGATGGCACAAGCCTTTCTTTCTTTTTTTTTTTTTTCTTTCTTTTTTTTAAAAAAATATATTTTATTGATATTTTACAGAGAGGATGGGAGAGAGATAGAGAGCTAGAAATGTCGATGAGAGAGAAATATCGACCAGCTGCCTCTTGCACACCCCCTACCGGGGATGTGTAGGTACATGCCCTTGACTGGAATCAAAGGTACATGCCCTTGGTACCTGCCCTTGACCGGAATCAAACCCGGGACCTTTCAGTCCGCAGACCGACGCTCTACCACTGAGCCAAACCAGTTTCGGCTGGCACAAGCCTTTCATATAGTATTTGAAGTTTTTGTCTCTGAAATCTCTGTATTTACGTTCAGAAGTATTCCTGCTCAGCGCTGTCAGCTTTCTATTATAATAAGGGGATCTCACAACTGCACTGTGATTGGGGAAGTAATTCAATTGTAAGCCACCATCCACTCATTAAACTTTAATTTTAAAACCCTCAAATCTGAAGGCGAAGCATAGATGGCAACAATGCAGACCGGTGGCACAGAAGTTGTCTGTGTCAGTCACAGCCCTGGCCCAGAGCAGGGCTCCCTGGTGCCCCTTGCTGCTACTGATTTTGATTACACAGGTTTGGCATTTTATAAAAAGCAGCGTGAGGAACAAAGACAAAGACCAATACAGGTGAGAGCACTTTGATCAAGCTTCAATAACAGAAGGAAGCAGTAAAAGCAAGTATCTGAATAATTTCAGGCAAAACAGTCAGGGTATTTTCCCATCACCTTATTATCTTTGTCTTTTTTTCTAAGTGAGGCCTAGAACTAATATTGGTTTTTCTAGAAAGAGGGCTACAGGTTTCAGCAATTTCCAGTATAAACTGGTGTGGCTAACTAGTATCCATTTTTCCATGGTGTGTGTGTGGAGGTGGGGGTGGGGGTGAAGAGGGGGTGAGGGGGCGGGGGGAGGTGGGTGTATTAAGCCTGAGGCTCTCTCCCTAATCTCTAGGAGGAGACAGGCTTTCTCTCGGGGATTCTCCTGCCTTTTGTTCATATCTCTATTAAACCTGCCTTTTGTTTGAATCTCTATTAAACCTGACCTGCAGCATAAAAATCTGTGCAATGTGGCAAATGTTTACACTACTCCATGACCGTCTTGTTGGAAATGACCATATCTTTTTCTTCCTTAAATGTCCCGTAATCACCAAATTCCTTTCATTAGCAGAGCTCAAAAATGTTAACCAAAGAGATACTCACCTAGCCAGATTAGGTAAGTATTGTAGAGACACTGTAAAATGGATGTAATCAAAGAGTCACCTATAATTCAACCACCCTAAAGTAATATTATTAACATCTTAATGTAAGTACTAAGGACTATTTTTTTGTTTCGTTATGTTTATGTTTTTACTAATATATATATAAGCAGTCCTTGCTTTGCACCATGGTGTAGGACCATAAAACTGTGCAAGATGAAACTGTGGAAAAAATGAGTTTAATCAATAAGGAAAAATATGATTATTATGTAATCTTTAAAAGTTTTGGTCAAAACATTAAAATCTCTCTTGATGTTGCTTATACATGTATAGGGGGATTAAAAAACATAAACTGATATTTATTTAGTATATTGTAATTTACAACATTAGAAACACCGAGAAAACATTTTTGAAATATAAAAACTTATCAACCATAGTGTGAACAGTAGTTGCCTTTATCCTTCCGTCATGTAACTTACTACATGGAGCGCACAGCTCTCCTATGCCTTGGTGAACCGGCACATTCATCTTTTAAGTTTAGATCAGCTTCCAACATTTTATCCTTTGTGTTTTCCATGCTGTAAAATATCTGTGAGCTCCTTTAATGTGAAGTAAGTTATTTGCATGGTCTCATCTCCTGGGAGGTCATTCTTTCCGTCACAACCACTGTCCTTATTTATGTTTAGTTCCCTTCACTCAGCCTGTCTGATGGACATTTCCATTATCTAGTATGGTGGCTGGCTCACCATTCCCAGGGTCAGCTATTCCTTCTATAACTACTTGCATTAGATCCAAATCTCACTTCCAGCTTCATCACTTTTTGTTTTCTTGCAGATCTTTCTTGGTCAATTCTTTCTCTCAAGTATCCAACTTTTCATATGGGTTTATCACTAGGAGACAAGGATGCTACACAATGACACCCTTGAGTGTCCTGAGTAACAGGTGTGTAGTGACCCATCACAGACACAGACACGCTTTGAAAGAAATATGGCTAGCCAGTGAACACGATGTGCATCTGTTATTTGCATGGCGGTTTCTGGATTGAAGAGCTAATAGTGAAACTTGTACTTTATTTTTCACAGTAACATACTGTATCAACTAAAATTTGAACTGTGTTGTTTGGGAACTGCTGTTATTTAACTAAATTGTGGGAACTGAACATTTGTGCATGTTGAAACTATGCAAAGTGCCTGAAATGAAAAACTATTATATATACTCACATCTATGCATAGATGTGTTTTAATAGTGTGCTATTATGTATCTTTCATAAGTTTCTTTACTCATGTTATAGTATTTCATATGTATCTTTGTATACCTGAAAATATACACTGAGTGGGCAGATTATTATGATCTCTGAACACATAATAATCTGGCCACTCAGTGTATATCCAATATAATAAAAGGCTAATAGGCAAATTGTCCCCTCAACCAGGAGTTTGACCAGCAGGCAGGCCAGCCAACTGCCCATGTCCCCTTCCCCTGGCCAGGCTGGCTGGATCCCACCCATGCACGAATTCATGCACTGGGCACACACACACACACACACACACACACACGCAAGCACACACACTGAATGGCCAGAATATTATGTATTCAGAGATCATAATAATCTGGCCATTCAGTGTATACCTATAGCATCTTCTAAAATGCACTGCATGTATTCCACTGAATAAATATAAACAAGATGATTGTACTGATTCAAATGACACAATCTCTATACAGGGGTGGACTAAATTAGGCTTATAATACTTACAACTGTAACCTACTTTTTTCCACCCCTGTATTGTTTTTAGAAGTGAGTCTACCACATAGTAAGGATTGAATAATAATTATTGTTATTTGTGAGCACAATTTAATTAGTTTCCTATTGAAGAGAGCTTAGATAGAAAAAAGTTCCTAATTTTAGCATAAAATTATGATGAATAATTTGGTACATAGATTGCTGTATACATGAAATGGTTGTTTTAGAAGTTTAGCACAGTCTCAGCTATTCATACACAGCTATTCATACAAGGTTCTTAGATCATGATTCTTCCCAAGAGAATACAGAAGCAACAGCTAGTCTGTGGTAGAGAGGAAAGGTGGAAGATGGAACTCGGAATTTCTGAGTTGAGACACTTATAGGTGGGACAGCCTGGTAGAGTTATTAAACAGGGAACAATAAATATACACCTTAGTTTGTAACAAATGTAGATGTTTGGTGGGAAGCAATGCATACATAGGTGGGAAGTAAAGTCCTGGAGAGTGAGATCCACCAGGGAGAGTCAAAGGGAAGACACTAAAAGACAGACCCTAGTCAAAATTCAGTATCTAAAAATGATAAGCACTGAAAATAATAGCAACAATAAAAACTTCACTGAGCCCTTACTATGAGCCAGATAGACTGTCAAGCATTTTATATCTCTATTAATGCCCAAATAACCATCTATCTAAGGAAAGTATTATTATTATTATTATTATTATTGCCTTTTTGTAGATTAGAAAGTTAAAGCTTACAAAAAATAATTAACTAGCCTGAGGCCATTACTAAATTAAAACATGATGCAGGCAGGATTTCCACACATAACATTGTTTCCAGGATCTTAGCCTTTTGTGTTCATCATTATTGTTGTGTAATAAATTACCCCAAACTGAGAGACTTACAACAGTAAACATTGATTATCTCATAATAGCTGTGTGTCAAGAAGTTGGGCAAGGGTCAGGGTGCCTCTGACTCAAGCATTGGCTAGGGTGTGGTCTCATTTGAAGGTTCCATGGGTCAGGGCTGTCGCAGGCCTCAGTTGCTAGCCACATGGGCCTCTCCACAGGGCAGCCTCAGGACACAGGAGCTGGCTTCATCAGAGTCAGTGATCCAAGATGAAAGCCATACTCTTTTTTTCATAACTGAATCTTGAAAGATACATCTCATATTTCTGCTTATTCTATTTGTTAGAAGCAAATCACAAAGTCCGGCCCACATTTAAGGAGAAGGAAAAATACAAGGGTATAACTATAAGGAGTGAAGGATCATCTTGCACATGTGTCAAACACAAGGCCCGCGGGCCAAATCCAGCCCGCCAGGCCTTGCAATGTGGCCCGCACCGCGCTGTCATCACTGCACTCCGCTGTCAGTTTATGACATTGTCAGTTTATGACTGTTCAGTAAACTATTCGGCCCGCGATTTAGGCTGGATTTTAGATTTTGGCCCCTTCTCTGATTGAGTTCGACACCCCTAAGATGCCTATCACACCATTCCTCACGTATCAGATTTGGCTAACTACAAGGTCTCAGGAACCAAGGGGCTGGTACTTACACATTACTGAGCAATACAATACTCTATAATCCAGGCTTATCTTTTTACTTCTTTGTTCTGCTATGAAAAGAGAATTTAACCTGAAAAATGTAATGAGAAACTCGGAAATGCATATTTTGTAAAATGTATATTTTACAAAAATCATTGAAATTTAAAAAAAAAAATTGAGGAGAAACTCACAGAGGCCTGCAAATAATGAAAGATGATATATGATGACTTGTATTTCTTCCATGTAAATGAGAGTAAAATACAGCAGCCTTAAACGGCACATGTAGGATTTCTCATAAGCATAAAGGATAAAGCCTTGGTGGGAATTACTGTTAAGTACAAGAATAGGAGGCCACCAAAAATTGCACACATTCTTATAATTCTGAACGGGGTATGGAGGGTGGGGAGCTTCCTGAACATGAGGGTTGTGATAGGTTTTTCCTGGATTCTGTGAACATTTGGGTGGAGGCAGCCAAATCAGTGTCTGGCCACTTTAAGTGTTCTTGAAAGTTAGTTTCTGCCAGCAAAAGAACTCCAATAGGAGTCATTGCCATTTGTTTGCGAGGGAGCCAGCTTTAGTGATGTGTCCTTTTCTTTTGGAGAACCAGAGATGATTTCCACTGTGTTTCTATGGGAGTGGAGCTGGAGCCGTTTATCCTCGCTCTATCCAGATGGTTCGCATTGCCTCGGCTAATGTTTGTTAAACTGTTTAATGATGTTAATAATCCCCTTAATATATTTAAATTTGTGTGCAGGCTAAAGGGGGGGTGGAGGGAGATCTGGTGCAGACTGGAAGACCCAGCTCCTGCTGGACTTCTGTGGATTTGTTAAATCCAGCTGTGGTCTCCAGTACTTGTTCCAATTTTGACGAACTCCAAGTAACCTCTTCCTTTAAGCTGTGACACTCCATTGCAGGAGTCCTCAAACTTTTTAAAGTGGGGGCCAGATCACGGTCCCTCAGAGAGCTGGAGGGCCGGACTATATGAACTACTAATTCCTACTGTAACACCTTGGCTGCGCTCACTGCCCAAAAAACCTGGCGGGCCGGATCAGACTCCTCTGTGGGCCGCATGTGGCCAGCGGGCAGAAGTTTGAAGACCCCTGCTCCATTGTGATGGTTTGCTCACAGGGACAATTAGGGAATGTGGACCTGACTCTTTTGGAAATGTATGCCTTTGTTACAAAGTGCATATTTTACAAAAATCATTTCACCACAGTGTTCATTCTGTAGAGGACAAAACATGTGATAATGGAAAGAATGTCAACAGCAAGAGATTATTCTACAGTCAAGATTCCCAGGCCTGTCAATTTTCATTCATAAATAGCTCCAGCTCATCCTACAAGACCTGGTTTTCCCTTGCTTTCCAATAAGACCCTAATGAAGGTTTCCCAGATTGCTTATCTCTTTAATGTCAACCTCACTCCTACAAAGAGAATAAAAATACCTAACATATATTGATAGGTTACTATTGGCATAGGCACAGTGCCAAATGCTGGTACAATCTCATTTAATCTTCATAATAAAATGAGGAGGTTAAGTTCTATTACTGGCTCCATTTTACAGGTGAGTAAAGTAAGATTTGGCAAACCTGTCCAAATAAAATCAATTCTATTCTTCCCATCCAACCAGAACGTGAATGCTAACCATTTCACTTCACTGATTAAATACAGACTGGCTCCTTGGAACAATCAAAATGAAGCACAAGTTCCTCTGCATGGCATTGAAATTATATGGTCACAGTCAAATACTAAGTACTTTCTAGGTGTCCAGAATTTGACCCACATGATTACAAATCCTTACCCCAACGCTATGAGATAAGTGTGCTTCTCATTGTGGTGGATGAAGAAATAAAATCTGGAAGGCGATTGCCAGGGTCACACCACTATTGTTAATCGGTAGCAATGGGGTTCAAACCAGGTCTGTTTGACCCCAATCCTGGACTCTCCTCTCACATTCTGCTTGTCTCATCACCTTAGTCTCTACCAAACGCTAAGACTTCCTCTTTTGCTTCCCCCACTTCATCCACTCCTACACTCAGGTAATTCTGAAATATAGTCTCCCCATAACCCAGATTATTTTCTGTCCTTATTCACATGGAAAGCTTCTAGTACATTTAAGACTCAGTTTAATAAATTCTCTTCTCATGAACCTTTTTTTGATCTTCCTTCCTCCAATCGTTCACCATTAAAAGATGATATCTACTTTATTTTCAATGACACTTTATAAATGATTGTGAGGAGGCTGCTGACTTATTTTATTACAAATGTTTATTTATAATAGACAGTGATGAGCAATCATATTTTGATTCATTTTGGTCAACTAATTATTCCTGAATGCCTACTGATGTGTCTTATATTTATCTCTGTTTTCCCAGCTCTTAGCACCGTGCTTGACATGTAAATACTTTTTTTAAAAAAATGGCTGTATAAATGGAAGCTTCACAGAGGAACATGCAGGACTGAATCAATAGCAGTCCTTTCTGGTTCAGACTATAAAACTCCTAAAGTATGGCTCCCCATGATTCACTTGCCTTCTCTTTTCATGAACAGGGCCTCCTTGCTTTAAACTATTTTAAAAGATGCATTAAATAGTCAAGGAACCCTTCTAATTCCTGAAAGTTGCAAAGGCAAAGGCAACTTTGCTCGATAGTTCCAACAGTGCCCTTCAAATCCTATGCTCTCCTCTCGCCTATCCTGTATCTACACTGTCAACCAGTATGTAAACTACAGCATGCAGGCATGTCTAGTAGACTGGACTGGGATGGCTGCTCTCACCATCATTTCTCTGCTAAATTTCAGTGACTGAATCACCACAAAGACATGAGGTTGAATTCAACTTCACCCCTAGATCCTGGGGACCAAGACTATCATTCTGTCCACTCTAATCTGCCAGGGCCATGCTTCAGTCTTGCTTGTCCCCTGACACCCACCCTTCCCCCCTCAGCTGCCCAATACTCCTGGGCTCTCAGCAATGCTGTCCCTGTCACTGCTCTTCCTGGTCAGACCCACTCTTCCCCACAGAGTGGAAAGACAGATCGCCACTGGGAAGTGTCAGGATTCTCCCAGGTCTGGGAAGGGAGAGACACTTGTACTGTTTCTTGTGGCTGTGTCTCGACTCACACACACATCCATGACTGAGGTCAGCTGTGGGGTGTGAGTGTGCGTGCGTGTGTGTGTGTGTGTGTGTGTGTGTGTTGTGTGGTTCTGAGATAGTATTTGAGATCTGACCTTTTTGAAATTTGAATAATCAGCCAACAAGATTCACTATCTTTTAGGTCATACCATGTATATTTACACACACACACACACACACACACACACACACTACTATTGCTTCTGGCTCAATAATAATAATAATACCTATTATTTACGGAATCCATTTATGTTAGACACTGTGCTAAATGCTTTGAATGGACTATCTCCTTTAATCTTTACAGTCACCTTCTGAAGCAGATTTTATCATGACCATACAGAAACCAAGATTTGGGAGAGGTAAGAAGTGTGCCTCCCATTGCACAGCAGGGAAGCAGGATTTGAACAGGGCTGGGTCTCCCCACACTTGAGTAAGAAGATGGGCTCTGGTTGTTGGCTGGAGGCTACACAAAAGCCACGCCCAGAATTGTTACTCCATTAAGCCGATGCCCTTGCACCTATGTTTCATTGACTTTCTTTTTTAAAAATTTAATATATTTTATTGATTTTTCACAGATAGGAAGAGAGAGGAATAGAGAGCTAGAAACATAGACGAGAGAGAAACATCGACCAGCTGCCTCCTGCAAGCCCCCTACCGGGGACATGCTCGCAACCAATGTACATGCCCTTGGCTGGAATCAAACCTGGGACCTTAAAGTCCACAGGCCAACACTCTATCCACTGAGCCAAACTGGTTTCGGCCATTGACTTTCACTTGTGCATATAACTAAGGGATGCATATGCAGCAAACATTAGAGAAACCTGTGATGAAGACAAGGCAGGGAGCTGAGCCATAATCATCATGAGGGAGTCCCCTCTGTTGCATCTGTCCTTTATCTGTCTGTCCTGAAAGCACTGAAGCATGAGAAACATAGAGACAGAATGTAGAGTGGAAATACTGACAGAACAATGGCCTAATTAGTTTGTCCAAAGGAACCCCAGCCAAGAGCAATTTGGCTTGGTTATGCATGGAATTAAAATTTGTCCCTGCCAATCACATTGGCATCATTATAAAATAGGAACCCAGGCCACGGCTGGCCAGTGAATTGGACCCTGGCAATTTATATAAGATTAACTGAAAGACTACTGTATTATAGGTATGGGGTCAGGCTCTATGTACAATATCTAGATGAAAAGCTATGATTTTTGCTCTCCCCTCAGAGTTCATTACCAAGAAGAAGGGCCATAAAATCAGGTGGTTAAGGGAGCTAGAGATGAGGTTATTGGAGTAGCAAGTACTTTTGAGCTTTGGAGATTAAGGTCATGCTCTTAGGAGGTGATCTGGGAAGGCTTCAAGGAAGAGGAGACATTTTACATCAAAAGGCAGAAAGGTGGGGAAAAGGCAGTCTAAAAAAAGAGAATGTCAATATTTAACGAGCTATACCAACTAGAGTAGGCAAACTGAGTTTGAGCATATTGTATTAACTTATACAAACTGCTTCACCTTTAAAATGCTTAAAAATTAATACAATCTCTTCAAAAATTTTAAATGACTGCCTAGTCCTAAAATATTGGTTCTCACTGGCACACAGACGTGAACTCAGTTCACGAATTTTATAAACTTGTGAGTCCCACTCACATGCCAGGCAGTGTCCTTGTCATCATGGATAGTAGAGATGAGGCAAGTCCCCTTACAGATTGCAGCCTACTGAGGGAAAAGAAATTAAATGGCTCAGATAAATTAGAAATACATAATTATGACTTGAGGGGAAAGAAAGGAGCAGGGTCCCGTGAAAGGGAGTATTGGGAACAGACGCAATTAAATTGGTGGCAGGGAGGGTTATGGAGGAAGGCTCCGAGTAAGGGACATTTGGGGCCAGATCTGCAGTGTGAGCACGGTCAGGCTGAGGAAGAGTGTCCAGGCGAGGTGAACCAGAGTGCTGGGTGCATGGGGTGGAAAACAGGTGGGAGGGGTGGCAGGACGAAGCCCTCTGAAGGGGAGGATGGACTGGATGAGAGGAACTTGGAGAGATGGAGAAGGTCCAAGTCTCATGGGAACTTGCAGGCTCTTTTCTGCCAGCAACTGTAGCTCTGTTCTCGAGAATAAGTAGACTAAGGGAACACAAGGCAATGAAAGACAGGGGGGCAAAGAACTCAGATGTTGGAGGCAGCCAGACATGGCGTAAAACTCAGGTTCACCTAGGAGATGCTCCAACACAGCCTTCCTAAAACCCACTTTAGTCATCTGTAAAATGGACCTAGCCTCTACTTCTGTAGTGGGTGTTAGGATTACAAGAGAGAATGTATTTGAAGAACAGTGCCTAGAATATACTATAATACTCAATTTAAAAATAAATTGTGATTATTACCAAGCAACATCTTGGTTATCAAAATCCTTTCCACATCTTCTTTTTTTAGAGATGAAACCAAAAGTAACATGTATTAGGATAAAAGCAAAATGAGCCAGTATATAACTAAGAGAGATACATAATTAAAGGGTCTCATTTTAGGGCATCAGTTTTTGATTAAAAATAAATAAGCTTGTATAAATATAATCATACCTCCATCCAAACACACATGCACACACATACCAATTTTCTCTTTTGAAAGACTGTTTTAGGTTTGCATCATTAAATTTAACTGGGCTCAGCCTAAACAAATATATTTTACACTGTCGGGAAAACCTACTTTCTCATGTTATCACAAATGCATTTTAGAAAGGACCTAACCCAAAAGGTTTGTCTTAGAGGAAAGAGGGAACTCTGAAATGACCACCTAGAAGAGTGTGTTTGCATTCTGAGAATGGATTTGATGATGATGTTAACTCATACCTGACAATTGAAGGAGAATGAGGAGAACTAATCAGAACACTGAATTAAAGAGAAAAATAGTCAAGTATCTATTTGTTGGGATTTCCCCCCTTCAACAGTATTGCTGGTGATTGTTATTTACCATCATGGTGATCTGGTTTGCTTTAGCCATTATCTGCATTAAAAAACTACGCACACTGCCAGACAGCAAACACTGTTGGCTATTTAAAATAAAAGTTGTGTTGCATGCCTGGCGTTGCCCAGTTGTTGAGCACTGACCTATGAACCAGGAGGTCATGGTTCGATTCCTAGTCAGGGCACATGCCTGGGTTGTGGGCTCCATCTCCAGTGTGGGGAATGCAGGAGGCAGCTGATCAATGATTCTCTCTCATCATTGATGTTTCTTTATCTGTCTCCCTCTCCCTTCCTCTCTGAAATCAATAAAAATACTGTATATTAAAAAATAAAATAAAAGTTGTGTTAAGGTGGTATTACTATTTAATTTATAAAATTCAGGTGGAAAGGTATCTATCCCAGAATGTAAGTTTGTTCTACTTCTAATGTCCTTTCTAACCCTATGAGTGGGCGCTTCCACTCTGATTCCTTTATGACCACCCAGTTTCTCACTCAAACAACTTCAGTTATCAGATATTATAGAAAAAAACTAGGATCTTCATGTGAGTAGGGCCTATCCACCAAATTAATGTTTCTGGTTGAGTTTCAAAATATTTTTCTTAATTAAGAATATAGCTATTTTTTCCCTCAAAGGGAAAAAAACATTTTGAATGACGGGGAAACGGAAGGGGGAAAAACCCAAACCCTATTACCATGCACTAATTATGCTAATAAAATTACAGACTTGAAAGAAACAAATTAAATAGGCTTTTGAAGTGAGGGTGTTTTAATAACTAAGTAATTTGAAATTGGGCTGAATTACACATCCATAGGGGCCACCATATTAACTTCCTAGCAGTAAAAAGGCGTGTGTTTCCTCTGAGCATGTTGACCCAGGAGAACTAGGCCAGGAGCTAGTGAAGCCTAATTCTCTTCTATTTTGCACACAAGCACAGAAGACCCTAAACCAGTGGTTGGCAAACTCATTAGTCAACAGAGCAGCAAACCCCTCCCCTAAAACATTCTTCTAATGTTCCCAGGAAACAACTTAAATGTTTTAGGACTTGGTGACAATAGTGACCTTTAAAATATCTTGAGCTCTTGCTCAGCTGGTGTGGCTCAGTTGTTGAGTGAGTGTCTCTCTATGAACCAAGCGGTCACGGTTCAATTTCCACTCAGGGCATATGCGGGAGGGGGGGGGTTTCCTAGCTTGATCCCCAGTAGGGGGCGTGCAGGAGGCAGCCGGCCAATGGTTTTCTCTCATTACTGATGTCTCTATTTGTCCCTTCCTCTCTCTGAAATCAATAAAAATATATTTTAAAAAAATAAAAATCTTGAATCTTAAAGAAGAAAGACAATTCTCCACTAATCTTTTTTGTATTAAGCACACCATAATGATTCATTTGTCTACTTACCCAGTTACAAGGGATGAGACTCACTGCTAATTGGGTATCAGGTGGGTGCCCTGCCATTAGGGAATGATATTAGGTCATTATGCTTCTTATCTATATTTACAAAATATCTGTGATTGTTCTTTGGAATAGGAGGGGGGAGGAATGTATATCTAGACCTTTTTTTTTTTTTTTTTTTTTAACATTCTAGAGAAGTAACTTATTAGGATTTTCATTAGCACTATAAATACTAGACACAGCATTACATAGTGGGCATTTTATATTATTTTTGTAAAGGCATTTAACTGTGCTAAATAAGAAAAGAACATACATCCTCTTGAAATATTCATATCAATTCATATCAAGTTCTCTATGCAACTCTGAGCTCAAACTCGGCAGAAAATGCTCAATTTCCCGAAGATTCTTATAATATAGAGATAGTTTCAAAGGGTAATTACTTTTTTCCCCAAGTAAGTCAGCCTTCCTGTCACCAGCAGCGTTTGAGATGTTTGGGGCTTTACCTTTGACGACTATATGACATGCCTAGTTCTATGGGTTTGCAGATTCATCACTCTCCAAATTTATAGGGATGGATGCAGCGTGATTTGATAAATTGTTTTGTTTTGCCTTTCATCACTCACACGTTATTGAAAGGACGCTCCCTGTATATCTTAGGCATCATCCATCAAAAATAAGGCTTTGGGGAGAACAAATAAAATGCAGTAAAAACTTGTTGAACTGATATCTATATAATATGAATGTGTCATCTCTGAATATGAAGGACCACTATATGAGGCTCATATTTTATTTTTTTTAGCAAGTTTACATATCTGTTTTTCAGTGGCTTCGACTGCACTTTGGTTCAAATGTTTGCAATGCTTCCCAAGCGTTTTTGGGAGAAAGAGTGCTATAAATTAAAGCGATTATTAATCTTACTAAATCTATCCCCTTTTTACTGTCATTTGCTTAGGAGATCCGTGCTTCCTTATGATGGATTGGTTCGGCAACTTACTTGACATCCTAGTACATGAAATAAGAAGTTGGAGCCTGATACTCTGTTTTGCTTTGCTTCCTTTTTAAAGGAAAAAAAAAGTCTCCATTAAATTGACAAAAAAACAAAAACAAAAAACAGCCCTGACTGGTTTGGCTCAGTGGATAGAGCATAGGCCTGCAGATTGAAGGGTCCCAGGTTCGATTCCAGTCAAGGACATGCATGTACCTTGGTTGTGGGGGCACATCCCCAGTAGGGGGTGTTCTCATCTATGTCTCTAACTCTCTATCCCTCTCCCTTCCTCTCTGTAAAAAAATCAATAAAAGGTATTTTTTAAAAAAACAGTTTAAAAGAGAATACTATGGCTTTATAATTGCTAGACCTGGCAATTAAAATCAAGGTGGAAATGATAATTATTGCATTTATTCATTAAAATTCTATGAGAATGACAAGTTTCCTCTAATTAATAAAATGTTCTCTCTCCAAGGCCACTAATGACTATGAATGCATGAAAACATGTTTGAATCCCAGAAGCAAATTGCTTTACAGATTATAGGGCCTAAATTTCTCATCAGAGACATAAGACATAACAGTCAATAGTTCTGTTAAGCAGATTCCATAGTTAAAATGTTCACTACCTTTTAGACCTTAAGTGATATTTAGCATAACCGATAATGAAAATTTATCTTGCCAATGTTTAGTGCTCAAATCAGAGAAAATAAACAAAAAATATACAAGAAGACTTCAAATATGAAACATTTTGATATGAAACATTTCAAAGACTGATCATTTTCAGAGCTGTTGATAGCATGGGGTAAATGGGAATTCTCATATACAATTAGGTCTTAGAAAGATAAGTCTGCCTTACTGTCCCAAAGATTTCTCAGGCATGTTGTTGAGTGAAAGAAGTTATAGAAAAATAATTCTACACTTCCCATGCTACAAGTTATGCAAATGCTTCCTCCCCTCATGTACATATAAAATTAATGCAAAAACAAACATCTAGGAGGCTTCAAACCAAACATGAAACAGAGATTGGGTAAGGAAAATAGGTTATAAGAAGAAGGGGCTTTTCACATTTTTACTCTAGATGCTCCTCTTTAAGTTAAATATTTTTTTAGCAACATATGCCCTCACATTTTTTAGGTAGTCACTATTTTAAAGAAATCACAGCTTTATAAAAACTTACGAATTACCTTGTGCACAATTGTTCATAGAATTTCAGCGCAGGCAAACACATCCTTCCATTTCATTGAGTTTATGGTTTGTAAACTATATTCTGAAGCCTTAAGAACTTTCTAGAGTCCCTTTGGGGGAAGGAATGAAGACAGTTGCTGGTGGGCTTCAGACACTATCACACATACAGTCAGACATACCACCCTGCCATCTCTGGTCTCTAGCTTTGCCTTTCTCTGTTTCACAAATTAGAATTAAATGTAAGATTTTGTGTGAGCAGTGTTTCAGGACTTAGAAATATTTCAGGGCTATTCCACCTCCATTTTGAATTTATTCCCACAATGACAAAGTGATTTGCCCAAGGCTACACCCTAGTGGCAGAGCCCAGACAGTAGGTCTCTCTCCCTCCCTGGTGCCCTGTACCGCATGGCCTCTTCATAACCTGGGGGTACCCCACTTCATACGCATGTCACATGCCCCCCTTCCTTGGAAACCAGAAGTAGCCAGCAATAGATGCAAAGTGATGAGCACACCTCAGTCTACACTAGTTTCCAATTCATTTCTACTTCAATGTATATCCATCCTTCAATACTATATACTGGTGAAATCACTTGAAGTCTCCTGGTTTCCTTGAAAAAGGATGATTTTTGTAGAAAATAACCTGAATAAGTATGCAAAATAAGAAAAAGGTCAGTTTCCACTATTTTCCTCAAGATAAAAAGATTGCCAACCTAATTAATAAAGCACAGTTATTAGAGTCAGTGAATATATAACACTAAAGTCACTAAAACTATTTTGAGTTCAAAATAGCTTAACTGAGTCACCTCCCCATCCAATTAAGAGCTGACCCAAAGGATAATAGCTCAAAGGGGGCAGGAGGGCCAGTCATTCTGCAGGAGCCAAGCTGCAGAGGGCAGAGGGAAAGCATCTCACGGGCTGTTAGGTACTGTCACACAATGAAAAATGGTGGTGAAGCAGGGGGACAAGGGGTGGGAGGAGGCAGAAGAGGGTAACAAGGGAATAAATGGTGATGGAAGGAGATATGCCTTGAGGTGGTGAACACACAATACAATATGGAGGTGATATATTATAGAACTGTACCCCTGAAACCTATATAATTTTATTAACCAATGTCACCCCAACAAATTCCATTAATAAAAGAATATGGAAGTTAAAGATACAATAGAAACTCTGAGCCAACAGTCAGGGAATTGTCTGAATTATGCTCTTTCCATTATTCTAGCATTATTGTATGTATGTATGTATGCTCATATTGCCCATAATTTTTAATAGTATTTTAAGAAGAAACTGTAAGTTATCTCTGAGCCTTCTGGCGATCTTCCTTCATTGTGTCTCTTTACTTCTTTGTGTTTATATCTTGAAAAAAAAATGCCTCTTGGATTTTTAAACAGAATGTGCCTCTTCATTCGTAAAATAAAAACATATTTGAAAAGTCAAAAAAAGAATGGCAATAAAATGACAACCTGACACAGACAACCAGACTCCCACTAACAACAATCTTTCCTTCTCAGAATTCCTCGTCTGTTGTTTTTTAAATTATGTTAGTATCACTTATTTTAGCTTTGAATTATACATTGCTCAGTGCTGTGGCTTAATTATTAATTTGTGTGAGATACATCTTTCCATCCAGATAATAAGCATAGGAGGGGAAGGTTGTATCTGTTAGGCCTACACAATGAATTAATTAGTTGGCACCCAATAGATTATTGACATAGATACTGACTACCCACCATGTGCCGAGCGCTGTTCTAACGGCTGAAGATACAGAGGTGTGTCAACTTGACTAGGCCATAGTACCAAGTCACTTGATCAAACAACAGTAATCTAGGTGTTGCTGTGAAGATATTTTGTGAATGAGATGAACATCTACAATCACTTGACTTTAAGTAAAAGAAATTACAATCAGTAATGAGGTTGGCCTTGTCTAATCAGTTGAAGGCCTTGAAAGCAAAACTGAATTTTCCTTGAGAAAGTAGAAATTCTGCCTCACGATTATAGTGTCAATTCTTATCTAAAATTCATCAGCCTGCCTTCCTGCCCTATGGATTATACTAGTAGACTTGATAGCTCCTACAATCCTGTAAGCCAATTAAAAAATAAGATTATATATATTTATATAGATCTTACACATAACATATCATATATACATATCTTATATATGTGTTCTGTTTCTTTAGAGAACCTCGGTTAATACAAGCATTGAACAAGATTCAAGATTCTGTTATAATGAAGCTGAAGTTCTTTTAGGGAAAACTAATCACTAATCAAAAGAAATATAGCGAATGACAGGCTGTGTAGAAAGTAAAGCAAGACAAATATGATTGCGAGTAGCTAGAGAGCTACATTTAAGCTGGGTGGTCTGGGAAGGCTTCTCTGAAGTGGTGGCATTTAAGCTGAAACAGGAGTTGATAGTCTCATTACTTTTGTGTTTATTCCATAGAGCCTGTTTAAAGTGATTGACATAGTATGCACTCAATTATTTTGAATAAATAATGAGCAGATTAATAGCATGATTTTATAAAAGATTGGCCATTCTAATTTTAGGCAACTAAGAAACAAGCCGAGTTTAAGACCTTAATGAGAAGAAAGTCTTTTCTCCAAGCTGCAATTACATCAACTTGGAGCTGGAAGCTCCTGTTTCTGACTTGATTAATGAACGGAGGTGACTGATTAAGTTGTTCTGGGCATGCAATTCCTTTTACCTGCACTAATTTGAAAACAATATAGATATAACACAGTTGGTAGATAAGGTACAAAGCACAACAAATACCACTTTCTGACCCTAAACTGCCTCTTCTTGCCTCCTTCTCCTCCTCCTTTCCTTCAAAGCACATAAACACTCGCCCACCATGTGCCCCCTACACACACACACACACCATTGAATGAGAGTAAACACAATTGGCCAGATTTTATGGGTTATTTATCAGGGAGAAAAGATCCTGAATTTCTCTTCTCTCCTCTCCTGTCCTCTCCTCTCCTCTTCTCTCTCTTCTTCTTTCCTTCCTTTCTTATCAATTATATTTGGCCACTTTTGTTTACTCTTTATTATTCAGTGGTGTGTGTGTGTGTGTGTGTGTGTGTGTGTGTGTGTGTGTGTGTGTGTAGCGGGGCACATGGAGGGGGGGAAAGTTGAAATTCTTTCAAACCTTAACCCAAGAGATAACCTTAGCTTCCAAGAGCTGTACCTCAAACCAGTGAGGAGAAATCTGACAACCATTTCAGATAGTGCAGTGAGACCCAGATCTGCCTCTGAAGGAACGCAGACTTGAAGTTTATATTTATTAGCACAGATAAGCTGACTTCTGATTGAAAGAATATGAGATACATGTGTAGCTAAAGACTAAATGTATGCAAAAGCTAGGATCATCATCAACTAGTTTGTTTTTACTAGGGTTTCTTGGATTACTGGATTTCAAGTGCTATGTAAGAACAGGTGCTTAACATTGCTTAAAAATAGTCATTCTGGCCAGTTGGGTTTCATGAGGGTCAAAGATGAACAGAGTAGTCACGTTCAAGACTAAAGGAGAGAATGAAAAAAGCAAAAGAGGTCCAATGGCAAAATTACAACATCCATTTCAGAAGCTGTGCATAAGAAAGACAGACTCGGTGTCTCTAGTGACATCCCATGAGGTGTTGTCCCTGCCCTCCACCAACTCAAATGTAGGAGCCTAGACAAACTACATCTTGTGTGAAGCCATCCAGAACAGGATACCTGGAATGGTGGAGAATAATATGCTGGCTTCTTTAAAAGTTCAAAATGTTCCCAGTAAAGGAATTGTCTTAAATTAAAGCGGTGGTGACTCCTATTGGGAGGCATTAACTGAGTGAGTGAGGACTGTGCTGTTGGTCCCTTGGCAGTTGTCACTCTGAGACCTCTTTCCTCCCTGTCTTGAGTTGTGACTTGAAGTGTGAGTAGAAGCCGGTGCTTCTGAACAGAGAAGGTACTTCTGGAGCATTTTCAAGCAGGCTCTCATAGGCAGGAGAGGTTGACCAGAGTAGGGAGTGTGTGAGGAGATAAGAGGCAGTGCCAAATACTTCTTTAACACATAGGCACTGAGAAACAGACAGAATATTTTGCCCAACAGGCCTGAGCAGGATTTTCACGATAGCAGGGTCTGGTTTTGGGGTAGGTTCATAGGTGACAGACCTGAACAGCTTCTTGTCAGCAAAGAAATAAGAAAAGAGAAAGGCCATGATCAGTTCTACAGAAACAACACTTGTGCAGAGTCAAGGATCATAGATTTTTAGATTAAAATTGTCCACAGAAATTAGTTTCTTGCCTTTGTTAGATCAATGATAAACTTGAAGCTCAGCGAGAAACACATTTTGCCTGAAGAAATTCCTCCTTTCTTCTGCCAGGAGCAGGTACTTATTTCTGTTCTCTAGGTGGAAGCAACCCATATCTATGAATAGGTTCTTGATAGGACACCATCTTTGCAGAACTTGCTCTAAGGCCTAGCTTTCAATAATATTATAGAAAAAGACCATTTACAAGTAAAATTCTAAGTTTGTTTTGTTTTGATATGTTTTCCATTTTATGTGTCAGCTTGTAGTAGTCCCTCTTAGCCACAATGATTCAAGATAAGCACATTAATAATAATAATATTAATAATAATGCCAATGGTATGGATTTACATGCAATAGTTAAAGATACCAAGTGTTTCTCTGTGAACCCAATACTTCTGATGGCCCACTATGGTCATAGTATTCTATGCAGCATAGCACAGCACAGCACAGCCCTTTCCTGCCCTAAACACATATACACACACACACACACACACACACACACACACACACACACACAGCTTAAGCTACCTACCTTGACCTCCCATTTGCGCTAGTCTCTTGGGAGTGTCTCCATCTTTCGTGGGCCCTGATGTCCCAGACAAGTTTCATGGGGCTGTGCTTTATTATGGTATTTCCTCTCTTGTTTTTAGATAAATCAGCTTGGAAAACACTGTTCTGCATAATATTTATTCAATTTTTCTAATCCCAACTCTTGACCAAATTCCTCTTGGCCTTCAACTCTGTGCAGGAAGTGAAATGCCCTTGCTATGTATCCTTGTCTGAACTTGCTTTCAGACGGTCTTCTGCCTCTTCCATCCTCTCTGGGTTCCTTCCCATTGACAACTTCCCACTGAATAATGAGATAATATGTGACTGAGCAGTGATCTATGGCCAGAATGTAGGCACACATCCTGTGCTCCCTTGCTCCAGTCTTGGTCCCCATCTGCCTACTATTAGCACGAGAGTCACTTCCTAGGAGTGAGTGTTAACAATACCTGTTTGAATTTCTGCAATTCTTGCCATTGTAAGTCAGGTGTGGAAGCCAAAGCAGAAAGCATAACTCAAACAAGCCAGTGTTTTGAACAGAATTATGACCTGCAGGTAATTCACGATTCTACTAATGGTTTGTTCTTTCCTGCTCTGGCTGAGATATTAGCCACCGATGTGGCTTTAACCATAATAAACGGGCAGATGAGGTGACAGTGGAAACAGGTCCTTGATTAAAAATCAATGCCCTGCAAACCTGCAAATTAGATAATCAGAGTAGATGGGGCAGTCTCTCACAAACACACCAAGGCCATGGACCACACAGAAAACAAACAGCGCAGGTCTAAAGGATTTGAGATGAGTACTGTTTGGGGAAAGTACACAAATATGCTTTAAAAAGATAATGGTAGCTGATATCCACCTAGAGTCTTAAAAACAGCAAAAAATATCTGATCCCAAGAACACCAGGCAGCTTACGTGAGCTCCGTTTAGTCCTCTCCTCCTCTGCCCCTCGAGAACTAAGCAAAGTTTCACTATCTTGTTGCCAGAGCCAAGAAGTGAATGATAGACACTAATGGGATTTTTAATCTTCAACCTAATTAATTTGTTAAGATTGAGGCTTACTAGGGAGAATCAGCACAAAGGAATTAATTAAAAGCAAAGGAATTTTTGCTGGATTGAACAGTCGACTGCTGACTAGAGCTTGGATACGCACAGAGACAGATATTTTACATTCATTTTCACTTTTCTCTTGTGTGTTTTGCTATTTCCATTTGCAAAGGAGCCCTCAGTTGCCAAAGCTGAGATTGCCCGCCTCTGCCATCGGCATGGGCAACCCTGTACTGCTATTCAGGAGATTTCCTTGTCTGTCACACTATACACCTTTGACCTTGTTGGACCTGACTTCTCTGGCATATGGCAAGTGTTTGATACATGTTTGCTGAAAGAATGAATGTGTGAATGAGTAAATAATTATAACTTTAAAAATTGATGGCAATAAGCGATGGCATTCATGTTCCAGCTTACTTTCCTCACCTGTGGTTATTGCATGAAAAGAGGCAAAGATAAAATAAAATGGGCATTTCCATCTTTATAGAAACTAAGCAAACTGATGTTTACAACCTTATGTGGCAGACCTAACTCTGAGCAGACTCCCTATCAATTCCAGGTGCATCTGAGGTTCCAATAATGAAAGATAAAACAAATACCTTTGTTTTGAATCAGAGAGAATTGAAATATTCTTTATGAGTCAGCTTTGTACAACTTAATATATAGCTATACACAACTATTCAACTATATATACAGCTGTCTACAAGTATTCAACTACATGTATATCTATATACAACTAGGCAATTTTACAATATGTTCAGGAAAGCAATATTTGTAAATTTTATCACAAGTTTCCCTGATTTAATTTCATTACACAATGATCATAACTTAAAGGTTTTTTATGGTTGGTTTGTTTTTTATAGCTGGAAGTCTTAATCATGAATAACTAATAAATAATATTCTGCACAATAACAGTTTCAATCGACTGAGTTTCATAGGATGCTTATCTGTATTCTTTTTGATTCCTTTAAACTTGGCCACTTAGGCTATTTTATCTTCAAACTTTAGGACAAATCATATCTCTAAGTAAATATATAAGAGCAGTGATTCCCAAAAGTCACTATAGGGTTTGTTCTTGCACTGACTTTCATTCTTTAACCAACTTTTTAAAAAGTATCTATAGCACATCGCCAACAACAGTGCCAGACACTGGACATATGTGTAATGAACAAAACACACATATGTCCAGTGTCTTTCCTCTGAGAGGTCTGCAGCTGATAGGGGAAGTGATAAAACCATATTATTGTACAGCGTAGCAGTTGCTTTGGGGAGGAGTCTATTGGCAGTGGGAGAGAAGACAGCAGGGACCCTCTTGGGGTAAGGAGGAGGGTGGAGGAGACATCACAGGACAATGGCACCTTGGAGAGTAAGCAGAATTTCAGCAGATGGGGTAGGAGACTGAAGAGAAGGAATCAGCACAAACCGAGCATGGGGGTAGGACTGGTTGTGGGTGGATAGAGAACACAGGGGGGAGAAGACAGTCTGATGTCTGGAAACCAGCTAAAAAGATCTAGACCAGACTGGAAGGGGAAAGGCAGTAAGTCATTGAAGGTTTCTGATTAAGGACAGGATTTTAAATCCCTATGGCCCCACTGAGAAAAACAGGCAAGAGAGAGGAAAGGTTGGAAAATCCTGGGAGAGCCCCCAGAGCCCCCTGCCGGGTGGCTTCAGTGAGTCAGCACAGGGGAGCTGGGCATGCAAGCAGCTGCTCTCACTGTCCTTTGCGTCAGCTGGCATGTCCCAGGGCTCTCAGCTGATTAAGGCAACGCAGCATCTCCCCTCTACCCGTAGACCTACTGGGAGAAATCTACACAAACATACCTTGACTTAACAATGGCAGCTCCTTTATTGCAGACCACCAAAGCCAAGGAAATAGATTGTGTCATGATGACGCTGGGCCAGGGTCAGAATGTGGACAAAGGAAAAAGGGTAGAGAGCTGACATAAGATAGGAAGACCAGTGTCAATGAAGGCAAAGATGGGCAGGTAAGCATGGCAGGTTTAGGCCAACAAGTTACAAAGCCTAGGATGTCAATTAAGTCATGGAGTTGAACCAGGATAGAGAAATAACTGAGACCTATACTCTGGGAGCATGTAGGTCAGAGGGACTGAGATCAGGGTCCAGATGGGGTCTGGGTTAGGACCACAGAACACTCGTAAGGTCTGTCTGAGAAAACCCTGCTTTTATATTCACATGTGGAGGCAGGTGGGCAAGTGCAGTGGCAGCACAAGGGCAGGATGGTGAGAGCAAAGGGGAGGGGCTGATCCTGGGCACAGGCACTAAGGTTGCACTCTCTGCAGAGAATTGAAAGATAATGACAAACCTACTGGAAATTGGTCTGCTCTTTCTTAGTACCATGAGCTGACAATTCTAAACAATGCTCAGGATCAAATACTCATCCTCAACAAATTTTTGTTGATCTAACGAGAATTAGCTAATTTTTGTTACATTTCCTTCATGAACATGGTATTCTGCAAGAAAATAAAATTAGGAGAACCACCAGTTAACCAGCTCTCCCTTCTGACACACCCAGACTCAGTTACACCCAGCTATTTCAAGAGTAAGTTCTAAAATGTTCGAAGGGAGTACATTAACTTTGAATGTAACTCCTAACCAAGGCATTCTACATAGTCCTTTGCTTAAATAATAAATTCTAAATAAATATGATAGCCCAGTGCTTGCATGGTGAAGAAAGAGAGTCTGTGTCACAATTCACTCGATGTAACACCTTGGGGTTTTTTATTTGTGCTTCGCAGGTTAAACAATTAATCAATGCAAACTGCAAGGTTTAGTATTTTCATTTGATAAGTGCAAATTTCAGTTCAGACATGAAGTATTTTCTGATTTTGAACAGGATCTATTAAATTGAAATTTATTTTTTTATTAATGTAAACCACGAAAATATTAAGAAAATACTTATTAGATTGTTACATAATTTATCATTAAATGACATTGTCATAGAGAGAAAAGAGTGTTAAAAATTCCCTCTGGAGCCCTACTGATTTGGCTCAGTGGATAGAGTGTCAACCTTTGGACTGAAGGGTCCAGGTTGGATTCCAGTCAAGGGCACATGCCAGGGTTGTGGGCTCAATCCCCACTAGAAGGCGGCCAATCAATGATTCTCTTTCATCATTGTGTTTCTATCTTTCCTCTCTGAAATCCATAAAAACATTTTTTTAAATCCCCTCTGGATGTTAAATACACTAGTTATGATACTGTTTGAATAAAGGTGGTTGACATGGAAAGTCTGACAGAAAGAAATAAGAACATGGCAGCTCCTGAGAGAAACCCAAAATGTTACATATCTGTGTTCAAATAGAGGGCAGACACATTTTTCCTGCTGAAATTAAAAAAAAAAACCAAAACACCCACACAAAATAAACCTAAAAATGACTTTTTTAACACAGCTCCAAGGCCAAGCCTTAGACGTCTGTGACATTTTGTACTCTTCTACATGGTGCTGATACATCAGAGGGAGACCTCTCATATGACCAGAATCTCTCCGCACATACAAGCTACATGGGTAGCTCCCTGAGGGCAGGACTGTATGTTTCATTTCTGACCCTGACGGTACTATCATAGTACATGGATCAGCTAAGGTATTGACAGAATAAATAAGCAAATGAATAGACTTCAAGGAAAATAAAGGGCTTCTAGCATAAGAATTCCTCTCTTTCTTAAAATGTATCCAATGAGCTTACTTTGGGTTTAGTTTTATATGCATTCTTTCCTCAGCCCTTCATTAATAAATATTTATTGGTACCTATTCCGTGGTGACACTATTTTAAGCATCGGGAATATAATAGCTGAACAAGCAGTGCTCAGACCATGGGTGAAGTGCTTCCTGATCACTGAGTTACACGACCTAACGTCTTGTGTGGGACGCACCCACGTGTACCTGCCTACACTGGCTAAGCAACCCTGCTTAGCAACTCAGAAAACAGGCACTAAGTGGAACTCTCCTCTGAATCACATTGAGCGACCTGGGTTTTACACAGTGTGAAGCCGCCCAATGCAAAACCTTCAGAGATCCTCTTCCGAGATTTATGATAGGTCTGAAATTGAGTCCTACTAATTATAAGGGACAGTCACGGTGGGCTTGGACTCAAAGCTTGGACTCTCTCATTAAATTTACCACCTGGCAGGTAGTAGACCCTCAATAAATATTTATTAAATGAATTAATCACATAATATCCATAATGGCTCATTTGCAATATATTAATAATATATAAAATTCTCCGAATATAGTTTCTATTGCAACTTGATTTCTCTTACACTCTTCGCTCAGTCTTCAATGGTCGTTCACGCCCGTTTTCTTTGACTAGTTCACTGCATTAAAACACTGCTTTCTCCACACGGGCTTGCAAGTTAAATATGCTAGCAGAAATTCCTATTAATTCTATTCCAAGTATTTGCCTAGAACTGATCCACCATAGCCGTCTGCTAATGATGCATCTGTCATTTTATTGACACCCTAAACAGCTTTATTCTCTTTTCTAATTAAGAGACAAAACTGGTATTGTCAGCTGATGAACAGACATTTGGGGGCTTTTGTTCTAATGTAAAAGGCGGCACATTAGGATGCTAGAACAAAAACTCAGGAATGTTAACGGAAAAGCCCACCAGACAAAATAGATTTACATGTAAGACTTGAATGAAGCTTGTGATGAGCCTAAGACACATGCAATATTTTGAGTTACAGGGGGGAAAATATACACCCATGGCAAAATACATTTAAAAAGAGGGTGCTTCCGTCCTCCTTCACTGGCCACTGAAATTCAGAACAAAGCAGTCTCATGGGCTCACCGGACAATCCCAAATCCTAAGGAAAAAATTAAACCTTTTTAAAGCTGACCAAAATGATATGCTGGAATACGTTGTCATAGACACAAACAGTAACACTGAAATAATAGCTAAATTAGAACTAAAAGTTCTAAGAGAAAAATGATAGAAATGAGGTAAACAGCACATTTTAAGGGCTTTTTAAAAAAAAAAAAACAAAAAAACAAGAAACAATGATTTCCTGATGATTATATTAGCAAATTGCCAGAAAAATGACAATTCCGTACAAGTACAGGCCTAACAGCTCACCAGAATGTTCTCAAGCAACTGAAGAGGACAAGCTGTAAAGGCTCTATCACCATCACATTAAAAATCTAATCTAAAATCATAGCATGTCAGAAAATTAAGGGTTCATCAAAATATTCCCCAAAGGTTATGGGCTGAAAGAAATGCATAAGAAGGAAACACACTCCTTGATTTCTTTACACAGGAATGTACTGTAGAATCCATGTTTTAAACTTAACTATAAAATACGGTTTGTCAGATGAGCTCATTGTTAAAGGCAGCTAGCATACATTTTGGCACACAGTTAAGTGTTTGATAATGTTAGCTGTTCTTATTATCATTATTATTGGGATGTTGGAATCAGCTCATTGCCTTTCATGGCTCCTTCCCCCAAGGTTTAAAGGAACCCTAGAAGGATTTCTTGTGGCTAAGCCATATACTTCCAGCTGATTCTGTCTCTACCTTCCTTCCTGGATATTTTTTTTTGCTCTGATTTGGCACTCTAGTTCCAACCTCTAATCTACCTAAATTCTCCCACTTAGCCTAAATGCTTAGGACTGAAGGTTTGAACTGCATGTCTTGCTTTTATTTTTCATTTCACTCAAACTCTCTCTTTCAGGTCACTATCAATCTCAGAAACTATGAGCAAAAATCTGCCACATAGTTCTCAAAGGCTATGCTCAAATTCCAACTGAAAAGTCAGAACAGAAGAAGGTACCTTATCCCTATTAAAAAACAAACTCCTTCTGTGACAATAAAGCCAATTTCTTAGTTACAAATAAGATGCTGGCTCATTTGCTGGGATGCAGTAGACACCCATGGCATCCCATAACCACCATCCTCATGGGAGCTGCCATGTGCAGTATGATCCAGGTTTCGGTTGACTGGTCCAGGGTGGGTATCTCACCCATGCTGAGCCAAGCTGAGCCTTTTGGACAAGCTAAGAGGTGGAGCGCATGTGGTGATATTCAGAGGAAAGCCAAACTGTCAGCAGTCAGTATGTGGTTGCACAGCTGCTGCTGGGGATGACTGTTCTCTCCAAAGAGAAATAAAGAGGAAAGTGAAGAGGTACAGAATATATGGTGATAACCATGTCTGTATGCAAACATAACTGATGTGTCAGGAGGGATCCTATCCATATGTTATGAGTCCTGGATAGGCCTTTCATATCCCAAGAAATCAGAACTATTATATTATCAGAACTTGGGGAAGCTGCTTTGGTTAAAGAGTAAAGTGATATATACCCAAAGCCATTATATATACACATGTGTGTTATGTCTGTCTATTTATCATCTAGATGTCTGTATGTCTATCTCTATCTATCTATCTATCTATCTATCTATCTATCTATCTATCTCTCTATCTATCTGAGTCAGAAAGAGAGAGAGAAGCAAAGAGATTGTGATGTCAGTTTCTGAAAAGGAAGAGAACATAATGGCAATTGTACAAGGAACACTTTGTAAAGTATATGATTGTTAACCACTATGCTGTGCACTGGAAACTTATACAAAAAAAATTATTGAATGTAAACTATAACTGAAAAATAAAATTTAAAAAAGAATGCATGTGGTTGCAATTCTATGATAGTCCTTATAAGTATTGAGTTTTTAGGGGCAGGAAAGTTTAGAGTTGAAGGTTCATAGACCTGTGAAATATTCATAACCTTTTTTTGTTGAACTTCAACTTCATTAAGATAGTAAAACTAGAATGACTACTTTTCTGCATGCATGCATTCATTCATTCAACAGCCAGTGTGAAGGTTAAAGGGCTGGCCAAACACAGTCTCTGCTTTGGATAGAGATTCCTGATTTATGGAAGTCGACAGACAGAAATTTCTTCTATCATTGCTACTTCCCTGACCAGTGACGAGGGTTCACTAACAGGAGACAATGAGGAAGCCCTTTGTAAAAGGAAGAGATCGTGAGGCTATAACCACATGCCCAACTGAAGCAAACATTTGTTAGTCTTGACCGCCTTACATGGTTCCCGAAGCCCCCACATTCAGCAGGCGTCCTTCCCTGGGATGTGTGCTATGTAGATAGGTGGAAACAACCGTACAAATATTTTCTTGCTTTTGAAAATATTTGTGTTGCTCTAGCTTAAATGATTCTTAAAAAAAAAACATTTGAGGCAAAAAGGCTCAACTCTGTGAATGCTAGCAGAGATGGCTCAGTTCATTTTAATAGAAATTGTTGTTTTTCAACTTTTTCTTGCTTTCTAATTTCTACTTATATTTAACTTTTATTTTATTTTCAAAGCATAGGAACTTTCCCCCCAAGTATAGATTTTATTCCCCATTAAAAAGCAAAGAAAAAAAATAAGAACTCCTTCCCCTTTAAACATTTCTTTATTCAGACTTTCATTTTCCTCTCCAAAGTTGTACATGCCTATTTCAGTCTGTCTAACCAGTTGAGTCTTTCTTTTAAATGAATTCTTATGTTCCTTTGGGCTAATCCCACTGATAATATTGTCTTCTTATCAGAGAAAAAAAAAAAATGACAGTCTCTGCCTGACCCAGGTCTGTGAATGGAGGAGGAAATTGCCAAATCTTCTTCTTCATTTAAATTAAAACCATGAAATCAAACCTGTGTTCTGCAGCACTGGGGCACTGTTTTATGGAAAACATAGAAGTTTCTATGATTGATAAGAATTCACAATAAACCAATGCACGGGCCTGTTGAGAATTAAAAACACAGAAAATAAAGGTGTTGACAGTTGTCAGTGACACAAATTTCCACTGCTTCAGCCAGAAATATGGTTCTAATAAAGCACATTGTGTGGCAATAAAAAGGTACAGATGATCCTGACTATTACATGCTTTCACTTTTCCGGAGCTTTTAAGATTGAAATTAAAATTTGAAGCAATATTTAATAATGCTATGTTACATTTGTGAGTAAGATTTTCTCAAGCATCCTCCACTCCCATTTTCTACCACGTGCTCATGCCATTTTAAACTGTACAACGAAGTCAATGCCACACAGGTTCACTCTCTCTGTACCTGCCTCCAAGCCCACACTACCTTCTTTCTGGCCCAGATGTCACCCAACATCCACCCACACACAAAATCTCCCCCTTTTTAGTAGAAATTATTTCATTGTTTGGAGAATTGTTTGAATTAAACTGCCTTCATTTTTTTTGTCTCCTGATTAATTCAGAAATGCATAATAAATACCAAACAAAATTATTCATAGACGTTTCTCTAAAGAAGATACGCAAATGACCAATTAGCACAGGCAGAGATGTTCAGTATCATTGGTCACTAGAGAAATGCAAATCAAAAGCATGATGAGCTATCGCTTTATGGAAAACTGTCTGGCTGATCCTCAAAAAGTTAAACATAACATTATCATATGACCAGTTGATTCCACTCCTAGGTATACCCAAGAGAAATAAAAACATACCTCCATCCAAAAAATATAGACATAAATGTTCATATCAGCATTATTCACTTTAGTCAAAAAGTGAAAGTAATCCAAATGTTAAATTGATGAATGGATAGACCGATGTGGTATATCCACACAATGGCATATTAGTCACCCAGAAACAGGAATGAAGCACAGATACATGCTACCACATGGGTGAACCTTAAGAACATCATGCTAAGTAAAAGAAGCTGGACACAAAAGGTCATATATTGTATGATTCAACTCATACAAAATATCTAGAATAGGCAGGGTCATAAATTCATAGAAATAGAAAGTAGATTAGTGATTACCTAGGAATAAGGGGAGGGAGAATTGGGGATGACTGATAACGGAGTATCTTTTGGGGACAAATGAAAATGTTCCAGAATTAGATAGTGCTGTTGGTTGTACATCCTTCTGAATATGCTAAAATCTGAGGAATTGTACACCTTTAAAAGGTGAATTTTATGTTATGTGAATTACATCACAATTTAATAAATAAATACAATAAATTCACCCCACCCCATGCTATAGCATCTAAAAGTATGTGGCATATAACAGATGCTCCAGAAATGTAAATTTTTCTTTAAAAATGTACTCCTTGGATAATTCAAAGTTTCTTCAAGTATTTTTTCAAGTGTGTGTTACTCTGCATAGCTGGGAAAACAGCTCCACCTGCTTTCGGCATTGTGAAAGGAGTAATAAACAACGAAAACCTCACTCGTTCATGGAAGGTCTTTTAAAATAATTTCACTAGATTTACCTAAGGTTGTCCGCAAGATTCTCCAGCATGAGGTATCTGCTAACTGAAGCTGGTAGCGCAGGGAAGGGAGACAGGACACGCTGGTTCAATGGACATAACCCGCTGCAGGTCACATCCCCCTTCCCGGCCATCTCATCTATATCGCAACAGGGACAAGTACACTTAGTCCCAGATAACTGTACTCAGCCATCGTCCCTTCTGCTGTCTGCAATTGTAGTCAGAATAAAACTCATTCCCTGACTCAGGGAGAGCCATGGGGATAATATAGGTGTCTGCACACAACATCCCACATTCAGGCTGGATCACTGTGCCTGGGACAGGTCTGCAGCCACTCCTGCAAGAACCCTGTGCCCTTCTATAGCTACCACGATCCCAGCAAAGCTTTAGAGACTTAGGTGCCTGCAGTGACGACAAGGAACATGTGAAAAGCATTTAAAACGAGCTGCCTGTGAAGTGCTTCCATTTTCCAGGCCCCTCTTCATTCTTTCTTCCCTCCCTTCCTTTCCTTCTGAAAATTCACTTATTTATTCTGATATGAATACTTATTTTATAGACTATATGCCAGACCTAATGCTAGATGTCAAGGATACACTGAATTAAATTCCACACCTACAAGAAATTTATACTTTGTTTAAAATGCATCACTCCCAGTAAGCTTTCCTCGGCCCAACTTTTGCTGAAGTGCAGGTTTCTGGAATTCTGGTTTTCTAGGCACTGGGTGCTAAAAAGCTGTTCATTTAAAAATAAATTCTGAGATATTGGTAATTTAGTTAAAAAGCCTTTCATTTCTCTCCTAGTGTTACATTGGTTTTATAAAAATAGCTATGTACAATTTTTTACCTTTAAAATATTCTCATTTGTTTCGAAATATGTTGCATCTTTTTTAGATAAATTCTCTAAAATACAAATGAACGTCAAGTTTTAAAATGTAACTTGCCCTGGTTGAGTGGCTCAGTTGGTTGGAGCATAGTCCCATACACCAAAAAGTTGTGGGTTTGATTCTCTCTCACACTGATGTTTCTCTCTCTCTCAAATATATATATATATTTGAGAGAGAGAGAGTCCTACCAAAGCACAATATTTAAGAAATAATGAAGTAAATACTTATATACACTCAAAATACTCATAACTGAATTCTATCTTATTTTTAGGATTTCTTTAAAGAGGAGGGGAAGTTAATACTTGAATGCCCTGACAATGCACCCACACACATAGCTCTGCTTTATTGATAAGGAACCATGAGGATCTAGCTTATACACTAACACAAACAGACAGAGATATTATTATCCCCCAAACCATGAAAAGCATAATGCATTCTTTCCTCTCTACTATTATTTCCTATCAGTCCATGTTGAAATATTCATTGTCTCTACTGATTATTCCCAACCCCTAACTGAGTAATGACTAGCAGAACTATTTGATTCTGAGTTTCAACAGGCATCTCCACTCTTGGAAAATGCCTCAGGTTAACTGCAGTTATGTTCTTACTATCTTAAAATATATATTTCCTTCATTAATAAAGAGAAATAGATCTTGGTGCAATACTCTTTTTTCTAATTCTAAAAAAGAGTCCCAACACTAAATGTCCTTTAAAATAAAACCAACTATTCAACACCATCATATTTCTCATGTTTAGGATAAAATGTACTATTCAAAAAGTAATGAACACTAATCACCAATCAGAAAACACCAATGAGAAGGAAAATATGCACGCCTATGTTCATAGTGGCATTGTTTACAATAGCCAAGATCTGGAAACAGCCAGAGTGCCCGTCAATACATGAGTGGGTAAAAAAAAGCTGTGGTACATTTACCCAATGGAATACCATACAGCTATAAAAAGGAAGGAACTGTTACCATTTTGACAGCATGGGTGGATCTAGAGATTATTATGCTAATGAAAATAAAACAGTCAGAGAAAGACAAATACCATATGATCTCATTTATATGTGGGATATTATGAACAAAATAAGCTAATGAACAAAATAGAACCAGAGACATGGATTTATAGAACAGACTGACAGTTATCAGAGAGGAGGTGGGTAGAACAGACAGAATGAAACCAGGTGAAGAAAATAGCCAAAGAGCATATATGCATAGCCCATGGACACAGACAGTGGTGAGGGCCAGAGGGATGGGAGGTTGGGATCCGGATGAAGGTGGGCAAAGGGGGCAGGGGAACGGGGACATCTGTAATAGTGTCAACAATTTTTAAAAAGTAGTGAACAAGTCCAGACGTTATGCATTTGAGGAGTTATAGAGCTAAGCTTATTTGTAGCCTACTTTCAAGTCAAGAAACCATAAGGCTCTTTTTCTGCTTAGAAAATTATGGTTAAAGACAGGGCACATAACATGCACAATCACCAATAAAAACCCTTTGTTCTATTCTTTCCCATAGTTAAAGAAATAACATGAACTTTCAATAACACATATGTTGAAGAACTGTGGTTGAAGAGCTATTTGAGACTTGTTCTACTGAAAATGAACATATTTTAAAAAATCAGACACTGAAGAGATTGTTTTTCAAGGAAGGCTGTGTTTCTCCATTAGCTGGAACCACTTATCCTATTCGCTCCACTGTGGGATGTGGATACCAATATCCCCAGGCAGTCACTTTCTGCCAGGACATTCTTGGGGTTTAAACATGCACATAAGCAATTAGTTTTATGCCTTCCAGTAAGAAATGGAACTAAATACTCTCACTATGAAGGGATTACACATGTGTCACTGTGCACAAAATTCACCACTCCACGCCCGACCCTCCTCCTGGCTTATTGAACAGTTCAGTGCTTCGGGATGGAGCAGATAGCTCCAGCAGTAAATGCTGTTGAGGGGTAGAGGTGCAGGCATTTCAGCAATGAGAGTAAGAAAAGTCATATAAACAGTTAAGTATTATTTAAACATTCCACATCAATATCCATAGCTTCTAAATTGACATAAACATCTGTCAAAGTCGTATTCTTCTTTACCAAGAAGTATAAGTGTCCCAATTTACGAACACTCTCATTCAACCCTCAAAATAGGTCACAGAGTTTGGGAAAGTCAAATTGGCTTAGCGCCTATAGCAGAAAGTGACGGATAAGCTTTTCCAAAAGCTCCGAAATAAAGACAGAGGAAGCCAAATGGATATCCTCGTGTCCTATTTTGACCACTGTCAAAGGATACAGACTGCCAGAAAAGCAGGGGTCCCACTGCCACATGCACCCAACATATGTATAAACAGGCACCAATATAAACATATGGTTGTGATGGCAACTGAAGTGGAGAATGCTGGTCATTGCAGTTGGGATGTGGATGGCCTCCTATGTCCTTTTCAAGTCTACATGCAATAGGCATGTTTCTGCTCACTGGGGATTCCCAAGGGCCTGAGACATAGTAGGTGCAGAAAGGAAAACATTAAACAAAACAGTAATGGTACAAAATTGCCTGCCACTTCAATGCACCCTGAGAAACGAACTTGTCTTCCTCTAGCTCCAGCAGACCTAGATCATCAAAGCCTTAAGACTGGAGAGGCCCTTACTGCTTCCAAGTCTATGCTGCCTCACCTCAGAAGAGGCAAGTGGCTATAGCATTAAGGGGCAGGGCCAAAGCAAGCCTCATGCCTCATAACGTTTAGGTCATGTGCCCTCTCCAACAACTCCTCAATTCTGACCACACTTATCAAGAATTGCTATACTTTTTGACATACCTAGAATGTGTTTACATGGGAAGGTACAGAGTACAGATATCTAGGGTCTATCTCAAATAATGGAATCACTCAGCATTGATCTAGTGTCGTCTGTGGGCAAACCATTATTAGCAAAGAAACTCACAGATGAAGTAAAGAGGAAGGATAATGGAAAAGAATACACAATTCACTGACAATAGGTGCCTGCCTAAAATAGCCCCAAAACTCTCAACCTTCCATTGCTTCTGATTCCAATCTCATGAAGCAGCCTCTAGAAGACCAGTGTAAGCTCCAGTTATCTGGATGTCTGCAAGGGGAGGCCGTGGTTAGGATATGCAAGTATTTCTGCCTCTCAAAGAGTCCACCTCAATTATCCTATAATAGAGGCCCCGGTGCATGAAATTTGTGCATGAGGGGTGGGGGGCCCTCAGCCCAGCCTTCACCCTATCCAATCTGGGATCCCTCTCACAAGCCGGGACCACTGGCTCCTAACTGCTCACCTACCTACCTGCTTGATCACCCCAAACTTCCCCCCCTGCTGGCCTGTTCACCCCCAATTGCCCACCCTGCTGGCCTAGTAGACCCCAACTGCCCACTGGCCTGATCACTCCTTACTGCCCCCATCTGCCAGCCTGGTTGTCCACAACTGACCACCCTCCACTGGCCTGGTCGCCCCTTACTGCCCCCCCAGCCTGGCCGTCCACAACTGCCTCATCTCCCGCCCCCCCCCCCCCCCCCCCCGCCAGCCTGGTCTCCCCTTACTGCCCCTCCTGCGGGCCTGGTTGCTCAGTTGTTTGGTCTCCCCTCACTAATGCCCCTGTGGGCCTAGTCGCCCCACACAGCCTGTTTGGTTGTCTGTTCCATTGCGATGGTCACTTAGGCTTTTATATATATAGATAATAAAAGCCCAGAGGCCGAATGGCTGAACAACCAGAATGACTTCTCGTCCAGTTGCTATGATGCACACTGACCAGCAGGGGGCAGATGATCCATGCAGGAGCTGCCCCCTGGTAGTCAGTGCGCTCCCACAGTGGGAGCACCACTTGGCTGACCCTGATGAGCAGTGTTCCCACAGTGGGCCTATCCCGGCAGGTCATGCCCCTCACCAGTGCATGAATCCCATGCACCGGGCCTCTGGTAAATTAGTAAGTGGGCATTCTCATTTAACCAAGTCTCTTGTGAGGCTGTAAGTGAGCATCAGCCCACAGGAGGATAATCTGTATTCACAGATAAAGTCGGATGTTTGTACTGAAGAATGGAGTTGATCAGAACCAGAACCGGGCCTGGAACAGAGGGATAGAGCCAGGGCCACACTCTGGCTTGCCAGACATTTCCCTCAACATCGCTAGCTCAGCCTTCTCAAAGAGCGACAGAAATGGGCCAGAGACATTTCAAAGAATGTCTCAGTGGAGTGAAAGGAGATAGCGAAGCTGGGTCACAGCTATTTTTGCCTGGTGTAAGGGCAAAAATAAAGTCAAGCTGGTTTTCTGCAACTTCTCTATCACACTGTATACACCTTCAAAGACAGCAGAAGAAGGAATTAAGTGTCCTGAAGCTATTCCCACACCCTGCATTTTTCACAAGAGCAAGAGACCCAGATTTTTTTTTCTTCTCATTGTTTCTGTGTACTGGGCACCATGTACTGGACCAGTGGTTTCATGATGTGTGCTCAATAAATATTTGGATGGGTGGCTGTGTGAATGAATGAGTGAATGAGATTCAATAATTCTTTTAACCTGTTCCACAATTCTTCTAACCTGTTCTCAAGCACAAGTGACTCTTCCAGGGACTAATACAGACTTTTATAGTTTACTGGGGTGACAGATACTTTTCCAATTCCACAATTTCATATTTAAATTCAAATTGTTTAGTCCTGTCTCTCCAGGGATTGAAGAGGCTGATCAAGACAGCCTTGAGGCCTCCGCTTCTCTGCTCCAAGGATAATGACCTTGTGCAGTCATGCACTCACTGTTCTCCAAAGGAGGCCACATTATGACCGCTTATGGAGCATAACCAGGAGGATCAAGTATTGTCATGCAGAAATCCGAGGTCAGAGGCCTGACTGTGGCTATAGGGAGACAGCTGCATGTCAAGGGTTTGGGCATGTATGTGCACATGTGTGTGTGTGTGGGGGGGTGAGGGTAGGGGGGAGGGATGAGGACACTGAGCATTCCGAGTCAGGACTCCCTTTAATCCAGACCTGCAAGCTCAGCACCAAAGCAATAATTAGCATCAATGAGCAAGTGAGGCTAAATCTTAGAGACATTATTTAAAAGATTCCTCTTAAAAAAAAAAAAAAAGAATAAAAACTATTATACACTTAAAGTTATGGGTAGACTGGGGATGGAGTGAGAAAAGACCATAACATATACATGGGGTGGGTTAACAATGAATTTAGAATGTATATTTCAAGAGAGTTCAGGAAGATAAATGTTTAAGAAAAATAAAGAATAATGCCACACACACACACACACACACGTATATACATTTACATAGTTACACATTCAAGTGTCTGTAATAGGGGTGGGGAAACTTTTTTTCTGCCAGGGTTTTTTTTTGTTTTTGTTTTTTTAATATTTATAATATCATTCTCCAGCCATACAAAATTATCAACTTAAAAATTAGCCTGCTTTCAACAATAAAGATTTTTTTTTAATTATCCTGCTATATTTGGTCAAACATTTAATGAACTCACTCCTAAAGCCTTGGCAGGGCCAGACCAAATGATTTCACAGGGTCTATATGGCCCACAGGCCAGCCATTTGCTCCCCAGCCCTGTTTATGACATGCCGGATGGTTTTCAAAGCCCACTGGCTAATCGACCTTGTGCTCCCTGAAAAAGAGAAAGGGGACAGTCTTCCCATTTCAAGAAGAGAAAACTGAGGTCTGCAGTGATTTGCTGAAGGCCAGATGGCTAGTTACATATGACAAGATGATGACTAGGTCTCTTGATTCACAGACCAGTATGTTTGTTTAGTTCATCTATCCTCAATGCGTGTTGAGGCTTGGGAGACAAAATTACCATCAGCTCCATTACAAAAGGGCAACTAGAAAGAAAGAAAAAGAAAAAAAAAATAAGGCAATGTGTTCAGCCGATTACTTTACTGAGCTCTCCAGGTTCTTTGACTATTGAATATTTCATGAGCATGGACCCCCACTTTAATTGCTTCATTCCTGCCCCAAACTCCTAAGACAAAAATAATTTAATTTTGAACCTTTTGTAGTGTGATGTGATTAGAAAATATCGTCTTCAACACACTTTAATTATATGCTCGGGGTCAAACATTTGGAACCTTGTTTTCATTAAACTGGCACTATCATCAATGCTGCTTTTTATTTTTTAATTCAGCTCTTTTTCTATTTATCCCTACCCTAGACTCAGCTCAGAATCAGAACCTTCCAACTCCTCCCTTGGTCCAGATACAGGAAAATAAGGAGTTCTTATACAGTTGCTGTTCCACATGTATTGATCTGAAAAGCAACGCCACCTGTTCTCTGGTTGGATCGTTAGGAAGGTATAGAACTTTGATGAAAACTGAGAATGCCACAAGGCCACAGCAACACCAATGCAGCCTGCAGACTGGGTCCATGCCGGACCACAAAGAAGCCTGGAAAATGAAGGAAGTGTTCAGAAACTCTTCCAGCAATTTCACAGAGAAGTATTATGTCTGCTGAATATAATATTAAAAAACAAGGTAGTATTTCAAATGCTTTTTATTTCACTTTTCTCATTATTTATTTTTATTGTGTTTTGCACAAGTATTGATCCACAACAAATTGGAAAAGGAATAGAAAGATGGCCCATTGCCCCAGATAGTCTGAGATGCATTATGCTAGGCCTTCTGAGTCAAGTGTTATTTGGGAGGGATATAAAGATTTTCTAGAATAGCAAAGATAATCTCAATGAGAGAACAAAAGGTAAATATAAATACACATTCTGATGCAGCCATTAAAGACAGGGAAAGCAGTATGGAGTTTCCTCAAAAAAAAAAAATTAAAAATGGATCTGTCTTACTGCCCAGTGATTTGACCACTTCTGGGATTTACGTGAAGAAACCAGAAACACTAATTTGAAAGAGTATATGTACCCCATGGCAGCATTATTTACAATAAGCAAGATATGAAAGCAACCCAAGTGCCCATCAATAGACAAGAGGACAACAGAGCTGTGGTACATATAACCAATGGAAAATTACTTGGCCCATTTGTTACAGCATGGATGAACCAAGAGGGTATTATGCTAAGTGAAATAAGTTAGTCAGAGAAAGACAAATACAATATGGCTTCACTTATATGTGGAGTCTAAAGAACACAATAAATGAACAAGCAAAGTTGAAACAGACTCATAGACGCAGAGAGAGAAGTGACGGTTGCCAGAGGGGAGGGATGTTGGGGGGCTGGGTGAAAGAAGTGAAGGGACTGAGGAACACAAGTTGATAGTTACAGAACAGCCACGTGGAAGTAAGAAAAGCACAGGAAATATAGTCAATAATATTGCAATAACTATGCATGGTGCCAGTTGTATACGGGAAATATCAAGGGAACACTATGTAACATATATGGTAGTCTAACCACTAAACTATATACTTGAAACCAATACAAAATAAAATTGATTGTAAGAATTAATGAAAAATACATAAATACATGGTGGGGGCAAAAGTAGGTTTAAAGCTCTGAGTATGTGAAACTATTTATTCTTGTATTATTATTTATTAATTACTAGAGGCCCAGTGTGAGATTGAAATCGTGAGAGGAGGCGCCCTGCCTCCCACCCTGCAAGGAGGCACCCCGCGGGGCGCTGGGCCAAGAGGTGCTTCATGCACCTCCTGGTGACCGGTTGCGCTGGGCCACCGCAGGAGTCAGGCCGGGCTGGCACCATGGGCGGCCGGGACCCGCACCTGACTTCTGTCCCAGGCCCTCCCTGCCTCCCCTGCCTGTGCCCACTCCGGCTCGGGCAACCTCCCTGTCTCTGTCTCCATCTCTGCTCCAGGCCTCACTTGCACGTGCACAACTTCCTCCTGTCCAGTTGTGACCCATTATGGCGTCCTGGCCTAATTTGCATATGAACTCTTTATATATATATATATATATATATATATATATATACATACATACACACACACACACACACCACACACACACACACACACTGAGTGGCCAGATTATTATGATCTCTGAATGCATAATAATCTGGACATATATACACACACATATATTAGAGGCCTGGTGCATGAATTTGTGCATGGTTGGGGTCCAGTCAGCCTGGCCAGGGTAGGGAATATGGGCAGTTGGCTGGCTTGCCTGCTGGTGGAACTCCTGGTCGAGGGGACAATTTGCATATTAGCCTTTTATTATATAGGATATACACTGAGTGGCCAGATTATTATGCGTTCAGAGATCATCATAACCTGGCCACTCAGTGTATAGATTGTGTTATTTTCCATATGAACAACTATAAACCTCCTTTTGCCCCTCCCTGTACATATCTGTAGTGACCACGTACATTTCAATTATCCATTGTGTTGTGGTCCTCCGGCTAAGTTTTGCACACCTGGGCAATGAGAAGCAAGCAACGCAGAAGTAAAATATCAATCATGTGTAAGGTAAGACATTCAAGCCAAACCCAAGATGCCCTGTTGTCAACAGGACATTTTAAACTTGAACTCTGTCAGTAACGATGCCGAGTAGAACCAGCCATGCGGAGAAAGGGATGGCTGTGCTGCCCTCCCTGTGCTCTTTGGGAGGTGGGGTGGGATGAGCAGGTGGTTTCAGTTCATCTCCTAATTTGTAAACTGGCTCTGCGAACATAGACACGCAAAGCCACTTGTTCGGCCGTCTCAGAAGGTCTCAGAAGAGGGGCCAAAGACTGACCGGACATGAGACACAATTACCCTCTCACCCTGGAAGGAGGTCCCTGCAGGTTAGGGGTGATGTGTATCAGCAGGTCAGGATGAAGACAGCCAGCGCAGCTGCTGCCTATGTGGGCAGGACCAGAGGGAGCAAGATTAGATTTTCATTTTCGGATCACTGCTTTCACCAGCGCTGAAATTCACTTAAGAAAATCAGTGATCAGGTTTTCACTAGTATATTTTCTTGAATCCCTCCTGTTCTTTTAGATTGTTAAGTCTGTCATTTTGGAGGAAGCATTTTAAGTCATCATCTTTTGAAAGTTGTACTTTAAAAATAAAAAAGAACAAAATAAAATACGATGGATAATTCCTTTTTGTTTGGGGCGGGGTGAATCATAGAGCTAATAAAATTGAGTTTGATTGCTATGATAGTTTGTAGGCATGTAATTTCATGGGCAGACAATGGATGTGTTATCAACACGCCAACAGTCTATTTCCTGTTCTCCTAGGTTTCTCAGGCATTTGTGACAATGCAGACTCCCTCTAGTGGCCAAAATAATATATGTGAATCCACAGGTTTGTTAACAAAAAAAGGTTATGTGTGTGATCCATCTATTTTTAAAAGAAAATGTTTTTGTATATGGTTTCCTTTTGGGAGTACTTCAAATAAGGTAACTATATATACACCAAAAATATGCAAATTCATTCAGTGTATATAGCAAATGTCATATTCAGTAATAATTCTTGTAATTGATTAGACACTACTACAGCATCCTGAATGTGTAACAGCAAACGTTCAGAACAAAGAACAGTTACCAAATTTTTTTAATAGAACCACGATTATTCTTTACCAACACTAGCGCTTAACATTTGGGTGACAGCATTTCCACAGAGAGGTATCACCAGCCACTAAAGAGAATCCTTATGATCTGAAGCTTACAACAAAGGCTTTATGGACCATAACAGGTAAGTGAAATGATCAATTCCTAAAATATGAGAACTGGAAGTTCTGGTTAAAAGAGATAATATATGTGTAAAATCTATAAACTGTCAAATAAAGCAAAACGCCTGATAAGATGATGATGATGATGATTTTGCCATCTAATCCTGAGACCCTGTTTTACAGATAAAATATAAAAACCCGGGAACCGGGGAACTCCAATGACTCACTCCTGGTCACTGAACCGGTTAGCAGAGGAGGGCCCTGGGATCAGCTACCCTGACTCGGGCCTTTTGTCCTCCACGTGACGTGGAGAAATAGTCCTTGTCTTGTCACGTTCCTCCCTAAGTCTGCACCTTAGTACTGAATTGTGATGGTGAAGTATTTAGACTAATCCCCCCATGAAAACATCTCATTCCTTTAGAGATCTCAATTTTTTTTTTTTTTTTTACATTTTATCGATTATTGAAACACTTTCAGAGGCATTCATAAACTGGCAGAGCATGCTCCTAAAGGAGCCCTTTTATGGAATGAAGATGAGACATGAATGATAACAATAATACATGCAGATTCCGGCCCTGATGCTCTCTCCTCATTAGTACAAACTCACATGACTTCTAAAACTCTAGGATTTTGTGAAAAACAAACGATGCCAACCCAGTAAAACTGCTTTGAAATTGGGGTAAATGCTTTAAAAACAAATTCTTGTTTTACTTAGACAAAGTAAAACCCCAGATTTTATGCATTGCTTCGGTTTCCTGAAAGGTGAAGGGAAATAGCCAATTTTTTTTTTTTTTGAAAATGAATGAAAATAGAAGAAAATCACAAATTCTCCCCACCAATGCTTACTGAGTGGCAGTGATGCATGATGGATAGTGCATGGTAGCCTCCTTCTGAGAGTGTGGCATTTGATTTGGACTGGAATTAAAATCTTATTATAATCATTGCTGTGATCTATCATAATTATATTCACATATAGATACAGTAATGGGTTGCCAGTTCTCAGAAAGGGCCAAACACGCATATATCATTGAGATTCTCCATGTCATGAATATTTCTAAGCACCAACCCCCTCCTTATCAACCCCGGGGCGTCTCTGTCTTGTGCACTTCTGCCCAGCACTTAGGACAACGCCAGGTGCAGAGTATGCATTGAATACATGTTTGCTGAATGCGGACTAAAAACTGGAGACAGCAGAGAAGGAACTGAGCTAACGGTGACAGGGATGCTTCAGTGAGTGCTTTGTGCAGGAGACAGACCTGCAGTGTATATACACAGCATGCTACCTCGCCGCCTACTGCTGGGGGCAGACACTCTGCTGGGCTCCCGTTTTCAGGTGGGAGAACATGGACTCCATTCCCCAACACTTACCCAGAGGTTAGGCACCATCCCCAAACTGTCCCCTGTATTCCCAGTTGGTGGATGAGAAAAACGCATGAGATCTGAACCTCTGATAGAAATGTCAGAAAAGCGGACAGTAGGAACCAACAGCGGTTCTTCCGAGTCCATACAAAACAAACATGCACAAAACCACCTTTATCTTTCACTATGCACTCTTTGCACTATTCACCCTTTATTCTTTAAAGACTGACCGAGAGAGACAGGACAGGGCTCCCTTAGAGGAGCTGTCTTTCTACATTAGACTTATTGATGGTGACAGTATTTTTGGAAATCAAGAGTAGAACCACTTCACTCCATGCTCCTATGTCAGACAACATGCCCAGCTTAATACAAAAACTAAAGCAGCAGAAAATATACAAAATCCCACCCCGTTTTCCAATGTCCATGCTTTTGAATGTGTGAGGTTTTTTTTTGCTTTCTTCTTCTTTTTTTTAAATCCCAACACATGATGGGTGATAGAAGCTTCTTTTTACTGTCAGAGAGATCAAAGAGAGGTTGGGAAAGAATCTATAAGCAGATGCTGCCCAGTGACAATCCCGGAAGAAGCCAACAGTGGGGCCAGATGTTGGGGTGACCTTTGGTCTGTGGCGCACACTGGCGTGGTGTTGATTTAGATGGCTGTTGGCAGAAGCTGTAGATCCAGCAGCAGGGGGAAAGCTCTAAACTACGGGATCCCTTCCCACTCTTCCCCATTGCTGCAGAACCTGAGACCACTGGTCAGCGGCGCTGACGGCTGTCAGAGAAGCTGAGGTCACCACACACGCCTGCCAGGAGGTATCACATCAAAACGGAGCCAGCTGCATGAGCGAGAACATCTCCGGGCTGTGCCATGTGCATCCCCACTAAACTTTCAACAGCTGTTTCTTGAGTGAATACAGACACAAAATAATTATATAAAAAGAACAGACTATTCAGTACGCGGGATGATGTTTACATTCCTTACACAGTCATCAATAGAGGACGTCACTGAGAAAGACTCTGACATGTCTGAAAAGTTAACGCCCTGTCAACAGGTCTAATCAGTGCCCAGGGAAAGTTCCACACTGAACCCCGAATCCACAACACTGAAGGAAGAGGAAGTATTTTTTTAATCAAGCAGAATTACTCCAATCGGTACTGCAGACACCAAAAGAATTCGTAATGCCGTGTCACGGTTTGAAAGACTCCTATCACATCATGCAACAGTGCCATCATTCATTCACTCAATAGGAATTTTAAAACTTCTTTTCTAGTGACCCAAATGTTCTTATTATTGTAAACACTCGTACGTACGGCAGGAGATCTCGAATCTTCCATTCTGACAGAATTTTAAGTCTTTGCTGCCATACAGTGCTGACACGCAGAGGAGCATAAACAGCGGCTTGCTTTATTATATTAGATACGATTGAAGACCCCACGGTTCTTCTGACGCTTTTAGACATGTCACTTTACCTGGAGAAATATCCACGGCTTATTCTGCATTGCTGCTGATGTCCAGCACTTGTCAAAACCTTTCTCTGTCAAGGCCGTCACCAAGAGTTGCAAAATGACAGATCAGGCTGTCTGAGTCGATGGAGCCCCAGGAAAAATGGAACAGATAGAAAATTCATGACTCTAAACTACATCAAAGTGACTCCTGTCATCATCATGTCAAAAGAACTGTTCATTTTAAGAGTTGTTTTTTTTAAATTATATAAATACCTTTTTGAATATGAGCTAGGTGTAATAAAACATTTTTTGGTGTACAGTATGATCATCCAAATGTTCCAAATGTATACTAGTTTAGATCATGCAGGAATAAGGAAAATTCTAATAGTAGATACTGTAATTCCAGCTAAAACCAATGACATTCAAGAGAGATGTATGGAGATACTATCAGCTTAAAATAGGACAAACCATCTGGCTACAGAGGAACAAAAGTATATTTTTTGCCAATTTTCTGGACCCACCAAATTTCTACAACTAGAATGCATTTTATTCTTCTACAATCAGTTTTGATCCTTTTTTAAAATGTATTTATTTATTTTGCTTAGTGTGACAATTATAAAACACTTAATTCAGTATTATTTTCCTAAACAAGTTTCCTAAGATAGCTGATGTTATTTTAATAAAACAAAAATCATTGGAAAAGCCTCATAAGACATACTTCCCTCAAATTATTGCTTTCAGAGAAAAGTAAAAAAAATAAAGTACTGCATACGCAGAACCACTCCATAATCGCATTCAGAGGGCCATTCACTGGGTGAAATATGAGTTGCATAAATCTGGAAATGACCCCTCTCCCATTTTAATTCCCAGCACCTTTTAGGGAGGATGGCTGCACCTGGTGCTAGAACCCAGGCAACTTGATTCCCTCATATGTCACTGAAATAAATAGGATAAGTGACCTTGTGATGTAAAGGTCATAGACTGGGCAATATGTATATATACAGAGCAGACAAGAGGGAAAATACATATAATCCTCCACACATACTCATTGCACACATGTTCAGGGACACATGTGCACACATATGTGGACACACACTTACAGGCACACATGCATGAACAGGCTCACATACACCTAAACCAGGAAATCAAATGTATAATTCCACTCTCACTATAACCAGTCAGGATTCTGTTGATCGCTTACACTACTTCATTTAGCTATGATCTAGCAATTTTTACATCGGTCCCTTCTAAAAGCTGCCCTGACAGAGACCACCTACAATCTCCATAACAGCAGCTACTGAACTTGGTGGAGTTGCGGGGGGGAAAAAAATCCATTCTCTGTGACCAGAAAGGCTTGCTTACCTCCAGAGTGACAAAAGATCTCAAACAAATGACCACTTCCAGTTTTGAGAGTAGAAGCCTGCTCCAAACCAGGGCCATGGCATTGTGCCTGCATGTGCCTGGGAAGTGCCATCCATTAATGCAAAATTAGAACAAGACCTCCATTTCTCATTACAGGAAGAACTCCATCTATCTTGCGGCCCACTTACAAAGAGATGTTTATTACCTGTAAGTGTACAGAGGTGTGGGCTCCGCCGCAGCCGTGATTGGTAATAAGCTTCTTCTTCTCATTTACATTGATAGCAAGCATTAGTGAAGATATATGCATTTCATTTCATGGTTCAGAAAGAACAAAGTATATGTATATGTGCTAGCAGTGGGTGGTTAATGAAATGGTCTGACAAACATAAGCTAATACATAATCATACCAGAATGGAAACTGGCACACCTGTTCCTGCTTCACAGACTGGCGATTCTTAAGGAAAAGTCACCGTTCTCGGGCACGGAAGCCACTGCTATTTAGACATCAACATCCAAAGAAATGTCCACCACCTTTTTGCTGTGGTTGCAACCACGAAAGGGTGGCTATTTTAATGATAGCGACTCTCTTTTGCTCGCGTCCTAAGAGTAATGAAAACATCACACATGCATGAAGCTCCAGTAATTATTTTAAACTGCCTTCTGTTGTCCCCCTGAGGAACACGGTGGTATTTGTTTGATGCAGTTTAATTAGTGTCAGGGTAATTAATGCTATGCTATCTACATGAGATCAAAACCCTTTCTTTGTAGCACTCTGGTAACTAAGAACTAAGGAAAGGAAGCGTTCGGAAAACGTCGAGGCTCGGTGTTAACTGGGTGCACGAGTGAGTCGAATCGCTCATCACCTCTCCCTCCACGCCTCGCCCGAATGGCAATCCCAGTCCCTCCCAGGACGAGATCAAACCTGTAATGCGTTGGAACCGCGCTGTCAGGCATACGACCCGGAGGCTGCTGTGGAATGAAATTCTTTCTTTATGGATATAATCAAATTAACTCAAACATTCATGGTCACCAGGCACCTCTTGCCAGAGTTTAATCCCTTAATAATGAAAATAGTAAACTTTTGCACTGATGGGGATCTACAGTCCCTTGCAAACAGGATGTGATTTCACCACGTGCTGATATGCTTTTCCCAAATAAAAGAATCATGGGTTTAATGGATGAATGTGATTCTGCTTCAATGCTTTAATAAAATGTGTGTTTCATTGTAAGTATAGATATTCTCTCTATTTGATAAGAATGTTAACGCAGGAAAAAGAGAGAAAGGCAGGGAAGAGAAGTTAAGTACACAAAAATCACACACACACACATAACACGCACTACCATAAATCCTTTTTAACTGTTTCTTTGGTAATAAGCAGCGGAAGTATAAATCTCCCAACACACAAACTCAAGCGGATCACAGGCTTAAGGAAATAGCTCCAGTTATCTTGACTGGAAAAATGATGACATCCTAGAGGTTATTCCGGTTTCTAATCAAGCACTGCGGCTAACAAACAAAAATAAAAGGATCCACCATTTTCTTTATTTTATACAACAGATGAAGTGACGGGCCTCACAGGATAGACACAACAGCACTGAGTTCATTTTTTATCTCCAACATGCCCCCTGCAATGTTCATTTTGGAACAAGATCGGTGCTTTCACACAACAATGATAACCAGCATTAGACGGATGACATTTTTTTTTTTATGGGAGGGGGGGTGCTTTATGGTACATATCTGAAAAAGAAATAAACATGACTGGTTTAAAGTCAACCCAAATGGATTTAGCTCATTATGTAAGTATGGAAATAGCGAGCATGAAAATAACCTCTGCACCGCACAAGAAACGAACAAAGAAAAATACTTCCAGGGGGTCCACATAAGCCTATAGTACTCATGAGATTGTGTCCGTGCCCATCAGCGGCTGAAATTTAGGTTAACGTTATTAAATGAAATTTCCTTAGCCCGGGCTGTCGAGGTGGCAGCAGCTAAAAGGGTCTGTGCTGAATACATCTTCTTGAGGTCATTCATTACTGCATACCTAGAGGGATCAGCAGACTAGCAGAATATGTTCTTTCACATCCTTAGTTCTGCTTCCTGCGACTTCGTTGTTTATCAATTAACGTGATAAATACAAGAGACTCCGATCACGCAAGGAACGCATTATGCAGTCAAGTAACCTCTGGCAGCCCTGCAATAAGAACGGCGCGCAAAGTTCAACAACTGTGAAGGAACTATTAGAGAGGACACACAAACAAGTGACCTTGACTGACAAACGCACTTCATTCCGGCAATAAACAGCGGTGCTGCTGATAACTGTTCATTGGCGCAGAGAGTAATTACCTATCTGTCAGCGTTGCTGGTGTGTGCGAAATAGTATAAATGAAACATACATAATGTACGGCAATAATATCGGGCATGCAGAACCTAATGTATTATCATCCTTCTCAGGACCCAGGTTTATGTGGCTGCCACCTCTGAGTAAATGCCTTCCAGCCATGATAATTTCATTCTAATCTCTGTTCCATATTATAATTTTCATAGCTAAAAGATACTGAGGAGCAATATGTTTCAATCAAGGGCTAAATAGAACACAACCTGTAACTGGGTATTTTATACACCTATATATATTTTTTCTTTCAAAGAATTTAGTCAATTTATGAAGAGACCGGAATAAGCTGTAGATTTATGGGTGACAAACCCTGTCTGCACCAATGTCACCGTGTTGGAGACGGGCTGTGAGGGGCTGAGGAAAGGGTTGGGAGCTTTGTCTCCCACTGCTTTCAACAAGACAAAAGTCTGTCTTTTTAAATGTGTCTACTCTGTTCCAAAATATAAGGTAAGAATGCATTTTTTGACAAAGTAAAACACAATCCCTATTTGATAGGAAAAAAGCAACCATATAGTTTCTAAGACAAATTACCTTGATTTGCATGAATTGCTTAATTAGGTAGCAGAAGCACAGAATAATCTCCCGTATCATGATGCTCCACTGTTCTTATAAAACTCTTAGACTCTTGCATGCTTATTTTTTTTCCCTTTAATGCAAATGCAATTTGGTGACACCTCTAAATCGTATTTAAGGTCACACAAAAGAAAATCTACGTAGCAGCGAGGCCATCAGGACAAAGCCCCGTCTCAAGGATGAAGCATAAGAAACCCCCATGGTTTAGAGGGAGAACAAGAGAAAGCAGCATGTCCCAAACCACATAATAGAAATGGCTGCTTGGCCCTAGCCAATTTGGCTCAGTGTATAGAGCCTGTGGACTCAAGGGTCCCAGGTTCAATTCCGGTCGAAGGTATATGTGAGCTCGGTCCCCAGTAGGGGGTGTGCAGGAGGCAGCCAATCAATGTTTCCCTCTCATCATTGATGTTTCTCTCTCTCTCTCTTCTTCTCCCTTCCTCTCTGAAATCAATAAAAACATATTTTTTAAAAAAACTAACAGCTGCTTATCTATGAGCTCTATCACTCAGAAAGGAAGAGAATATATAAATATTGAGAAAGCACAAGGCCATATATGATTGTTTTAATGTTGTACTCTTGTGTTTATAGCAAAAATGCGTATTTGGGAAACGTAGACTGAACTAACCAAGAATGCAATAATCCACCTTGCTAAAGAAGCATTTTCAATGGATGGTCCGATACCCCATGTCAAATTACAGGAGCGACATTATCTATGGAAAGACCTCATCTTCTTTCTCTAACTTTCTGTTTGCTGGCTTCTCCGAGTGGTTTTCTAACATCACTATTATAAGTAACCAATGAAGTCCTAGTAGGAGATGAGGCAAGCCAGAAAAATAGCTCAAGTTTTTTTTGTGTTACCCTTTGGTTTTCTGAATTTTTCTTCCTATACTCCTAGTCAGGGGAGAAAGCAATAAAAAAAGCTAACTCATGCTAAGTTGTTAGGGATACAACATATTAACTCTCAGAGAAGCACTGATATTTTAAAGAAAAGGCAAGGCTGAACTAATCCTAAACATGAAGACTTTTTAAAATTAATATTTCAGCTCCTCAGATCATGACATTAAGTAACTTGTCTATTCTAATCATGCATCATGCCACTGGGTTTTATGGCTAGTTTCAATACAGAAAAGTTTTTTACCCAATTTTGAGTCATTCAATCAGACCTGGTATTTCAGGATACATTATCAAAAGGAATATCTGTTGGTTGAATAATGTCTGTGAGTTCCACAGATAGATCTTAATAATTACAGCAAGTTCCCCATTGGATACATATTAGACTCCTTACCAGAGTAACTTAAGTCGTGTGTGTGTGTTTCACATGTAGGTTTAAGAATATAGTATATATCAGAACATAGAACATTTTTAGGGAAAGGTATTATTCTATTTCATTAATTCTAAGAATAGTGCATTTTCCACATCTTACATCTCTTTGGAATAGCTTCTCACAGTCGCTGCCATCCAGGTGGTAGCTGTTGGTAAGATCAAGAGAATGCCGGCATTAAAGCATCTTAAACTTGACTCTTGACTCTTGCATTCAATGAGAAGCAACATTTCATGCTATTCTGGCTTTGAGGCACATCCATTCAGATTTATCTTGAAATGGTCTTAGTTACAATCACACCTTAACACACTATCCAGTCAAATAATATATTTATGTGGATATAGATTACATGTGTGTGACACAAAAACATCTAGTTAATTTATTAAATCAGAAATAGTTAATTTAATGGGAGTATCAAATACACTTAGCTGGTCCTACTGACTATGGAAGGACCACATGGACCTTGCATTAGATGTATTCAGACATGTATCTCTGTGGTCTGCTCAGCAATTTAGCACAATCACATTTACTGGTGACTCTCAACCTAGGAATGGGGCAGAGATCCCAGGGAGCCTTTCACTCATCTCCAGCTCCAGCAAAGGGACAAGTGACCACCTCCCTCCAGCTGAGAAGCACTGTCCTAGGGACCAAGTGTGTCTGATGGATTGTGTCTTGTCACTCTGGTGTGTTAGGGTGGTAAAAATACTGAGAACCAGTGAGAGTGTAGTGTACATAAATCAAAACAATTTGAGTGTGTGTGTTGAGGAGGGGGGGAGAATCACCTTTCTATAATTTTCTCAAATAGCCCCAAGAACATTTATCGACTAACATGATTAAAATTCAAGTTGTTTATTGTCTCCTTATGCACTAGAAAATTGCTAATGCATTTCACAGGCATTATTCTCAATACCTAACACTTAACTCTTTTTCAATGAATACGTGTTGAATAAATGAATGAATCAATGAGTGAATGAATGGTATTCTCCAAAATAGTTGCTATTTTATAAAAAAATATGTCCTAATTTGATGCTGCAAAGCACACACACACACACACACACACACACACAATTAAAATGTTAAGCACAAAGTACTCTATCTTGTTCTCTGGTGTTACACAATTTTTGGGGTAATAGAATTATTTAGGATTGATGGTTTTTCACAGTTAAAGCACACTTTTAAATCAGAAATTAACTTTTAATATATGGCTTGGTGATGATGATAATACTGAGATATGTAAAGTGTAGTTGCCTTCTTATAGGCAATATACTTGATTAATTTTGAACAATTTAACAGTGAAAGATTAATTAAGAATTTCATCCAGTACAGGCCATCTTTCTTCCCCAATTACATTCCTTTAGAGCCACTATAACTGTTTTAGTAATTGTACTGCAAATGCTAGAAAGTATCAAGTTAATACAGTGATTCAGCAAGAACAATAAATTTCAAGAATAGGTTACTTTGCTATTTGGAGCATTTAACACCATGGTGTGTGTATATATATGTGTGTCTTCTGAACTCCAATAGGTTACTGTAACTCAGAAAGTCTAAAGTAAGCCTTAAATTTAGTTATATAAAACTACTTTTATGTTAAATATCTACTTGAAGATACTTTTCTAGAAAAATAAAACAGAACTAAGAAGTCCTCTCATTAAATTCTAATAGATTACATGTGTATAACATTTCTCTCTGAAAATATATTTAGTAGAATTGTCTTTGAAAAAAGCATATACCCTATTTAGCTATAAACTTAACCCTAACTCAAGGAAATTTTAGAGTACAAAGGTAAGGCTGAAGTTAGAGTAAAATTGGTAAAATTGACTATGAGACTGAGTAAAACGGGCTAATAATGAGTATAAGGGGCAAATATCTTAATTTAGGAACTCTTTTATATTCAAGCTAGGAAGATAGTTATTCTCCAATCATTATTCCCACATACTAACTGAAAAATTGTTAGGTACGTAATTTATCATTTTCCTAACTTTAGTTATTAAGAAGGGGCACATGGTGGCACTAAAAGAGGGTGAGGGGTGACCTTGTCATCTGTCACTGTCGGAAAGGAACCTTGCCTTAGAGAAGGAGCCCAAGGTCTGCAAAAAAGGATCCCAGGTACACCTCTACTGACTGTTCTAACCTTGTTTTCAACTCAACATTGAGTCAGTTCTTTGGAAAGCTTAGCCATTCAATAAGGCAAAGATACCAAGAAGGAACTATTGTGAGGGTTACTTTCAATTCCAAATATTCTTATAATATGCCTTCCTTCCAGAAAATAACGTAGAATTTGATTTGAATCCTCCAAACAAGGCTTACTCAGAAAGCCATCTATTCAGTCATCAAATCAACAATGCTAATTGCAATTTACAATGTGCAATGTAGCATGCGCTAATAGTCTTATTATAGTCCTTTCAATAATGCAGGTTTAAAATTATTTCTGTCTTGGTGGCTCTGTCTCATTTTCATGAATACTTAAAAATAATTTTATGGCCATCCTCACTTTTCTCTTCTGTACTATTATGATCCTACACCTCCTAGGATTCTTCTGAGGATGAAAAGAGATTAAGCAAAGGACTTCACAGGGCAAGGGCAGATGTTGCAATTCCAGCAGCAGTAGCATTTATAGTAGTTGCTCCTAGTCTGACTTCCCTTTTGCAATTAAGAATCTTCTTGAAATTCATATCCTAGAACTCTAAAAAAAAAAAAAGGAAATCCAACTTATACCTACAAAAATAGCACTCTCACAGACAAAAATACAAATACATCAGCAATCCTTTTAAACCCTTCCCTGGAACTTGCTTTTTTCAGAAGCACTTATAACCTGGAGCTCGGGACAGGAAACAAGGTGGCAATTTTTCTGCCATTAATTCAAGGAGAGGATCATCATCCCACTTTAAGAGCAGGAAGATAAATACAGAGGCATAATTTTGTAATATGGTATACATTACCACCGCTTGATTGTGCCTTTTGAATTTGCATTTTGAAAGGGCTTTGTTTTGTTCATTGTGGTAGCTCCAGCTGTGAACCGGCACATTACAGTTAATCAAGATGTATTTGTTGGATAAATCCCTGAATGTTTATAAAAATAGATATCTTTCCTCCTCATGACATATATTGACCATAATAAAAATTTTAAAACACTGTGAATTCAAGAGAGAAAAGAAAATTCAGTGTAAAGAGAGGACACTTTGCTTCACCGTCCATTATATATGTGAAAGTATGCACCAGCGGATTCTACAGTCCTTTGCATATATTGCTATCAGTGCCCATCACTGACTGAAAATATTTTATGTCTATATTGATCTTGTAACTATTAGCTCCTTGAGGATTTTTACTCATCTTTATTATATCAGAGACATTCAATTAAATATTAGTTGGATGGATAGAGTTGATTAGTGAATTAATTAATAAGTAGTACCAGCAAATAAAAATTGTCAGTGAATTGTGTGAGACTTGTCTAATGATATGTTTGAGGACCCAACCTTATGAAGTTTAAAAGCTAGTTTCAAATTAATCACACTGATACCAAGAAGCTTAACTGGATGCCAGAATAAAGTATGACACTATTAATAAAAATATATATAAAATTCAGTACCCCAAAATAAAATCATCAATGTCCAGCATGCAATAAAAGTATCAAGCATGCAAAGAAGCAGGACAAGATATGAAAAAAATCAATTAAAAAGACCCTCCAAAATGAAAGAGAAAGCATTAGCAGACAAGAGTGTTAAAATGGTAAATATAAACATATTTCATTTTTTTTTAAAGAAAACATGAATTTAAAAAAATGGGAGATATACAAAACAGAAATTTTAGGGATGGAAAATAAAATATCAAATAAAATTACGCTGGATGAGACCAACAGCAGATTGGAGTAGATACTGTACAAGAAAAGATCAGTCAGCTTGGAGAAAGAGCAATAGAAAATATCCAAAAGGAACTAGAAACAGATAAAAGATTTAAAAAGAAACTGAAGAGTTGGAATGACCTGTGGGACAATATAATGCAGTAATTAGAATTCCAGAAGGAGAGAAGAGAGAAGGGAAGGCAATTTTCCAAATCTTATCAAAATTATAAAGTCACAGATCCTTTTATATTATGCTATCACTATCATTATTATGATATACAGAAATTGCTTATTAGCTATATAAAAATTCAACAACACAATTCAATAATAATTGCAAGCATTTGTATAAGCAGATAAGGACACTGATTCCCAGAAATATTATGGCAGTGTGCTCAATGTATCTGAACACTTACATGAATCCAGGTCTCAAATTCAGGAGATCAGACAAGCCCCTAACCACTGTACCATCCGGCCTGCGTGCCGTCTGTGCCAAGGACAGACGTTAACATACTAAAACTTAAGTTAGAGGTGCACATTTTTATGCTAAACATTATTTTTAAAATAATTCATCTCAATTGTGGTTCTTCACATAATATCAATTTATTCCTTATCATCCAGGATGCAGAATTATGTCAATTAAGTATGTGCAAATTCATAAACAAAGCAGCCAAAAGACCAAGAACATATTAGCATTTAAATCAGTGTGACCTGTCCTAACTGGTTTAGCTCAGTGGATAGAGCATCGGCCTGCAGACTCAAGGGTCCCAGGTTCAATTCCGGTCAAGGGCATGTACCCTGGTTGTGGGCACATCCCCAGTAGGGGGTGTGCAGGAGGCAGCTGACTGATGCTTCTCTCTCATGGATGTTTCTAACTTTCTCTCCCTCTCCTTTCCTCTCTTTAAAAAATCAATAAAATATATTTTATAAAAATAAATCAGTGTGACCTGCCATTTAGCCACTGACTAAATCAACAGTAAACAACTGTGTGTATCTGGAAGAATGAGCACCTGGGATTTTCTGAAGCCACATTTCAAAAGAAAACCAAGCACATGCAAATATCAGAGTTGTCTATAATTATACTCCTTGTAGCCAGAATCAGAGGGTTCTCGCTGACACATGTAACCTCTGCTTGTCCTTTGTCACATATGTGCTTCTCCTGCAAACTGTCAGTGACTTGTCAGAACCAATCAGGAAGTCTAAGGCCATTTCTCAGTGATGGACAGATCTGGACACGACAGCGTCCCGTTTCTGGTTCTGTGTCACATACCGTATGAAAACTGATGCCCCCGTCACTCTGCTCTCAGGATAAATAGCTGCCTACAACAATAATGAGATTTTTAAAGGTTACAAAAATCACAGGATAAACTCAACCTTTAGTCACGTTTAAAACAAATATGTTATCTAATGGCGCAGAGAAAGGTTGTCTTATGGAAAGATGTAGAATCCTTTCTTCCTATGTATGAATAAAGCTGTCCATGCTCCTTGTTTGGGAATTCAAGCCATTAAAAAAAAATCAAATCTAGGGTTGCTCAGTGGTTGAGCATTAACCTGTGAACAAAGAGGTCCTGGTTTGATTCTGGGTCAGGGCACAATGCCTGGGTTTTGGGCTTGATCTCCAATAGGGGGCGTGAAGGAGGTAGCCAATTGATATTCCTATCTCTCTATCCCTCTTCCTTCCTTTCTCTCTAAAACCAATAAAAACATATTTTTAAAAAAAATCAAATTTAGGAAGGAGGGAATAGGGGATTTCAGTAAAAGACCTGAGACCCTGATGGCTCCCAAGGCCTCGAACCGAGGAATTACAGGCTAGAATTCTGAAAGCATCTCTGTTTCTTTCCAATGTATCTACCTTGAGATTTGGCAGAAATTAGAATTTATATTATTCTTTCAAGAAAAAAAAAACCCAATGGGCATATAATAATTAAATTGTTTGCTATTTCTTAAAACGTCTGACACCACTGAAATATACTGAGACTATAAAATAACTGTAAATTATTGAATTAGGAAGAGATGTGAACATGGTTATAAACTATAGACTATATTCTTCAAAGGGGAAAAGGGACATAAAAGGATACCCATTGGATAATTTACATAAATTATCAAACAACATTTATGCTGCCCTTTCCTCATTAGGCTTCCTAACCCAACTTCTTTCATTTCCTCATTCTCTCATTATTATCCTTGTTAGTCACTCTACTACAAAATACATAGATTTTACTACAAAATAGATAGAGGAGAATATCTCCTTCTGCCATAATTCTAGAATCCTACTTCTATTTTTCCAGAATGCAGCCATTAGTTCATCTCTAGGTCTGAAGTTAGCTGACGGTGGTTGTTTGGCGTGTGTGTGTGTGTGTGTGTGTGTGTGTGTGTGTGTGCACGTGTGTAGCTTCTGGGGTAGAGTGAGGCATGCAAGGTTCCTTGTAGAATGGCAGATTCAGGATGTGGTATAAAGGCAGACATCTGTATCCCTGACTCAAAAATATCAGAGATAGACTTCCCTCAAGGGTCTAACGTGCATTCCAGTGTCAAGACAGTGATGGCGGGGTTACTCCTTCAAGGCCATCAAGGTCCCATCTATTGTGCTACAATAATAGTGATTTAAATACTCATGAGATGCAGTGGTTTCTAAAGTACTAAGTCAGTGCTGTGTCATTTTGAGGCACATTTTTAAAGAATTTAAACTTGTGGCAAATGGTTATGGTAGGTTTTAAGACACCTGTGAATATACAACTGGCCATATCCATCACTCAAAAATTGAATTAATTTGGATTTAGAAGAACACAAGTTTGTAGAGAGCACATGAAGGATACTGGGATGGGCAACCAACATATCTGACACTTTGAGATAGTTCTGTGACTACCTTTGTCCAAATAATATCTTGCTCTCCTCACATATTCAAATATCATCTACTTAACATGCCCTATATTGTTCATTCTAAAATTGATATTAAGACCCCACAAGATAAAGCCCAAACGATCTCACTTTAAACCACAATTGTGATGAATCTACATGCAGCAGATACACACATTGTTGATTGTCAAGATATGAACTTTGTTGATTTCTAAAAAGCAGTCTGGAATTTTAGAAGCCAAACGGAGCTGATTAGCAAGGACAGATTGTTGCTTGTCTAAGGGACTCAGTTCGTGTGACAGAGCTACAAGCTGCCTTTGGATTCACAAGTCCTTCAAAACCAAAGATCCATGCTAATGGAACCCTTTTCAGCACGAAGCACCCAACAATCAGAGTTAAAGTTTTATTTATTGGCTTTGACCATCTACTTCTGTTATCAACCATAAGGGCCCATACACTTCATCAACCCCCAACAATAGCCGCAAGCTTGGACAATCTGTCTTGCGTCTTTATTGGGGAAGACTTCAATGGCACAGCCTGGATTAAAGAGCAGCCCACGCATAAAATGGAAACTCATTAAAATAAACTTTCTCAAAGGGGGAAACTTCAGTTCCAATTGAACTGAACTGTTTTTATTTCCAAGATGAAAGACCCATTACCCAGTCATACATTCATGTGCTCTTGGCCTAAAAGCTTTTTATTTGATGACTTTAACTTTGAGTCCCTTCCCATGTCTTTTTTGGAAGAAACATAATAGGAATTCATCCCTTATTGAGCCTGATTGGAACATAGTATCTGTGAATCTCTTAATAATACTTCAGACCTTTATGGTTTAATTTGCAATGGTGTCCTTTTTGTCTGCCTTACTGGCCTTTAATCCAAGGCACAATACACCCACTTTACATGGATTTGCAGAAAAGCATTGAATACCTAAGGATTTTTTAATGTGCTCATTAGAAATAGTGATTTTTTTAAAACACACAGGTATGGTCATTTAGGCAACAGAATGCAAAGAAGAATGAATAAAAGGGTAATGTCAAAGATGGTTGATGCCAATTGTTTACATAAAAACTGCCTTACAGCTTTGAGCCTGAAAACTTCACCTTGAACTTATTATGAGCTCTTTTCAGTGAAAACAACACCACAAAATGAAAAAGTCAAGAGACTGAGAAAAATCTCTGTCATGTTAAAATGTAAGCCATCCTATAAAAGAGTAATATAACTGGTAGTAGCTGAAGCAAATAATAATATTCTCAAAGCTTTAATTTTATATGAAGGACCATTAAGTGAAATGAACCACAATCATGGTTACTTACATACACAGAATATTCAGAGAAAATGTTAATGTTTGAAGCAATGCAAAAACATCCACACCGTGGTTGTACACACATGCTATCAAAAGGAAATTAAGCTCTTTAAAACCTGTTTCATGTCATTAAATAATTTTAATTCAGACTTCTTTGTCTGAGGCCAAAATGAATGTCATGTGCATATTTTAAAAGACATACTAGTTAAAAATATAGATCTCTTATGATAAAAATATCCCTTTAAATTATGTAATTATAAAACTATATGTGGATATGATCTAAATTTTAGCATAATTAAGAACTAGCTTATATAGTTAGTTCTTAATAACAGTCTCTGTATAATGGAAGTGTTATATAATTTTTCAGCAAAAATTTTTGCAGAGTTTGTTAAAAGCCTCTCCATTATATTCTTAATTTAATCTATGTGTAAGCTACTCTAAAATAGATTTTTATTTATGCAAAAATGTATTAAAATTTATCTAAATAAAATCATTTTCTTAAAAAAAAATCTATTATATAAAATAAAACATCCTGCCGAAACCGGTTTGGCTCAGTGGTAGAACGTCGGTCTGCGAACTGAAAGGTCCTGGGTTCGATTCCGGTCAAGGGCATGTATGTTGGTTGCGGGCACATCCCCGATGGGGGGTGTGCAGGAGGCGGCTGGTTGATGTTTCTCTCTCATCGACGTTTCTGGTTCTCTATTTCTCTCCCTTCCTCTCTGTAAAAAATCAATAAAATATATTTTGAAAAAACCACAAAAACAAAATAAAATAAAACAGCCTAACATAGTACAAAATCACATGTAATCACAAATGACAAACTATAGGAAAATATTTGATGCTTACTTATGTTAAAAACTAGGCAACAGACCCCAAATGGAGTCATGTACTAAGCCCCATATCACTAAACCAAGACCTAATACCTACTTTAGTTATAGTTTTATCCAGGACAATCTGACATTACCTGATTAGCACTAGTGAGGTAATGGGCCTGAGAGACCCCTGCTGTCTCCAGAAAAAAGGTTACCTCGCCATCATCAGCTGTTTCCTAATATAACCTCCTTCTCGCTGTAGAAGTCTTTCATTTTGTACAACTCTTTGGAGGTCCCTTCTATATGCTTGCTGGATTCATAAATCCCTGAATAAAGCTACTAAGATCTTCAAAATTTACTCAGTTTAATTTTGTTTCTTAATGCTTAGTTCTTTATCTATAAAGTCAATCTCAACTTTCCTGCATATTTTTGTTTTGTGGTTGTTTTTGTTTTTAATAGGAAATGTATTAAAACTTGAACATTAAAAAATATTTTTATTTATTTCAGAGAGGAAGGGAGAGGGCAAGAGAGAGAAGACACATCATTGATTGGCTGCTTCTGCACACCCCCCACTGGCAATCAAGCCCACAACTTGGGCATGTGCCTTTGACAGGAATCAAAGCTGAGACCCTTCAGTCTGCAGGCAGACGCTCTATCCACTGAGCCAAACCAGCTAGGGTCAGAACTTGAACATTTTAACTAACAAACAACAAAACAAAACCCACTACCAGTAAAATGACAAACAACCCTGTCATTCACCAAGTTACACAACTAGCTCAAGTACAAGATAAACATTTGTGCTGGCTGTTAAAAACTTACTCTAAGTGAATCCTGTGCTTTGCTCAGCCAAAATCACAGTGTTTCTTCACTTCTTTTTTTTAATACCTTAATTTCTATATTTTATTTTAAATATTTTTTGGTTTTACAACGTCTACCCTATTACCAATATGATACTTGAGCTTTATTATTTTTTGGACTTTTCTATACAGTTGAAATATTTCATCATAAAATATGCTCTGCTCTCCCTCCCATCATCTTCTGCCTCTCGTACTTAATAAATGTTCTTTGTTTGTTGTTGCTCCAGTCTCTGCTCCTCTTTTCCTTGCACACTGAGGTCATCAGCTTCTCTCTCTCCATCATGACTTGGCTCACTTTCCTCTGGCCTTCGAGCAGTCTGTCCTTGGGCTCTGGACCACTCCAGCGGGGGAATCAACTTTGTTTCTGATCTTGCCACGCATATCCTTCCACATATGGAGCCACTAAAATTTTTATTATAGATAGAATTTTCTGTTTTCGGAAGCAGAAATACTGTTAACAACTTAAGTTAAAAATCTAAATTAGAAGTATATTATTTTCCGTGAAGCGCATAATCTTAAATCCTCCTAAACACACATGTGTAGAATTTTGGGCCAGCTGACTTTCCTTCCAGACCCTAAGTTTTTATTTGGGAATTTTTCCATGATTTAAGTATTAGCCTATGGCAACCTAAAGAGATGTTTGCATCAACTCAAAGAAGAAAGTTAAAAGATTTTTTTGCTTTTACAAATAATGTGTGTCAACGAATGTGATAGGTTAAATACAATGTTTTTTTTTTCATGTAAAGAGTTGTTTAAACTTTGATGTGCATTTATTAGATAAAAATTTATGCAGCTTTGCCCAATAAAATTCTTTCACTGCAAAATAATAATAATAATAATAATAATAATCATCATCATCATCAACAGGGTCTCAGGGAAAATTCATATAGTTCTGCCTCATTTTAAGCAAAATTAGCATGCAAATGAGAGGTGAAGGATGACTAAAAGACTCATGTTTGTAATGCATAGACATAGAAATATGGATTATTTCACCAAGAAACTTTGTTCATAAAAATTTTGATTATTGTTAATTAGACACTGTGCTCACCTAAAAAGATATCTTATGAAACTTGCATTTAATATAAACCATTTCTATTTTTTATGTAACATAATGGGGCATTCCATTCATTCTTCCTTATTATCAGAAGGTTGAGTATAAAAGTTTAGAAACTATGATTAATTTCTTGTTTAATGAAACTGGCCAAAGCTCCCACAGCTTTAAGAAGACCACTCTGGAGATTCTGTTTTCTGAATGTGAAGATTTTTCATCGTCAGCAGCATGGCTAGTGTGTGAGTACAATGGGAAACTGCACTTGGGAGCAATGGCCTCTCTAGGCCACCAATGAACATGGATGACAGGAGCAGCCAAAACCTGTCTAGGATGTGCTTGCCTGACCTTATACGACCCCTCAGAGAAGTTGACAAAACACACCCAGTGTTGAAAGTACGGATGCAAACATTAACCACAAAAATCACTTTCATTGAAACAAATTTGGCTGTCATTTAAATAAATCATATAAATGGAATATAACTTTCAATAAAGTATTAGATGAGAAATAGCTTTTAAAATTTGCACATTTTAATGCACATAAAATTTGCACATTTAGTTGTCTACTAAAGAAAATCTAATATGATTAAAGTGCTTTGCTTTTGCATTGAAATTGTTATGTGTCGAAAAATGAGATGGAATAGTAGCTTTTCGCCCCCTTTTACATGTGCTAACAGTTTCTGGGGATGTTTGAGATTTTCATTTTATGATGTCACCTTCTGGTGCTCTCCTAGGAAAACTGGGAAACTATAGAGCAGCAAATTTAAGAATAGCAAACAGATGACTGAAAGGATGTACGGAGTATTTGGGGGGAGGGGAAAGGTGAAAATGTTCCCCCTTTTTTTTCTTTTTGCCTTAATCCTCTCATTTGGTTTAGAAACATAAGGCCCTGTTCACTTCATTTAAGCCTCACAATGACTGGAAGCCTGGTCAATCTGTCTTGTGTCTTCTTAGGGTAAAACTGCAATTGAGCGGAAGCAACAGATGAACAAAGCCCACATTCAAATCTGTAGCTCATTAAAATAATGTTAAAATAGAGTAAAATCTCAATTGTAAGTGAATTGTAGCTGGCTCCCCCCACCCCCTGCTAAATACAAATGATATTAATAAAATCATTAGCTCTGAATAAGCAGTCTTTAAAGTAAAATTTAAAAAAATGTCTCAGTCTTTTTAAAAATTGGAACATTTTGAAAAACATTTTGGAAATAGGTATTCAGCAAAGCACCAGATGAGATAATATCGTAGCAGTCATCCCACCAAGACATGAGTCCCAGAGATTCTACACAGTATATGGAGAAACCATCCATGCAGCAGTTCTGGCTCTGAGGTCCTCTGACTCTATACCGTTACATCAGAGGGAGAGCTTATATACATAAAGGTCATGTGGATTTGCCATGTCACAAGGTGTATCCAAATGCCCACTAAGTGAAATGTATAGTAACCCAGAATTCAGTAGGGGCATTTACAAGTACACATACTATCTCTGGCAATTTGCTTTCAATTTGATCCTGTGGATTCCTATCTGTACCTAATCTCAAGTTTGTGAAAGTCAAATTTTAGTTGGGAACACATTATATCCATTCTTAAGTATGTCTGATGGGTTTTTAATAAAAAGGATCATCACTGCTGAGGCAATCTGAAAACATCTATTAAAATAGAAAGGCACATGCTCTTCAATCTAAAATCCTCACCTTGAGGAAATCTATCCCATAGAAATAAAAGCACCAATATTAAATCAGATGTAATGAAAATATTTAGTATAAAATTTTCTCTTCTGGCAAAACAAACATAAACCAAAACTATGGACCATCCATACTATGGAATATTACATATTAAGCATGTAATCCTCTATGATAAAAGCCTAATATGCTAAGTGTCTGGTCTTCCAGTCGGCCATTCAACTAATCAAATTGTAATATTCTAATAATATGCTAAGGCTGATCAACCGCTTGCTATGATGTGCACTGACCACCAGGGGGCAGACGCTCTGACCAGTAGGTTAGCTTGCTGCTGGGGTCCAGCCAATTGGGACTGAGTGAGAAAGGCAGGCATGCCCTGGAGTCCCTCCTCAGCTGGCCAACTTCCTGTGTCCTTCCCCAGCCCCAATCGTACACTGGTAGGATCCCTTGGCCTGGCCTGCACCCCCTTGCAATTTGGGCTAAGGGACACAAAACTACCCCCTGAGTGCAAGAATTTTGTGCACTGGGCCTCTAGTATTTATATAACCAGATTAAAACAATAAAGCTACTTTCATAAATAAAGAAGAGATAGCTGAGAAACAAGTCTAGGTGGAAACTTTTCAGGTCATGGATTGCTTTGCAGGTCAATTCATTTTTCCATATGCTTCCTTTTTAGTTTTGGGGAAATCACTGAATTTCTCTAAGCTCCCATTTCCACACCTGTGTAAAGTGAACTAATAACAAAGTGGGCATTAAATGAAATCATGTATTGAAAGCAACTAGAAGGGGAAATGATCACAGGAAGCTCTCAATGCATTGTGATTTGGAAATCCTTCACCACACTCACTCTAGGGTTTAGGGAGCTGGCTTCCTTGCTGACAGGGGTATTTGAATTCGGCTGAAGTAGCCACTAGAAGGTTCTCAGATATACACAAAACTGAGTTCTGGGCCTCCCACCAGACCAGAGAAAGGAAAACAGGGGGACAGTAAGTAGAACAGGGATGAAGAGTAACTATTCCTTAGTTATCTATTTGGTGAAGAGAATAGGCACTATGATGGTAGACCCTTCTATATAATAAAAGGCTAATATGCAAATAAACTGAATGGAGGAACAACTGAACCAAACAACCGGTTGCTATGACATGTGCTGACCACCAGAGGATGAGAGCAGAACATGGCAGGCATTGGCCACGCCAGGGATGGTGAAGCAGGTGAGCCGGGGCGCCAGACCAAGGTGGGGTGCTGGTCATTGTTATTGGGGCAAGCCTCTGGTGACTAGTGAAAATTCATTGTTTCCGCGCACTGCAGTCCTGTCTGGTGTTCCCACCTGCTGCCAGTGCTGGAGCCACCACTCACACCCACTGCCGGCGCCCAGCCCTGGCCCCGATCACCCCTAAGAGATTCTCCACCTCCCCCTGCTCCTGAAGGGTAATCAGAGCAGCAGCAGCTGCTCGCACCTGCTAACCGCACTGGCCCCACTCACACCCGCTGCTGGCACCGGCCCCAATAGCTCCGCACTGTCAGCGGGAATGAGCAGGACTGGTGCTGTCAGCACATGGGAGCAGAGTCAGCGGGAGCAGGCTGACAGCAGACAGGGGGCTGGGTAGGGGCATGGAGGATGAGCTGAGACTGCTCCTATGCCCACCACAGCTTTGTGGCCCACAGTTCCTTTCAAGATGTGTGAATTCATGCACTGGGCCCCTAGTTAGTTCACACTAGTGAGAGAGAAGAAAGTTTCTAAATGTTCAAACTCTGGGGCCTGATGATCCACCTGGTGTCTCTTCTTCAGTGAGTCCCGGCTTGGCTCATGGGCCCACGAAAGGCCCACCCTTCCTCCAGCAGCAGGCACTCACCAGGTCGACCCGTGGCCTCCAGGGCTGTCCTGGTGGGCGTGGGGTCAGAGATTTCTGAGTAATCACAAAGGAAGCAGACGGTGTGCTTCATGGATATCTGGTTCCCTTGTGAGGATGTGACTGACGTTTTTTAATTAAACTGGCCCACTGGGGTTTAATTAAGGTGGTGCCTTCTTGAAATGAAACCAAAATAATATATAGTATATCCCTTTCGTGGAACAAGTATGTAGAATAAAAACCTTCTTTTAGCCCTATGACCTTTAAAAGAAGAACAACAAAAATAAAAACAATCAACAAAAATACTCTCCATTGTTTCTCATATTCTCTAACCTTTTCAGTTTTTAATTAGCAAGATTGTTGAAGATTTAAAGTGAACCACAAGCCACCCCCATACTGCATATATCTGAGAAACCAGACTGAATAGGTACCTCGGAGATCAGAAAGGCTTCCATTTGAATGCAATCTCATAGAACTCAGCTTAGAAAATGTGTATTGACTAATCATCCTAAAATAACACAGTTTCATAAAATACTTTGAATCCTTCTGAGAAACTCACAGGGTAAAAAAAGGAAATAACCAAAACAACTTCCTTTTTTGGAAAGAGCACTGAACTTTAATCTGAGAAACTAAACAGATTTGAAATATCCTTATTGAATTTTTATATACATTTTTCATATTACTCTTTTAAAAAAATATTTTTATTGATTTCAGAGAAGATGGGAAATGGAGAGAGAGATTAAAAAAAAATCATGATAAGAGAGAATCATTGATCAGCTGCCCTCTACTGGGGATCCAGCCCCCAACCCCAACATGTGCCCTTGACCAGAATCAAACCTAGTACCCTTCAGTCTGCAGGTCGACGTTCTGTCCACTGTGCCAAATCAGCTAGGGTTCATATTACTCTTAAGTAATTTAAGATACATGCACAGAAAATAATGTTAAAACCCATCATTCCCAAATCCTTTTTACCATTCCTGGACGCACACTATGCCCTGAAATTGTAATCTCGTATCCTCAATGGCCAGGCCCGCAGCTCTTCAGAGGATGACCCTCAGTCTACTGGGGCCGCTTTGCTGCAGGTACAGAAAGTGGGAAGGGCCTGAGGGTCTATGACCTTCCCACACACCCTGTGGCTGTCAACCACTCATGCAATGAGGGAGTATAAACCTTCAACATATATAAATAATGCCAACGTTCTCTGCAGGATTAGGTTGAAGCCCATCCTCTGGAACAGTGGTCAGCAAACTCATTAGTCCACAGAGCCAAATATCAACAGTACGACGATTGAAATTGCTTTTCAGAGCCAAATTTTTTAAACTTAAACTTCTTCTAATGCCACTTCTTCAAAATAGACTCTCCCAGGCCGTGGTATTTTGTGGAAGAGCCACACTCCAGGGGCCAAAGAGCCACATGTGGCTTGTGAGCCGCAGTTTGCTGACCACGGCTCTGGGAGATTCTGCCTGAAACTGCTGCCCACTTCTTCGCCTTCCTCCCTTCTCTGTCTTGCTTTCCTGATTCCCCTAAAGTTTCCCCTGGAAGCTCCCGCACAGGGTTTTACTTCTAAGGACCCTGATCTAAGAAAATATATTATAAATTCGCTTATAACTTATTTTACTTAATTTGAGCCTAAATTGTCATACCTCTGATTTAAACAGCATTTCTCTTTGCTGATTACATTTCCTAATGACATAATTCTGAGCATTCACTGTCTCCTTGCTATTGTTCTGCACAAATTATTTTCTGTTCACTTGAGATCTTCTAATGTATATGTAACCAATGAACCAATTTCATAGTAATTCTCATGAATCAGGTTTTCACACTATATATACACTGACCATACTAGCAAATGACACAGAAGACCTCAATCCTTGAAAAGAATTATTATCAGGAAGATTCCGACATCAAAGTGACCACCTCTGTACCATTACTTCATTCTTCTAAACTGACAAGGACTATAGGGAACAGCTGGCCAAGCGGAAGTCTTTTGGCAAAGATTATACTAAGATACTTGCTAACAGAGTCCAGGAAAATCAGCCCAGAAAGACTAAGGAGAACAATCTGAAGTCTTTTTGACTGGAAGGCTTAGACCTATACTCAAGGTCCACAGCCAGGGCAATTTACTTTGCCAACTCTAAGGCAGAGTTCCAAAGTTACCTTCCGTTTCCGAACATAGTAAATTTAGCAAAAAGGTAATGCTCTAATCACACCTGCATGCCAACCTTTGAAGAAGCATGTTCATTGGAAGTATATCTGAATATTTAACCAAAGAATGGAGCAAGAACATTTAAATTATCCTCTTTCATTATCATCATTATCTCTTCATCCTTTCCTTTGCCACTACAATGGAGAAGTTATGCTTGCCACTCATGTGGACAATAGGGTCATAAGTCTTGGGTTTAGCATGCAGTACCTGCTGTGGTACATATTCTTCTGTTAATGAGCATGCATAACTCTTTATCCTCAAGGAACTGTCCCTGCATATAAAAGGATACATAACTTTTATAACGCCAGAAAGAAGTAAATTCAGCTCATTGAGTTTTCTATGGGAGGATTTGGAAAGAATAATTATCATGAATTGCCAGTATCTTCAGGCAGTGGGCTGGTGCCTTCTCTAAATGAGGAACGTGTTTAAGTTTTTATACTGTACAATCAAATTATCACGTATGTTCTGACTAAATCTATATATACAAAAGCCTAAGCGACAGGCTGACTGGCGGACTATTCCACCATCTGACCTGTAGCTATTACATGCACTGACAACCAGGGGGTAGACGCTCAACACAGGAGCAGCTGAGCTGCGGTGACTTGGCAGCTGTGATTCTTGGGTGACAGTCCCAGAACCAGAGAGGAGGGAACCCGATTCTGGGGAGCATCACCTGAGAACTGCCCTTTTGCAATCCGGGACACCTCAGGGGATGTCGGAGAGCCGGTTTTGGCCATATCCCCACAGGCCAGGCCCAGGGACCCCACGGGTGCACAAATCCAAGCATCAGGCCTCTATTATAATATAAAAGCAACGTTTATTCCCTTGTTGCTTTCAGTAGCCAGAAGACAAGTCTCAGGCCACTGGAGCCTCCTGGTCCCATGCAGACAGCAGGAAGTGCTTGGGTCTTACAAAGATCCTTACCCACACTGTGCTGGCCCCTTGCCTCGGCTGGAAAAAAAGTTTAAGATGTAATTTACATCAACAACATTAATGAAAAACTTAATAAAAGACTTTTCTTCTATTTGTATTCAAAATGTTATTATATTTGTTAAGAAGAAGAAAAGCATTATGTTCTTCAATAGAAATGAAGTGCTCTGCAAAGAAGCTGACACGTGTCAAATATTCAGTAAATATTAGATGCTATTATTATAATTATTACTATAATTAAGAAAGTCTCCAGGGAATTATCACATGCTCTCTAAACAAATCCAGAAAACAATTAAAACTCAATTTCAAAGTGTTTAGGGAATGTTTGCTATTTCCTAAGAGATAAAATGTCACAAAAGGAATTCTAGCTCAATAACAATCTGAGACAAGGAAAGAAAGCTTCACAACTAAATCAAAGACAAGGAGAAAGATAACAGTAATTTAAAGATATATGCTTAAGTTATTTGGTAAAGTAAAAATCTTAACCTAAGACTTCTTGTGCTAAGTACTTTATTACTTGACCAGAATACTTACTTATACACCCCCTCTCCACCCACTCACACACACATAGAGGCAGTCCTCACTATTCACAGTGGTGCAGAACCACAAAAGTAATTATAAAAGCTGACACTGTGCAAAATGAACTTAATAATCTATAGGAAAAACAATCTGATCAGATATATCAAGCATAAAAACCAGATTCCAATATGACACTAACTATCCTATTTAATAGAAGAGTAATATGCAGATTGACCATCACTCCAACACACAAGATCAAGATAGCTGCCCCCATGTGGTCAAAGATCCTGCCCCCAAGTGAGCATAAGGTGGCCACCACAAGATGGCCAGGAGGAGAGGGCAGCTGGGGGGGGGGGGCGGGGAGGACCAGGCCTGCAAGGGAGGGCAGTTGGGGGTGACCAGGCCAGCAGAGGATGGAAGTTTGGGGCAAACAGGCTGGCAGGGGGGCAGTTAGACATCAATCAGGCTGGCAGGGGAGTGGTTAGGGAGTGATCAGGCTGGCAGGCAAAAGTGGTTAGGGGCAATCAGGAAGGCAGGCAGTTTGGAGTCAGCAGTCCTGGATTGTGAGAGGGATGCCCACTTAGGGCAGTCAGACATTTCTTGAGGGGTCCCAGATTGGAGAGGGTGCAAGCTGGGCTGAGGGACCCTCCTCCCCCAGGCATGAATTTCATGCACCGGGCTTCTAGTGGAATTATAAGACAGGGAATTTATAATAACTGTGATGACTCTATTAATTGCTCTGATGGAAAAAGTACACAACATGGAAGAACAGATCCATAAAGTAGACAGACAGATGAAAACTTTAAGAATCAAAAGTAAATAGTAGAAATTTAAAAAAAACAAAAAACACAGTGTAACAGAAACAAATAATGCTTTTGATGGGCTCTCCTATAGACTGGACAGAGCAAAAGAGTCAGTAAGCTTAAACAAAGTTCAGTGGAACTTACCAAACTGAAATAAAGCAAAAGAAAAGAATGAAAAAACAAGGCCAAGTATTTACTTATACTGGGGAAAAAATGTGGAAATTGCTTTTGGAATAAAACTTGTATATTGGTTCCCCCCCCTTTTTTTATTGTAAATGGTCTCATTCTCCTAAAAGCAGAAGGAAAATCAACTAAATGTTAGAATAATGAAGTATAGCTCTTAATTGTATACATAAAACATTTAAGAATTTGAACCAATAGAGTTTATTTTCAGGTATTTTATAGCCTTTCCATCCAGATATACAATTCAAGTAAAAATCAAATTTAATTAAAAAATAGATGTTAGTATTTTTCTTTCACATAATATAGGCCTGCCTACCTATTGATGAATTTAATTTGCCATGATTGAATGTTTCATAGGCTCTATCCCATGTCAATCTCACAGTGACACCAAAACAACTGAATACATTCATGAGAAATAGAATAGGTTACTAATTAAAGTGCTGCTCAGAAAGAATTATTTAAGCAATGAAACTTGTGGACAGCTTAGATATTTTCTTTTCTTTTCATACTAGAGGCCCAGTGCCTGAAATTCGTGCCAGCCAGGGCCCTTCCCCCAGCTGCCTGCAGTTGGCCAGCCACGCCCCCTGGACGAACTCCTGGTTAAGGGGGCAATTTGCATATTAGGCTTTTATTATACAGGATTCAAGTCTTATCATGGTCCCTATATTTGAACAATGAAGGTTGATTGGTGTATTGGGTATTGAGCCCTCTTTTAACCAAAACCCACAAACTTATGAATTCTCTTAACTTTATCCTGTTATTTCTGGTTTTAACTGCAATATAATGCAAAATTGCATCCACAACCACATAGCTGTTTGAGAGAATTGTCACTGCTCTATAGGGAACAACAGAGAAATTTTGGAAGTCGATAAACTATAGATGTGTATCTCCTTTAACAAGTAACCAGATTTAACCACATTTTTATTAGGACTCTATAGTACAATGACAATAAGTTTAGGTGTAGTAATGTCTTGACTAAAACAAAGTGTATGCATGTGTTATAACTGCCTGATCATACAAATAGTTATTAAATATAAACACATATGCTTTTGTCGATTTGTTGGAGAGATTCGTTAATTGCTTAATGAAAGATGTCTTTCAGATACTAATTCCTTCATTTAGCTCAACAGATTAAATTTTATATGAGAAGATATTAGCATGCATGCAATGAAGTGACAAGGACAACCAAAAAGCTTAAATGTTAATGGGTAAAAGATAGCATTTAGGTTATATTAAAAACTAAACAGTATAATTTTCATTTTGTGTGCTTCCATTTGCTCTCTTTCATAGACAAAATGTCTGCTTTAATATTCATGCAAGTATTGCAATATCAAGACTGTTCCTACATTTTCTGAGTTGTAAATACATTATGAAACTTTAAACACTGTATGAAAAATTCCACATAAGGCAAGATTGTGCATCTTCTAATTTGCAGAACTAGTCAGGACTTGAGACTTTCAACCAAAGCAAATAACTTTTGCACTCTACAGTTTTAAGTCATTATCTAATTTTATGGAGAGTCTGGATTTCTAGTTGGCAGAGGCTTTAGTAGAAAAAGAGCTTCACCACCATAGAGTTAATGTTGACAATTTTTTTTTTTTGCAAGAGAAAATTACCACTAATGCCAACAGACTTGTCTCCATTCCCTCCAGTCCCCTTAAACTGCAGCTCAATCTGGTATAATCTTTTTTTCCTCCCCCAGTAGGGTGCAGAGAGCCCTCTAGCTTCCACGCCTGTTTCCTACTGAGGTACATATTGGCCAGCATACAGCTGCTCAGAACAACTATTTGCATCTACAATGGGGTCATCCCACCACGTTCTTTTCAGATCAATATGATTGGTACAAACAATAGTTTGATTTTGATTACTCTATAGTACGCTTGGGTAGAGCCTCTGAATGCCAGTGAATTGCTTAGAAACAATGGGCTGGTTCATCATCCAAAGCGTCCCCTTTTCAAACAGCTGCCTCCGCCACACTCACCCTGACAACGTCCAGAAAAACAGATGGTTTCAGCATTCATGGCCAGTTCGGTGAAAGCCCCTGAGTCAACCATTCAACGCATATTTTTAATCTACTTGATAGTAAGGAGTGTTTCTCTCCACTGAACTTTTCAAATATATTTAAATTCTCTTCTAAATCTAAGTTGGCTTAAAAGGAAAAAAAAAAAGGAGGTATTTTGAAAGTGAGAACAAAATCCCCCCCCCCCTTTTTTTTAAGTCAGTCTAGCTAAGGTCTTTTGTGAAAACTTCAGTGTGCACCCTCATGTATGTTATGTGTTGTAATCCTGCAACACAAAAGATCCCCCCGTGTTGATTTCCCTAGCTTCTGTTGTCTATTGAAAGGCAGGCCTTTAAGGTTACTTTAGAAGCATGCGTATTCTTCCCTGATTTTGTTTTACCACAGAAAAAAAATCAGTTCTGAGAATTATATGGGGAATCACACAAGAGACACTGTTCTTCTTGTGTGTTATCATCACTCATGTATAGAATATATTAAAATATATTTTGTATTCAGTTGGTTGTAATGGCTCTGAAGGCTCAAATACTGATCCTAAATGCATTTTTTATTTTGGTGCTTTAAAAGAAACAATAACTATATTTTATGTGCGAGCTAATATTGCTATACTATTTTACTTTTTAGCTATACTATTTTACTTTTTTATTAAACTATTTTTACAGTAAGCATCAAGAGAAAAAAATGTGTACCCATGAACCAGGAGAAATATTTCGATTTCAAAAACAAATTATTAGAAACAGAAGAGTAAACAACTTAAAAATATTTTTTTTCATTATTTAAGAAATAAAATTTTGGAAAAGATACCCAACCCAATACTACATATGTTCTCAATTCCAGTTGTTTATAGCATTATTCTCTAACAATACAAAAGATATTAAAAGGACATTTTGCATACTCTTGTTACCGATTGCCTTTTGAGGAATGTTTTTATACCCCAATCTGAATTTACAAATCTATAATCTTGTATATATTCTCATTTTAGGAAAGACATTTTCCTTAACATTTGAGTACAAAAATGATTCCATTGTTATCACTGACTTTCTTAGAAATTAGCAGAAAGTATTCATTTATTAAACTAATTTTACTGATCTGTAAATATGACAATAATAATGGTATCTCTATCCCTGAGTTATTAACTGGATGAAATCAGTGCTTATAAAAGCACCTAACACAGTACCTGTTTTATGATTCTTATCATTGTCACCATTATCATCATTGTCATTACTAGAGAAATAAAAGAAAATATACAGCAGAAAAAAAAAAAGAAAAAAAAAACCTAAGTAAGACACCCAATGGGCAACGCTAAACACTTAAAAGGGAGAAAGTTAAGGCCCGGGCCTGGCCCGTGACCCTCTGCACTTGGATCCTCACCATTCAGGACCTGTGCTTGCCCCTTCTCACCAAACTCCTCTTCTGGGGACTCGGAGATGCTTCTCAGGCCTCAAAAGTACAGACAATGGTGAGGTGGTTCTCACCTCCACCTTCTTGACTCCTTGATGTTGCCTAGTAAACATCTGCACCCCCTGCGCCCACAAGTTATCCACCCACTCGGTAGCCCTTGCCCAGGACCAAAGTGTCTGCTGAGGGGATAGGACACAGGTGAGCACTGAGATGGGAGGTGGAGTTTTTCCACTCCATGTGCATATGTCCTCACATGCCTCCCGCCTATAAGTACAAACCAATAGAAACTAGCCTCTCCTCTGAGTCATGTGTCAGTTATTGCCCAATACTATATATCTGCTTCCCTTTCCTTCTAAGAATGGTCTATGTTTGCTGCCCTCGTTCCTCACCTCCATTCCCACCGTGGGCTTCTGCACCAAATGCCCCGCTAAAACTATAATAATGATCCGGTTGGTTGGCAAGGATCCCCTAATTGCCCAATCCAGTGAACACTTCTCAGTCCCAAGGACATTCTACTTTGCTGCAGAATCAGGACACAAGAGGGATTAAGAGGAGATTTGACACACTCTTATAAACTGCCTTTTGTGGAATGTACTTAACCCTAATCTGCTGACCACCATTCATTTAACCCGTTCATTCACCTGCCCCTGTGCTGGGTTCTGGGGATACAAAGAAGCATTTATTGAATTGTCTGTTTTTGGACAACCCTCCGACATTCTCTCCTATCTTTTCAATCACTCTCGCAGATTTACCTTCCTTACCACGTAGTAAACTGTCAGTGTCCCTCAGAGTTCTATCCTCTATGTCTGTTCTTGGTCTACTAACCTTCATTATCTATCAGTTCATTCAACAAAACCCTCACTAAGCACCTCCTTTATCTAAATTTTATCCATGCCTATGACGTCAGTTAAATACAAACTCCAAAATGACATCTTACATTCATTTTAAAAATACCATTAAGCACTTAGTCTGTGTCAGGCATAGGGCTAGGTTCATTCATTGACTGCTGACTAAACTAGTCTTAAGTTTAGTGTAATCTAGGAGAAAGATAACTACACAGGCAATTATAATGATGGATAGAGATGTGCATAGAGAAGGTTAACCTAATTTGCACTGAGGGTTTAGTCTTAAAAATATATGGCCCTAGTCAGTTTGGCTCCCTGGATAGAGCGTCCACCTTTGGACTGAAGGGTCCCAGGTTTGATTCTGGTCAAGGGCACATGCCCAGGTTGCAATCTCGATCCCCAGTAGGGGGTGTGCAGGATGCAGCTAATTAATGATTCTCTCTCATTATTGATGTTTCTCTCTCCCTCTCCCTTCCTCTCTGAAATCAATTAAAAATATTTTTTTAAAAGTATAACAAGGAGAGAGACATCATCCAATTTCTGTTTTAGAAAGATCACTTTGACTATAATGAATTTAAAGAGGGCTGGGAGATGAGTGAGGAGGTGCTATAGTAATCCACGTAAACAATGAGGGAAAACTGGATTAAGGTAGAGGCAGTGGGAACAATAACAAAAAGAAATAAGATAGACTTCAGAGAAATTTAAACATCTCTGATGAGACTTGTGCACCTAAACAGATGCCTCAGGCCTCTTGCCTCTCCCTTTCTGACATAGTAGGATATCATCCTTAGGCCAACGCCAGGTCTTATTTAATATCATATCCCATTGACTTCTCACTGGAGAAACTAGTCCCTCTCCAGTTCCATCCCTGTTGGGTCTCTGTAACCTTGACCCCTTAGAACATTCATAAAATAGAGATGAGGAAAAGGAGAAAATAAATGTGACTTGTCATCTTATCTCTCAAAAGTAACCACTGTTGGTATTTTAATATATCTTCACATGGACATATATAGAGTTTTACTTGAAAATGACATCACACACCACCAAAAACAGCTCTTTTACCTAATAATATGGTATAAACACTTTTTCATGTCAATAAATACCCCTATATAACATATTTTAATGAATGAATATCACTCCCTTATAAGGATATACGATAATCTATGTTACCCACTCTTTGCTACTGGTTGTTATTTAGAGCATTTATTTTTTCATGGATTATAGTAAATGTCATATATAGTATGGACATATAGTGATAGTCATATATTAATAAATCTTCAAGCATCTCTATTATTATTTCCTGAGAATAAATTACCAGAATTGAAATTGCTTAATCAACTGACATGCACATTTGAGGGCTTTCAATGCAAAAGGGGAAATTGCTCTCCAGAAAAACTGAAGCAGTATATGAGAGTGCTCATTGCCACCCAAATCCTTTTCTGAATACCCTTTCTTTTTTGCTCACAAACTAAGCCATCCTAACTACTTACCACTAACTACTTAGGGTCAGATTTTAAGTGATACCTGCCTTCCCAGCCTGTGAACCTGGGCAAGTCTCTTAACCTCGCTGATCTCTTAACCTCTCTGATAGTATGTGAAAGAACATGAGACCACATGGGCACAGTAAATTCACAATACAAGTTTTTCTTCCTTCCACGTGTGACATACCAGCCAATGTGTAAAATGTTTTCACCACTCTGTTTTATTTATCTTTTCAGGTTTATGTCCACTCTAAAAAACACACGCACACACAAAAACATCATCATCATGATCTGCTTTCCAGGGATGTATTGTTATGAAAAGCCAGGCCGCCTATAGGATTAGAAAGCAATATCACTCACTGCCAGCAGATGCCACTACCTGATCCATGATGTATAAGCAGAAAAAAGTCTTAAATCTAAGATTCCAGGACCTGTAAGCAAACCAGTGCACTAGCTAGATCATAGACATTGCCCAACTGAGGTTACAGCAAAACTGTGGGAACTAAGTTTACTTATAAGCAGAGATGTATACTTGCCATATATTTTCATAATTAAATACAATGTCCAATTCTCTATTAAACTAAATCTTGTGTGTGTGTGTGTGTGTGTGTGTGTGGTTTTATATTATGAGATGTTCTCCAATGTATCTCTGATACCCACCGAGTTCTAATGACTTTAAAATATGCCAGTAATAAGAAAAGACATATGGGATATTATGTAGAGTTAAGGTAGGAGAGAATATTTTCCCTATGTTCTCTGTGTGAAATTATACACTATAGTATTTGAAAGAAAACTTGAAACACCTTATGTCTTTTTCTATATGTATGTATACATATATTATATATATGCTTGTACCTTGTCCATATATATAGGATGGGCAAAAGCAGGTTTGTAGTTGTTTGTATGGAAAACAATATAATCTATACTAATAAAAGGGTAATATGCTAATTAGACCAGGAGACCTTCTGGATGTCCTTCCAGATAAGGCCATGGTGGTGGGGCAAAGCAGTGACAGTTAGGTGCAATCAGGCTAGGAGAGGAGGGCAGTTGGGGGTGATCAGGCCAGCAGGGGGGAGCAGTTGGGGGCAATCAGGCCAGCAGGAAGAGTGGTTAGGGGCAATCAGGCAGGCAGGCAGGTGAGAGGTTAGTAGCTGGCGGTCCTGTATTGCAAGAGGGATGTCCCACAGGGATCAGGCCTAAACCACCAGTCGTACATCCCCTGAGGAGTCTCAGATTGGAGATGGGCTGAGGAGCAGCACCCATGCACGAATTTTGTGCACCAGGCCACTAGTAATTAATAAATAATAATACAAGAATGAATTATGTTTCATGTACTCACAACTATAAACCTACTTTTGTCCCACCCTATATATACATAAGTATAATTTTTCTTGCAATATATGAAGAAAGTAAAATCTGAGAAACTTGTACACTCGAATGGTACCCATCAATGTCCTCTTACAAATACTTTGGTTTAGGTTTTCTAGTCAGGAATTATAAAAGCTTTTGTAAATTCACTTTGCATAAACTCATTCTATTACACATAAAGGGATGAGATGAAATTTGAGAGGACCTACAGATAGCACACACGATTAACAACCTGGATTAACAATCTGGAAAAGTTAACAGCGTGTACAAAAAGCAGAGGTCAAATAGAAATTACTAAGGTCTCCCAGTGTTTGAAATGTTATTTTTCACAGGAGATTCAAAGAGAAGACTTCTGTTTAGAATGTACCAGAATTCAATGGTTCCCTTTAAACAGTTAACACTCTTTTAAAATTAAGATGATGAACTCAGATTTGAATAGACTGACAGGAGTTTCTCATAAAAAAAGATTACACTAATTTTGCAAAACAAAAACAATGCCAAATGCCCACTCTCAAGGGCTGTTTTTTATTTTAACTTGCTGAGCCTACAAAATAATTGTTTTGTTGAACTCTGAAGCACTATGCTAATATTTAGCATTGCATCAGCTCCCATTGCTCAGCAAACAATCCTTGCTCTTCATATTAAGTATGCATGCAAATAATTTCTTTGAGCCCAAACGTATCTTTGTTACACCAAAGCAACCCATTCTCAGCAAAGAATGAATCAGACCTTTCATACCAACACCCCGAGGGAATGAATATGGGGCAGGTCAACTGAGGAGGCCCAGTAACAGCCAAACAGAGAGGATTTCTGCTCTCCTGAAGCTTATAGTATAAGAATTGTAAACAGAAAAAAAATAAGTACACAAGTGCATGAGCTAGAAAGTTTCAGACTGTGAAGAGTCTAGAGAGCAAGTGAAAAGGGTTTAGTTGACAGAGCGAGAAGATAGCGTTAGGGTGGTGAGGAAAGTCTTTTCTGAGGAGTTGGCATTTGAGCCGTGCTTGGATGACAAGCTTGAGCACGTCATGGATATGTGCACCCAGTCAAAAGTGCAAGGGGGCAAAGGTGAGCCAGCTTGGCATAGCTGAGGAACAAAGAGGCCAGTGTGGCTGGTGCCCATGCACTGGGCAGCAGAGAATGGGAGGAGGCCTCTGTAAGGGCTCAGTCACCCCAACGAGGAAGTACTCTTCCTTCTGAGAAAAGCAGAAAGCCAGGAAGTGACACGCATGATCAGATTACGTTATGGAAAGCCTGTCCCAAAAAATGTAGGTTCTCATGCAAATCAGCTGAATATTTTTAGTATTAGGATATTTGTGCAAACTTGATGCAGTACATTGACCAATTTCATTTGTAAGATCTGCACGAGGTCTCAATGTTTGAGAGTATCCTCACACTGGAGTTGTGACTGATTGCCCTGATAGTAATTTGAAGTGCTTCAAAAGATAACCTGATATATTTAATTTAAACCAACGTCTCAATGCTTGCCACAATCTAACAGTCAGGGGACACGGCAGTCGGGGATGGGAAGGACCAGAAGTTAGCCCAGCAAAGGTCAGAGGGGGCAGGCAGGATTTGTAGACAAGCAGGCAAGCAGGAGTGAGTGCCCTGGAATCGGGGGCAAGCATTTAGCAAGGCAAGAAGGCACAGTAAGAAGTGTGTGTCTGTTAGGGCTGGCGGGAATGAGGTGAAGACATAAGTGTCTCTTGTGCATCAGTCACCTGCCCTTTGTTTGGTTAATACAAAGGAGTGTCATGGTTAGACTGGAGAAGGAATGAGAACTTTGAAGGAATATGTAAAAAAAAAAAAAAAAAAAAAGGAGGCAGAGATCTGAGAACAGACCTTGGGCAAGGCCTATGTTTATGTAGAAATCTTCAGGATAAAATTGGAGTCACTGAAGACTTGTGAGAGCAGCACACGAAACCCAGAGAAAACGTTTTAAGGAGACTGAGACGTGGGAAAACCCTTTGGCTTTCATGATTTCAAGTTCCACTGGCAACTTTATTTTAGTGGGGAGGCCAGAGAGGCGAGAACTCACCAAGTCCCACAGTGAGTTCAAGGCAGAGCTGTGGTTTGGGTTCAGGGTGACGTTGACCTCATAGCTGGCCACGCATGCACACTTGTGTGTGCGTGTGCTGTGTCTGTGTACATGTGCTATGTCTGTGTGTGCAAGTGCCTGTGTATGTTTAACACAGAAGAGAGGTTTTTTCCTGGAGTAGGGACAAACTGGCTAGTCCTTAAAGATGCTGTGTAGGTGCTTCACATGACTGGAGACAGAACATCCTATTTCTTTCATCTCATTTGAACATCACTTCACTTTTCCTCAGTTTCCCTTTTATCCTCTCCCAGAGCCCTATTCATCTTCCCAATGTCTGGCTTCTTTCCCTCTTAATGAAGGGCTGGCAAATATTTTTTGTAAAGAGATGGAGAGTAAAAATTTTAAGCTTTGTGGGCCAAGAGGCAAAATCAATTACACATGCATTTATATAATAAGAAGGGACACAATATTCACATGTTTCTCATTGATGTAATTTAAAATACAATAATAATAATAACAGAGCACAATTTTTGAAATAATCTAAGCCTAGTAAGGAAAGAAATAGAATTCTTTTGGGGGGGTTGGCATTTCACGCAATTAAATTTCGAAGTTAGTGTTCTCAATCATCACATCAAGTACAAATATTCACCCCAACTTCAAACCACTCCCAGCTTGCACACCACAGGAAGGCGCAGGGATTGGGCTGGACTTGGTTCACAGGCTATAGCTTCAGACTCTGCTCTAAACTCTCACGTCAGCCCCTGCCCTGTGTGCTTTGTACCTGGTGGGTTTGCAGCCGCAACCGGAGAAAGACATGCTTCCCAGCAGTGACTGTGGTCACTTCATCCCCAATTCATCACTCGTTTCCCTCCTTTCCCCCTTCTTTCCTTTCCCTCTGAGGCAAAGAGGCAATTCGGGTTTCACATTCAATGGGATGATTTTAGAACCTTGGAAGAGCCCTATCTTTTAAAATCGAAACTGGCTGGTAGATGAAATTCCTTTAATTTCACAATTAGCTTAAATCTCAACTTGTGAATATACTCGAGGGACAGAACACCCTGACTTGAGATCCTCCCACCAATGGGACTTTACACTCAATGCCCCCACTAATTTTTACGCACAGAGTTTGTTTTGGAAGCAGAATTTACAGGTGCTGGGGTAGGATGGCACAGAGTTTGTTCTGGAAGCAGAATTTACAGGTGCTGGGGTAGGATGGCACAGAGTTTGTTTTGGAAGCAGAATTTATAGGTGCGGGGGTAGGATGAAGGACTATCAAGGTGGAAGAAAGGCATGCAGAAGGGGGCGTGCAAACTGTCATCTGGAAAACAGGTCAGGGTTCACTGTGCACTGACAGCTGGAGAAAAAAATGTTGAGACCCTGCCCCCACCCGCTGGCTTCTGGAATCCTGCTCAGTGTAGCCTTGGCCTCATAAAAGTGAGCTTGGAAGGCACCTTTGAGATCATAAAACCCACAGCCTTGTTTCATAAATGAGAACACTGGCATTCAGAGAGGCTGACGCTAATTTTCTTTGTAATGTGATTTGCTGTTTTATTTTATGATTCTGAGTACTAGAGAAGATGTGGCCTTCTAGCCCTTCTAGGGGGAAAGGGTACAGTTTCTAGGGACTTTCAACAACCTCAGTTGGTGCTTACCCAGCTGAAAGGTTCACGGGCTCAGGGATGCACCGGGGATTTCCAGCCCTTTTCGTGAGAACGGCCAGTCTCCAGTTGACTCAAGTGGAGGATGCTGGTGGGCCTGAGGCCCACATGCAAGCCATTTTGTAGAATCCCAGGGTGAGAGCTGAAACCCTGGTCAAACCAGAGCCAACCCTCCCTGCTTTTTCCCATTAGACAACCGCGGAGTGAAATGATGATGGGCTTAGGAAGCAGCTGGAGGTGTGCGTGAATCGCAGCTCAACTGCTTGGCAGGACTTGTCTTAGGCAATTCAGTTTGGCTCCTGGAGTGATTTGCTCTGTGCAAGGCAAGGGGATAAAACCTCCTTCCGAATAGTGTGGTTCAAGACTGAGTGAGATCCGGGGTTCATGGAGTCTAGCAAATAATAGATGCTCAACTTGCCCGGCTGGCATGGCTCAGTGGCTGAGCATCAACTTAAGAACCAGGAGGTCACAGTTAGATTCTAGGTCAGGGCACATGCATGGGTTTCAGGCTCGATCCCCAGTGTGGGGGCATGCAGGAGGCAGCAGACCCAATTCTCTCTCATCATTGATGTTTCTATTTCTCTCTCCCTTCTTCTCTGAAATCAATAAAAATATATTTTGAAAAAGGAACTCCACTAAGATCACTAGTGCTTTACATGCCTGCTCTCTTATAAACAGGCAGATATTTATAATCCCAGCTTACCATTAGAAAAATAATGGAGAGAAGGAAAGTTCAGGAAGTACCAAGAATAGATGTCATTAGCAACTTCCTAGAATAAGCATAGCCTTCACAAGGATCGTGGTGTCTCCCCAGGTCATGACGACCTGGAATAGCAGGTTTGTGGAGGTGACAGGTATTAAAAAGTGTTTACTTCGAAGAAGACAAGAAATAAATAGCTGGGTGCTGCCTCTCTCCCCTCACTCCTGTGGCAAAAGTCACTACGAAATGTGATATTCTTTTCAGGGAGTCCAGACATGGCCTCAGACTCCTCCACACCGCTGCAGCCAGCCTCCACCAGCTCACTGAAGCTGATGCTTGAGATAAAATTCATTCGCTACCCTGGGTCCAACAGACCGCCACTTACTACGTCTGCAGCCTTGAAACAATTTCACTAATTTTTATGAACCTCATTTATCTCATCTATAAAATGGCATCATCGTTCCTTTTTGCATTGTTATTGAAAATATTTAATAGCATTGAAATATTTTATGTATTTAATATTTAATAACACAGTATACTAAAGTTGATATTCAATACACACAGTTGATATTCAATACGTGTAATTCTGTTCTTTTATTTTGAAGTGCAATGAGCAGGCATAGTTACACAGTTACTCACTGTGTAAACTTGGCAAGTAAACCCCTATCTTCATTTTTGTACCTCTGTGAAAAATGAATAGACCACATTACTCTTTGCAGTAGTTATGTTAAGGTTATTAAGTACTAACATTACATTAGTAATAATTACCTACATTATTTTTTTAAAAAATCCTAAGATCTAGTGAGTGTATTAAGCATGTCTTCTTACTCTATAGTCTATATATCTGATACTTTGACATCTTGAGGCCTTGTGGGCACTGGAGGGATCCCGCCTTCCCAGGGTTAGCCAATTCCTAGAGCTAATAAATGACTCACCTAAAAGCACACCTTTCATAAGCAAACCAACCGACTCAGAGACTCCATCTCAACCACCTCCTTTATCTTGGGGTCTCACCGTCTGGGGAACTAGCCCCTGCCCTAATTACCACAGGGCCAGGCACCAGACAACCAGAGCCTGCTAAAGTCATTCAAACTAGCCAATCCTCAGCCTGCTTACCCTGCCTGAGTTTTCCTTCCAGAAGAAACCATAATAAGGGCCCTTCCCCTAGTTTTTTTCTTGCTCTGTCTATCTCCTGACCAGCCTGATGCTACTCTGTGTGTCCTGCTGTGGTGTGGTATTATTCACCATAACCTGAAAAATAATAAAGCCTACATTTTAAAACAATGAGGCTAAGAGATCCATGACACCGGCCCAATTAAAGGCAGAGCCCTGCACTTCCTATCACACTCTGCTGCCTCCCATCTAGGCTATCAGACCATCCTGATCACCATCTACAGGAAGACAAGCCCAAGGCAGGGTCTGCTGCCAAACAAATGCTAACCAAGGAGTTGGCCAAGCACCCCGGGGTTCCTGCTGCACTGTGGGAAGATGAAGGAGGATGAGGACAAATTATAGTTAGGGTGGCCTTCTCAGCCTGGTCCTCTCCAAACCCAAGATGGAAGGAGGAACTGGCTGGGGCCTTGGCTACAGAAATCTCGAACTGTTTTATCTCACCAGAATCACAGTTTTGTTCTCAAACATCACACACCAGTTGCATCAGAGTAGAAACATTACTGCCCTGCTAATTTCTGAGTTCTTACATCCTCCTTCAAAACCAAAATCAAGGCCCTGAACAATCCAGCCATTACTTCTCTTATTTTTAGTGGATGCGTTTGGTGCTGTTTATGATTACTTACATCTCTAAATATCTATACTTCTTATATTTTTTTTACAAAAATACATTCCATTGGGTTTCCTCTATCAACTGCCAAAGAAATGTACCAGAAAAATCAAAGGAACAAAGAATAAGCATATGCCAAATTAGAGAAAGCAGCCAACAAAGAAGCTGACAGGTAAGTGATTTATAAGAAAAAATTTGGAAAACAGTCAAACTATATGAGTATGGGATGTTAATCTAAAATAAAATTAAAAATAAAAATTCAGAACTAGTATAAGTCTTTAAGGTCATGAAATATAAAAATCTTTAGTTTATGACACTGAAGCTCAAAGTGGTTAAATAATTTGCATTAAGATGAAGCAGCTAGTGAGAAAGCTATTGGTTCTTGAAAGTCTAGAGATTTGAACCCACTCTATCACAGCTACATAACATGAGCAACATGGGTTATTTTGGGAAAATTTAGAACATTTCTATATTATAAACAAGAGTTTATAATTTTATTTCAGTTGTTTCAGTCCAAGATGGGAACCAACATTTCAGAGACCATCTTATATGATACTTTTAAAATTTGAAAATGTAAAAATGAAATTTCTGAAACCTTAACTCATAATGAAAACTGTCTTACAATGAACATTCGTTGCCTCCAAGGGATTGACAATATTAAAAATGAGGCACAAATTTGTCACAGGGGTAGAAAAGACTTGAAATAATCAAACTAGAAAAGAATATAATCAGCTTTACGGACTGGTAGACACATCCTTTAGGTAGAAAATATACCTGCCCTCTACTGATCACCTAAAATCCTACCTAGTGGCATGTGGTTTACAACAGAATGTACATAAACCAGAATATATTTAGGAGCTGGTCTATTTCTAGTCACACAAGTTTTGTTTCCTAAATAAGACTTCAGATTACCATTTTGGTTTGTTCCCCAAAATTTCAGCGCTCCATATGGTTGAAGATGCAGTCCCTCCTGTCTTCTTAACAAGACCTCGTGTGAACTGTGTACAGTACTGTCTTCTAGCCATTCGCTCCTATGCATGTTCCATGGTGAGGAGGAATGGAGGGCCATGGAAGGAGGCAGGAACTGGGAAAGACAGGCATTTTCCAAAGTTGAGATTCTGAATTGCTTTCCAAATTTTCAAATGTGAAAATTTCTTTAAGTTTGCAAAAACTGTTATAAATGATAGCACTGAATATACACATTCAGCTTATGGAGAGTCACCAATATGGTAGTTCTCCTAACTACAACTTAAAAATCTACTGTAATAGATTTTAATGCATCAGTAAGAATGTTAAATTGGTAATTTTATCTTATCTAAAGGAATTATTCGTAAAGCTATGTAAGTCTGAACAGATTCCCTGGGGATGTATCGAAAAGATTTTTGAGAATAAACCTACCTGTTCATGAGTCATCATGTTGATTTTCTTTTCTGACTCCTCTTCTGATACAGGATTAATGGTCAATTTTTACTTATATAACCCAAACAACTACCCCTTCTTCAAATATCTAGAATGTCTGTAATATTGATAATAAGTTGCACACCAGGAAAATGTGACAATGAATTATGAATACTTGGGTGGAATTCATTTAGAAGGTAATGCAAAAAGGTAAGAAAATAGGTTACTTCACTAAGTTTTCATCATGCATTTGAAACCTTGGTTAATGATAAAAATGACTGTTTGCTATAGCACAAATCTATACAGTATTAAAAGCATATATTTTAGCAGCTCATATCCTATTTGAGAGAAAACTATTATTGATGGTCATTATTCACATAAAAGTTCAAATCCTTCCAATGAGCTTTCATATAACTACTGTATGTATTAATCTTATAAACCAAAATTAACCAAAAGCTCCATATTATTCTTTTCTCCAAAACATCTTCCATCTGTATTTTGTTATTCATTGTTGTAATCACTAGAGGATAATAAATGCTTTTAAAGATATTTCTTATATTAATAAATAGTTATATATTTAGATAGCTATTCATAAAAATACACAAAAATCTAAAATACAGGAGGTGAACTAAGAGGCATTATTTATATTTCAAGGAGCAGTTATTTTGTAATTTTCTGATGCATTTCTAGTATTTCATTTATTTTTAAAAACTAATTTACTCATATTTTTCTGTGTCAATTTTCCAAGTGAGACTATTTTATAAAGTCACATTTAACTTAGTGACTGACCTACAATCAACCTGAATTGTTTATATATAATGAGAGGGTGACAACTGTAGAGACAATTGACTGAGAGTCTTGTGTATACCTAACACTGTACTACGCACTCAACATCACTATCTCATTTACTCCTCAAGTCAAAACTATGTGGTATATCTTATTACTCCCAGTTTACTCAGGAGAAAACTGAGGCCCAGAGAAGGTAAGTAATTTATCTAAGATTTTATAGTTGGTAGGTGGCTATGCTTGGATACAAAGATGTGTTTGACATAGACCTAACCATATGCTTAACTTGACCATTCAAAAAACCAAACCAAATTAAAGCAAATCTCCCAATAAAAGAATCATCTATCTTTGAGTGGTTCTAATTCCTGATAAATTTTCCAAAACAAAATGCAAACGATGAGATTAGTGGTACAGGATTATTAGCTACACATCCATTTGTTTTGTTTTTATAGATCACCCATTGTACATCTCTGCAAAAATATTGGTGTATTAAAATTTAAAATATTGTTTTTAATATTCATGACCATTATATGCTATTAAAAACATTCTTATGAGTTAAATTGTCATTGTTATCACAATCATTAGCAGCACACAATTAAACAAAATAAGTTAGATAATTATATATTTTATGAATTATTATTAAACCTAAAAAAATAAAATTTATTGGCATCTAATCCCTAATGAAATGCATGGGAGGAGGTGGAACAGGGTCTTGATTTAAGAAGTCTTGACAAATACATAAAAATTTTGAATCTTCACTTTGTTCCCCCATCAAAGAGATTTTTATGCCTTAAGATAATGGTAAGATTCAACAAAAATTTGAAAATTATAAAAAGAGGAGGCAGGATCAGCTCCTTGGCAGCCAAGCATGATGCCAAGGAATCTATCAAGTTAGGTTGAAAGTTTATAAAGTGTATGAAAATTAAGAGCCCAGAAACTACCTTCACACTATCCCCTGCATGTCCTCCAAGGAACATTCCCCACTTTGTTTTACTTTTTCTAGAGATTTCTGCCCCCTCCTAAGTCTCCATTCCCCATTACATTTTAATTGTTCAACCTTTTACATAAACATTAAGTATTAATACTAGAATATGACCATCCATTATACCCCACAGTCCTGCCAACTGCTGGCATGTAGTTCAATGTCTATAATTTCTATATTTCCAGTCCTTTCTTCTGCTCCTGCAAGGCAAATTGATCCTCTCCCTTCATCCATCAAATATAATCCTCGCTTCTCTCACTCTATGTCTTAGCCCAGTCCTCCACCTTCATTCCATCAATCCAGCCAAGCACACAAGAGAAAGTCTCTTCTCCCTTGGATATTGAGAGCCAGCTCAAACTGCAAACGTTGGGTCAATTATCACTTCTTGCCTTAGGTCTTCCCAGAACAACAAAGAAACTCGCTCTATCCTCCTTTCTGAAATCCAGCAAGAACCGGTGTTCTTACCATTCTTCTTCGCCTCATCTTTATCATTTAGTATCCTCAATGGCATTGTTTTGTGAACAGGCATCTTCACTTCCCACAATGCATTCCTAACCGCCATCTTGGAAAGCAGACTGTCATCAATCCCATTCATGTTTTCTATCTGGCACCACGCAATATTCCAATGAGCCATAGGTGAGATCAATAGTGTGTTATAAAACAGAAAACAACGCAACTTTATATAAAAAATAATTGTGGAAAAAATAAAACTATTGCTTAAGTCATAGAGTTTCGGGGCTGGAAACAGATTTTAGAATTCCGCTCACTACACAGGCTATGTGTGGAGAAGGCAGAATGTCATGCTAATAAAGTTATGGTAGTGTGAGAGGGACAAGATAGTTGACATCCTCCTCATTTTACAGATGGTGACCCCAAAGGCACAGAGAGGGTGAGAAACTTGCCCTGATCTTCAGAGCTGGGGTAGGGCGGGGATGGAACTTGAGCACAACTCTGTTGATACCCAGACCAAAGCCCTTTCTAGTATATTCTGTTACCCTCCTAGAAATGCCTATTACAAAGGGCATACTTTACACACCAGTTATTTAAGGAGCCTTAATTTGCAATAAAGTGTTAGACTATCATAAAGAATAAAACTACTGAACCATAAATCTAAAACCAATATACTCTTCACAATACACATTATACAATAAAAAACACAAATAAAAACCCACAGCAAGTTCCTGGAAAGGGGCACTCCAGTCACCCACAATCCATTGCTGGCCTCTGACTCTATACACAGCTGGTCTCTAGAGCTGTCAAAACTATCCACAGTAAATGTGAACACCTTTCCTTCCCCCATAAATCTCCCAGTGACAAACAGAGATAATCCAAAAATTAACTGATCACTGAATTCCAAGATTAATCTACAGCATCTAAATAATTTGGTGCTGTCACTAAAGACCGTAGTTGAGAGCATCTAGAATTATCATTCTCAACCATCTGATTATCCTGGGGTGAAAAATTATCCCTCAGCCCGGCCTGCCCCCTCTCACAGTCCAGAAGCATTCAGGGGCGGGAGGCGACCTGGTGATCAGGGGAAGGCAACACCCCATCACACCTCTGCTGCTGCCACTGCCAGCAGAGCAAGCCTCAGCCGGCCTTGGTTACCTGAGCCTCGGGCAGCCCTGGGCAGCTCGGCAGCTGACATCTGAGGCTTGCCTGCACCTCAGGCTGGCCCTGGGTGGCAGGGGGGCTGAGGGACTCCGAAGGCAGGCATGCTGAGCATCTGAGGGTGAGCCCGGCCTTGCTGCATGCCTGCTGCCCCAGCAGAGCTATGAGGACTGGGAGCTGTCATCTTGTGGCTGTGGGTGCCACCATCTTTGAGGGCATGGCAGTCAATTAGCAGGTTCCTTCCTTATTGGCTATGGGCGCTGACATCTTTGAGGGCAGGGCAGCTCTTTGAGGGTGGGACAGCAATTAGTATATTCTGTCCTTAATCACATGTCCCCCTATTTTTTATTCCCTCCCCAACAAAAATTTTGTAAATATTTATCTGCAGTCACTGTCTCTAATTTCACACTTCCCATTTCCCATTCAGCCTCCTCTATACAGTTTTTCAGCTCTACCACTCCACAGAAACTTCTTTTGTTGAGATCAGCAATGATCTCTCTACCTTGCTAAACTCAACAAATTTCTTGATCCTCATCTTACCTGACTGACCAGCAGCATTTGACACAGTTCATTGGCCTCTCTTCCTTGACATGCTTTCTTCACTTGGACACCCACTCTCAAGGTCTTCCTCTACCTCACTGATAGCCCCTATCTGTCCTCTTTTGCCCAAGTTCTGAATGCGGGAGTGCCCAAGCCTCAGTTCTTGGCCCTCTGCTTTTTCATATCAACATTACCCCTTCAATCTCAGCTGCTCTATTGCCTTAGTTTTCTGTCTATATGCCAAGGACCCAAAAGCCCCTCTCCTCAACTTGATATTTAAATATGTGACTTTCCATGGGACATGTAATTAGAAATCTGAAATGTAACACAACTAAAACTGAGCCATTGATCTTCCCTTCCAAACACACTCATTCACGGTTGTTCACATCAGCTTTTAGCAGTTCCTTCCCTCTTTCAGAAAATCCTGTCCGTTCTACCTTCAAAACATATTCAGATTCTAAGTACTCACCACCACCTGTCTAACCTGAGCCAGTATCACTTCTTAACCTCCTACAGGTGTCTGGTTTCCAACCTGCTCAGTACCTTGCAGCCAAAGTAATTATTTAAAATGTGAATCAGATGACCTGACCCCACTGTGCCCGATTGTCCAATGTATACTGTTTCCCTAAAAATAAAAGCCAAAGCCATACAATGGTCTTCAAAGCCTCTCATAATCTGGCCATTTGTCATTCCTCTGACTGATTTTCAACAACGTTCCACATCACTCACTCCACTCCCACATCACTGGCCTGCATTCCATTCCCTGGAGACATTAGGCATGCTTCTACTTCCCTGTCCTTGCACTGGTTGTTCCTTCTCACTTTCTTCAATTCTGTCAAATGTTACCTCCTCCATGAGGATTAACCCATGTAAAGTTACACCAGTTCCACTTCCAGATCCCTCTTATTCTGCTCTATTTTCTGCAGCACTCATTCCTAACATGATATAGAATTTACCTATTTATTGTGTTATTTAACCTCCTTATGTGCAGATTATTTTTGTATGGTTTGTTAGCTGGTATTTCCCAAGCATCTAAAACAATGTCTGGCATACATTCGACACTCAGAAATGTTGAAATAAGCCAGTCAGAGAAAGACAAGTACCATATGATTTCACTTACATGTGGAATCCAATGAACAAAATAAACTAACAAACAAAATAGAAACAGACTCATAAATACAAAGAAGATATTTATAGCTGTCAGAGAGGGGGTGGGGAGAGTTATGAGGCTGGGTGAAAAAGGCAAAGGGATTAAGAAAAATAAAATAAAGCCTCATAGACACAGACAACAGTATGATGATTACCAGAGGGACAGGGAGTTGGAGGGAAGTAGAAGAGGTTATTGGGAGAATAAATGGTGATAAAAGGAGATTTAACTTGGAATGGTGAACACACAATACATTTGAGGTATTGTAGAATTGTCTCCATGAAAGCTATATAATTTTATCAACTAACTAGTGTCCTGATCCACGAAATTCATGCACATTAAAAAGCAATTAATTAGAGGAAATATTTTAATATTGCTATTTGCCCTTTCTCTATAATAGAAGTGTTAGAGATGAAAGAAATTTAGTAAAGTGTATGAAAATCTCCCTCCAGTCAGAGTCTGGGGCACACTATGGAACCCAGAGTCGAGTCCCCACCCACTCATGTGTGCCTCGAAATGGTGCGAGACCCAGACCGGGCTGCCCCTACTGCCTTCAAGCCCCACAGGGTGGTGGTGCAGCTTCAGGTTCCGCATCAAGCCCTGCCGGGCAAGGGGTGCAGCCTCAGGTCCTCCAGCCCAGTGCCAGGTGGAGGGCATGGCCTCAGGTCCCCCAGTGCAGCCTCAGGTCCCCTAGGCCGGCACTAGGCAGAGGGCATAGTCTCAGATCCCCCAGTGCAGCCTCAGCTCCCCCTGGACCCAGTGTGAGGGTGCGAGGGTGTAAGGACTATTTGCAAATAACTATTATATAGGATATCCCTTTTATATATCTATATAAAAGCCTAATATGCAAATTGTACCCAGAGGCGTTCAACTGGGAGACCAATCACTTGCTATGACATGGGCTGACCACCAGGGATGGCACAGAATGAAGGAAGGCCCTGAACAGCAGCCAGAAGGCTCTTATTGGCCCAGATTGCTGGCTAGGCCTAAGGACCTACCCATGCACAAATTTTGTGCACTGAGACTCTTGTAAAGTATAAAGTCATATTTGTTGATTAAATAAATTAGGGTGACTTTTAGCTATCTTCTCTCTTTTTGTTTTTGTTTTTTCTTTTGCTAGACAACTAAACTTTCTCTCAAGATGTTGATCTGCTTCCCTCAAGATGAGGCAAATGGCTGCTAGCCATTTCCAGGTTCATATCTTTACAACTCTAGGACCATAAATGAATGGGGTCTCCCATGTCAACTGTAGGGTTTTTTTTAAAAAAAAAAAAAATTCAAGTGAAAGAATCGTAGCTGCCATACCTACCCTTAAGCCAAATATGATGGCCCTAAGGACACATCTTGTGAAAGGATGGTAGATAACATTTACATGTAACATGGAGTGTAGGGGAATATGTGACATCTGGGAGAATTGTCTTGAGCTGACGCCTACCTCAATTTATTTCTACTAACCTACCCATCATTCTGTCCTTACTCCTGATAAAAATCATCTATATGACAAAAGTCTAAGTGAATCTTATAGTGTAATGACTGGAACAACTGCTCACTATGATGTGTACTAACCACCAGGGGCAGATGCTCAATGCAGGAGTTGCCCCCTGGTGGTCAGTTTGCTCCTTCACGGGGAGCGGCTGCATAGCCGAAGCCAGGCTCACAGCTGGTGAGGGCAGTGATGGTGGTGGGAGCCTCTCCCACCTCCACAGCAGCACTAAGGAGCAGTGAGCTGAGCGGTAGGAAGCACGAAGTCAGGCAGTAAGTAGCAAGGGATACCAGATTGCAAGGGGGGATCGGGCCTAAGCCAGCAGGTGGACATCCCCCAAGGTGTCTGGGACTGTGAGAGGATGCAGGCCAGGCTGAGGGATACCCTCCACCCTGTGCACAAATTTCATGCACCAGACCTCTAGTTAAGTTACAATTGAATAAAAAAAAAACAGTGTTAACATATATAATTGCCAAAGACAATAGCACAACAGGGTGTCCCATAGACACTGCCTATTCATTATGTCCAACAAAGTGGTCTCATCCTCTGGCCCCAAACCTAATCTTTCTAAACAGTTTCTATCTTGTTGAATGGCCCAGTTATAGTCACTCAGACTAAAAGCCCCCAAATCATCTTTATACCTTAACCCTTGTCTCCATCCATATGCAACCCAACACCAAGTCCAGTAGTATTTCTCAATTCTAGCACTCCTATCAACAATTGTTTGGGGGTTTGCTGTTTTCTGTTTGTTTGGTTAGTTGGTTAAGGGGCTTATCTCTATCCTGACTATCTATCACACTATGTAATGAAATTGCTGGATTCATCATGTATCTCTATAAATTCTGGGTTGAGGATAGAGACAAACTTTCATCTCTGTACATCCAGCAGCCAAAAAGCCTGAATATAGTAGACAACCAAAACACACACTTGTTGAACTGGACTGAAAAGAACATGTGAAAGGGAAGACTAATGGATCTGAGAGACAGGGGTTTCTTTTGGCTTGGTGATTGCTGGGTAATTCATGTAAATAGTAACAGTTGACATGAGTGGCTTCAATTTCTCCCAGTGCAGGTTACAGACTTAAGAGATCATTTAACTTGACCTATCAGAACTGTGGAAGACACTAAGTGTGTAAACACTGACATATATGAGCATTAAACAATCTTCAATTAATATAGCAAGAAAGTGTGAACATTTGAAGATGGGGACGTATTTACAGGTCTTCCTAATGCAGCTATGTTCCCCTTGCACGTAGGAATTGTAGCTTATTTCAGGGTTTTCAATATTGCAGGAATTTGGTAACTATTTAATAAATAGTGCATACCTACTTTTCTTAAAGGGGATAAGCAACAAAGCATTTTCAAAACTCATCCATCTGCCTCCAAAACTACTTCTGTCCTCAGAGGTAAAATAAATTGTGGGAGATCTTACCTCAACTAAGTAGCAGAGCTAGTACTCAAACTCCTTCTCTCTCTGGTTCTAGAGCCCTAGTTCTTCACCATTCTGCTATATTGCCACCTGAAGTATTCTGAACAAAGGTAAACATGGATGGTCTCCCTCTGAGATACTGCTTTTTATACCAAGAGCTCCACCTGATTTGTTTTTGAAATGGTCTTGTTGCCTCTGATCTGAGTTCTGGAGGCATGCTTAGATTTTTCAAATGTCCTTACCACTCAAACAACTCTTTCTCTAATTCCCAGAAACAGTGTTATTCTCAGTATTCAGGAATGAGCTATTTCTCATCGCCCCAGACTCTCTATGGGATTCAAGATCTTGTGATCCTATTATGTTGGACCCTGAAACTACTCATGTAGCTGAAAAGTGGTCCAACAGGAATTTCCAACAACTGGCTCAGCTCTCTGAATCATGTGGAGCCGTGACTCATATTCTTTATAGTCAACTGTGTGTCAGGTTTCCCAGCATTTTATGAACCAGTAATGACCACAAAGAAAATTGTCCACAGGCTTTACTTTCCACAATGTGATGAGCACTGATTTTATTTAAGGACAGCTCTTTTTAAAATTATTAATGTTTCACTGATTGACTATCTATAATGTCTCAGACATTTTTTTTCTAGGTGCTAAGGATATAGAGATTAATAAAAAGCAGACTCTGATTCTCATACTGGCTCCTGACATAATGGCCTGGAGCAATGTCTATTGGTTGATAAAATATGTGGTGATGGGAATTCTGAGGTACTAGAGCAAAAGATGGTGAAAGAGCTAGAAAAACTCCAGTCAGGCCCTGACTGGTTTGGCTCAGTGGAAAGAGCATCAGCCTGCCCACTGAAGGGTCCCAGGTTCGATTCTGGTCAAGGGCATGTACCTTTGTTGCGGGCACATCCCCAGTAGGGGGTGTGCAGGAGGCAGCTGATCAATGTTTCTCTCTCATCAATGTTTCTAACTCTCTATCCCTTTTCCTTCTTCTCTGTAAAAAATCAATAAAATATATTTTTTAAAAACAACTTTGTTGTTAAAAACAAACAAACAAACAAACAAAAAAACAAAAAACTCCAGTCAGGTAGAGTTTTTACACTGGGTCTAAAAAGGTTGAAAGAAAGATATTTCAATTGAATAATCATAATAATAAAAGAATTGTCCCTGTTTGAAGACACATACCTTCTGGATAGTTGGAATATAAATCTTTTGGTGGTGTTAATTTGAGAATGGCAATGTCCTTGTAGAATAATATCCTTTCCAAAGTGATTATCTAATCTGACTTTCTTATTTATGAGAAAACTGAGTCTCAGAGAGAGTTAGTGAGAAATGATATCGTGCCATTTCTCTGTGGGAATCAGTTCCATCATTGCCTTCTTCACAAATATCACGACCCTGGCTGTTTTCCCTTAATAAGAATAAGTCCTCTAAGTTATTCCCTTGACCTGGTTGTAACTGCGGCATTCCAATGGAAACTTGGAAGCAGCAGTTGGAAAAAGAGAGCACTCACTGCTATGGACTCCTCCTTTCCTAATCTTAAGGCTTCAGAGACCCTGGGAAAGCATGCTCTCAAAATGATAGCCCTTTTCCAAACTCAGCCTGTGACAGACAGGAACCATGTCCTTGATTGTTGCTTCCTTCTTTTTCCTTTTATAAATAATCATGGGTTCTATGGAAGGGGGTGAATTTGAAAATACATCTATGTATAATCATAAATAGTTACAAAACTGTCACTGCTCAAAATGATTTACAAATGAAGAATGATCCATTTTAGGTTTATCCTGAATTTGTGACACAGGTCATGAGATGTCCTACAAATCTGAGTCAACTTAAAATACTAAAAGGCCCTTTTACCTTATCATATAAGCAGTGCTTGAGACTCTTAATTTATGTGTTCCTTTTAATAACAGAGTAACAATTTTTAAAGTCCCAAAACAGACACAAGTCCAGCCTTTGGTTCTGTTTGGCCAGAACTTCTTCTCAAACATGGCTCTCTTAAGAGGACAAATGCAGAGTTCCAAAGAGAGTTTGGATTACCTTAGTCTCACTATAGCAGATTAAGGAAACTGATATGAATTAATCACTTTGGCTCCTATAAAGGAAAGACTACCCCTTTAAAAATATTACAGTTGCCGATAAAGTGGAATGCAATTTGCATGTATCTTCCAATGTAGTGTAATTAAGAACATTTTTACCTACTTACTCAGTTTTATTAACTTTATATTTGAGACGGAAATAATTGGTTAAATACAACAGATGAAGAATCATTAGAGAAGAGATGAAAAACTAAGATTGCATATTTGTCAAATTACTTGAGTACTATTTACAGAACTATTTCCCAGAAATTTCATGACAATAGCACTTACTCTGTTTTATGTATTAACTAGAGGCCTGGTGCACAAATTCGTGCATGGGTGGGGTCCAGCCGGCCTGCCCTGATTGGGGCTGATTGGCTGGGCCAGCCAGGGGGAGAGAATGCAGAAGGTTGCTCAGCCAGCCCCACTCCCAACTGGAATTTTGAGAGCCAATCAGGGGTGGAGCCGGCTGGGGAAAGGGGCTGAGGGTGGTTGGTGGGCTGGCCCTGCCCCCTGGTCAATCTCTCAGTCAAATTCCCAGTTCAAGGGACAATTTGCATATTAGGCTTTTATTATATAGGAGGATTTCTCTCTCTAGTAAAAAATACTCAGTCCTACCCTAGCTGGTTTGGCTCAATGAATAGAGTATTGGCCTGTGGACTGAAAAGTCCCAGGTTTGATTTTGGTCAAGGGCACATACCCAGGTTGCATGCTCAATCCCCAGTAGGGGATGTGCAGGAGGCAGCTGACCTATGATTCTCTCCCATCACCATTGATGTTTCTCTCTCTCTCTCTCTCTCTCTCTCTCTCTCTCTCTCTCTCTCTCTCTCTCTCTCTCTCTTGCCTTCCCTTCCTCTCTGAAATCAATAGAAAATTTTTAAAAAAAATATTCAGTCCTTAGAAATTTAACTACTGAACCTCGCCCCACCCCTCAAAATTGGTAGACTTAGTTTAAAACAATATTCAATGTGACACACATGACCCCAGGTCTACTTGAGACCTACAATGAGTAAAATCTGAGTAGCACAGATAAGGCATATTGTAGACCACCTGAAGACTCTTTATTCTTAAGGAAGAAACAGCCCTGAATCACATTGTCATTGTGACTTTATCCTATGGTCCCTAGAAACGCTGTGGAATTTGATTTCTATTCCTTTCTTTTTTTGGTTGATAGCCCACCCACAGAATAATTAGAAAATTTATTATAAAAATTATTCTGTAGTGGCCATGTTATCTGCAACCAAGTAACTCCACCCACCTGCAGGAGAGTAGGTTTCATCTCTAAGGCCTCCCTGTATGGTAAGTCTGCGGAGTAAATAAGATGGGAGAGTTTTATGTATAAATATGGAGATTTTCCATGTAGAAAGAAAACACTGACTTGGATCAATTCCTTTACTTTAGAAAAAGAAAATGTTCGAAGATGGTGCTTTTGGATTCCTTTTCTTAAAAAAGTAAAAGCCACTTTGATTTCAAAATATGTCCTGTTTTTACAATTGGGGTATTCTGCCATGGACTACTGTCCATAAATGCATCACAGTCACAAGTGCTGTGGCCAAAAGTCTTTACCCTTCTGTAGTTGACTGGTGATTTCATATGTTCTAGGAGTATTTTTATCTTTTGGCATGATGTTCTATACCATATGGTACAACACACTGACAAGCAAAAAGGGTAGAACTAGTTTGAAATCTATACACATATATACACACATATATTTACACATTTATATATTCACACACACATACACTGCATGTAGAGTGAAAGAACTTGCATGTATGCCTGAGAAGAAATGAGAGCCAAGCTACACATTCTACACACAGTACTGAGAGTCTCTGCCCATGTGAAAAAGGTCATTCAAAATCCAAAGCGAGATTAAGCGCTCGCTGCAGGTCTGAATGCATTCGAGAGACCATTGTGCTTTGCCACATCAAGTGATCTTTGAACCGTCTGTAGCACTTTCTCACACAATATTTAATGCTGGTTTTCTATGTGCAACAGGAACTGCAGTGATGGCGTGACAGCTTGTATAATACATTTAGGAAGAAATGTTCAAAGGAGAAACACACTAAACTGTCTTTAATGGATTCCTAGAGGGTGACAATATTCTTCCCCTCTGATTCCAGGTTGTTTCAACATGGTTTTCCTTTGGGAAACAGTGATTTTAAATCAAATTGTACACATTTCCAGAAAGATTACGATGTCACTCTCGGCCTGCTCACTAGTCTTTGTATCAAGAGGCAGAGTCCCCTGGGGAGTGGGAGGAACATAGAAGAAAAGCTCCCTAACAATGGTTTATTAAATTTGATACTAAAAGTACAGGTAACAAAAGCAAAAATAAACTAGTGAGGTTACATCAAACTGAAAAACTTCTGCACAACAAAGAAAACTATCAACACAATGAAAAGGCAATCTATGAAATGGGAGAAAATATCTACAAACTGTATAGCTGACAAAGCACCAATACCCAAAATCTATAGGGAACTCCTACAACTCATCAGTAAAAAAACCAAATAACCCAATTTAAAAAATGGGCAAAAAAAGTGAATACACAATTTTCCAAAAAAGACATAAAACAGCCAACAGGTATACGAAAAACTGCGCAATGTAACAGGTCATCAGAGAAATGCAAATCAAAACCACAAGATATCACATCTCATCTGTCAGGATGGTTATTACAAAAAAAATTAAATAAGTGTTGGTGAGGATGTGGAGAAAATGGAATGCTTGCACACTATTGGTGGGAATGTAAGTTGGTATAATCACTATGGAAAACATTATGGAAGTTCCTCAAAAAATTAAAAATAGAACTACCATATGATCCAGCAACTCCACTTCTGGGTATAAAAACCAAAAAAATTGAAATCAGGATCCCAAAGAGTTATCTGCACTCTCCTGTTCGTGAAAGCATTATTCACAATAGCTAAGACATGTGGAAGCAACTTAAATGTCCATCAATGTAGAAATGGATTTTAAAAAGTGTTATGTATATTCAATGGAATATTATTCAACTTTAAAAAAGAATTCTCACTATTTGCGACAATATGGATGAACCTGGAAAATAAAATGCTGAGTAAACTATGCCAGATACAGAAGGTCAAATAGTACATGATACCACTTACATGAAAAATCTAACTAAAATAATCAAACTCAGAAAAAATATATAAAATAGTGGTTAACAGGGGCTAGGGGGAAGATGAAACAGAGATATTCATCAAAGGCTACAAAGTTTCAATTATAGAAGATAAATAAATAAATCCTAGATACCTGCTGTATAGCATAGTACCTATAGTAATACTGTAAAAAATTTGCTAAGAGGGTTGATATTATGTTAGGTATTCATCATCATCATTATCATGAATAAAGAAGATGGGAGGAAACTTTTGTAGGTGATAGATGTAGTTGGGGTATTGATTTTGGTGATAATGTCACTGATGTATACTTATCTCCAGACTCATCAAATTGTATATATTAAATATATATGTCAAAAAAGGAGGCTATTTTCCATTGCATCTGAATAAAATGGATCTACAATAACCTCAAATCCTCTGCTGAGCCATTGAGTGAATGCAGAAGCCAGTAAATGGGATCGAGAAAAAGAGGTATTTTCTCACATAGTCCATTAAATATGATTTTCATACAACCTAGTGTCAGAGGAAGGAAGATGGCAGGCTATTCGGCCTGCTTTTTTCAGACAATGTATCCTTTTGAAGTCCAAATACATATAGTTATATAGTCATAACTTAGTTCAATTTCTATTTGAAATGCTTAAAAGTTGTATTAGATCTTAAGACTTTTATTTTAGTAATGAGTAAGTGTAAATGTCAGAACATTATTATGAGAAAACTAAAAAAGGATAATAAAAAAAAAGTATTAAATGTTAGGACTTGACGTTAAATACTACATTTGAACTATAAAGGCATTATATTCTAGTTTTATGATTTTTGAGAACATTACTTAAATAAGACTTACTTTTTACCTCTATAAAATTAGGAAAGTTGTTAATAAGGAGGATTCAATAAATTCCATGTAATCCTATATAATAAAGAGGTAATATGCAAATTGCCCATTACTCTAACACACAAGATGGCCACCCCATGTAGTCAAAGATGGCCACCCTATGTGAACACAAGATGGCTGCCCCAAGATGGCCAGCAGGGGAGGGCAGTTGTGGGCAATCAGGCCAGCAGGTGAGGGCAGTTAGGGGTGATCAGGTCTGCAAGGGAGGGTAGTTAGGAGCAATCGGGCCGGCAGGGGAATAGTTAGGCATTGATCAGGCTGGCAGGGGAGTGATTAGGGGATGATCAGGCTGGTGGGCAGAAGCAGTTAGGGGCAATCAGGCAGGCAGGCAGACAGGCAGGCGAGCAGTTGGGAGCCTGCAGTCCTGGATTGTGAGTAGTATGTCTGACTGCCCATTAAGTGGACATCCTTCGAGAGGTCCCAGATTGGATAGGGTGCAGGCTGGGCTGAGGAACACCCTCATCCCCGTGCACAAATTTCATGCATCGGGCCTCTAGTAATAATATAAAGTACTTGCCTCTATGTCTAGTAGGCTTATTGGAAATGCTCAGAAATATTGGCTGTCATTATAATAAATCAAAAACAATTCTATCCTAGTATTGACTCAATACACAAAAATATATAAAAGACTCCAGAATGTTGAAGTAGCTAAACCTAAAGTGGTCACTTTCCATCTTCCAAAGATGTTAATCCCTCCACACCCTGCCCCAAAGGGACAGCACCGCTGAAGTGCTATGGCAGGACACTAATTTCTCACTGGATATGACTGAACAATAAGCCACTTGTCTTTCTGGGATAAAGTGGACTGGGTGTTCATAGTTCTAAAATAAAGCAATGCTTTCATGAGGGGAACTCTGATTGGGGAACTCTGATTTTCAAACAGAAAACGTGATCTCTTTAATATTTATGAGAAATCATCCTACCGTTTTTTGTTGAAAGTGTGTAAAAATCGAAATGTGTTTGATCCTATGTGATTAACGCACACCAGGCTGAGACCTTGCACAAAGGAGCTCCGACCTGTTCAATAAAGTGTCCACCTGCCCCAGGGAGGGGAATCCTGAGCACAGAGACACAAACCCAGCATCTCAACCTGAAAGTTAACAGCACATATTTTTAAACTCTGAATTTTCAGAAGCAAGAATTTTAGGAATTGACAGCACTCCCAACTGCTATGTTTTTCAACGAGGTGTACACTAAAGAATCATTGTTGCACCAATATGTTCTCCACTTTAAATATTCATGATAGGAAAGCACTTGCTTATAAAACTTTTACTTTTTCATTAAAACAGCAGAAAACTTGATTTGGGTGATATTTGATTTATCCTTTTTATTTGAAGTTTGAATAGTTTGATATCAATATCTACAACTCTACAATATCACATTGGAAGTAGATAGCAATTACTGCACCAAGCAGTTAACTCATTCATTCATCCTTCTCTCTTATAGCAAATATTCACTGGGCCCTACTCAGTGTCTAGTATTGTGCTAGGAGGTGCTAAAACTAAAAAAAAAAAGCTCTAAAATTCTATCTTCATTACTCCCAACTATTTAGGATAAAGTTGTGAAGAGAAATGACAAAGGATTTAAATCCTGTTATGGTTGCACCTTTATTAAAATTTCTATTAATTTTTGTATTACCCAATTATAGACTTAATTAATGCTTTCTACTTTCCTGGGGGAAAAAAGATCCTATCCCAAATACCCTTGTGTTGGAAAAAAAAAATGCCAAAGCCATAAAAATGAGCACTGAAGCTATAAAAATGCATGATATAATAGATGTCACCTTCTCTCATTCGTCAAGGTACTTTCTATAATTTTGTCCTTTGCCTTTCACAGAACAGTAACCTGAAGTCGTTTCAGTGGGATTTTACTTTGGATAAAGTACAAAAATATTCTCCTACAAGAAGCTGTTAATCTTTCCTCTCTAGCTGATGGTTCTTTCTGCTCTACTATTTTGGGGGAAATCAGTGAAGTACAGCATCCCATTTCCCTAGATCTCTTCAAATCCTAGAGTCTGGAAAACATTAGAGGGATCGTTTTGTAAAGTATATGATTGTCTAACCACTAGGATGAACACCTGAAACCAATGCAAAATAATATTGAAAATACACTGAATTGAAAAATAAAAATGAAATAATAGTAATTTTAAAAAAATCATCAGAGTCATCCTCAGCTCTCGCTCCAGGCCATGGGCAGCAGGAATGAGGAATGCACCAAGACTGTAAAATAAAGAGTTTCCTGACCAAATCACATCTGGATCACAAGGCCTACCGCCTATGCCTTCTTTTCATTAACGAATCATGGAGTGATTAGGTACATCACAACCATTCAAAGCTTACTCATGAATTGAGGGATAAGAAAGAGAGGCACTGATGCATAGCCCATGAAAATCTGTGAAGCTTGGGACCAAAAAAACACAAAACTCTCCAATGATTATATATGGACATAAGGACAAAGGCGCTGAGTATTTAGAAATATTTACTCTCCATCCTGCTTGTCAGGGGCAATCAAGTCATCTAAGTCCCAGTCTTTCCCATTCTTTGCCTCTTCTTACAAGAGGCAGCATAGTTTAATACAGAGAGCATGGGGGATGTAGCCACTGTGTCAGCCTCTGTAACAAACTACCACAAAGGTGTGGCTTAACCACTACAAATTTATTATCTTAGAGTTCTGCAGGCCAGAAGCCCAACATGAGTCTCCGCTGGCTAAATTCAAAGTGTTCACAGGGCCAGGCTCCTTTCTGGAGGCTCTAGAAGGGAATCTCTTTTCTTGTCTTTCCAGCTCCCAGAGGCTGCCCATTTTTTGGGCTTTTGGACTCTTTAATCTATCCCAGGAGCCCGCAATGGTTGATGGATCCCCTCTCTTGTCCTCTCCCAGTTTTAATGTGTGACTACACTGGGCCCACAAGAATAGTTCAGGATGATCTCACATTTTTAAAATATATTTTATTGATTTTTTACAGAGAGGAAGAGAGAAGAATAGAGAGTTAGAAACACCAATAAAAGAGAATCATCGATCAGCTGCCTCTTGCACACCCCCCCCGGGGATGTGCCTGCAACCAAGGTACATGCCCTTGACCAGAATCAAACCTGGGACCTTTCAGTCTACAGGCCAACACTATCCATTGAGCCAAACCGGTTTCGGCTGATCTCACATTTTAAGGTTAGCTGATTAGCAACCTCCCTGCCCTCTGCAGCTATAATCCTCTTTGCCACGTAACCCAACATAGTCATAGCTTCTTGGTACTGAGTCACAGGTTTGGGCATTAAGGTGTGAACAGCTGCAGGATGAAGGGAGCTTTATTCCACCGCAGCTATCATGGACCTGCAATAGAAACTATTTGCTCCCAAGAACTCTGCAACCTGGGGCAAATTAGGCAATCTCTGATTGTGTTAGTCTCGTCTGAAAAAAATAGTTTCATTATAACTATCTCAACAACCGCAATAAAGATGAAATGAGATGATATAGGCAAAACATCTAAGCACCTGAGCCTGGTATCAAGGAGGGCCCAGACGTTGTAGATTGTGATAAGGAAAACGTTCTGAGATGTCCTTCATTAAATTACAGCAGCCCAGAGGAGGGAAGGAAGGGGACCGAGTTCATCAGTTAACACCTACAGGGCAAAACCAACAAAAGACTGCTCACACTCCTGAGCATGTGATGAAACTTTCAATTAACGTCCTGGTGGCTACCACAGATGGTCTACAAGAGAAAGGCCAGCTGCCACCCACCCCAGGTGCCTCCGCTTCTTGCTTTCCTATGAGCTGTCTAGACTGTTGCCCACAACCAATCCAAAGGAGCAAACACATCTCCCTTCTGGACTATGCCCCTATCCTAGAACTGCCCTCACTCCACCTTATTCTGCCCACCTTGTCTGTAGCCAATGCAAATTCTTTCAAAACAGCTGCCATCGTTCTTCCCCAAACTTGACCTGTGATAGAGCGCCGTCAACTCCAGGATGGTGGGCATGCTGTCCTCTCCACCTGCCCATGCTGCTGCTGGTTTAGACTTCACACCCCTGAACCTGCTCCTTGATGGTCCAAGAAACGCTGCCTTTTATTTATTCTCTCAGTATCCCCAGGCTCTATCACCTCCGTCCATCAGGGACCCCAGAGCTGAGCATCATACATAAAATATGAGAGGAACAACTCTTCATATGCATAAAGAAGGCTGTCATATAAATGTTTGTGTTTTACAAATTAAAATCTTACGTAGTAATTCCTCTGGTGACCCGTATTTCAAGGCTGCATCTTGCAGCATTTATTTCTATAGCCACCGGTCTCCTGGCACTTAGAGTCTGAAGCACGTAATTAACCGTGAATAGTACTGTACAGATTATATTCTGGCCCCTGTTTCTCCACGTCTGTAATAAACCCTGTTCGTGTTTTTCTTTTTTGTTTTTGTTTTTGTTTAAAAAAAAAAAAAAAAAGGCATTCAGCTGCGGACATTAAGTATTTCTGTCTTATAATTTTGATCTTCTCTGACCTTCCTCTCAGAAGTCAACATCATTGTGGGGGAGCTGGAATTTGGCTCTGGGTCCGTTTTGGGTTCTGGCCATGCTTGTTGTCTTACACTACATTGACTCCTACACGAAGGTTTTATTGTTGGGAAACGCTGAGCCACCCATGGCCTTACATACACAAATGTCCCCGTATTACTAAGGTGAACACTCTAAGACTTTATTCTGATGGAGGTAAGAGACTTAGGCCCATCCAGGACAGATTCTGAGTTGATTTCTCTTATGCAAGTATTTGATCATTGTTAAGGGAAAACCAGGATTATCAGCTGGATATGATTACAGTTTTGACCAATCCTCAATGCTGATGATATTAGCAGTTCTCATGAAGCATTAAATGGTCATTTTAATTGACCCACAAAATAAACAGCCAAAGTGTTTGTTTTTCAGAGCTCACATGTTCCCAGAACAATAAATACAACAGGAATGTTCTGGGTGTTCAAGCACTTTTTTTTTTTTCTTTCAAGTTACAAAATAACACATTGAAGCCAGTCTGAAATCTGTCTCAAATGGTAACAAGACCAACCCAAACTTTGCCGCTCAATAAGGAGAAGTATGCAGTCACTGCTTAGTCCTTCCATCAAGAGCCACTGATGGGCCTCGATTAACGAACCTCCCTATCACCTCCTATCGTCCACCTGTTCCGTTCAGCAAACCCTTTGGTAGAAAATGCCTTGGCTTTCAGCTGCCCACACCCTTTTCCTAATGGTGGTATCAGAAAAGAGGACAAAGGGAAAAAGATCCACTCATGATGGCATCCTAGCTCTTCTCATTCTCTAGGCAGTAGTAACAATGTGAGGGACCTCGAGCACCAGGAGTCATGTCTGAAAGTACTTAAGTAATTACAAAGAGAAAATAATTGATTTATGTAATACGGTGATGTCAACAAATCAACGTTTCAAAACAACTGGTTATCAACATAACCTTGACATCTTACAATTAAAAAAAAATCACTGAGTTTTTATTTTGATTAAAATTTATCTTTAACAGCATTGAAATCTTATGTCTTACCTATTACAGCATTTTGGGGTGTGGAGTTAGATAGGTTGAAGGAACAAGATGAAAGAGGAAAGGAAACCAGCAACTAGAAGAAGAAGGGTCTCTGGGAAGTGCCAAAGAAACCTGATCATGCAACTGCCTTCTTTCTTTCTGTCTTTATTGTTGAAAGTATTACTGATGTGCTCTTCTTTTCCCCTATTGACCCCCTTCACCCTGCACCCACTATTCCCAGGCCCAACTGTCTCCTAAGTGGCTTCACACTTTACAAAATGTCTCCCCATTTCTCATGTACTTTGTTTCTCACGTCTGCTTTGTGAGTTAGCTGTTATTGTCATCTTCCTTAACGGATAGTCAAACTGGTCATTGGTTACAGAGTTCCTGGACCCTTTGAATCTCCTGCTGAGGAAGGGGTTCCTCTCTGAGGTAGCTTGGAAAAGGACATCCTCTTCAGGGCTCAGTCTTTTTCTTGTTAAAGACTGTTCATTTAGCCAAAACTGGTTTGGCTCAGTGGATAGAGCATCGGCCTGCGGACTGAAAGGTTCCAGGTTCGATTCCTGACAAGGGCATGTACCTTGGTTGCGGGAGCATTCCCAGTAGGGGATGTGCAGGAGGTAGCTGATCGATGTTTCTCTCTCATCAGTGTTTCTAGCTCTCTATCCCTCTCCCTTCCTCTCTGTAAAAAAAAAAATCAATAAAATATATTTAAAAAATAAAAGACTGTTCATTTAGCACAAGTTCAGTTGTGTTCTCAAAATCTAATATTTTCTCTCACAGCCTCCAGAAGGGTCTGAGGCCTGCTAACACCCTGACATTAACCCGGTAGGACTCTGACCTCCAGAACTGTGGGAGAGTCTGTGTTGTTTTACACCACTAAACGTGTGGCTATTTGTTACAGCAGCAATAGGAAACTCATACACATTTTCATACCTGGAAGTGCTGAATACCTTAGAGTGTAGAAGTGGCTTGGGAATTCGGCAATGAGCAGATGCTGGGAGAATTCTGAGGAGGACAATAGAAAAATCCTAGATTGCCTTGAACAGATGGTAAGTACAAATATGAATGTTAACAACTCCCCTAGTGAGGACTCAGAAGTGACGAGTACGGTAAAGAACAGATATATCATCTTAAAGGATACCTACATTGTCACAAATAGACTGTAAGTAGAAATATTAACATCAAAGGCACTTCTGATAAGGGCCCAGATGCAATGAGGAGCATGTTATTGGAGACTGAAAAAAATAAATCCCTTCATACGACTGCAGAAAGCTTAGCTGCGTTGTGCCCCGAAGTAGTGTGGAAAGCAACAGTTTGTAAACAGTGTGAACTGGGTTATTCAGTTTCATTGTTTGAGACCTTCGTGACTTTTGTGGCTGTTGGGATAGGGTGAATATATTTTGCATGTAAGATGGACATAACAAATCTTTGGAGGTTGGTGGACGTACTGCAGCAGGAAGAATATCCCATAAAGATGTCTATGTCTTAATCCCCAAACCTGTGAATATGTTACCTTAGGTAGCAAAAAGAACTTTGCAGATATGACTAAATTAAGGACCCAGAAATGGAAAGATTATCCTAGATTATATGAATTGGTTCAACTTAATCACACGGGCCCTTATAAGAAAGAGGCAGGAGTGTCAGCATACAAAAAAGAGATTTAAATTCTGGTGGCCTCTAGAAACTGGAGAAGGCAAGCCCCACCAAAAGGAATGCAGCCCTATCAAGATAACCAGAAAGATATCTACACACTAAAACAAAATCCAGCACTCCTCAGGGGAGGATAATGAAGTCCAGAATCTAGAAAGATAGATAGTGCTTATAACCAATAGAATGGCCACATTAAATATAAGGGAGGATGTGCAACACCTGGAACTCACACACAGCACTGATGGAACTGTAAGGAATAGTACAATTGCTTTGGAAAAGTGGCAACTTTCCAAAGTGGCTATGGGCATAAAAATCTTTACCCTATTTCCCCAAAACGACTGAGAAGTAACCTAGATCGATCACACACACACACACACACACACACACACACACACACACATATATATATATATATATATATATATATATATATACATATACTAGAGGCCCGGTGCATGAATTCATGCACTCAGGGGAGGTCCCTCAGCCTGGCCTGTGCCCTCTCACAGTCCTAGAGACCTTGCGGGATGTCCGACTGACAACTTAGGCCCGCTCCCCGCTAGCTGTCAGTTGGACATCCTTAGCGCTGCTCGCCAGCAGTGAGCCCAGCTTCTGGCTGAGCAGCACTCCCCCTGTGGGAGCACACTCACCACCAGGGTCAGCTCCTGTGTTGAGTGTCTGCCCCCCTTAGGGTCAGTGCACATAATAGCAACCATTCGTTCTTCTGTTCAGACTATATGCATATTAGTCTTTTTTTAATATATAGGATATATAGTTGGAGATATACAGATACATATAGGTGTGCGTGTATCTTACATACATATGCACATAATGTGTGTGAATGTGGGTGTGTATGATACTGAATCACAGAGTAGTTACTACTATCCTGTAAAACATGCCTGCTTCTTTTCCAAAAGCTATGAAGAACCTGGTGGAAAAGGAACATAGCCTGGTAAAAAGGGGAAAGTAGAATGATTTCAAAATGAATACTTCTATTTCGAACTCCTGATCTACTTCCACACTTCCTATCACATAAAAGAAGAGACCCACTTCTGGGGGTTGTTTTGTCCTAATTAAAAAAATAATAATAATAGAGCAAATGCATAATAAAACTCACCCTGTAAACTCATTTAGTACTCACAAAAGTCCCAGAGGGACTATTATCTCCCCCCCCCCCGCAGAAGAGGTTACAGTGAGGTAAATGGAGGCACAGAGAGGCACCCGGAGTCACTACTCTGCATACCATGCACTTTCCTAAAGCATGCCACTTTCCATGGAATAAAATGTAAGCAAACTTCCCTCCCTAAATGACCTACGAATTCTAGGCCCTAAAGCATCCACAGGCTGCAACAGGGCGCGGGAATGCCTTCGGGATCCACGCGTGACGCACAATGTGCAACGCAGCCCGGGGCTCCTTGCAACCTGCAAATCCTGTTCGGGCCCGGCGCTTTCCCACGTATGCGTACGTGCAGGGAAGAGACATAAGAAGCCTTTGCCATTCCCCAGGATCCCCAAAGACATCGGAGCCCCCCCATAAATGTTGGCGACCCATTGACCGTGGAAGGGACCGTCCTGGCCACCGGCGGCGCGCGGTCGGTCCCCGGGGCCCAGGGCGCATGCGTGGCCGCGGGGCCGCGCGGGGAGGTGGGTCGCGGGCGCCTACCTGGTGCGCCGGCCGCGCAGCCACAGGAGCAGCAGCAGCAGGGCCGCGGCCAGGGCCAGGCCCGCGGGGCTGAGCAGCGGCTGCAGCCAGGGCTCCAGCGGGAGGCGGCCCATGCCCGCCGTCACGTCCTCCGCCGTCCGGTCCGGCTGGCGCGGCGGCCGCGGTGGGTGCGCTGCTGACTCTCTCCCGGCGGCAGCGGCTCTGCAGCCCGCGTGCTTTCTGGGCTGCGCCCCCCGCGGTCCGATCCGGCCCGGCCCGAGCAGGCTGCCTGCCCTCGGAGCTGCTCGGAATGTCCCAGCGGGGCCCCGGAGCCTGGGTCCTAAAGTTCCCGGCTCCCCTCCCCCGCACACCCCCACCCACGCGCACCGCCCCGTGCCAGACCGGCTCCTGGAAAACGGGGCGGGAAGAGGAGCCAAGGGGAGGAAGGGGTTGGGATTTCCCGTGAGCCTGTCTCGTAAGGCCCAGAGGGGGCGCGGGGGAGAAAAGGGGGGTTAGGGGGGAGTTCCCAGTCCCATAGCCCGCGCCCCTCGGGAGGGACCTACTTGCCCCTGAAGAGGGTGGGTCTGCGTCCGCCGCGCTCTCGGCCCCAGTTGGGGTATCACTTAGCCCCCCCCCCCCCCCCCGAGACCTGCAGAGCGCGCTGCCCAAGCCTGCCTCCTCACCCTGCACATCCTATCTACTTAGAGAGCCTACTGTGTGCTCAGAGCCCTGGCATACAGAGACCAGGAACACACACACACGTAGAAGTCCTGAAGATGCACACAGTCCAGGAAGGGAGAAGACAGAAGCAAACCAGCTTCGGGCACCAGAGACCTGCAAAAGCGCTCCCCACGCCTGCCTCCTCGCCCTGCACATCCTGTCTGTTTCCCGTGAGAGCCTACTGTGTGCTCAGAGCCCTGGCGGGCATACAGAGAGCAGGAATACACACAGAAGACCCGAGGATGCACACAGTCCAGGAAGGGAGAAGACAGAAGCAGACCAGCTTCCTGCAGAACAGCACTAAGGGCCAACATAGGAGCGGTGCGAACCCCACAGGTTGTTCTCAGAAAGAATAAGGGGAAACACTTTTAAAACAAGGGAGAAACTTTTCCTGCTGTTTCACACACGTTTATTCCCTCCCCACACCAAGCTTGTGATTGTCGTGTTAGAGAACATAGAAGGAGGCTTAGGTTAAGTGATTTACCCTGGTTAGTTGCTAAATAAAAAATAGTAATATCCATTCTAACCAAGGCTATTCCAGACAACTGTGTGTGTGTGTGTGTGTGTGTGTGTGTTTTCCTTTTTTTTTGCAACATTTTTATTTTAAGGGTTCTCTCAACTATTATCACTTCAGAAATGGCCTCCATACCTTTGACCTTTCCAGGCATCCTCTCCCTTGCCACCGCCCTAGGACACAGACCTAGACTGCTTTGACCCTTTGACGGTTCAAAATGCTTAATGGCTGCCTTTGAGATAAAGTCATAAATCTTCACTCTGCAATGAGAAGCCCTCCACCGTTTCTCTTTATGGTACCACTCCCGTGGCTAGTACAGTTCCGTATATACTAAAGCCTGAGCCAATATGTCCTTCACAGTCTGCCCTTTTACGACTTACTACATTCATCCTGCCTGAAAACGTTTCCTCTCTTCTCCGAATACTAAAATTCTAGCTCCCTCTCAAGGCCCAGCTCAAATCCCCTTTTCTTCTAGAAGTGACCCCTACCTCTTCTTTGGTAATTCATCTCTTTCTCCTCCATACTTTTAACACTGCCTCTGCTTTTCACCCCATCAAAGTGTCCCACTGGCTGAAACAGGTTTGACTCAGTGGATAGAGTGCCGGCCTGTGGACTGAAGGGTCCCAGGTTTGATTCTGGTCAAGGGCATGTACCTTGGTTGCGGGCACATCCCCAGTGGGGGTGTGCAGGAAGCAGCTGATGGATGTTTCTCTCTCATCGATGTTTCTAACTCTCTATTCCTCTTCCTCTCTGTAAAAAAAAAAAAAAAAAAAAAAAAAAAAAAAAAAAATCAATAAAATATATATATTTTTAAATTGTCCCACTGTATCTGAGTTTACTTCAGTCTGTCTTTCCTGTTGTAGCAGATGGAAACCATCTCTTAGACAACCATGTCTGCACCCACTCTGTATCCCCAACCCCCTCATCCCATATCCTCCAAGAACATAGCTGGAAGGACTTTGCCTCTGTCTGGCTCCTCATCTGCGCTCCAGAACTGATGTCCTTGGCCTGAGAGCTGGGAAGGGCTGAGCCAGCATTGCAACCCTAATGTTTATAAGTATCTTCATCTCTGGCTTATTCCACCGTCCTTCTAAAGCCTCGCCTTCCTCCTGTTGTGGATTCAGTTTTCCAGGAAATATGATAAAGTACAGTGAGCCAATAGCTACTTTGTCTCCTCCAAAAGAAAGCAAATTTGTTTCCATCACTGCTTGGCCAGCAGAGCTCATTCACAGGATGTTGTGCATGCTGTGCATTTCTTTTTCTTTTATTTTAAAAAATATATATTTTATTGATTTTTTACAGAGAGGAAGAGACAGAGATAGAGAGTTAGAAACATTGATGAGAGAGAAACATCAATCAGCTGCCTCCTGCACACATCCCACTGGGGATGTGTCCACAATCAAGGTATGAGCTTTTGACCGGAATCGAACCTGGGACCTTTCAGTCTGCAGGCCTATGCTCTATCCATGGAGCCAAACCAGTTTCAGCCATTTCTGTAACCACAGCAGCAAGCCCCTCTTGATGATTGTCACAAGAAGCCTCCACTTTCATAATTTTATTTTCCATTTGGTTACCTGGAAGACTTTTCTGTTTGAAAATATAGGTCAAAATATCAAGCATTGATCAATTTTTGGAACATTTACTAAGTACTAAACATTTTGTTTTTTGTTTTGTTTTTTATTAAGCAATAACAGCAAACCCCTGCAGTTAAACACACTGTCCCCTGGAAGTGGAACGGAGAAGATTTGGTGAACAACTGGTGTCATTCATATTCCTATGGCATCTGCATTGTACCTTACTTAGAAGATTATGGTACAGGCTTAATACTTTCTGAATATGATTTTTCTTGTATTTTTCATTTCTGTTCAAAGGAGCTTTCATTCTGTAAACTGACCTGGTTGAAATAAAATCTGAAGACATCTTTTACTCCCCTTTTGCATCGTTATATTCAATCCAGTTCAATTTACCTCATACACATGCCTTGATCCACATCACATCTCTGATGGAGATGACTCATTGACCCTCTATATCTACTTTCTCCTGCCTCCTCAGGAATAGCTCTCCATTTTTAGCTAAGAATGCAGCTGTCCCTTATAAACAACTGCTTTCCCAGCCTTCCTTCTAGTTAGACGTGGCCATGTGACTAAGTTCTAGCCAGTAGGCCAAGGGTAACTTACTACTCCAGGAAAGTACCCTTAACAGGAATGGACAGGCCCTTTGCCGCCTTTCCTTTTTCCTGCTGGTTAGATTGTGAACTATATGCCTGAAACTCAAGTGGCCCTATTAGAACATATAAGTATGTCCCAAATACTGCCTTTGGTATTACTTTTGCTTACCTGGAAGTCAAAATTAACTGGGGATTCTTTCATTTTATTTGCTAAATCTGGCAACTCTAGCTTAATTCCAACACAAAGGTTCATAAGGCATATAGACAATGCAACTATAAAATTCTACCTGCCCAACCATCCACTTCAGAAACCAGCCACAAATTGTTCCTTCAACATCTCACTCCAGTGTTACTGTCTTGTGTACCTAACTAGACCAGGGCCTACAGTCAGGCCTAAGAAAGTCATGGGTTAGGCCTTAGACTCCGAGGTATCCAAATGTGGACATGGATCAGAACAGATAGCAACTGGCCTTTCTGATTTTGAGACATATGGAGTTAGAGAAATATAAGAAAAAACCAGAATTGAAAGCTGAGGGAATAAAGGTAGAGGATGATACACCGGAATCTCTACAGTGTGAGCTGTGAAATCCAGATGATGGGTCAAACCTCACCAGCTCAGGTGACTCTCATCTACTAACTGGTTGGAGCTGTCAGCCTGTCTCTATTCTCTGCCTGATCGATGATTAGAGCTTGAATTCTGGCCCTGCAATGCCCTCTAGTATTTGCTCTTTTGTTGCTTTCTTCTTAGGGTCTTCCTCAGCATCAACAATGTCTTTGACAAAAATTAGAGTGAGAAAAGAGGACACGTCTTTAAAAGAAAAGTGTCCTGTCAACAGCTCTCTCAAGAAATACTTTCTTCTTGGCACTCCTATGGCTATACTATGGCTATACTTGGCACTCCTGTGGCTGTTCCGATTGTACTCTCAATTCTCTGTTTGTTTCTTAATCCCTTTGGCCAGTTCTTCCTCTATTTCATCAGTAAGTGTCAAAGGGTTTGATCCTAGGTGTTTGATCCCAGGCATATTTTAATTGTTGACATTTTATTTAAAAACTGAATGTCCTTTTCAACTTATCTAGGCAATACAATATAAATACTATAGTGGCTTAATGCCCACAATCATCAATTTTTCAAAAACCCATGAATAAGCTCTTCTTTAAATTTTACATTTTATATTTTCTCCTTCAATTCATATTTCCATTCCATTTCTCTCTCAGACTTTTATTCTAACATAGTATATTTTTATGCTTGAAGATATTTTATTGATAACATTTTATCTTTCTGCTCTAAAGATATGTATATAAATTGAAATTTATTTGTATATTCTTTATGACCAGATGACCTAAGTGTTATGTTTTCCTTCATCCGGATTAAGTTATCATTGCCATTATTATTGGCACATTATTGATCAAAGAAAAATATATTACAGAAGTTGATAAAAAGTAACATTTAATGAGAAATGCACATTTAAATATGTATACGAATGGCTATGCATATGTAACTCTCTTCTCTGACAATGAGAAACTTGGATCCCGTCAAGCTCAATATATTTCCTTATTTGTCGCATCCCATCCATATGCGGACCTTCCCTTCACCACCACCAGCATTTCCCCTTTCCCACAGCCTCCTCTCTGACACCTGACACATGGCCTTTGTGCAGATGCCTCCTTCACCAGGGCTCAGCTTGCATTTCTACTTCCCCTCTTTGTGTTATTTTGCTGTGCCTCAGCTACTGACTTTTGGACTAAAGTATTCTGAAAGGAAATGAGATAAGGAGGGGAAAGAAAGCATGTGTTTTTACTAATCTTAATTTTTTAAATTCTGAGATGGATAGATGATAGATAGATAGATAGATAGATAGATAGATAGATAGATAGATATATGATAGATAGATGATAGATAGGAAGGACACAGTCTATGAGTTTCTCACCTAAATGAAATAACCCACAATGCCCTCTACTATTTGCTCTGACAATTTCTTTGACATAAGTTAGGGAGGGAAAATAAGAGATGTCTTTAAAAGAAAATTGTTACTATTTTAATCTAACTCTACAAATATATCTGATTTCAAAATATTCCAACACAGACAAAATACCCCAATTTCTAATGCACTACTTTAAACCTGAAAAACGATGAGAAAGTGAAAGACAAAAGCCTTATCAAAAGTTTATGGTAACTTGGTTAAAGAAGCTTTCAGACACTTTTTGATAAAAGTTGGGGTGGATGAAACACAATCCTTTCTTTTGTAATATGAGGGAACTTTTCACTGTGAGAAGGGAAAATGGGAAAGATACATTAATTCCTTGACCACAGGCAGATCAGTTTTAGCAAAAAGTAAAAGTTGAGGCTATGAAAAATGGATTTAAAAAAAAAAAAGTTTTCACTGCCTACAAAGTTCAAACAGATAAGCCAATAATGTGCATAAGAATAAAAAAATGTTAAAATGTCATTAATTAGTGAGAATGAGTAGGCATTGGGCATAAATTACACTTGACTTCTATAAAATAGAACATACAATGGAAACTGGAAAAATTTCTGTTAAATTGTTTGCCTCTTAAAAACACAACTTATCATATCAATATTCAACTCATCTATGTCATATTATTTTAGGTGTTTAGTGAAAATTACCTCAACTATTTAGACTTAAGATGTAAATTACTCTATACATCTTAAAGGCAGGAAGTATTTTTAGGAGTTGGGATATATTTATTTATTCAGGTTTCATCATTTGGCAAATAGTTAATGCCTACAAAAACTCGGTGTAGAGACAAACATGGGGATGTAAGAGTGAGTGAAATTAGATGGAGATACTGTCTAGAATCCTTTTACTGAAAGCAAAAGGAACCGTAACCTAAGCAAGAAAATGGAATCCACTTTCAGAATTATAGATGAGCTTGCCAAAGTGAAAGACAGAATCTAGGGTATCTATGCCTTTCAGCTTCAGAAACCTGAGAACCAGTTTTTGAAATGAAATGACTTTAATAGATCATCCAGCCACAAGTGCCTTCTTCACCTATGGATATCTGTTCTAACTTAAATCCCTGAGGGTATGAATATGGTTGGTGTTGCTTGAGTCCTTTTTCCATCTCTGGGAATAGTTGTGTGACTGTCATTGGTAGTTCCACCATAATCACAAAGAATGAAGTTCCTTAAAGGTTAACAAGGAGGGCATGTAGGGTTTCTACTGGAAGGAAGAAAAAAAGTATATTTGGGGTAGAAGTGTCCACTGTAGTTTTCAACCAAGAACCAACATCTGTATCTGGTTCATATTATTATATAAAAGTCAGTTTATTAGTTTAAATTTTAAAATTGCTTCAATTCCTCCCCTCCCCCCTTCCCTTCTCCCTCTTCTGGTCTTTTCTCCTGCTGTTTCTCTTTCTTTCTTTTATATCCATCCATATTGTTCAGACTTTCTTAAGAGGACCCTTAATCATCCTTGTGTAATTTTTTTTAAAGTCAATGTTGCAATGTTTTTATAATTTTAATTAAAATAGTACAATGTTTTTAATTAAAATAAACCTATAATATCTTATAGCTTTAAAATGTTTTCATACATACAAACATTTGCTTTACAATGCACACATGAATGCTATTCTCTATGTGAAGCACATTAGATAGGGAAGCAGCTTAATCATCAACCAGTGGCTGTAATTTGTAGCATCCACACTTGTGGCCTCGTAACATCTAAGTTGAAGGAAATGCTCCGTAGGAACTGTGAAGGTTTAAAAAAGGAAGGGTGGCCCAAGGAAACAGTTGGATCCAGCATACAAAACAGTTTTCCTTTTAAGGAACCCTCTGCATTAAATATAATACTTTTTATCTTGATGCCATTTTCAAAATTCTGTAGGTTTTTTTTATTGTCCTATTAATCACCATTTTAGTAAATCAGTAGGCTCATTAATGAAACCTTTGCACTGATCCTTTGTTTTCAGTATTTATCCATAACACATTTCAAACATAACGGATGCTACTTTTTTTTTGGTTTGAGGTTCATATTTAAAATCATTGTTTGTTTTCTCTGTCCGTGAGATCTTAATATGCACAGCATGTCTCTCCTGAGTAGCGGCCAAATTTCCCTCAGGCTGGACTTTTAACTACCGGTGGCAGCCCGTCTGGACCTGCAGTCACAGGGGCATTTGGGCATGCTTCAGCTTCAGCTGCTCTGGAAGACGCCTGTCCTTGGTGGTCCGCTGTCCCTCACATTGTGCCTCAGTCTCGGGTCTCCTTGACAGAACAGGCCTCTCCTGAGCGTCCACAAGTAGCCATCCTCTCCACATGGCCTTTGGGCTCGCTTTGAATTCTCATTTTTGTTTTCAGGCTTTTGATGATGTGGAACTAAGATTTGCTAATTTTTGAGCTTGCCTTTTATCTGGTACAATTTCTCATGCCTGTGGCCAAAAGAATATTTAAATTAATCATGTTAGAAAATGCATGAACATTTGGAGTCCCCTTTATTTAAAACAAACCTTTTCCCCCCAAAGTACAAACAATATAACTGAAATCTTTAAAATGCTCCCTTAAACCCTACATGTAATTTGTATGACCATATGTAGTATATAATTTATATTTTAAATCAGACCACTCCAAACATACTCTCAAAATTTCATTTAAAAAAATCTATCTTCTTTTTTTTATAGGATATGGCTTAAAAGAGTTAAAAATACAGAACCTTGATTTATAGAAACTAACATCTTACTGATGACACACAACAGACAGTTTCCAAGTTCTTGTTGAAACCCCTGAGTTCTCTATGCACTGAAACAGATAGGGTATTGCCGGGTATTTTTTGGCAAAGCCAACCTCTCTCCCCAACTCTCTATTACCCAATATTCCCAGAGGATCCAAGGGTAGCTGAAAGGCTTAGAGCATAACTGTTGTTAATATGGTTATGGTGACAAAGAAATACTTGGAAGTTATTCTGCTTCAAGGGCAATGCTTGATTACTATGAAAAGTGAGGTGTACCAAGAAAATTGCTTGAATTTCCTGGCTTGCCTAAATTTATTTGTTGAGATCTTATAAAAACAGTAATTCTTAAAGAATGTTTTGCTCATTTTCCTCATTTTGATGAAATCCTGCACTGATGTCAAATTTTTAAAAAACTCAATTCTGCCCAACATCCTGGTTTTAGCTCAATGAGATAATAGTAAGGTAATAAATTTGCATTGTTTTAAGTCACCGAACTTGTGTCAGTTTGTTAAAGCGACAATAGAAAACTGATAAAGGCTTATGTCATTTTCACAGTCACTTTTCTTCTCCCATTTTGGTCCAGGTTCTGTTTACCGAAGATTCACATTCCTTAGACCCAGATTCTTCTCTGAGTGCTCCCCATACCGCCCTATGGGATCCTCCATGGCCTTATGCACAAGTAAGTACCTTTTCCTCTTCTCCCTCCTACACATAATCGGTCCTCATCTTCCCCCTGAGATGATGCTTTATAACCTTTCTTACCAAAGCAGCTCTATCAACACAGAAGAACGTTTACTTTGCATGTGATCTGCCTGCGATCTGCTGCTGGCCTTGAACCTGCCAGTTGAAACAATGATAGCTTTTTCAATTTTTAACCTCAAAACCAAGAAAAAGTTTAATGCCATTAACATAAAAACAATGTTTTAAATACCTTAGCTCAAGTGATTTTCTGCCTCCACCTGCCTTTATGAGGAAAATGGATGCCCCTTGGAGGTGTGTCTTGTTCATCGTGGGTCTCCCTTTCCTCCGGCACAACATCTGAATTTCTTTGGGGATACTCATACTTAAAAAGCCAGGCTTTAACTACCACCTGGATCTCCTTGGGGGCATTACTTTTATTAATCAGAAAACTGCAGGAGAGTCACTGTTCTGTCACTGCCTCCATGCATGAATCTAGGCAAGTCCTGAAACGGTCACTAGGTCTAGACAGACGGGAAGGCATTTGATCCAAAAGAAGGGATGTTGGGAGATTAGAACCCTTGTGTAGAAGGGCAGGCTTGCCCTGGCCTGTGTGGTCCAGTGGTTAGAATGTTGGCCCACACACAAAAGGGTAATGGGTTCGATTCCTGGTCAAGGAAATCCAACCATTTGAAAGTAGATCAATACAAAACAAACAAACAAACAAACAAAAACACAAAAAACTCATCTCCATTTGGTACTCAAACATTTGGAAGCAAATACACCTATCTTATTGAAAAGTGGTAAGGCAATGAGGTGCAAACAGTAAATGGTTTAATTTTTCTCCAATCACTGTGTTCAACAGTGCTGTTGTGAAACTCTTTCAGGTCTTTTAATGACATCTGCCACAAACTTTATAGACATGTCACTTTAAGGCCTAAAAATGCCAAACCAGTGCAATCCAATTTAAACCTCTGGTCTTACATGCAATTTTATGCACCTCCCTTTTCCCCTTTCTCCAGAGTCCAGCAGGCTTTCAGGGAGGGAAGTGATTGGGGCGGGGCAAGGCCTGCCCCTGGAATACCTCTTCTTTACTCCTCCTGCACCCCACTTCCACCTACAGCTCTTTACTTCTCCCTAGTGTTGATTCAAGAAAAGGGTGGGACTGGTAGAAAACACACATGTATCCTGTGACTCTGGTATTGCACTCTTCATTCAACCAGAGATGGCACAGATAGGCATCGCTATCCTTTGTGTGGAAAACATCTCCTCCTCCTGTGAGGCTCTTGTGTGTCTCTTTCCGAGGGCTGTGGGGAGGAGAGGGCTGGACAAGGTCTCCTTGCTGCCCAGCTCCTGGGCAGAAGATGTTTTCTGGGAGGAACTCTGTCCTCTCAGCCCCCTTCCCCACCAGTTCAACAATAGATTTTCCTTTTGTATTATAGGTCTTCTCCCTCTTAGATCAGATAGAAGACTTATAAGATGGACCTAGTATGGCATCTGAGCTGTGCCAATTTGACAAACAAGAAAGTCAGACACCCTTGTTGACACAAGGTGTGTTAGTGCAAGCTGATTCATTTTGCCCATTTTCCAGATCTCTCTCTTTCTATGTCCCTGCCCTTATAAGGAAGCACAATGGCTGATCAGTTGGGGAATGAGCTCTGCAAGTTTCCCAAATCTCTGCAAGTTTCCCAAATCTCCATTGATTTTCTTGGCACCCTATTTAGGGCAGAGGGCACACTCTCCTCCTCGCTCCCACAATAAAGGGGATGGAAACAAAAGCAGCTGTCCTGCTGGACACTTCCTTCCTGTCCTACTCGCCCTTCAGCTTACAAGGATGGGGGAGAGAGGGTTCTGGGGTGATAGGTGAAACAAGGCCAGGTTGGTCACCCCAAGCAAGCCTGGGAAGAGGGCACCCTGGTCCCCCAATTCTTTGGTACTGGATTGTTGCCATCTTTGTCCTCAGCTTTTGTTCCCAATGTTTAATATCAGGGTCATAAAAAACGTTTCTTCAAATGTCCTAATACAGGAATACAGGAAGATGTACATGCACGGATACAATAATTGTCACAGGTTGGGCTCTCTAGAAGCAGATGCTGAGATGCAGTTTGGGTACAAGATGTTTTTTTTAGATATCAACACCTACCAATGAAGGGGGAGGAAGCAGATTGGGCAGAAGAAGAAATCCAACTGCTGTATTACACCGATAAAGTCATGGTCAACCTATTTGGAACTCTGAATTACAAATCAACCTTCAGAATGTCCCTAGTTGAGTCAAATTGTCCAGGCTTTTATATGATTATCTCACATAGTCACTGTGTGTGGACAACTAGGGGAAGAGGGGGACTCTTGGGAGAGGCCCCCTCTGCAGCTGAGGAGCTGAGACCTGCACAGCACTCCCTGCAGTTTGTATCTGCCACAGAAAGCAGCTAAGACTCTCCTTCCCTGCCCAGATTTTGCTGCTATGTGTATAAAAGACCATAATGCAAAAATCTTTACTATGAAAAAATTACTAGAGTAACTGTGATGCCTTCTCTAACTATTTGTGGAAAAGTAAATTTATAAGCTAAATATGGTAAGAAGTTAAGAAGCAAAGAACATGGTCAGTGTGATTGGGGAGAAGGTTGCCCCCAAACCTAAAATGGCAAAGTAAAATAGTCACAGTATATTCCTTGTAAAATGCACAGTTACTCAAATATAAATAAACATCACATCACACACTCTTATGACTTCTGGAAACAATCAGTCTTCCAGAGCGTGACCAGCAATCATGAAAGTGATGAAACTCATCTCACAAGTCTTCCCAGTGGTGGTCATGGGGGAATCATAAAATGAGCATCTTTTTAAGTAGGCAGTCTCCTCCTAATCAGTTGGAATGTAGATCCCTGCCAAGTGAGGCTGAGGAGGAAGGTAAAAGGCTGTTTGTTTATAGCATGCTGTTGATCATGCAGAAGGATTTATGTGGCTTGTGCAAGAACAGAAACTGACTTTAATGGATTTCTTCCTTGGGTTTTCCCCAATTCCCCCAAACTGGATGATCAGCAGGGGAAGACTTTTTAGAACAAAAATATTTCAGTCTTTTTCAATGTGATTTTTGAATCACAATCATTCTATGTAGATTTGACTAAGTGTCCTGCTGTGACATGCCGTTATATACTGTATATTTGAACTGCTCATAGACTCACTTGGTGTTTAAACACATTTTGTACATGCACGGATAAAATGAAATATATATGAGGACTCACTGATGATTCTTATTTTTATATTTGTCTTCTGAGCATCTTCAAGTAACTTTTTTCACCACAAAGCTGAAAAGTGGTCAGTTCTTGTAAATAATATTACTTTCAGGGAATGTGAAAGGGGAAGGTGGTGTGTGATGATGCATATGCATACGTCATATACTACAGGGCATGAAGGATGCATTATATTTTGACAGCTTAATGAAAATAAATTAAAATAGACAAGAAAAAGAAAAATGGCCAGTTTACTGAGCTCATAGGAGAAGTAATGTCACATAACTTCTCAGCAAAACAAGTGAACAGAAATATAACATTCCAAGGCCTCATTAAAAAATGAGTTGCATCTGACAGATGTGTAGTTGTGCTCATTTTTAATCTCAGCCATATGGAGGCAGAAATCCTACTGAAACAGTGCCTATGCAAGCAGTTAAGCCTATGGAAATGCATCAGAAATAATGGGTCCCCTTCCAAGTTAAGAAGTATAGTAAAATAGACAACTGCATTATCCCTGTAAGTCTGAGTGAGATGCCCAGTAAAGAATGGGCAGTAGGGGATACCTGTGTAGATCTCAGCAGATCATTAATTAGGACTCCCTGTGCTTTTCCACTTACTTTCAATGAAAGTTGTGTTACCGCACCTTGATGTTGCAGTAAATTACTAAAACATTCATTTTAAAAAGAACATAACCCCAATCAAAATTATGAATAATGAAGCTTCTGATTGGGTACATTATGTCAAGAGAAGCACCCCCCACCCCACCGTCACACACATACACAGCCTCCCACCAAACAAGTATCAGAGCATACTGAGCAGCGGAAGAATCCTAAGAGCTTCCAAATATCATACAGGTCTGCTTCTCATGTCCCATCCAAACCCATAGGGGTCAAGATTTATAAGAGCACCATTATTTCCAATAGCTTTTATATTTTTACTACCTTATAAGTAACTAGTTTGATCACATGGTTTGAACATTAAACTGCTATAGAACAGCTGTTTTTTTCTCCCCAAATTTTTGGAGTATAAATAAAATAGATTAGGCAGACTAATAGGTTACCTCTAATGAAGGAGTAGCAAAATTATTTTCTTTCAATCTTATCTTTTGGTAAAAAAAAAATTAACCAACAAATAAAGCTAAATTTCTAGACACCTTCTATATCTAAAAGGATAGTTTTCCATAAAATTGTCCTCTATAATAAAAATGATACCTACATGTTGAAACTCCTAGAACCTTAGGTTGAGGTAAGGTAAATATGACATAGGGGTGGCTGCTGATAGGACACCTCACAAGGTGGCACGTTGTTAATGGGGTCAGCGGGCCTGGTTTTGTAAGTGGAGAAAGTTGATTTTATGCATATCAGGCTAGATCACACTGTCTAGAGTAGATTCACACTGAAATCTGTGACAGAGATGGATATGTGAATCAAAATGCCAACGTGTTCATTTTTCTTCTCAAGTAAGAAGTGCTTTAACTCTATATTGAGGATATCAATAGTGAATCAGATGTGTGATGTGATGAGGGAGAAAAAGGCATTAGGAAATGGGTGTTTTGAAGAGAGATAGCTCTTAGACCAGAAAAAAATATCTCACAGACTTTTCCTGTATCAAAGCAAAGTCCAACTTTCTAATCAGTGGAACACTCCTTCTAAAAACAGGGTTTTTTTCCCCCTTACTCAGGCTAAGTGAAGATTGCAAAATGTATGCTCCTTATTCTCATACTCTATTCTTATTTAGAGACCATTGTGGCAGACTGCATTTTCAAAGATAGCTGCAACAATCTCTGGATATTGTGTGTTGTCCCTGCCAGTTCTCCACTAAGAGGTGGAGCCTATGTGTATCCCTTTCCAATCTGGATGCACTCTGTGACTACTCCAGTCAATGGGATATCACAGGAGTGACCTTGAGCTACTTCTGGATGCAGCCCTTCATTGGCCTTGCTGTTGCTTCTTCCTGACTCTTGAAACACTGGCCTTCAGGATGTTCCTCTCAGAACCTAGCTTCCATAGTTAGGTGCTCCAGAGGCACTCTCAGCTGACCGCCCAGCCAAGAGCCAGCATCATCGGCCGGTGCTGCAAGTGAGCCATCTTGAATGTCCAGCCCATGTTAGATAACTGTAGCTCCATCTGTTAGCTGACCACAAGCACATGACAGACCTTAATCAAGAGCTGTCCAGCTGAGGACGGTCAAAACACAGAACTATGGGAAAGAATAATAAATTGTTGGTTTAAGCCACTAAGTTTTGTGATGATAAATTATGCAGCAATAGATTGTAGAAACAATCATCTACCATTCCCCAGTCTATCTTTTTCTTCAACTAGATTAGGATATTAAATGATCTTTTTATTCTTTTGTATTCAGTTATTCACGAATTACTTTCACAAGCCCTCTTCATTCACTCATACAATAAATATGCATTGCTAGTATATATCAGGTCCTATGATAGATCCTGGAGATATACCCGAAGTAAAAAAAAATTCCTTTCCTTCATAGAGCTTATATCTTATCTAAGATAGGGAGAAAGACAGTAATCATAATAAGTGAGTTCTAAGGACTAAGAGTTAAAGTAAAAATAAGGAAGGAGAACATGAGATGTTAAAGGATAAGTAGAGTTATGGAAATTTTACAGAGGATGGGCAGGAAAGGCTTTCCTCAGGAAATGAGTTAATAATACCTGCAGGAGGCGCAGGAGCTGACCTAGTGAACAACTGAAGGACAGTGGAATGTGCCTGGTGGGAAAGAGCACAGTGCCAATAGGTCAAAGGTGAAAGGTGAAAGTAATAAGAGATAAAGTCAAGATGGATAAATGTTGGGCCTTTGTCTCACTATAAAAACTTTGCATTTCATTCTGAATAAGATATGAATCCCTGAAAAGTTTTACACAGAGAAGTGACAGAATGAGACATTTAACAGAATTATTCTGAGTATTGTGTTAAAAACAGACAGCAAAGGGGCGCAAGCAGGGAGACCAATGAGGAAACGATTGCAATCATCCAGGTCAGAAATGATGGTGTCTTGAATTAGGGTGGCCATTTGATGAGATTGGAACCTAGGATTTTATTTTATCCTCCTTATAAGGTAATATATTAAACTGTAACTTTCATAGATTCTGGCAAAAGGCAGAAGACTCTTGGGTCAGGAACAAAGGACTTTATTACTCATGGCATAGCAAGCGGCACAAGCTCCGTGCTTGTGTTAGCTCCCCCTGTCTTGCCAAGTCCCTTGGAGGCAATATGGATGGGCCCAGATGAGTGCTACATAATTGGTGGGCATGTGCTGCAGCTGAGGAACACTGAGCTCGGGAAATCCATCTCTTTTATAGCAGTAGGCAGTAAGCAAAGCTGCTCCTCGTCCTGGAGGGTGACATTGCCCCATCCCTTCAGGGTGCTTACTACAAGCACAACCCTGAGAGCTGTCCTGAGTGAGCACTGGTCAGGGCCTTACCTTCTTGACATACTTGGTTAGAATGGATGGCGATCTCAGATGTGTTGCCTGGCAGGTTGAAGTGAGAAGTAGTCAAATTCTGGACATATTTTTAAGACAAAGTCAATAAGATTTTCTGGGAATTGATTTGTGAGATTCCCCTGCCCGCCCCCCCCCCCCCCCCCTTGCCAAATGATCAACCTTTTATGAACTTATCTTGTTTCAGAAAAATTTGATCTGTAGGTATTGGGGAGTACTTTATATTTGCCTCCAGTACACCAAATTTACCTCACCCTACCCATAACTAAACTTCAAAATAACATATCCGGGGTTAAGATCCTCAGATTAAAAAACAAATTAAAATCAGAATATTTAACTTTATCCCAAAGTTGTCAACTAATAAGAAAGTGCACTTGGTAATATAGTTTTTAAAAAGTGAATTATTTAATTTTTCTATCTAAAGAAAACACTATTTTCTCATTACAAATTCTATTACATATCATCAGCTTCCAGAAGATATCCACTTTTAAACTGTGCTTTGCATTTGGGCAAATTTCCAGTTATACCCTTCTTTAACTTTACCAGAGATTGGAATATTTACATTTACAGGATAATACTTGCATTATTAGAAAACATTTTTATCAAAAATGCAAATGAATAAGCTTATTACATAATGCACCCTCCTTGTTTTTAATAACAAGGGAAATTAAAATAATATTCAAGCAATATTTCAGCAAACCAAGGTTTGTTTGAAATTCTTAGATTAGTTTCTCAATCTGTGCAAGTTTTTTAATTCTCCAGATTACAATTATACAAAATCAATAAAGAAGAATAAACACTCACACAGCTACAGGATGGTCAGTAGAAAGCCTAATTCAATGCTCCCCTGAAACAGGTGGTACAGTTGTTCTCAATACTGACTATTCACAAAGAATGCCAAGGTGGCATAGTGGAGGTAAGATCAATTTGCATATTACTCTTTTATTAGATAGGATATAAGTAAATGATAAGGTATGGGTGACTAGCTAGTAATCTTTGCCAGAGGCTTTTTTCCCAGAGGCTCTTTGTGATCCACTTGCAGCTGCTAGAACCATGACGTTGTTTCTAAACAACAGTTAGGCTGGTTGGTGGCAAGGGAAAGGGGGCATTGAGGATGTCAGAGCTAAGCTGCCTGTAGTGATGGTATATTAGCATGTATTTTGAGTGCGGACTAGAAACCAAACCCCTTGGGTTCAAATCTCAGTTCTGCCACTTTATATTTGTATGATCTTGGGCAACTTGCTTAACCTGTTTGCATCTATTCTTTATCTGCAAAATGAGGATAATGATAATTCCCACCTCACAAGGGTAGTATAAAGATTAATATAACATGCCAAAACCGGTTTGGCTCAGTGGATAGAGCATCAGCCCGCTGACTGAAAGGTCCCGGGTTCGATTCCCGGGCATATGGTTGCGGGCATATCCCCAGTAGGGGGTGTGCAAGAGGCAGCTGATCGATGTCTCTCTCATCGATGTTTCTAACTCTCTATTCCTCTCCCTTCCTCTCTGTAAAAAATCAATAATATATATATATATATATATATATATATATATATATATATATTAAAAAGATTAATATAACACATGTAATATACTTAGCATATCTAATGTCATTAGTTAGCTATTATCATTAAGACATTTCACTGACCAGGGTTAATACAACTGAAATTTCAGTTTATGTGGGCAGAGTCTGATATATCCCATCCCATCACCTCTGCAACTAATAATACCAATTAACAAAAGTGACACATTTTATTATCCAAGCAATGAAATGCAATCCTATTTGTCATAGGAAATTCCCTCTTACCAATATATTCCATGGAAATTCACCTACTTTAACTGAGAGTGAAAATCCTGAAGAAGACATCTGTTTTGTCTTATATGATACACATGTCTTTCATAGTCACAATGGTAGCATGTACTTTTTTTGTTTTCTAGCCATAAGTAAAACATATAGTGAAACAGTCACATTTTGCTGTGCATTAAACATCTGGTATCATCAGAAGAATCAAGAAAAAAAAAGATGATTGTACTGTCAGAGTTAATAATTCAAGAACATTAATCCATATCTATGGTATATCATGCATAATTGGCCCATATGAATTTTTCTCTCTTGTGCCACTAAGTGAATTTCACAATTAGTATTTTTTTTTTTAAATCTAGCCAGGTGCATGGTTCTCACTTATCTCTGATGCTTTGTAGAAACCTCTTTTGAGCACTAAAAAGTTTGGCAGCACCATCAGTGAACCAGTATTAAGCATCAGCTTGATGGCAAATGACCCATGACCCCAAAACAATACTCTCACAGGTGGGAGAGTTCCAATGACATTGGGACATGAACTGAAAGAAGGGCTACATGGCAGTTTCAGCATTTGAGGGAAGGGGTGTGATGATGTCAACCATAATGACAGGAGAAGGGGCAATCTCTAACCAGCTGTCGTGGTGGAAGGCAACCACAGTCCTCTGAACCCTACTGCACTCGGGAATAAGAAATAACAATGTTTGAAACTGAATACGCTTTCAGACCTACAGCTACCCTTTAGTTGAAAGCCCGTTGTAACTTTTCAGCTTCTGCTTGCCGCATTTCATATTGCACCAAGTAATTTTCTTTATTTTGCAGGATAGCATTAACTTCTCCTGAACTGTCACATTTTACTATGCATTAAGCATCTGGTATCAATAGACCCAACAACCCAGAAAGCAGGATTATGCTGTCAGACTTAACAATTCAGAAATATTAACCAGCTCTCATAATTATCAGTAGTTCTTTGTCTGTAATTGGCCCTCGATGTACATTTTGTACTTCTATATAACTCTCTGCATACCGGTATAAGATAATAGTGCCTAATCTTTCGTGTAACTAACAGCGTTCATTTGGTTAAATGAAATCGATTCATCAATGATAGTAGTTCCTTGCCACAAAAAATAACAATTAGTTAACCACACACACATGCTCAAACACATGTGTACACACCCTACCTGACAGCTATTTTAAAGCAGCACAACATCCTTATTGCATACAGTAACAGGTGAGAAATGCTATTTAGCCTTAAGCAAACGTGAGAAAGGAGGAAAGTAAGCCATGTCCCCACTTGCCTGTGAAGCTAATTTCTAGGGCTTGGTTCACTGCAAGCTTCAGTTTGAGACCATTGGCTTCTCTCTTTAATTAAAACATATTTGTCATCTGCAGTGAGTCCTTACCTGTAATCCTGCAGGACTGTCTGAGATCTGCCTTTTACTCAGTCTTCAAAAGCTTTAATGGGATTTTGACATGGCATGACCAGGGGAGGACCGGTGAGTGGAATCCTGGGCTCACGCAGTAGGAGCTCTGGTCAGGAGTCTTTGTTCTCATAGCATCCTTATTTGAGCATTTCAAATGGAAAGACAGTCTAGAATGTTGGTCCTAGATATGCTTCTCCTTAAATGTGTCACTAATTGATAGTAACATTCTACCTGCTTCTGCAGTTTCCTGGTGTCAGCTGCCATTTCTTGTGATTGTCATTGTATCTGAGAGGAGTGACTGTTTTTGTCTCTGGCGATTTTCTGCTATTTAAGTGAAGAGGATTTTAAAACAATACACAGAAACGGGCTAAAGACAAATGCTACATAGGCATAAATATGCTCGTAGTGAGGAAGGGAGGTTTCACACATAGCAACTTGAATGAACTCCAATGTGCCTTCTTCTGTTTGAGATGCCCCTGAGACGTTCAAAGAAGGTTGGTTGCTTTCTGTTTGTTACCCATGTTTCAGAAGAGTAGAGCTTGCTAATGTTTGAATATGTATAGGGGAGACGGAATCTTTCTATCAAGAAAGACTTCATGTGTTGAAGGAAGGATCCAATGAGTGCATTATACGGGAGGGACCGTTTCAGTGATACCTCTGAAAGACTCCTAGGTCCATCTGTCATTCCCAAAGGCACACTTAGAGGGAACTGTTATAACAAATGTTATTTTTCCCCTGATTTCTTAATAGTTGGTTGCATAAACCAGCCCTTTTAATCTCTATAACAAAGTTCCGAGTGAAAAGAAAAAAAGGGAAGTTCTTAGTAAGCAGGATGTATGGCCTCAGAGGTAAAAATGAGGAAGTAGAATATATTTATGAACATGGTTATTTATTTTGGCAAATCTACCTCCTAAAAAGAGGTGTAATAATGTTTCCAGGAATGAGTTATTTGACCTTTCTGAGACTCAATTTTCTCATTTTAAAATTGGAATAATGGCACTCAACTACCAGACACTTTCTGAGGATTAAGTTTATTATAAAGCACTGAGCATGATACATAATAAATGCTTTATAAATGTTTATAGATGGCCATTTTTCTAGAATCCATTAAACATCAGTGCCAAAATAAGATGTTAACTTTTAACATTAACATACTGTGACTAAATTAAGTTATTAAATATCACTGTCTAATATGAAATACTATCAATATTGAATTCAAAATATTAATTTCCCTATTTAAAAAGGGCTAAGTTTTCTGTTTTATGGAAACCCATTTGATTACAACTTAGAGTAAATGTAATATTTCCCAAAAATGTAGTTTATCAGGAAACACTTTATTACTTGATTTAAAAGGAAAAGAACTTCAGAAATGTATGTTGTAAAATAAAATCTTAAGATTTTAGATGTAACTCCTGGTGTATAAGTTGCTACAGAATTCCTAAAATGAGAAAATCAGCCTGAATAATTTATTTTTTCTGTGTGTGTGTGTGTGTGTGTGTGTATGTTCTTTAGTTTAAAAGAAGTATATTGAGTTCTTCCTATATGCTAAGCACTGTGCTAGGGACAGAGAATACAAATACAAAACCAAGACATAGCCCCTCACCTCCAGTTGACAGACACAATAGCACCTACTCATAAAAAGATTCTAACTGCAATGACAGAAGAGGCACTGGTCTTACTGGAAATCCCCAGGGAATACATACATGCTCCAAAGATTGGTTCTGGAGGTCACCTGACCCAGCCCATGGTCTAGCTCTAGAACACTGCTCCACAGCCCTGCTGGCCTTCTCTTCCTCCCCTTAAGTAACTTTATCCTGTGCGAGGAACCAGATTACAGTTAATTCTCCTCAGCCTAGATAAGAACAAAGCTTACTTAACTAGATGTACCGAAGACTGGGAAACACCAAACGGGTATTACAGTGAAAAAAACAAAACAAAAAACACAACACCATGCAAACCACACCTTATAGATAGGACTCTGGGAAATTAGAGGCTTGGCTTTGCTACTGGGGTAGCCTACTGGTAGCTTTTCTCCTTCACGTTGGGTGCCACCCTGCCTCTAAGCTCTGGGGTCACTGTGGAGAGGAGGCCCCTTGAGCCCAGCTTTCCTATCCGAGGCCCATTCTCTAAAGACAGGGAGAATAGAATGTTTTCTTACTTTATATTTGCATAATCAAAAGGCCAATTAACTTTTTTAGGACAAAATAACACTCTGTTCTCAAAGGGATTTTATGCCATGCTTTAATTAATGTGTCTCTGCGCAGGTCTATATAATTTATGGGAGGAAGTGGCTGGGAGCATGGGCTTAAACCTTGGCTATGCCTCTTCTTACCTAAATGGCTGTGGACAGATGGCATAATTTCTCTGAGCTTTCCTTTTTGCTTCTGTAACATGGGGTTAGTAACATCTATCTTTTGCTATAAAGATTAAATAAAACAATGGACATAGAATGTCATAGCGATGGTTCAATAAATAGCAAGCATGATAGCAATGCTCTTTAAACTGAACATACACTCATAAGAAGCACATTTTAGTTTGAACATGAACCAAGCTTGAACATGAACTCTGATTCTAGAGGTAGGAAAAGGGTATTTCAATAATTAATGAGTTTTTTCAGCAAATTTGCACCTTATTGGATATCATTTCTCTAAATACAAATACATGCTAAATGGAGAAAAATTAGAAAACATCAAAACACAAAGGCTTCCTAATGCATATCACTTATGCTTTTGCCCCATGGAGATAATCACTGAGAACATTTTGGTGATGCCTTTTTCTCTTTCTCTTTGTCTCTGCGTATCTCTGTGGCTGTCTCTGATAATCACCCAGGCTGCCAGCAGAAAACAGATGGCACACTCACATTGAGACACTGTGAGGAGAGTTTCATAAAGAGACTGTTTACAAAGATGTGGGCTGCTTGTAGGGAAACTGGAAGAGACAGTGGGAACAGCAGGGAGCCTGGTTTTATCTAGAAGCCTAATGAGGTAATGGGAGGAAGAGATCCTGGGACCAGGAGGTAGAGAGACTCCAGGTGTGAAATCAGCTGCCTGGCCTTTTGGCAGAGAGAGACAACAGGCCCAGACTGGCTTTGCAGAGAAGGAGCTGGGGGAATGAACTCTTGTACCTCTCTGGCCTCCTCCCTACTGTCAATCACCAGTCAGTGCTCCTTCTGCACCAACTCAGCTAGACACCGGGGAGCAAGAGACCAGGCTATCATGCCTATTACATCTGGGACTCCTTGAGGGACTCAGAACCAAAGGGTGACTTTAAAATTTATTGCAAGAATAGGGTGGCAAGTATGAGAGGTATTGGGTCAGGTCTTATTGTCAGAGAGTGGGAAGGAGTGAATTACTCATAATGCCAATAAACCCAGGACAATAGCATAAACTGGGACTGTCCAGACAAATAAAGCTCTATCACCACCCTGTGGAGTTAAGTTGAGAGTAAATCTGGAGGCAAACTCTCTCTCTCCTCTATTCTCTCTCTCTCTCTCTCTCTCTCTCTCTCTCTCTCTCTCTCTCTCTCTCTCTCTCTCTTTCTCTCTCTCCTTTATTATGAATTATTTTCTATAGAATTCATGTTTTCTAAAACATAATTTTATTGCATAATTCTCTATATTGTGGCTGTATCAAAATAGGATGTTTAAGCAGTTTCTGATTATTCCATTAAAATGCTGCGATGAACATCAATGCACATAAATCATTTAATAACTATTACTTGAGCAACTAACCTATGCTACCCACTAAAGATACAAAGATGAGTACATATAGTTCTTGCAACTTAGTCTAGTGATGGAGATAACTTCCAACGGCTGCATCACCAGAGAGAGCATGGAACCTGATACACTAACCAAAGCTGCCATCCTTTCTCTGTAAGAGAGAGGGGGGAAGAACAGGGTCATGATGCCAAAGCCACAGCCATGGTCTTTGCCTCTATTAGCATTTGTTGCCCTCCCTGGGTTTCCATGTGACTCTGGATTCTATTCCATGGCAGTCACTCTTCCTGCTCATTGCTCCTTCCTTCCATTCAGCAGTTACCAGGCTACAGTGGGGAGTGAGGGTGTGATCCTTTTATCCAGTTCCCTTCCCTCAGCAGTGAACTGAGTGACAGGCTGGGCTACCCTGGTCCCTACTGGCCCATGCTATGGGCAGAGATAGGTCTTTCCAGCATCTTGTTTGGAATTAGAGAATCGGGGCAAAACCGTGTTTGAGAAAGCATTGTTGGTTGAAAGGAGCCTCGGGGTGAATTACAGAGCGGTAGACCAGGGTTTAGAAAGCCAAGTAAAAATTAGAGAAAGAGCATGTAGTAAAAGGTGAGTTGCATGATTGTCTTGGCAAGTATGAGAGGTACTGAGTCAGGGCTTATTGTCAGGCTGTTTGTGTATGGCGTGGGCTGAGTTCAACTTGAAGAGCCCTATCTAGCTCTCTATATCCCAGTATGACCTCTCCCATGAGCCACCCATGAAAACTGTGTCAGAATCGACAGACTGTCTTTTATTTCTTATCTCCCTTTCTGACCTCATTGCATCATTTCTCACCTTTGTTCATTCATTGAGTCCCTCTGATTATCCTCTATTCTGCTACCTTTTCCCACCTCATAGTCTGGGTATCTGCTCCGCCTTCTGCCTGAAGTGTGCCTTCTCCAGATCTTTGCATAGTTGGCTCCTTCCAACTCCAATCTCATTCCTTAGAGAGGCCTTTTCATAATTCTGTTACAAAGAAAATCACAAGCCCAAAACAGCATCACTTATGCTAAAGCTCGTGACAACAAACCTAGATTTAATACTTGACCTAATGGCTATCTCAACCTTTCTTAGAAATACAATCTTAATCAACCAATCTGGAATGTTCTGGTCAGTACTAATGAGGTAATCTGTCATGTGGGCCCTCTCCATCCCCTTTCACCATAGAAAGAAGGGTCTATCTGTCTGATAAAAACCCTTGCAGTTCCCTCCCCCCAAAAGATAATGTCCTGGCCTAAAAATAACCTTTCCTGTTCTTTTGTTAATCCCCCCTCCCCCTTTCTATAAAATCCTTCCATTTATTTATTTATTTTATTATTTTATTATTTTATTTATTTATTTATTTTTATTATTATCCCTGGGAGCAACCTACTAGTTGCTAGATGGGATGCTGCCCAATTCATGAATCACTTAATAGAGTCAATTAGATCTTTAAATTTTCTTGGTTGAATTGTGTTCTTTAACAATCCCAAGTCAGTTTAGCCTCCCCTCGACACTATCCCAGGTCCTTGTGTCATTTCCCAGTGGCACCTGTCATCTACTGAAATTACCTTGCTTCTCCAGTGACCTGTTTACCAAGCATCTACCCTGGTGTGTGTCTCAGCCCCACAGGCACGCCCGTCTTGCTCTAGGCTCTCCCTTACACATGGTAGGACATCTTGGAGCAGAGATCATGTTCAATGTCCATCTCTGGATAGATGGAAGAGATGGGGCAAATAGGCTCTATCACCACACTGTGGAGTAAGGTTGAGAGTAAATCTGGAGGGAAAATAAGTCACTTTCTCTCTCTCTCTCTCACTCCTCTATTATGAATTGTTTTCTATAGAATTCATGTTTTCCAAACATAACTGTTATTGCATATTTCTCTATATTATGGTTGCATCAAGCCTAGTTGGTTTGTCACTGAGGCCCTTGCTCTGAGAGCTAGGTACATTGTTTCCACTCTCAGCAATATGTAGGTCTTCTAGTGAAGGATTTCTTCAACTAGATAAGCATGGGTTTTAATGATGTAAGCACAAAAAAAAAAAAAAAATTCCTTTGAAGGCTTTAATCCATGCCCATGGAAAATCTAGTAAGTAGAAAACTGCCTTCTTTTCTTCGGGATATTGATTTATTATTTTTCTGAAGATAAAATAATGACACTACTACTAATTCAGGCACCAGAATGACAACTCCAGACACATCATTTGCTTTGGAATTGCTCCTTCAGTTAATTTAATATGAGGTGTAATTTCAAAAGTCAACTTTCTAACTCATGAGAACATTCTTAATTTTAAACATTTAGATGTTTTTTGTTTGTTTGTTTATTTGTTTGTTTTCTTGTCATTCCTATCCCATAGCAAGTGGATCAAGACAAGAAGCCAAAAGAAAGATGATTTTAAAGTATCCTGGGCTGGTTTCACACGTCTGGCTAAGTTTTCTTGGTACAAAAATGCATAATGTGAAATGTTCATTTGAAAGCAGAAGTCACTCGGAGCCAACGTCATAATCTTAGTCACTTGCCCTTTTATTTAACAATTCTATACAGATGTTCATACTTACAGATAGACAAATATTGGGCAACATTTATCTGTGGATGAAAAGGGGGAAGACATACTAAACCAGACAAACTCAGAGACTGACAGTAACCACCTAGGTTGATCTTGAACATAAACATTCCTAACTAAAATAAACAAAACTAACTAAAAGTGAGTTTTGACAGGTAGGCCAGTAGCTTCCTTGACAAAGCCAATCTTCACCTTCCAGTGAGCCAGTCAATTGTCTTTTTGTATCTAAGATAACAAACCTTGTCAGTGTCAGAGTAATCTTTTCCAGACCCCTCAGGCACAATCTCCACACAAAAGCAAGAAACCACAGAACCTCTGATTGTTATTTTGTTCATTGTTGTTGTTCCCCTCCCACAATCTCTATGTGCCATAAATGCTAATTACTAACTATCCTATACCCACCAATGTAAAAGAAGCATGTGTCTCTCCATTTTCCTTTTTATCCAATCCCAGAGCTTTCCTCCCCATTTTGCTTTCTCCCACCCTCTTCTCCTACCACTAATGGATTCCATGTAACCCTCCTTAGGCCTCTGGCTTTGATTATAATGTATAAAATCAGCTACAAAACTGCCATTCTTTAGACCATTTTCTCAATCTGCCGAGGTTTTGCTTCCCAGCAATTGTCATCAGTGTTTGGCTCAAACAAACTCATAAAAATTCTCTACATGTTTGGACGTTTGTTACATTGACATATCTAATTAGCAGATATAAAAATTAGAGAATTTTAATAAAAATAACTCTTAGAGCAAATTAACAGCAACATGGAATGAAATGGACTTTCTCCCCTTGTCCCCTTGTCTTATTTCAGCTAGATGTTGGATGTCTAGAGACCAATGATGGTGTGCTTTCCTTAATTCTTGGTAACTAATTGAATCTCAAAAAACTGTAATACCATATATAAGTATGGGATGGATACTTTTCAGTGGGCTCACTTATAGGTAAGGACATCCATTTTGGAAGGAAAGGCGAGTCTGATGCTTTGATGAAAGGAGCTGGAATGTTTTAGTCATACCCATTTCATCTCACCATGGTCTCCATATCATCCTCTAATGCCTCTGCACATCTGGAAGGTGGTGGGAGAAGAGTGATGGAATATCTTGGGCTCTTTTTTATCGTTCCCCTTTATATACCTTTTTCTTTTTTAAAGAACCTTGCAGATGTAACTGTAAAATCTTTATTATAATGAGAGAGCCGAGAGCTTGGGAGAACCCACCTGGAAAAATCCTCTTATTTTTAATATCTTTCCTGCTTTCTTTATAGAAAGCTCATCAGGCTTATAGGTTAGGGAGAACTTAAAGTAATAGAGAACTAAAAATGGGAGAAATAGAGCAGCAACAAATTACAATAAAAATACCAATTGAGAAGGAAAATGGGAGTAAAAATAATCTAGTAGCAGTGTGCATTTCTCTGTTGGGAAATATTAGTTGATTTGGAAGAACCTGTGATCCACCTTTAAAAATAACTTCATGGTGACATTTGCTTATCTTAGGTGCTTGGAACTTTTTGCCTTAGGAATCACAGGTTTTTAATAACAATGGATGAATGAGAAGACCTATAGGGAAGTTACTGGTATTCATAATCTATAGAATAGGAAAAGCTGGGATTTCTTGGCACATTTTTTTTCTTAGCTGTAGAACAGCAGAAGTTCTTTTCTCATGCATTTGAACTGTAGGAAATCTGAATTACTATCTCCTAGCTAATTTTAGGTAAATACTTAAGAAGAATTTAAAGAAGATACAACTTAAACCTTGGTCTGCTATATTTATGACATTTGAAAAGGCTTTAATTCATTCATTTATTTCTTCCCTAACATAATTGTAGACTGCACCGATTTTGGTACCAGTATGTCTGGGTATGAAACTTTGCTTTATCACTTCTGAGCTTATGCCACGAAGAAGTTACACCACTTTTCTGAACCACTTCTCATCTGTAAAAGAGAAATAATAAAGTCTACCTCAAAGGTTGCTGTGAATTTAATTAGCTATATGAGGCTTAGAAAAAATGGCTACAATTAGTAAGCACTTAATACATGCTAGATGATAAAATCAGTTTTATTATTACTAGTTGCTATTTGTTAAAAAAAAAATTGTCTTACCCTCAGCCAGAAGGTGAAAAGAAAGCATGAATATGATGATATCCCTCATCTGTCCCCTACCCTCAGGGAGTTCAATATGGAGCAGAGGTTTTTTAATAGGATTCCATAGATGGGAGCTAGGGAGTCCATAAATTCTATATAGAAATTTGGAAGAGAAAAAATTTTCTCTAAATCTGTGCAAAAATTTGGATTAGATTTTTTCCCTAAGGAAAGGATTTCCGGTTATACCTGATTATCACGGGGCCAGTGATAGAAAACAAAGGAAGGACCATTGGTCTATAAAGATGACTTGGTTACAGATTAGAGGGGCTTGGACCAAAATGGACACCGCAGCTGATGGGAGTTGAGGTGGTATAGAAATTTGAGGTTTCTTTAGAGCCCAATTACTATTTTATCACACAATTCTTTTATTTCCATTTCTTCAGCAAATCCTCAGCATATATTTTTAAATATATATTTTATTAATTTTTTACAGAGAGGAAGAGAAAGGGATAAAGAGCTAGAAACATCAATGCGAGAGAATCATCGATCAGCTGCCTCTTACACATCCCAGACTGGGGATGTGCCTGCAACCAAGGTACATGCCCTTGACGGGAATCGAACCTGGAACCTTTCAGTCTGCAGGCTGATGCTCTATCCACTGAGCCAAACTGGTTTTGGCCCCAGCATATTTTTAAAAGGTGTACACACATACACATACCCCTATCTATGCCAATGAAAAAAAGGAATTGATACTAAAAAATTTCAGCATAAGTACTTTCACTTTCATAAGATAGGGTTTTTCTGGATCTTCTATAGCACGTCACCCAACGCCTCCCCTGCCCTGTGCGTGATCTGCTGGTGTGTTGTTGCAATCCCCCTAGCAGGCGGTGAGTTCCCATTAGTCAAGAATGGACTAGCAATGTCCTTTGACTCCATTATTTGGCACAGAAAGTGGTAAATAAAAGTTTCGGTTCTTAAATGAACTTTAAAAATTCCCCAGGGATTTTAAAAACAAAATTTACTATTAAAATACAATACAAAAGATAGAGGTAACTAAACACCTTCCTATACCCCTCATCTGGGGACTGGGATGTTGGAGGACTTCTGTGAAGTGCTCAGGTATGGAAGAAAACCAGCTTCTCCCCACTGGGTGTGGGTGTTAGGTATCATCTATTAGTGCTTTGGCTGAGAGACATTTGCTTTGCAGCTGAGCACACACTAGAAAGCACAGGCAGAACCATCTGGTTTAAAACAACTGGGAGCAAATGTTCTCTTCGGTCCAGCCTAATGTAAAGACTAGAGTATGGCATTTGGAAGTTCCCTCAAGCTAGAGACCTGGTGTCTTCATTTTCACTTCCTTGACTCAGTCTACTGCTATTTCTTGCTGGGTGAGGCCTGGGGCTCCAAATTGGTTACCCTCTCCAACCCCAGTTACCTGCTATCTCTACATTCTCCCCCACTACATTCTCCCTCACACCAAAATACCTTTAGTTCCCTTGATCTCATTGTCCTTGAGCCTATGTGCATGCTGTTCCCACTTTCCGAAAACCTTTTCATCCCACTCTTTCTTCTCCATCTACAGCCCATCCTGTCAATGTTCTTTCACTTGACTATGAAGTCACCATTGAGTTCTGACTTCTCCAGGAAGCCATCCCTGGAACATTCCCTCACACCATGTGTAAGCATGGTGCCCCTCATGGGTGTTGCCATGGAACCATGAGCTATCCTCAACACAGCCCTTTTATCCACGTTTTCTAAATATTTGCTCACCAAATTACAGACTAGTGAGGCAATGAATTGTGGGTCTTTCTGATCAATATAGCCCAAATCTAAGTATGTTCCCAATAATTAGCCCAAAAATGAATAAATGAATGAGGAAACAGGTGACTATGTCATCAAGGTTAAAGAATGTGTTTTCTATAATTATTTTTTAGTAGCATTTGTGCTCATGGATCAAGCTCCTAAGGACATGTCTTTTTACACATAATTTTCAAACGGGGACTGAGAAAAAAAAAACTTTGAACTTGACATAAATGCTGTCAAAAGAGTTTATAACCCATTTTCTACAGTTAACAATAAAAGAAAGATGAGCTCAAAGTATTCTTTAAATAGGGTAATACTATATTACGGTTATATCAGTTGTCCTAGAATAATTCTTAGTTATATCCCCTTTTCTTTTAAAAAGTTTTTAATTTATTTCTACAATAAATTATATAATCATTCTATTTCAAAATATTTGAGAATAAAAAGAGGAAGAAGAATTATAGACACATACAGAAGTTTTCCTTTATTTTTGAAAATATAATATGCAAAGAAAGCCAATGGCACATCCTAATCCTAGTTTGTCAATGATAAAACTTAAATTTGCTCAGAGTTTTTCACAATCATCATTTATGATAAAAGGGAAGGAAGTGATTTTGTTAGAGCTTCTTAAGAAGTTACTCTCAGTCTATAGAAGTAACTCAAAGATAAATATTTGTGGGTAAGTAAGATTATTTTCAATTAATAGCTTAAAACTAATGTTTCCCAGAGTTCTTTTCAAAAACCTAGAAAGTGAGTTTTATTATTTTAGGTTGTCTTTTGTTTTTCATTTTCTCTTGGTTACAGCTAATTGTTAATTAAAAAAATAAATTGATAAACCCAAATGACTATATTGTAAATACTAAGTGGTTTCTTTGAGAGTTCTTGGCTGGTTCACAATATTAAAACACAATTCTGAGAACTACCTTTCCTCCCTGAAACTGTTTGACCTCAGTAAACAGTAGAAATGCAGGAGGATTAATTTAACTTAAGAACTAATAACATCAACTTTTTGGAAACATTAACAGATTTAATTTTTATAAGGCCTATTAACCTTTTGCCATGTGTTCATTTCTTGTATCTTTAATTTTATTGTATTCCATTTGATGAGCTCATCTGTCTCTATAACATGGCTAAAATGTACTATAAATTGGGAGTTTATTTTCATAGAAGTTAATTATGCAATAGACACCTCAAGTTGAGTAAAATTACCCCAAGTGGAATAAAAGATTATGTTTTATCTTGCTTTAGTTACACCCTAGCCATGAAATTACCATTCAGATCTTTTGACATATGAGGCCTTGAATGCATGTGGGCCCTCCTGTTGTAATTGGGTCTTGAACACTATCGGCCGATTCGAAGGTGGGATCAACCCTCAGGCTGACTGTGAGGCTCAACTCCAAGCATGGCTTGCAAGGTCCTATACAGGTTGTGAAAAAAACAAAACATAAGGAGAAGGAGAAGGAGGAGGAGGAAAAGGAGGAAGAGAAGGAGAAAAGAAGGAGGAGGAGGAGAAGGAGGAGGAGGAAGATGAAAAGGAAGAGGAGGAGGATCAAAAGGAAAAAAATAAATAAGAAAATAAAAATTGGGGAAAAAATAAGTAATGAATAGAATAATAAAAGAAAAAAGAAAATAAGCAGAAAGGAAAAAATTAAATTGAAAAGAAAAAAAGAAAGAAAAGAATAAAAAAAGAAAAAAGTGGAGCTGGCCTCAGCAGACATATTGCCTGTTGTGATTGTCCTTTAGATATGCTGCTTGTGAAGCTTGTTGGATCCTGCTCTGATGTTTACTGAACCTGACCACTTGGTGTGTTGGTCATGGGCTTCTTGGGAGCGACTGTGGTATAAGCCAAAGCCAGATGCTATCTATGCCTGGCCCTCAACAACTAGTTTGTAACTACAACAATCTACAGTTTGTGGCTCCCTCTGCTGAGCTTGGCTTCACATGGGAAGGACCAAGCTACACTCCAAGGCTGGCTTTTAACAGCACAGGGCCCCAGGGTGGGTCAACAAATGTCCCAAGGCATCCTAGGGATCCACCTCTGCCTGTCTCTACCTGCTGGCTGCCTGCTAGGCTTAGTTACTAAAAAGGGTCAGTCACTGAAAGAGCCTCTGACAGAATTGGGAGGATGGAGCTAATGGATCCCGCATGAGGGGGAGGTGTAGTTCAAGCTTCTGGGAAGATGGTGGGTGTGATCCATTGCCCCAGAGTCACACATTTGTATCTGTTCCAGATTTTCCCCTGAAGTTGCAGGGAGGAAGCCCTAGTAGTCAAGTGGGTAGGACCTCTGGGGCCTAGAGGTTGGGTCTGTCCAAAACCAGGAGATCTTTCAAATCACCCCTTGAGGAGAAAGTGACAGTCGGGTTTATGTCAAAGTGGGGGGAATGGCCCAGACCCAAAGCCAGTCACTGACATCCCCTGAGTCTGCCCGGACTTCTACTCCACAGTCTATCCTGTTGACTCCTCAGCAGGGCTTAAGATCCACAGGGTGGGGTGATCAGGATTCCAGAGAGTGGAATAAATGCTTTTTCCCGGGCTGATCCCACTCAGACAGGATTGCTCCACCCAAGAAATATGGCTGCAATGTTATTGGAAAATGGCTCATCTCAGCACCAGGATCCTGGCAAATATTCCTCCACATTTCTCCCCAAAGCCACAAACCCTGACTTAGTTTTTAAAACGGGCAATTCTCTAAAGAAGAAGGTAACCAAAGTTAAGGATTAGAATAGCCTGCTCATGCTAATAACCTATTTATTTCTTCCTTTTAATTGGGTGATTAATCCGGAGGTGGATTTATAATCTTATGTGCAAGTTCACAGATGAAAAATCTGAATAACCTAATAATTTTTTGTGGTAATTATTCATCGGGTTTCTAACTTGGTTGTTCTAGAGTCTCTATAGAAATTCAGTCCCCAGATGGACATATTTCTTACTGTCTTTGAAAATGAAAGTAGGAGACTTAAGATGTTCTCCAACTGAGGTCCAGATAAGTCCTTCTTGATGCTTGGCTTCATAATTAGAGTTTGGACTCAGAAAAATCTCTTAGCATTTGTCATACCATCAAAGAAACCTTTAAAAATGAATGCTTCTGACCATAGAGAAAATACACAGACTTCTCTGAGTAATCATTATTATAGAATCGCAGTACTTAAAATGGGCCTATGGGAGAAATAGGACCAATGTCTTCATTTTTTTAAAATTAAGAAAATTAGATTTTCAATGTTCGTTTGTATTATTTTTAAAATATTCATTACATGAAAAAATTCTAAGACAACGTATTAGGTTATCATAGTCACTAACATGCTCTGTTTGCAAAATCATCTGATGGCACTACTTTCAACATCAGGGTCTATCACTAAATACATTTCGATTGTTTTGCACACAAACTTTCTTCCAATTAATAATTAAACAGAGGAACAGCTTGTGGTATATGCTTGAAACTAATTTTACTATATATTGTTGGAAATGACAAGCCCACATGAAGATGTGACTGAAGCCGGGTAACATTTAAATATTCCGCTTTTCCTCTGTTACCTTGACTAGAGTAAAGTTAGTTCCCAAGGTAAAAACTAAGTGGTCTGCCGGCATATGGTATAGCCTCCATTTGAGCGCTAAAAGCTGGATACTGTTTTTGTGAAACAGATGTTGTTGAGTGCAGCAATGCACAACTGACTCTAGCTAACAGCTGGGAATCCTTCGTGACCCATATAGCGAGAAATAAACATGGTCCTATGCTTGGCAAAAGTGGAAGAAAGCAAATTTCCATTTGTTAAGAGCTTATCAAAATGAAGAATAAATGTTTCTAGCCATAAACTGATTTTATTCACTAGAGTAATCTTTCCAGCAGCTTATGTGATGGCCTCATAATATCACAGGCACCCTTTGCCAGATGAAGGCTGCAGTTGCACTGACATACAGTACAGATGGAAAATAAACATCTGCCTCAATCAAGAGAGAAGACCAAGGACAAGGTTGACAGATATTATCTGGCATTGACTATCTTTGCAGGGAAGCATATAAATGCTACAGGATCAAAACTACTGGCATCGTCTGGTGGTGTCCTTATGTGGTTACTGACCATGAAGAGAGATGATTAGTATGCGCTCTCCAAGGAGTGGTGGTGCAGATGCTCAGGGTGATATGCTTCCAACTCGGTAGGATCTGCCTTGCCATAGCCACACCATGTGAGTCGCAGAGCGATTCCATTTTATTTTTTTTTCATGGTTCGGCTGCATTTATTGTCTGCAAAGTTTCCCTTCCTGTTGTTGAGTGCTACACACCAGGGGAGGAGGGAAAAAAGAAGAGCTGATTTGGAAAAGATAAAAGCATCTTTTTTTTATAGGCCTAGCTAAAATGTCAACACAGCCGCATCATCCAAATTCAAATCAAGTGCTTTTCTTCAGATAAGGACTAAACCCCCCAACATTTTGATTGTGTAACACTATATTTTATTACATGGTCCAACTTCACCTTTGCCAGAATCCAAGTGGGATAACATATGTTCTGTGAGAAAGACACACACACACACACACACACACACACACACACACAGAATACACACATATCCTCCAGTCCTAGCACTGAGTTCCTTTTGTCCTCATTTCGACCAAATGATTCATGTGGCACACATAATATGACAGATGTAGTTTTAAAAATTCAGCTTTACTGCGAGTGTCTTTTTGACTGAAACTTCTTTCAATTTCTGGTATCTCTTGTGAGCATATGGAGTTTAGATGGCAGTGAATTCCCTTTCACTAACTCAAATCCTTTTCTGCACCTGGGCACAATTTTGGATAAGGAGGTGAAGAAAAGAAAAAAAAAAGTGTCAGGCTTAAAATATAGGATTATATGATGAGTAAGGCATACTTTTACCTTTTTGTGAAAAGACACCTTTAGTATTATGGTTTTATTATAGTTTTGTTTTTTAAAGTGACATTGTGGAGAATTCTGCATATGGGTTTTTGGTTATTTCTTTTCTTGAATAATAAAGGAAAAGAAACTTGCTTAGACTCTGATAATCTAGTTAAAGCAATTATGATCTTAATTATTTTTTACTTCAGATTCTAGAATGAGTTGAAATCTCGGACTTCATTACTAATAACAGCAAATATTTAATGTTTACTATGTATCAGCGAAGTGCTATCCTTAGCTCTTTATTATGTAGTAACACATTTAATCCTTACAAAAATCTTGAGTTAGACATTTGCGGTTATTTCTATTTTATAGAAGAGTAAATTGAGGCACAGAGTGGTTAAGTAATTTCTCTAAGGTCACAGAGCTCATAGTAGTGGAACCAGCATTTGAACAGAAAACTCTGGCTCAAGAATTCATACTCTTGACCATATTGCAACTGTTAGTCTAATAAGTTAAAGCTGTAAAGTACAGATATTTGACAGTAGCAAATATCAAGGAGTGTTGACTTCATTAATGTAAATTATTTCATTCTGTTCTTTCTTTCTTAACCTGCAAAGGGGATCATGTTATTATGCAGCTTAAAAGCAAAGTATTCTATAGTGTGTGTATATATTATACAGTATATATAGTATAGATATACCACACATAATATATCTGTACACATCATATATATATGCATATATCATAATTTATTTAACCATTCTAATTTTTTATTCATTAATTTGATTATTTTTCCTAATCCAAACAATAAGGTAATAGACATGTTTATAGTTCTATCTCCATGTGTTACTAATGAATGTCTGTATCAAAGATTTTCAGAAGTGCGGGTGCCTTTTTGACGGAAACTTCTTTCATTTTCTGGTATCTCTTGTGAATATATGGAGTTTAGATGGCAGTGAATTCCTTTTTACTAACTCAAATCCTATCTCAAGGTGTGTGTGTATTTTTTTATTAGGTGAATTTAAAAAAAAATCTAGGTTCCAAAAATATTGGCCAATAGGTTTACACTTATTTATAATGATCTCTATAGTTACTGTTTTTTCACTTTTATTGAGTTATAATTTATATACACTAAAATTCACTTGTTGAAATGTACTAAGATATACTATTCACTTGCTAAAAGTTCAATGAGCTTTGATGCATGCACATAGTTGTACAGTCACCACCACTGTCAAGATATAGAAAATTTCAAGGCCAAAACAACATGATTTATACGAATTTACTTGTAATCACTTCTTATTGAACTGACATACTGGGTTGAGCCTATAAACCACTCTCTGGCATATTCTCTCTAGCCCCATCTAGCTTCTCTCTTTCAAATTAAGCCTCAGAAAAGCAATGTGTATTACTTTACTTCCCACTTTCCTTTTTTTTTTTTTTTTAAATATATTTTATTGATTTTTTACAGAGAGGAAGGGAGAGGGATAGAGTTAGAAACATGGATGAGAGAGAATCATCAATCAGCTGCCTCTTGCACACCCCCTACTGGGGATGTGCCCGCAACCAAGGTACATGCCCTTGACCGGAATTGAACCTGGGACCTTTCAGTCCGCAGACTGATGCTCTATCCACTGAGCCAAACCGGTTTCGGCCCCACTGTCCTTTGACTGCTATCATTTATTGTAATATGTTGTGGGATTTATTTATTTATTTATTCATTTATTTATTTATTTATTGCCTCCACCCCTCTACTGAAACTGCCCTAACCTAGGAAGGACCTTCCAACTGGTAAATCTAATAAACACAGAGCCCTCTCCAGCAGATCTTCAAGCCAGCCAGGTGTTGGTGATAAGGGAGCACTCTCGTAGGGGTGTCGAACTCAATCAGAGAAGGGGCCAAAATCTAAAATCCAGCCTAAATCGCGGGCCGAATGGTTTACTGAACAGTCATAAACTGACAATGTCATAAACTGACAGCGGAGTGCAGTGATGACAGCGCGGTGCGGGCCACATTGCAAGGCCTGGCGGGCTGGATTTGGCCCGCGGGCCTTGTGTTTGACACATGTGCTAGAGTCCTGGTAGAGCCTCCATCTTAGGCAGGTATATGCCTTGGCAAAGGGGTGGGTGGGGTTAAGGGGAGGTACTTGGATCTTAAGGTGAGGGAGGGCCTTCTCAGGATCCTGCTTCTCTTCCAGTGAAGGTTCTTTAATGATTTGGGTTCAGGACATTTCCCTGCTTTTTCCCCAGGAGTAGAGGTGTTTTATTTTATGTTCCCTTTTTCTAGCTTTCATGGGTATTCACATATGTCCTGAAGTGACATGTGGTTTCCCTCACTGACTTGAAGCCTTTTTCTTTTTTTTTCTATAGAAGAGAAAGAATAGAAAGATCAGGGCAACTTTGAGCCTTTTCCACAACAGTTTGTTTCCTTCCTCTTAGACCTGCACACGAGAGGCTTTTTCAGGTTTCTTGCTTTGTTGCCAATCTTTCTAGCACTTGGTTAGCTCCATGGGGAAGAGCCTACCGATGAGCTGATCTTGTCCCTCTGTCCGTGGCTCCCATGGGTCCCACACTCCCGTGCTAGTGTTACTGAACTGAAGAAAGTTCTCCCGTGTGATGTGCAGCAGAGCCAAACACTGCATCCTGAGTTTTGCAGTGAAAAACATTAGAGCAGTTTATTGGCAGGGCACCAAGTCAGGAGAAGGGGAAACTACTGCTTAAAACCCAAACTCCCCAGTGGTTTTTAATCAAGGAGACTGAGGGCTAGGAGTTAGGGTTTGAGGGTGAAGCTAATTGGTTAGTTCTTGTAAAAGCTTCAGTGGTTTTCTCTAGTCTGATTAATTCAGTTCCTGACATCATTTTGTCTGGTTCCTTCATTACTGTGGTGGTCTAATCATGCCGAGGAACCAAGATTCTGCAAATTATTTCGTGATTGTGTACTATTTATGTTCTCTTTAAAACAAATCTTGTGGCTTTTGTTATTGTTTAAGCCAGTGGTTGGCAAACTCATTAGTCAATATCAACAGTACAACAATTGAAATTTCTTTTGAAAGACAAATTTTTTAAACTTAAACCTCTTCTAACGCCACTTCTTCAAAATAGACTTGCCCAGGCCGTGGTACTTTTGTGAAAGAGCCACACTCAAGGGGCCAAAGAGCCGCATGTGGTTCACGAGACAGTTTGCCAACCATAGATAAGCTATCATTGGTTTATACTAAACTAGCTGCATTTTTCTGACATCTCAAGCAATGTGTACTTTTAAATATTTCTCCTGGATCTTGACTTAGAAGCAGGCCTTTGGGATATGACGAATATGCTTTTTAAATCTTTGATTATAAGTTATATGATAATAAAAGCAATTGAAACATCTAGTTAAAGCCTATACCTATATCTCTAGACTCTATGGTCTAAAATCTAAACATGTTTACTGTTAACTGTTGGTCCTGGGGCACAGTTAAGTTGGTTGGAATGAGTTTGTTTTTTTTCAGGCTTGATTTTATTTATTTATTTATTTATTTTTATTTTTAAAATTATTTTATTGATTAAGGTATTACATATTTGTCATCATCCCCCCATTCCCATACTAAACCCCTCCCCATGCATGCTCCACCCCCTGTTGTCCATGACCACTGGTTTGGCTCATATGCATGTATACAAGTCTTCAGGAATATTTTAAAAGCTTTTATGGGGCATATTAAGAGCCCTACAACTGAAGTAATATCCTTCTAAACACTATTCAATATTGATTCTTATATTTGGAAGCCTTTGCACTCTGGCTGATTGGGACACATATTCTTCCCAACCCCTTGTTAACACTAGACCTTTCTGTACTTATTCCCTTTCTTCTGAATACTTCCTTTTTCATCCTCTGCTACTTTTCTCCCATGTGTGTGAAAATCAAGAGAAACCCTCTGCAGAACTTTAGAACTATCTCGATGCAGCTCCTTTCTCTGAAGTCCACTACTCCCAACATATTCGAGCCATCTTGGCCTCCCTGAAACTTCCAGCTCTCACTCTTCTACTCAGCCAGACCTCTGGGCTTTGACTGGATCTCTTTTTGCTCTGGAAAGTTTCTGTGGGTAATTATTTTGGACAACTGTAGGTCTCACTTCACTTGTTATTTTTCCTCAGGGATCACTGTTTTGAGCTGTCTGTTATAAATTGTCTGAAATTGTTGTCTTATGTATTTTTCTACTTGTGTAGCTGTTTAAGATGTAAGGGCAAATCCAGTCCCTGTTAGTACATCATGAAAGCACTCGCCATAGTGAGAGTCTCTCAGAGTCTCCTCCATGTTATACTGCAACTAGAACCTTGGTTTAATCCAAACATCTGCCTTCTCTACTTCTATTTCTGACAGGCTTGTGGTCGGCTAGAGCAGTGGTCGGCAAACTGCGGCTCACGAGCCGCTGTGGTTTGTCACTCTGTTGACTAATGAGTTTGCCGACCACTGAGTAAGGCATTACCCTTAATCAGAAGTTTTGACTTCAGATTAAAGACATTAGTACATTTAGTACATTATTAATAAAAGGACAGCATGGTCTCTGTCAGCTACATTCAGGAGGCTATTGATTAACACTCCCAGTTCATTAGTGCAGACCTCAGCCAAGTGTTCTCCTTTACTTAGAATCCTCTAGTGAGTTCCTCTTCTCTTCTCTTCTGCAGAATGAAAGCCAAAAACCTAGAAATGGCTTAGCCCACCTGTCTCTCATTTCCGATTACTTCCCCCTCCTTAATTTCATCTTAGCTTCACTCGCCTCTTTATATTTCTTGCATAAGAAACACATTTAGGGTATCTGGCTCTGTGGTTCTCTCAAGCTGGAATCCTTTTTCCCAGATAGTTTCCTCACTTATTTTAGATAACCTCCGCAAAATTTATCTTGGTAGGCCTTCAATGACAACTTTGTATAAAAATAGCAATACTCCTATCCAGCCCCTATACTCCTGGTAATATTCTACTTTATAATTCATAATATCACCAATATAGGAATAATGTTTGTTTCTCCCTACCAGACTGCAAGCTCTGTGAAGGCAAGGATATTTGTATTTTTGGTTCGCTGCTGTAGCAAAGACCCCTTGAACAGTAACTGCCATGGAGATAGTATTCAAAAAAAATATTTCTTGAATAACTGCTTTGTCTCCCTCTTCCAACTACATTCCATTGTTTCCGGAAAACAAACACATGTGTGGTGAGGCCTCATGTTGTTTCTCTGGTCAGCTACAAGCTCTGCTGGAACGATCTTCACAAGGGATTCATGTTTTCAGCCCTGTTTGTGAGCCTATATTCACTATTGGTTGCCTCCCACAAGCCCATCACTGGGGGGTTGAACCCCTATGAATCTCCTAGTTCATAGGTTAATGTTCAATCACTGAGCCACCCTGGCCGGGTCATTTATATTTCTTGTTCTATGAATTTCCTCTTCATGACTTTTTTTTTTTTTTTTTTTAGTTTTATGATAAGATGATTTACTTTTTAGTACATGATCAAATTGTGCAATATTTCATGTACAGATGGTCCCCAACCTACCATGTTTCCACTTATGATTTTTTTTTTTTGCTTTACTATGGTATAAAAGCAATACCCATAAACCTTCAAATTTTGAATTTTGATCTTTTCCCAGGCTAGCAAAATGCAGTACAATATTCTTGTAATGCTGGGCAGTGCCAGAGAGCTGCTCTTCCTAAGCATCCATGCAATCACGAGGGTAAATGACCAATACTCTACAGAGCACTGTGCTTTCAGCATTTTTGGATATTGTGTTTTTGCATTCCATCATGTCTACAAAATGCCCATCTCTGTCTCCTGCTTTGGTGAGAAGAGGAAGGCAATTACTCATGAAAATATAACTGCCCAAATGTGTGCTAATATAAGTGTTCTGAGCATGTTTAGGCTAGGCTAAGCTATGATGTGTGCTAGGCTAAGCTATGATGTTTGGTAGGTTAAGTGTATTAAATGCATTTTGACTTAGGATATTTTCAATATACAATGGGTTTATCTACCCTAACCTCATAAGTTAAATAGCATTTGTGAATAGAATAAAACCTGTTATTCAAATCATTTGTATATTTACTTATTTGTTGATTTTTTGACCTACTGAGTTCTGTAAAAGTGGTTTTCTTTAAAATACATATTTTTTATTGTTGATAGTATTACAGATATCCCCCATTTCCCCCCCCACTTCTCCCTCCTTTCTGCTCCTACTCACTGGAAAAGTGTTTTAATGTGTTCCACTACCAAAAGGGCTTTGTTTAATTGTGTTTATATTTTAACACCTTTTGCTGTATGCATTAAAATGCAATGTCATTGGATATACAAAGGTTAATGACTTTTGTATGTTTTTTTTTAATGAATTTTAATTCCCTGGATGAGTAATTTACACTTAGTGTTAGACATTTTTGTTCCAAAGTGTGATATATCCTGTAGTTTGTCATCAGACATCAGAGTTTGTTAAAGTTTTGGCTTAAGTAAGTATTTTTCTTTATTTTTGCTTTTTTTCTATAATTTTCTTTGTTATCATGGAGGGGAGTTCTGTAAAATGTTTTTTCTTCTTTCTTGGGTTTCTGTTTTCCATTTTCAACCTCCTACTAACTAGTTCTTTCTAATTATTCTACTAAAGTTAATTTTAACCAGATAATAATAGTAAATAAATCAAAGCAAATCAACAAATAACTCCTCTCTCCAATGTCTTACTTACATTTGAACTTTTAGTCCTCACTTTATACTTTTTGGTATTTTATAAGTTACATAAAAGATAGTCTTTTATAACCACCAGTTCCTCACACTCACCTTTTTTTCTGTACTTCTAAAATCTAAGCTCCTTTCTCACCTCATTTGGTCAGGCAAATGTCACCAATTGTACCCAAATTATCATACCCAGGTCTTATGTTATGTGGTCTCTTCTACATGTAAAATTATTTTACTCTTTTATGGAAATACTTTAACCTTTGATTTTTACAACATATTCATTTCCTTTGTCATTTTGTCTCCTCTGTATGCCCATTATCCACACAAGTTTATCTGTATATCTTCAACTTCTACCCATGTGTGGCTCATCCTGCAATCCGTATATTTAAGGCAAGTTTCTCTCCTGAATTCCAGAACATAGAATGATCAATAGTCTATGTGGACAGACCAAAAGAATCTAAGAAAATCATGCCAACTCAATTGTTTTCCCTTTTCTTTATTTGCTTTAGATTTCTAAATAATGCCTGAAAGCCTTTGCTTTATCTGTTGAATTTTAGATTGCTTTTCTTCCCCTAGATCAGTGGTCGGCAAACTCACTAGTCCACAGAGCCAAACATCAACAGTACAACAATTGAAATTTCTTTTGAGAGCCAAATTTTTAAAATTTAAACTATATAGGTAGGTACATTGTTATTAACTTAATTAAGATACTCCTAAGCTGGCCTTTACTAAAAACTCAGGGGCCAAAGAGCCACATGTGGCTTGTGTGCCACAGTTTTCCTGACCATTGCCCTAGAAATCAATAATATGCAAATGACAAGCAGTTATGATGATCCATAGCATGTCAGAATCTTAAGAAGGTCATACCTCTAGGTTAGGATTTATTTCTGGATGTCTTACCCATATGATGAATGTGGAAACAAGATAAAATGTGGAGAACTAATATTTTGGATAATAAGTCTTGCAGGCAGAGACAAAGTATTATTTGCCTTTTGAAACTAGCACAGGACTTAGAGCATATTAAGTAACAAGTATATGATTATTAAATTAATTTGAACTTACTTTTGGTTGAGCTTTACTTGTAGCTTGAGACTTGGTTTTATAGTAGAAGAAAGAAACCACCATTTGTCATGGACAATCATAATGTTAAACCACAGAAAAAATTTTTCTATAAAATTTTTATGCCAAATTCATTGACTGTAGGACAAAATGTTGAAATCTAAAAAAAAGTCAAAATTTCCATTAATTTATATAATTTTACTTGTCAAAGAATCAAATTTATTGGCACATTGAACTTGTAGATATGTTAAGTTTTTTATTTGGCATGCAAAAATATGTCATGTTTTTGACCCTACTGTTTCTGCTTCCTCTTTAAACACTGTGGATTCTTTTATTGAATGCCCTAAAAGGTTCTGCCAGTTTTAAACCCAGGAGGCTGGTACCCCATCTGTTTAACTGGAAACCATCTAATCCAAACAGACACTTCTCTTCTTAGGAGGTATTTCCAATGCTCTGTGAAACCAAAACTTTCCATTCTGTGATGCATATATATCTCTCGATCTGACAATGTGTTGAACACATTGAGGTAAATGCCCAGATGTCCTTGCCACCATGGAGTTTGGCTAAATTCTGGCCAAGCCCCAACAATAGAATTAGAGAAATGAGCAAGTCACCCACAAACAAAGAGGCTATCTGGGATTTTAATTTGATCCAAATCCACAATATCACTCAGATCTTGCTGTAAAACTAATGAAAATCTTATAAGTTTAAATCAGATACAACTTAGCCTATAATATGAGAATAACCTAGACTTGTCCCAGAACTGTAGGATCTTTTTATTTTTATTTTTATTGATTATGGTCTCGCATAATTGTCCTTATTCCCCCATTCCCATCCCAAACCCCTCCCTACATATACCCCCCGCCCCCGCCCTCCCCCCCCCCCCCCCCCCCCCCCCGTTGTCCATGGCTACTGGCTAGGCCCATATGTAGGATCTTAAATGTGGTACTCAAGAATGAACCTGCAGAAGGATAAGAGAGCTGGGTTGATTTTTCAGAATTAGTTACACTGAATATATTCTTCCTTCCTAGGAACTTCTACTTTAAGATTAAGGATATTTAGTTATTTACTAATATTTACACAGACAACCAAATATTATCTCCTCTTAACAGAGATGAGGACTATTGCATCTATAGTTCTATTTTTTTTCCCACCACTTAATAGATTACCTCTGGTGTCTGACATTGCTTCATTATTTTTAGACTAAATATTACATGCCAAAATACACTGTGGCTGAATGCTACTTGCTTGGTTCCTTTGGAAATCTGCTACTACTAAATACAGTTCCTTGATTTGTGATTTGATACTAGAGGGAGATGAGAATATGTTTAGTCATTATTAGTTTCATAAAAATATGACTTTTTATTTTTGCTGTTGAAACATACTTCCTTCCTGTTCATTTTTATTGCTCATGAGCATTACATTAATCTTCCTCTTTGCTAGAGAATAGCTTGTTTATGTAAATAAATAAGAGCCAAAACAATTTTTAACCCTTTCTTCCCTTATTTATATTAATACATTTTGTCTCCTCTCTATTCTTCTATATTCTTCATCTTATGCAATTCTATCATTTTTGGTGTCTTAATACTTGTTTCAGTCAATAGTTACTTCATTGAGTGCTTTTCCTAAATATTATCACCTTAAAAATTACTTTTTAAATGCCTTGACTTTTACTTTTGTTCTCCAGGTCTCCTTTTCTGTGGCATGTTTATTATTTCTCTACAGTCTTCACTTTTTACACCACTGAATGATATACATTATATTCTGTAGAGACTAAGTAGGTAAGTTTTTACTTTTAAAAATACTTTATTTTAGAATTTGTATTGACATTGGTTAATAAAATTACGTTTTAGGTGTACAATTCTATGTAATACATAATCTGTGTACTGTATTGTGTGCTCATAACCCCAAAGTCAAGTCCCCATTAGTCACCATTTATTTTCTCTTTACCTCATCTACCTTCTACCACCCCCTCTTCCTCTGGTCATCACCATACTGTTGTCTCTATGAATTTGGTGGGGGTTTTTTTGGATATGCCAATTATGAAGCTAATTAGATTCTGCTGTGATGTTTTCTGAAGTTGGCCATAGGGTATGTTGGCTCTGAGGCCTCTTGGGAGGGACTCTGGTGCCAGCCATGGTCAGATCCTGCCTATGATTGGCCTGGCAACCTATTTGGAGCTACAAAGTAATCCACACATTTGTGGCTGTCCCTGCTGGGCCTGGCTGTGCACAGGGAGGAACAAGGTGTGCATCAAGGCCAGCTTTTACCAGCATAGGTCTCAGGGGAAAATCAGCAAAAGCCTTAAGGTACCCAAGGCCTGCCTCCACCTGCCAGCTGCCTGTTAGTTGCAATCAATGAAAGAGCCTTCGGTAGTACTCAGGTTGCATAAAATAGGATTTTAGTGAGTCACCAGGCAGGGGTGAGTGGTGTTCAACAGATTGATAGAGGTTTAAACTCAGTGCCAGGGTTGGGTCTGAGGTTACACAGCAAATGACCCAGGACATATTGTTTGGCTGAACTCTGGGTGCTCACAGACCTTTGTGGGGTGGTGGGGCCTCAGGGAGTCATTGGTGTGATGTCAGCTGAATTCAGAAGTTCTAAAAAGACTGAGATTTGGCCACATGAAGGGAGGGCTCTGCACTACTTGGGCAGGCAAGTAAACAATGGCCCCTGTCCTAGGGCCACACAACTCTGTCTGTCCCAGATTCTGCTAGAAGCTGGAGCTCAGCAAGAGCCGCCTAAGAGTTGGAAAGGTAGGAATAGTGGATTTCTAGTGTATAAAGGTTCAGGTCAGGCTTGGAAGAAAGTAAAAATGAATGGCTCAGGCCCAGAGCCATACAACTAAATTCAGTTCCTTAATTTATGATTTGTTACTAGAGGGAGATGAGAATAAGTATTTATTCATTACTTGTACGTGCAGGGGCTACTAGAAGTTGGGAGTGTGGGGCCACTGGGACCTCAAAGGGTGGGGCTAGTGGGTCTCTCATGAGGGTGAGGCACCAGTCAGGTTAATGGGGAAGTGGAGAAATAGCCCCCACCCCAAAGCCATACCACTCAGTCACTGACACCTCCTGAATCTGCCCAGACCTCTACACTCCAGACCTGGCAGCTGACTCCCCCTCATGGCTTGATCCCTGTAGGGTGGGGTGATAGGGAACCCAAAGGGAGGAGGGGGGCTACTGCATTCCCCCAGGCTTATGCCATAAAGAGGGGAGTGTTCCACCCAAGAAAGATGGTTTCTGCATTGTGGGAGGGTCACTAAGAATAAAGGTCCTGGTAGCTGTCCCTTCTAGCTTTCTCCCCAGAACTACAAACTCCAATCTCTTCTCACATGACTCTAGTCTTTTCTGACCTCTCTCTGCCAGAGCACAGAGTGTAAGATAACCCACATTTTTTTAGTTTAATAAAACTACTAAATATAATTGAATATTGAAATTGAGTAAATGAATATAACATAGTTCTTGAGGCACAGAAAGCAGTCAATAAATATCTATTTTTTTTCTATTATTGTGCTTAATATGAAACCTAAATGTTTTTAAATCCAAAAGTGTAGATTCTTCATTTGGTTATTCATTACTTAAAAGACTAATCTTTTTCCCCCCCTCTTTTTGCTAAGGTGTTTAAAAATCCTAGTTATAGGAAAAGAAATTAAGACTTACTAAATTTAATGCCTACTTATTCTACTCAAATAGAATTATGTGGGTGTACAAGTTTTGAAAGTTTTAAAACTGCATAATATGACTTGAAGCAGCTGACATATTGAATAACTCTTTATTTCAGAGTTTTGGATGACATTGTAACTCACAAGAAAAGATGCAGAGGTGAATAGTCTAGTTTTGTGAATCCCTAAATTCCACATCTTAAATTACCCCTTTTGCACTTAAAATATTTTCATTATATTAAAAATGGACTTATATGACCACTTTAATTTTCTGGACCCTTTTACATGCTTTCATAGAACCCAGTATCATTTTCAGAGCACTTGTCACATTTATCAATTAAATATTGATATAATTATTAGATTACTATCTGATTTCCCCATCAGACTACAAACACATGGCAAAGACCAAATCTGTTATGTAACTGTTGATGTCCAAGTTTAATACAATACGTGACATCTAATAGGTTTTCTACCAATACTTACTGAATGACTGAACTTTATGGGACATTTCTTATACCAGCCCTATACATCAATGGCTAATGGCTGATTATAAAAACTAATAATTGCTAGGGCAATTAATAACTGAGTTAAGATTTTTTCTCAAATTCCACTCACTTCAATCATTAATCATTTAATTGTTCATTCAACAATTTTTTTTTTTGAATGGTCGTGATGCAGCAGATACTGTTTTAGGAGCTGTTAATAGTCAACAAACAAAAGTCAGATGCCTGTTTTTGAAGGATTTACATTCTGTGGACAGTAAGTTTTGTAGGTTGATGCCTTTAAACACTCAGATGTAGCAAGATCTTATAAGATCTAAACATCTTTTAGTCACTTCCGTTTTAATGGGGTTCGTTGCCCAAAATAACTATTTACATTTTCCTAACTGTCCACATCCAACACCACCACCTGCTTCTGAGATCTCCTCTTCACCTCTTCCAGTTAGACCAGGCCCAGGGAAGAAGCCCCCAACACTTTATGAGCCATCTGAGGACTCCTGGTTTGGCAAACAACCCTACGGTACAAAGATTTTTTTCTGCAGACTTGTTTAGTACTCTTTACGACTTGATTTCTGTTTTGTTTACTCTGTGGTACCTTCACTCCGTACCTCAGGCTACTGGCAGGAATAAGCATCACTTAAAAAGTAATTTAGGAAGCAAGTATACTTCCCCTAGAGTGGAAATAAAAAGAAAAGTTGTGGTAAATAGCTAATGTAAGCAAAAGGTGCCTTGGGGGAACCCTAAGAGTCACTTCTTTCAAACCAGCAATAACTTCTGGTGCTATTGGTCCTGAGGCAGCAGCCGTCAACATTGTTTAAAAAAGCTCCCTGATGGTGTTCTCATTAATTAACTGCACTGTTTGTTGATTCTAGATTGATTCCGTTTGTTCTCTCGAGAGTGTTTTTGGAAACTCGGTAATGCCTTGATGCGGAATTTCATCTTCAGGCCCTAAATTCCCAGGATGGTGGTTTACTGGGACATATAGAAGATGAAGTAAAAAAAGAGAATTTGTTAGATAAAAATGATAATCAAAATATTTTAAATTCAGATGTAATTTTTTGAAGATTTTCCCCACAGAGAGAAAAAAAAAATTACCTGAAGCAAAGTTTGACTGACAGGCGGGTTTAACAAACACAAGACAAATTGCATGCAAAGCAGATAGGGAAGTAGTTTTTGCTAATTACTTGAGAAAGCATTTTAATTAAGCTGTTTGCCAATTAATGCCTCATTTTTAACATTCCATAAATATTTAAACATGTTTCATAAACTTCCTTTTTTATGGAAACATTTGCAAATGTTATTATGAAGTATCTTTAGGAATCTCATAAGAAAAAAACTCTACAATTTAGAAGATTCTACTAGCCAATTTCATAAGTAAATAAGTAAATTGTTGTCTTTATCTTAGTTGGTATTATACTTTAAAATGCTCTGTCTGCATAAACTTTTCTTCTATGTTCTACAACAAAGAGTGAATAAATACAAGCTACATATTATTTTGATCTTCCCTAAAATTGAAAATAACACAAGGCATAGAAGATATCTTTTAGACAAAAACAAGAAAATAATTTTGAATGATTTAAAGAAATTTTAAAAATATCACTTGTTAATGCTTTTATCATCATAAACTTACAAATCTTACAAAATGTTACCTACCAACCAAAATTTTAAAAAAAGCTAATATGCACAAGGCAAAATAGGAAGGTTTATGTAGTAGTAATATAAGCTATTATAAACATAACCAAATATACCTCAGAAGTTTGGCTTCTTTCTTTCCCTGCTTAATTTTCCATTGGGACCATCATGCTTATGCATGTTGCCTACTTTGCATGGTTTTCCTGAAGCTAAGGGATGAGAAGAGAGCACGTTTAGAATTTAGCCAGAGGACTAAGGACACTCAGTTCTTCTTCATCAGCACATGGCGCCTTTTCATCTAACTGAAACATTGGTCATGTAATAAATCACCGAAAGGAAAGGTCTGACCTACCTGCAAGGCTGGCTGCCAGCATATTTGCAGGCTGGCCTGCATGGCAATGCATTAGGAAGTGCTCCCACCACACTGGACATCAGGGGTGAGAGAAAGGGGCTTCCATGGGGTTTTCTCATTGTGAAGCACGTGACCTTCAGAGGCAGTGGGAGTAAGCAGGACTGGTTAAGGCAGATGAGTGAGGGAGTTATGGGGCACCTACTGGGAAACTTGCTTTTGTGTGAGCTCCCAAGTGGCCCATGGCCAGGGCCTCCAGCCCACCTGCCCCCCTCCCTCCCCATAGAGCAATGTCCCAGCAAATTTTTGGTCTATCTCAAATTGGAGAGCTGAACAAGTAATAACAAAAAGACCATGTAGGATAGAAACTCGACTATGCAAATTATAGTAACTTAACTTGGTTCAGTTAGTTATGTGACCATGCAAGTCTTTCTGTTGCTGTCCAGATGAAATCTAAAAGTGAAGATACATGTGAGCACAGTCTCATGGAGAAGGTTACCATGCACAGGTCAGGCTTATCACTTGTTGCCCTTTGAGATGTGAGTGGGAATCACATAATGAGGGCCACGAAAGGGTTGTGCGCTTTCTCAGAATTTCTAGTTACTTTCTTGGCGGTGAAGGAGTAGGAGTGTTATATGGATAATAACACTCTGCATTCATCTTAAGTTAAATGATGTTTCCTTCTACTTTCAGTTTGCTTAATGTCTAGATTCTAAAGATTTCTGTCATCCTGGACATACAGTTTAACTAGAATTTAATAAGAAATCAAATTTTAAATTGTCTTGAATTTGGAGGGAAATAAGAAAGAAAGAAGAAAAGCTCGCACAAAGAGCATTTTTACATTCAAATAGCACATGGAGAGCCCTAGCTGGTTTGGCTCAGTAGATAGGGCATCGGCCTGCAGTCTGAAGAGTTCTGGGTTGAATTCTGGTCTAGGGCACATGCCCAAGTTGTGGGCTCGGTCCCCAGGAGGGGGCATGCAGAAGGCAGACAACCAATGATTCTCAACATCTCTCTCTCTCTCTCTCTCTCTCTCTCTCTCTCTCTCTCTCTCTCTCTCTTCCCTTTCCTCCCTGAAAGAAAAAATATATTTAAAAAAAAAAAACACACATGGGAAGAAATGCTAAAATGATACGGGTTATATTGCTGCTTCTAGCTCTGAGGGAGTTACTGGAACTAGACTTGCCTTCCTACTGTCAAGTATTAAAAACTGGAAATATATGGGACTGTTTTCAGACATTGCACAACAGCCGTGCAGAACTGGGATCCCTGGGAATGGCCGCCCTGGCTCTCTTCCTGGAGGCACTTTCCTGACCAACTTGTAGGGCAGGGGTGCCAGAGGGCACACTGGCTGAGGCAGAGAGCAGAGGCTGGAGTGGGGGAGGGGTTGGCAGCTGGAATGTGTGCAGCAGAGAACCAGAGGGGACAAGGCCACAGAGAAAGAACTCAGAGATCCACAGGGTCCTGCATTTGGCTGTCGGACACCAATCTGGGCAAACCTCTGCTGGATGGGCGAATGAGAACAAGGGCTGCAAAGGAACGATCTCCAGATCTCCCAGAGGGCTCCGAGAAGCTGGAGGACAGAACAGCCTGGTGGAGCATCAGGCCTTGCAAAGAGACATTTAGATGCAGAATAATCTAAAACGCAGGAAAGCAGTGGGCTTCTGAAGTAACCAGATACAGTGAGAGAGTTTCATCTTCCTTTGTGACCAATTAGTAGAATCTGAATACTTTGAAATTTCCATTAGGACTGTTTCCTTCTAACTCTGAATTATTTAGACTTGCTTTAGTTTCCAAATGCATGGATTTGGAAGAACATATTTCCATTGTTGACTAGAGTGGAATGAAGGAGATAAGACAAGGACTGCTGGCTTACTATTTTTTCAACTTTCCATGATCCTCTGGTAAAAAAAAAATTGTATTAGGTAGGAGGGTGGGTGAGTTGTGTGTGTGGGTTACTGGAGAAGAAAGGGAGAATCTGTAATACTTTCACCAATAAAGATAAATTTTTTTAAAAAAAGATTTGTATGACCCAGTCATTTTTATCATATATTTGAGGGGATCTCCCATGCAATGTATTATAATGACTGTTATTCCCTGTGATCTGGGATCTACACCCATATGATGAAATTTGACAAATAGCTGGAAGATGCTCATTTAGAAACACCTCTGCACCTGCCATACCATTTGAAATTTCAAATTTTTAGATATTGCCCCCAAAATTCCCCTCTTGCTTTCTTTAATGTGCAAATACACCTAATTAGGATCCATGATTCAGCTGTCCCGTTACTCTTGGGCAGTAAAAGAGAAAAAACAAACACAGGTTAAACATATACTAGTACAACACCAGCATGGTACTATTATATGTCATCCTTTTTAATCACTAATAATTATGCCATTAATCACAAATGCCCCCCTTTAAAAAAAATGGCATTAAGGTTTAGAGAAGCAAAAGTAGCCCAGCCAAGGTCATCTAGATAAAAAAAATTAATTAATTAATTAATTAATTTAAAAAAAAAAGAATTTCAGATTTGAATCCAGGCCTCACCACTGTACTATTGGAACTGTAATGTTGTGACTGTTTACTTTCCATCTACTGAAAAGCTTAACCTAACGCAGTGGCCCATTAACAATATTTATCTTTAAGATTTTTACTGATCTGAACTGAAGGATTATTTAAGAGCATGTGTGCTTTTGGGAGGATAGGCCTAACCAGAAGAGCAGATAGGAGGTTTAATAAAGGGAAACAGAGGTTTGTTCTCAGTTACACCCACCTTTAGATTTTAAAGAAGCAGAGACTCGAGCTGTGGGAGGCTGACATGGAGAGGACTATAGCTGGAATGCAAGGTCATCATGTGGGACCAGGCACTCTCTCTCTGCCTTTGTGATATGCTCATAAGGATTCAAACATGAGAGTTGTTGTTTTTTTAAAAAGTGATGCGTTTTAAACTCCTGTCCCAGCATAGAACTCTGCACAAAGCAGTATAGAGTTGAGCAAGTCACCAATGTTTCTGAGGCTCAGTTTCCTCATGGGCCACAGGGAAGTGATAGACCTTCCTTACAGCACCTACCTCTCAAGTTTGTGAGGGAGAAAAAGACAATGAACACAGAGAGCATGCCAGTAAAGTAGGTGTGGGAGGCAGAATAATGGCTCCTCCACGGTGTCCCCATCCTAATCCACAGAACCTGTGACTGTGTTACCCTACTCAGCCAAGGGAACTCTGCAGACGGGATTAAGCGAAGGATTCTTGGATGGGGAGGTTGTCCAGGTGAGCTCAATGTAATCGCAGGTGTCCTACGGGAAAGAGGGAGGCAAGGGCCAGCGTGAGAGAGCAGTGTTGGATTGCTGGCTCTGAAGATGGAAGAAGGGGCCACAAGCCAAGGAATGCAGGTGTCCTCTAGAAACTGGAAGAGGCAGGGAGTGAATTCTGCCCTAGAGCCTCCAGAAGGAATGCAATTCTGGTGGCACCTCCACTTTGGGCCTGTAAGACTCATTTCATGCTCTGACCTACAGTACTGTATGGTCACAAGTTCATAGGGTTGTAAGCCACTCCATTTGTGATCCATTTTTACAGCAGGAGCAGGAATAGGAATGCGGACGAGGCTGAGTTAACAGAAAGGCGAAAGTTAAGTCGTTTCAGAGAAAGTTTGATGTTTGCTGCTTGTGTTTCGGGAGGGGCTCCAGAATACGTTAATTTGCATGGCTGCCTTAGAGCCCCTGCCTGCCAGCAGCCAGGCAGCTGCCGGTGATTTCCTTCCGCTATTTATTGGCTGGAAGCTACCAAAAGACTCAATTCAGGCAGTTTCACTGAAAGTGAGTCGCCCACAGCACCGCCTCTGCTTTGACACACACAGGCCCGTTAGAACTCGCCTCCCATAAATTTCCTGTGCTGAGCCAGCAGTGGCCGCCAAATGCCCAACAGCCAATCACAACAAATGATTCCGTGAATTTACGGCCTTTGGAATACACGTGTAAGTGTATAGTCATAGGAACGTGTTTGGAGTTGTTATTAAGCAGGAATATGCTTCCGGAGTAAGCTCAGTGACATCTTTCAGCCTACATTACAAATCAGTAATAATATCTGCCTTCTTTAAATTAATAATTAAAAAGTTTAAAAACAAAACAAAACACAACTTGATTTTGCAGGTAGTTTCAGATGTTCAGAGCAGTCTGGCTAGCATGAAGAGGTTGAAAGCATCGATTTCTAAGCTTACTAAGGACTTCAGATCACTTTTGGATCTGAAGCAGAAGTACAAATGCTGGCCACACACCGCCTGTGACTCTAGTGGTGAAAAGGGGTGAAATGGAAGAATTAGAGACCAGATGGTTCAAGCACTGTCGATGATACACGCATGATCCTGAGAGCAAGTGTGCTGGGTATCTGAGGCATCATTTCCTCACTGCCTTCTTTCCTCATCAGCTACCCTCCCAGGAACTTCCCAAATCAAATGCTAGTGAAGAAGAAGAAACAGAGAGCATCTTCTCAACACTTAGTGAGGAAAAGGAAACTCTGTTGTCTTTTCAAAAAAAAAAAAAATGTGGAATAACTTGTGGGCTTGGTAATGACTCAAAAGGCTCTGGATTTCTATAGAAATCAGCTTTGGCAGTTAACCATTGGCCCCACATTGTTAAGCAGCTTACCAGATTGAACGTGATGAACTCCTCAGCCAAGGGAGAAAAAACCCAATCAGTTACTTAGCTCTCTTTACACATGACTGACTGTTCCTTCTCGAGCTGCAGATAGCATGGTGCAGGGCGACAGTTTTAGGGAAAGAGCTGCTAAGTCGTTAATCTACTCTTACTCCTAAGAAATGCTCCATTGATTTCTGAAAATGCCACCAAATCTTGGTACAGAATTTTGCTTGGAGGATCCTGGTATTCTAAAACCTGGAATTAGGCAAAGCAATAGGTACTTTACTAATGAGACATCGTCATATTTCATCTCAGAGAAATTTTTCAAGGGAGGGGGAATTCAATGTAGTGAATCGACTGAGAAGAATAAATACAGAAATGATCTCCTGGCACATCTTTTTTTTTTTTTTTCTGGGCCATTATACGCTGTGTTACCATTGCCCCTATCGAGTCACTTCTGAAAGAATTTCTTGCATAATGGCATTTTCGTCGTCCCCGTAATGTCAACAAACAAGGCAGATTAATGCTTCCAGTCCTGAGCTGTCTTGCTCTCTGCTTATTAGAATTGTAGTCAGATCTTCATTAAAATGAATGACATCCGATTCCATAAGGCAGTCACAACAGAGGCACCTTCTTGCTCTGGTGTCACCCTGCAGATGACAACGTAAGCCATTATGAATGACACTCCGCAATTCCTTGCTTCCTGTCTCAAATTGTAGTTAATCTTTCATCCAAACTGTACACATGTGCAGCTTTAAGTGGCCTATCACAGCGAGTACCCGGTAATGCTGCAAGCACATGGAGACTGACAGAAGGTAAATTGCTTGTCAGGAGGTCTGTATTTCAATTCACAGCATATTCCAGACACGTCGTGGTGAAAGCACGCCACAACAGCTGCTTTCATTGCTAACTATTTTTGATGTAAATGTCAATAAAGCTCCAGGCCCTTTCATATTTTTGGCCGGGAGTGTCCATCTTTCCCTATGCAGGCTGGCAGGTGGAGCTCCATTTATCTGCTCTTAGGAACATGTCCTATAATAATGATGGCCTCTGGAGGCCGTTTAGAGTGATTGAGAGCAGTGATTGGGACAATAGGCTGCTGAATTTCATTGCCGGAGTGGGTTGACAGGTGACTGCTTTTATGCCCTCTCATCTGGTGGGGAAGGAAATAAAACACACACGCTCATCCAGTCCACAGGCAATCACCTCCAAGTTGAAGATCTACACCTATAGTTTATTCCATTCATCGAAAAAAAACCAAAAAACAATTAAGAGCCACGATTATTAAGCAATTTCAAATTCCCCAGCAGGTCCAGGGCTTTCAAGGAGACAGCAGTGGCATTTATTTTCTGTAAGATTCTATGGATAGGAGAATTAAACAAACAATTCTGAATGGGATATGTATGCCTTTGAAGATCTTCCTCCTTGCAAATGTCCCTTTTGGGAGACCAGCTGTTCATGCTGTATAACTAACTCCCTCTTTTAACTAATGCTCGGAGGAAGACGACTGAAGCTTGACCTTTAGCAGCTGAAAGCCAGTGGTTATATTAAAAAGCAATTCAAGGACGCTGCTTTCAAACACATTTGCATTCAAATATGTCAGTATGTTACAGCAGTGAGTCTAGAGCATAACAACATAGAGTCAAACCTCATTCTCTTTTATTCGCTGTTTATTGAGCATCTGCTATAGGCAAGATATTATATTTTATACTAGGGATAGGCATACAAAGAAACATCAGACAAACACTCATAGGAAGGTAGCAAGACTAATCTGAAGTAAGAGAAAACTTTAGTGTAACTTTATTTCTAGTTTTATAGCCTTTGTGTTTTGTGTGTTATTTATAGTGTGCATAAGATATTACTGAAATATTACAGATAAAATTTATAATAAATATTGGGAACATGCTCTCTTTTTTTCCTACTGATATGAGAACGTAACTTAAAAATTTGAACGTAATTATGCTCAAGAAAGGAGCATATTTCCAAGGCTGGAGCTAGACTGATCTGTTCTCAATCCAGTTTCTACCACTTACTACCCTACCACCAAAGGAAGGTTGAATAACTTTGACTTAACTTTTATTAGCTTCAGTTTCTTCAATGGTGTGCATCAGTCATTTTTTTATTTTTATTTTTATATTTTTAATTGATTTCAGAGAGGAAGGACGAGGAAGAGAGACAGAAACATCAATGATGAGAGAAAAATCATTGGCTGCCTCCTTTATGCCCCACACTGGGGATCGAGCCGGCAACCTGGGCATGTGACCTGACCAGGAATCAAACCATGACCTCCTGGTACCTAGGTCAACGCACAACCACTGAGCCATGCCGGCTGGGCTACATCAGACATTTTATTTGTATTACTTGATTCGATCCTTTCAAAAGCTCTTGGAGTTGGGTGTGTTTATTATCCCATCTTACTGAGGGGAACAGAACCTGCTGCCAGGACTGGAACCTGTGAAGACCGCTTATAGAATCTACATTTTAAATTTCTACTCTAAATGATCTTTAGTATGGTAAAGAGAATACCTCACAGCACTTCCGTATTCCTGACATTTAGTAATGTTGGGATTGAATCCCTCACCTATGAGAAGGGTCAAAAAAGCTTCTGAACATCAGGAAGGGTGGCAACTAATTCTTACTTCTGACATCTGGGTGCGTTTCACAGTGGGGCTTGAAGATGATGTGTACGAGTTAGGTGTAGGGGAACTGTAGGCCCAGAGAGTGGCGGAGCATGGGGACAGAGGCGAGAGCATGCATGGGCTGCTCGGGGTCAGGGAGCCATCTGTGTCCCTGCTCAGGGGCATGTTGCTTCCTGGTGGGAGTCCACATTGAGATCTGAAGAGAGATCAGCACAGGCTTCCATCTCTCCACAGTTTACCAGCCAGGAGATTTATTCGCTGCTCATTGTCCTTGGGGAGGAAATTATCTCATAGCGTGCGCTGAGAATTAATTGGAAAAAAATATTGGAAAGCAATCGAGGAACTCAACAGTGCCATACAAATGGAAGGTGGTCTATTTGTGCACTTAATCTCTCTGATCAGTGGTAAACTCCTGAAGGTCACAGTCAGGTCAGTCTTAGTGTTACATCCGCATGGTGGCCTGTGCAGAGTCCGGTATCTAGTTGGTACTCAGTATGTAGGTGCTGAGTGAACCAATGTCGCATTAGATAATGCTATGCAGCCTTCTTTCCACATATGGAAAAAGGCATGTACAGTTTGTATAAGGACAAAATGTGAGCTGCAACAAATCGCATGCATTGTGATTAAATATGAGGTGAGGATTCTAATAGATTTTTCCTTATGCTTCTATTCCCCCAAAGCATGTCTTCCCCCTATAGTATCATGGGAGTTTTGTGATCCTGTTCCCAAACAGCATCAGAGAAATGCAAAGCATCATGTGACAATGCCACCCCACACACACACACCAGCACCACCAATCCCCCCCCTTTCCCACCCCCACCCCCAATCCCCCGCCCCCAACCTCAGGGAGCCAACTGTGAGAAGCAATCCCAAAGACCTCATCTGGCTCCTGGCAGACTCCCAGCAGCTGCACAAGCAGCTGTGCAGTTGAGGCACCTTCGGAGGTCTGGGTATCTGGGTGCTTTTCATTTTTTATTTGATAAAAACAGTGTGGTAATGGCTAGAGGAGATTGGGGAAGAGGGAAGGCTGGGTGGAGGTGAGTAAAAGGGGGAATGGGGGGACAACTTTAATAGTATCAATAATCAATCAATCAAAAGTCAGTAAATAAATAATTATCAGATTGGTTTAAAATAACAAAAAAATCTAGCTATATACCACTTAGGAGAGAAACAATTTTCAAAAAGGAAAAAGACTATCTGAAAACTAATTAACAGAAAAAGACTTATCAGGTAAATACTAGCATAAAGAAGAGTAAGGCAGTGTATTGCCTCCTAACAACTAGGTTGTGTATTTTTCATGGCCTTATTTTTACATTTTTATTACTTATGTGTGTATGCATCCAAAATCATGTAGTACTATTTGTGTGTTTAAAATTTTGCATGTATGGTAGTACATTAAATCATTCTAATTCTTAATTGTTTTTGTCTTCACACTCCATTAAGTTTTTTTTAGATACAACTATGTTTACACAGGTAGCTCTGGCTGTATATATTTTAACTGCTGTATAGTCTTATATTTTATAAATACATTATTTAAATTTTTCTTATTCCTCTGCTGATAGGCATTTATATTGTATTCATCTATATGTTTCTGGACTCTTTTGTTTATTGATCATTTTATCTATTCATGTATTAATATCGATCTATTTTACTTTCTATAGTTTTATAATATACTTTAATATCTTTCATGTCTGAGGGGTGGGTAAGAGGAGGTAGAAGATGACATGGGGGAGGAAAGGAATGGAGATGCTTGTCTTGTCCCAATTCTTTTTATAAAGATAGTAGTCCCATTGGATTAAGATCTAACCTAGTGAAATCTCAGTCATCTACAAAGACTATTTCCAAAGAAATCACATTCATAAACACTAAAAATCAGGACTTCAACATCCTTTAGGGGAAAAATTTTCAATTCATAACATCAGTAGATGGTACTCACAACATCTCAGAATTTTTTTGAAAGAGTGTTATTTCCCTACTCAGATATTGAAACTTACAGTACTTTCTGTTTCCTAGTTATGCTGTAGGCATTAGTTGTGGTTGGTCTTATTTGACTTATGAAGGATGTGTAGAGAAATCCAAATGTGAGTACCCACAGTTATCTTACGGGTATGGGAAATCTATATTGGAATATAGAACAAGATGAATATAAAGATTCTAAACTTCTTCTAAACTTATCTGAAGCAGGTAACATTGATTCATTGTATTCAATAAATTAAGAATTTGTTTTCATTTGAATTGTAGGAGCTATGATAAATTATAAAGCATTTATTCAGTAGTCAGATTCAAGTCAACACAGATGACTCCAGTAGCCCAATTAAACACATTCCTAGCTTATAATTGGTTTCTGGCTTTTTCTACCTATCAGAAACCCAAGTGTATCATTATGAATTATTCAGTTTTCCTATCCATTCAGATATAACAGTATAGTCACCGGAGTAAGCCATGAGAGATGATTTCACAATGACTGGGGATTTAATAACTTAAAAATACAAATAGCATCACTTCTCACAGTGCTCTTGGTGGTCCCGGTTCTATCTCTTGCTTCAACCGTGTTTGGAAGGAAAAGACCCAGGGACACCCCTTCTTCCAGCCTCCGACCACCCTCCAGCTACTTATCCAGTCACCACCTTTGGAACCACCTCTGAGACCAGCCAACACACCTTTTTTTTTACCCTACCTTAACGCCTTATTGCCGAACAACCATGAGCTCCCAAATTTGTCAGCCTTATTCCACGGAGGTGGAGGCTACCATCAGCGGCCCGGCCAGCCTGCATCTGCAGGCCTCTCACACCTACCTCTCTCTCCGGGCTTCCATTTCGACACCGATGATGTGGCTCTGGAGGGCATGGGCAGTTCCTCGGCAAGTTGGTCGAGAAGAAGCAAGAGGGTGCTGAGCGTCTCTTAAAGATGCAAAACCAGCGCAGTGGCTGCTGGTCTCAGGACATGCTGAAGCCTCCCCAAGATGAATGGGCAAAACTCAGGATGCTATGGAAGGGGCCACAGCCTTGGAGAGGAACCTGAACCAGGCCCTTTGGGAGCTGCAGCCCCTGGGTTCTGCCCACTCACATCCTCCTCTCTCTGACTTCCTGGAGAACCACTTCCGGGGTGAGGAGGTGAAACTCATCCAGAAGATGGGCTACACCTGACTCACCTCTGCTGGCTGGCTGGCCCCCAGGCTGGGCTGGGGGAATAGCTCTTCCAAAGGCTCACCCTCCAGCACGACTAGGAGCCCTTGGAGCCCCGAGGCCTTTGAGGGGCCCCTCTGCACCCCCTGGTGTCTGGCTTTTGCCTGGGCCTCTCCCTGAAACCACTAGCCTTTCTTGAACCACCTTGAAGCCCCCTCCCATGCATTGGACCAAATGGAAACAATAAAGCTTTTTTTTTTCCCATCAAAAAGTAAAATAAAATAAAATAAAATAAAATAAAATAGCATCACTTCTAGGTTACCCCTCAGCTTACTCTGAACTGGATGATGGACTAAGTTGCTGGGCCATCGGTGGAGATAGTATCCGGTTTCCTTGTGGCTCTTTTTGGTGCCTGGATCAGATTTTCTCTTGGACCAACAGACTCTAACACCTCTTCTGGAATCAATTCCAACCGATGATGAGCTACATCTGGCCTGTGAAATGAAAATAGCAAAACCTTTGATTGAGTCCAAGTTAAGTGGATCTACATCATCTGCTCAATCAACTTTTGCCAAGATGAATGATGCTGTGTCAGTGTTCCATAATTTCAGAGGTGGATTTCCCCTTTCTAAAAACAAAGTGTTTTCCTTTACATAGGCAATGAATGGGGGTAGGGTGGGGATTACTGCTGTGTGAAATGCATTTTGGCTCCTCTATATATTTGGAAACAAAATCCCTAAAAGAATCCTATTTGAGCCTTTTTTTTCTTTCTCTTGGATCCCTGCCATGTGGGTCCTTAGCAAGTTGCACAAGGGGGGCACAGTCTCATGAACGTTCTGGAGACTGATTCATTTCCTTGCTTCCTGCTACAACAGAGTCTACACATGAGCAAGAATGTGATGCAAAGGGGAGGGCCAATAACTTTTAGAGGCCACGAGTGTTTTCCAGTTGTTTCAGCTCCTCGCTCAGATTCAACAATATTTACTCCAGGAGAAACACAGAGAAGGACAATAAATAGGAGAGAAAGGTAAAGCTTTGAAGTTCACTTTACAGATTTTTCCAGTTTCTCACATAGAAGAGTAATAAACATAGAAAGGGAGATAGGCTGAAATAGACATTTTCAAAATTGAGAAAGCAAACCAGCAGTGGGACTGGTGGCTATGGTGGAAGCTACAGTTCACATCCAATGCCTCAATCCCATTCCAGGCCTCACTGATCTCCATGGGGAGAGGAGGTTGGGAATTTTGATGTTAGGGTTGCTGAAGCATCACAGTAAAGAGTGTTTGGGATATTTTAATATAATATATTATAGTGTCAGGATTACTGGCACAGCCCCTATACCCTTAGGTCCTGATAACTATGATACAAATGATGTTACATTTGCATTAATTTCCAAGTTCTACCTGCCCATCTGATTAATATCAGGCTTCCATCTCTGTAGAGTTTTTCTAGATTATTTATGGGATACTGGTCATATCTATACCATTTCTATTGCCAAGACATGGTCTAGGTTTTTACTTTATGGTTTTACGTTCCTGTAGAGTTCATTAGAAGCTTCTAATGCCATTTTTCTCCCGTCTTCCTCCGCAGTTAACTTAACCATTAGCTAGAATACGTGGGATTCTTCGGTTGTCTTGTAAAGACTGAGCTGTCACAGTACCTTTTAATTCTAAATAGCTCCTTCTCTCACTTGCAGGCATTTAACTGCTTTCACTTGTGTCTTTTCTCAAACCTTCTCTATACTGTACTGAATTATCTAACAACAAATAAGTAAAAGTAGACCTGCGAAGTCAATGGCCGAGCTGAAAAGGAAAGGAGCTAACGAGCTGCAGGCTGAGATGAATTAGGGCTTGGAAAATTTAAAAATTGATAAAAAAAAAAAAAGGTAGAGATTGTAAGTATGTAAACTACAACACACTGCTACATTCATATACAAATTGTATAAATTTATTTTTAAGTGATGATTTAATTGAAGAAATATAAAAATCACTGGACCAATAAAGAGCAGAATGGTCAATGTAAAAACTAGACCCAGTAATATGGAGGATAAACTGGAAAAGCTTTCTCAGAACTCAAGAGAAAATGCCCCCCCCCCCAAAAAAAATAAATAAAACAAATGAGATCATTTTTTCAGATATAACCTGGAGATCCAATATGCAAATAATGCTTTTGAAAATTCAGAGAAAATGTCCCCCCAAAAAAATAAATAAAGCAAATAAGATCATTTTTTTCAGATATAACCTAGAAATTCAATGTGCAAATAATGCTTTTGAAGAAGAAGATAAATTAAGTATCAGTGATTATGGAATAATACTGGAAGTTTCCTGAGCTACAGAAGACAAGAGTAGGACATTGAAAGTCCCAGCATTTTCACTAAAATTTTTGGATTGCAAGGACATGAAAATATTCTCTAAGCACTCATGCAGTAAGAACAGCTTATCTATAAAACAGCTAAATCAGGCTAGCCTCAAACCTCGCTCAGCTGTACTATATGGATGGGGAAAAGTCAATAGATATTTACAGAATGCTGGTAGGGAAAAGTTAAGTCTATAAATGAAATGAACATGTATAGCAGCAAAGACTTTATCAGTTTTACATGAATTCAGAAAATAAATATCCATGCAGTCTTAAAAATATTATGTGAAAGTACCCTTCAACATACTCAACTATGAATAAAAGTTAAATACAGTAATAAAAATGATGGAGCTGTGGAAAACAAAAATGCCTTGGAATTTGTACCAGGCACAAATGGCTATTAGGTCAGCTATAGTTTTGGCGAGTCTATATCATCCATCAGCACAGAGAACTGGGAGTTGACTCTGCCTATTATTATTATTATCTACTGCATACAAATTCCCTTTAGTTTTAATCTGCTGTGCCATGACATGACTGGATACCCTCTTTTTGGAAACAACATTCAAATATACTACAATTTCTCATTGCATCTGGTTTAATTGATGGGGGGAAGTTCCCATGCAAATGAATATGTTGATACTCAAAATCTCTATGCCAAAATTATGTGTGAACCGATGAGGAGACTGCTGACCCTCTGCCAACTGGTGATACCCATTGATCTACACCTGACATTCCTTATTTTGCGCATGTAGCAGGCTGTGATGGTAGAAAGGAAGAGAAAAGGGAGAAAGATGAACATCAGGGAAGGACAAAAAAGGAATTTTACTCGTTTTCCCAGAACTTCTTATTTCCCCCGCCCCCAAAGAATACCTCACTACTTCAAATACAGAAATGCCAGCTCTAATATTCATACATATGTATATTTAGCTTAAAATATCAATTGAGGACCAGCCACCCTTCAAACATTTGTATGTATACTGTTCTTTTTTATAGTCCTTGTCAATAAATTGTAGAGAAATTTTGCTATTTATGCTTTTCAAAAAAAGAAACCCCATTTTTACAGCAGCCTTGTATGCAAGCCTTACCACAACTGAGGATTTATGCAATCTGCATCCGGAGTTTGACTAACAAATACACATCATGACAGCAATTTCCAACTGGTGTGTCCCAATAATCTTTGAAACATGCAATATTTGACTATTTAGTCAGGGGCTTTGACTTCTTTTCCCTTAGATTGTCAAATTTTAAAAATGACAAGAGCCAACACAATAGCCATCTGGTATGAATAAATAAAAATTATTCCTATTTTTTGGTCAGATAAGCAAAGTATGTAATATATTTTTAGTGTGCTGCAGAATTTTAGTAATTAGTTTAAATGTGCCATGGGATGAAAATGGTTGAAAATTGCTGCATTATAAAACTATATTTTTATTTTTTTAAATATATTTTTATTGATTTCAGAGAAGAAGGGAGAGGGAGAGAGAGAAACATCAATAATGAGAGAGAATCATTGACTGGCTGCCTCCTGCACGCCCCCCCATAGGGGATTGAGCCTGCAACCTAGGTACATGCCCCTGACTGGAATTGAACCCACATCCTTCAATCTGTAAGCCAGTGCTCTATCTACTGAGCCAAACTGGCTAGAGCATAATATTATAATTTAAACAGGAGTGTGATAGGAGTATTGAGTGTTCAAGAAAGATTCATCAGTGCAGCAAAAGCACAATTAAGGGTTAGAAATAATGCTAACAAGTACATATTGCTGTTTTAATTTGGAAATTTCTCTCTGGTATTTATGTGTAAAACAAAGAGTAAAAATCCTTCATTTCTTTAATGATTGCTGCTTTGCTTTTCAATTTGCTAATACGGTTCTAGATTGAGTATTTATCTACCTGATACCAAACATATAGATGAAAACCAAAACATTCAGTCAATCATTCAGCTATTTGTTAATATGCATTTTGGCATCACTTAGAAAAGAGTAATTAAAAATCATTCAGTGGATTTTTCCATTTTTGTTTATACTTTTTATATATATATGACAATATTTAGGGACAGTCATAGTTACAAGAAAAGTTTGGTCTGATTAGCAATGGCCTTTTCTTTTGTTGGGTACTTTGTGCTTTGTTAACAAAAATTTTTTTGTACTTATTTATTCTTGATTGTTAATTTACAAGCTTAATTTTTCTTTGATTGCTGAGCTCTGTCTGACCTGAATTTATTTCCATCAGTGTTTTGATTCATCTTACTATCATTTTAACCTCCTTAGATAGAGAACATAAATATATATATTCTATATATTTTATGACTTTAACTGTTTGACTCATTCTTACATAAAATTATAAATATAATTTAAATTTCTAAAATAAATATGAAATCAGACAGCTAGTCCAAAATTTTAAATTTTAAAGAAGCTCAAAAGACACTAGACAAAGGGATGAACCAGGGATCTGGGATGAGTGAGTTACTCTAATTGGGTACCAAGTTCCTAAGAGTGGAAGAGCAAAGACTGAATTGAGGGTGCGGAGTTGGGTGATACTATAAAAAAAAATCATACAAGTCCATTTTGATACTCAAACTTTTTTTTTTTTCTGTAACACAACCAAAGGCTTCCCCACACTCTCACCAGTAACTGTGTTTTGTTTAATACACAAAAATGTGTGTCTCCCCAGCCCACCTCCAACCTTACCACAGGAAAGATTCATGGCTACGAGAAAAAAGTTATCTGGACACTCACCTCTCTATGGAACTCAATGTGCAGATGTTAGTACTGTCCAAATAGCTTTCAATGCTTTCTGATGATTTTAATTTAAAACAGGGATAAAGCTTAAAGAAGCTAACACCCATCGTGTTTCAAACATTTCCTCCGAGCCAGACCAGCAGAGCATTTCCCTGCATTGTATCATGTAATTTCCACAATATGCTTAGAGCAATCAGCCCCATTTTATAGGTGCGGAAGCAGGTTTTGAAGAGATCAAGTAACATGCCCAGTGCCAGAAGCTCAGATCAGGTAAATGGCAGAGCTGGTGCCTAAACCCTGGGTGGCAGATTATGCCCCAGAGTCTGTGGTGGATGTGAACCTCCTGGGCTCCGACTGCAGCGATTCTGACTCTGGACGTTAAGGTGGGGCCCTGGAGTCTGCATTCTACAAATCTCTGGTGAGTCTTGAGTGTGGTAGAATAGGCCCAGTCCTCGAGCATAGTGACTTCCAAGCCCTTGCTCTTTCCTACTCTGGAAAGATCACTTTTCTTTGAGGGCCCCACAGATGTTTCAGTGTGTTTCCTAAGGCAGGTATGAACTATCTTCCTCAGAGACTTGTCAAGCCTCTTACTGACCTCACTTAAAACACACACACACACACACACACACACACACACACAAAAAAAAAAAAAAAAAAAAGACAAAAAAACAACAACAACACACACATTCTGATATAATAATAGTAGCTCCTGCTTATATAGAGCCCTCTTAAGTGCAAAAACATTCTGTTTTATGTCTGATATTGTCTCAAACAGCTTATCAATTACATGCCATTACTATCTCTACTCAGATTAGCAAACTAAGGAAAAACTAGATTTGAACAATAGTGTAACTCCAGAGGCCAGGCTTTTATATCAATGCATGCCTAATAGTGTTTCTGGAAGTTGTTTGGCTGAAAAACAAGCAGGCTGTCAGGACTTCATGGAACTAATAAGGTTGCCTCTGAGTATGCTTGGTGGTACTTGATAACTACCACTAGACATTGGACAGTTACATAGTTGATCCGAGGGTGCTTCAAGGCTGAGTTCAAGAGGAAAGGCAGGGAAAGAGTGCAGCAGCCTGCAGAACACTGAATGTCAAAATTTCTCCCCAAATGATTCGTAAGATTTGTGAGTAGTCAGGGGTCAGGTCTCAGTCATGATGCTTATTCTTTTGCAGGGTAGAATAAAACAGTTAAAACTTTTACTAAGTTTAAAAAAAAACAAGAAAGGAAATTTTTCCTCAAGCAAAATTTTTTCTTTAACAAAGTAAATCTTTTATAAGCATATTTTTTATTGATTTTCGAGAGAGGAAGGGAGATGGATAGAGAAACTATGTCATCTACATCGATGACAGAGAAACATGGATCAGCTTCCTTCTGCATGTCCCCTCCTGGGAATCAGCCCACAATCCAGGCCCTGACTGAATATCGAACCAGGGACCACTGAGCCACACTGGCAGGGCAATATAGTAAATCTTATTAGGATTTTAATTTTCATCAAAAAATAAATAATAAAATACAGTATAGCATTGAATGGGTTGCCATTCTACGTATATCTTATGCCAACTTTGCTAAAACTTTGCTCTGAGTTTTCTCTCTTCTATTAATTATATTTCTTTATCCTGACAACACTTCACCACTGGATCTGTTAAAGAATGCCTAGTTCACCTTTGCATTCTCAAACACAAGAAGGTATTTATATAAAACAGGCACTCAGTAAGTGTTTATCGAATTGTATTAAGTGCCTGCAGTACAATTTATCCCATGATAAAAAAACAACAACATTTTCATCAGGCAATTATGCAGAATGCTAGATCCTCAATTTTCAAATAAAGATTGACTATGAGAGTAAAGTATTGGAAAAAAAGAACTAAACTATTGAATCAAAAATGGAATTTGGCAACCCTCTAGTTTAAGGAGTATTTTTTGGTGACCAAACCTTGTTTTAAACAAAATTTTAAACAGAAACCCAAAATATTACTAAATGAAATCTGGCTGAAGGAGTGCATGGAAACAACTCTTTCCCTGTGTCTTTGAGGAGCTTTTCAAAGTGAATTTCACTTCTCAAGCCAAATTTCCTCATTGTACAGTTGAAAAGACAGAGGCTATGTGAGATGAAGAAATTGTCTTCCCAAAGTTACATTGCTAATTAGGTACAGAGTTGAAAGTACAATACACATAGTATTATCTTCAGACTATTTTTTTACTAGAACTCAGACTGGTTAAGAGAAACAATAAGCCCAAAATAGGCTTTGAGCAAACCCAGTAATACAGATATGGGCAAATCACCTGGGTCAGGAATGGGAATGTGAGGTCAACATCTGGGAGTAGCATGGCCCATTGGCATGAAGAGGCCAAACTGAGGAAGGGGCGCTTCCCAGGACAAGGGGCTCAGGTGTGATCTAAGAAAGTTGACCAGGCTTGAAAACTTCTTTTGCAGCTTGAGAACATGTGTAAGAGACTCATGGATGGTAATCAGTGAAAATTGATTTTTATGAATGCAATTCACGGGCAGCCTGAGGTCACAGAATCACATGAAGTCTGACATCCAATACAGTTCAGATTGTGTGCTTTGGGGGTACAAGTCGTAAAGTGTATGAGTTTCTAAATTGTAAGGCAGCCCTAGACAGGTGTCCTCCTATTGATCTGCATCTGGGGATTTGATTTTGCAGGTCTTGCTAAGGAACAGTAGCCTCTGCTGTCTTCTTCCTGACCTCTTTTAACCTGCATGTCGCTCTTAGCCTTTAACTTGATATGCTTCTTCTAACTTGCCTTTAATTTCTGCCTTTTTCCTGTATCTTCCTAATTCTCATGTCAAAAGAGGGTTACTGTTTAACTTTGCAAAAGGCTCCAAATTTATCAGTGTCTCACTGGACATTTTTTCAGAATAAAGTTGATCTCACACACACAAAAAGATGGGCAAGTTAGGAATCCTGGCTTTTACTTTGATAATGAAAGATTGAACACTTTGAGATTTTCCAGTTCCCATCTATTATGAACCTGTGGTAGATAGAGATCAGCTGGAGAATCAGCTCTTGATAAACAATAATTTGTTGAATAATATTCAAAAGTCCAACACTACTCTGGAATCACTAATGGTTCTTCTGTCCATAGCTGATTGAGTTGTCCTTTCAAATCAGGATTAAGGTGACTGGCGTGGCAACTTCAGAGAAAGAACATCTGCTTGCAATCTACCTGGCTGGTGGATGTATTCTAGAAATTAATTTCTGCTGCTGCCAATCTCTTGACCTTAAAAACACAAACACTGGTCCTAGAAGAAGGGTTTTGTCGTTCAAGTTCATGGCTATTCTTTTCCCCAAATGGGCCACTGATTAAGGAATCTAATTTATATTATATACATTGAAATTTTTAAAAACACAGTCAGAGCATCCAGAGGGACAGAGACCCCTCTTAATGAAATTCTAGAGGTGTCCAGTCTTTTCATATGCAAAATACATTTCCCATCTCTGTCCAACAATGGTTCGCTTTTTCATTCTTCATTGCTGGCTAATGTGACAAAGTCTCATTCTCTCATAACAAATACTACCACCCACTTCCTGCATATATACAAGCATTTCAATGCCTTCCCCTATGCAAGTAGCTGATGTTTTTTTTAAGTATTCAAACTAGGAGAATATGGCATAAAGTACACCTACCCAAATTAGCCACTGCACATGCAAACAACAGTTCTAAATATTACATTGATCATTTTTCTGTAATTTTCTGTTCATACGGATGCTTTGCATATGTTAATTAAATATACACTTTCCGCTGCCTGGGGAGCCAGAGCCCCGCACAGCAGACCAGCGTTCTCTGGTCCCAGGAGGCTGCAGCACTTAGAGGGGGACTGACACACGGTCTACCTGCTTCAGCTTGTCTTAGCAACAATGATCGCCATATGCGAAGCTGCAGGAAAACAGATGCTGTTTTTCCATTTGTGAAATCAAGTTGTTGGAAAGTACTCAGGTTTCCAATGCAGAAAAGCTCATCTAATCAAGCCACGGAGACAGTGTGAGCTTTCTCAGAAATATTTGACAACATTCTCTAGTATCGGAGACCAGAAACATATATGAAATCATAGTTCCAAAATGATAATCCCCTTTCTCTACACTTGGTTGATAATATCCGTTTTAATAGCTGGAAGTGGAGTCCCCAACTTCCTTAAACAAAGGAAGTGTATAACCCAGTTTTCAGTTGCAGAAAGAGCTTGAAGTCACCATCTCTAGGGTAGATTTACTGTAGCATCTTATCATATCAGCCATAAGTACTACAGATGAGTAGGAAGATTCCTAGTTCCCTTTTTATCAATTCAAAAGTATAATTTCCACAAAGCCCAGTAAGTGCTCTGTGATTCATTCCTACACCGTCTCTTAGAAACCACATCAACTGTAAATATTAACTTATCTGCAATTATTATTATTTTAGTTTTCTAACTTCTAGGAAGAAAATTAGACAAAGCCTAAATATGAGCAATGTAAAGCTTATATGGAAGGAACCTGGCTTCTAATCCTGTTTCCATCATTACTACCTGATTTTATTACAGCTTAACTTTTAACTTCTCTATCTATGAAATGTAAGTAATAATGCATCAAAAATTTGTCATAATAGGAAATGCAATAAGCTTTAAGAATTTTGTCCTGACACAGAAGATGCAACTTCCTGGAACACATCCCCCTGAGATGATCAAGATGCCCTATGAAAAATGGCTTCATAACAATAATCATTTTATAGATACACACATTGCTATTTGTTTGAGAAACAAAGGCATTGTGTCCATTTACAGTAATTTAGGAGATAGCATTTGAGCTGTGCTTTGAAATATGGAGATTTAATTGGATGGGGTGTTTCCACAGGAAAGAAATAGCAAAAATAAGACAAGTTTAATGGGAAGTGGGCATAGGGCATTTCCAGTGATGAGGGGTTTTAAGTTAATTTGGTCAGAGAAAGTTGAGGTTTGGTGAAGAAAACAAGAGGGAAAAGATAGGTACGTAAAGGCCAGATTACGAAGGGTTCTGAACGATGGTCTAAGGCAGTGGTCGGCAAACTGCGACTCTCTAGCCACAGGTTGCAGCTCTGTTGACTAATGAGTTTGCCGACCACTGGTCTAAGGAGTTCGGCTGTGACTCTGAGCAATGGGAAAGTTAGATGACTTGAAACAGCTGAGAATGAAAGTCAGAGCTGCACCTTATGCAGATCAACTTGGAACTTCAGTGTGTCCCATAGTTGAGCTTACTATGAACTAGCACTCTCCTTGCATATTAAAAGAAGAATGGACTATGGTAAAGAATATTACAATCCAAGAGGAAAGAACATAAATAGGAAACAGTTATAAATAAGTGTTGGGATAAAATTAAGCACTAAATTGTGTGGTAACAATAATTGTCATTGAACTTTATAGTCTACAAATCACTCTCACAGTATTAATCTCAGCCCCTCAATAAATATTTTCAGAACTAATGAACAATCAACTCTTTGAGGTAAATAGGAAAGGTAAGGAATCTGAGAATTGAAGTTACATGGGGCAGTAAGTGTTGATTTTGGACTCAAAACAGATCCCTTCATGGTTCTTCATCGTCTGGTTTTTGTAGATTGCTGTGCAGGAGTTAGACGAAAACAACATGTGCAGGAGTTAGACGAAAACAACATGTCATTGAGTTCCTCTGTCTTTGAGTTCACTAAGTACTACTGAAGGGAGGAAGAGAAAAGACAGAGTATGCTAGACTATTCGCCCATGAGTAATAGTTAAATATTTCTGTGAACAAAGCATTCCTTAAATGGATATTTAATGACCAGTTAGTTGATGACTAATGGATATGACAAAAGTCTTTTTCATCAAAGATTTGGGGCACATAAATGAAACCATTTCTCAGACCTTTTGGCAACCCAGGGAACCACCCAAGAGCCTTTGGAAAAACAAATGCCTTTCTGCTCAAATCAGCCCAAACTGATGTGGGCTACTAAGAATCCTGATACAGTAATTTTTAGTACCATAAATAGGTGCAAAGTTTCTGTACATAGTCAACTATGTGGACCCATATCAGAGTCCTGGCTCATTACTTATCATGTATCCTTGAACATGTATCTTAACCTGGATGAACATGTTTTATATCCATAAAGTTGCAGAAAGGATTTCTATTCCATCACCCTTTACCAAACAAATAAATACATGTAAAATTGCTATCATATGTTAAGTGGCTTATGTTATAGAAGTGAAAGTATTGTTTACCCAAAGTATCATGATTATTTTTATTTCATATTAGTGGTCCGGTGCACAAAATTCATGCACGGGTTTGGGGAAGTTTCCTCAGCCCAGTCTACACCTTCTCCATTCAGGGACCTCTTGGGTGATGTCTGACTACCAGATTAGGGATCGGGCCTAAACTGGCAGCTGACATCCCTCTCGCAATCTGGGGCCACTGGCTCCTAACAGCTCACCTGCCTGCCTGTCCAATCGCCCCTAACTGCCTCTGCCTGCCTGCCTGATCACTCCTGACTGCCCTCCCCTGCTGGCCTGATCTTGCCCCCCAACTGCTTTAAAATCCCTCTCAGCCCCCACCTTAAGTTCTGCCTTCGCAGTTCACCCAGATTAGGTTCTGATTGACCAATTTCTATGCCAGTCAGCATCAAAAGCTCCGCCTCCCAGACAGCCATTTGCTCCTTGTAGTTCACCCAGATTTGGTTCTGATTGGTCAGTTTCTATGCTAATCAGTGTCTCTGGCCTATCTCTGGGCCTGATCAGAGAGGTGGGGCTTATCAGCAGCCCTTGTGGACAAATGACACTCTGTAGACAAATGACACTTGCACTGACTTTTGGCCACCCTGAGAAACGTGGAATCTAGGCATCCAACTTGATTGGCAATAGTTCAAAATTATGTAAACACCCAGGCTGTGAGTTGACAGTAGGAAGTTTTATTGAGAGGAATAAAAAGACCACAAACATTCTGCATCTGGAACTGATAAATGGTAATTGCCTCAAGTCTCACAAGGACCCAAAATGTTGCTTCTACAGGCTAGATGTCTGAAAGGTGTTTTTATGAGCTTTTCCTTAAAAGCCCTTAAATTTTTCACTGCTGCTCATTCCAATACATATTACAAGGCCATTGAGCATGAAGAAGGCCCTGGTGAAATAAAGAAGACAGTCTTGTCCTCCTGGGATTTACAATGTGGAAGATTGTCCCTCTGTCGGTGTGAAATTTCCTCTGAGTTGGCTTGGCCTCTTACATCTACCTGAGCACCATCAGGTTCATTTCCTGACATTGGTTGCTTCTATTTGTTGAGTGGAATTTTACATCTATTTGGGGAATTTCCAAAGTTTTCCTTGTACTTCATGATTTTAACAGTTAAAGGCTGAGGCTGTCTCTAACCTTCACACCACAGTGGCAATGCAGGAAGTCCTGTGCAACACCCACCGCACTGTTGTCTCTCTTGGGAAGGCTTGCTTGTTTGCTGCATTTCTGAAACCTGTGGGCTTTCTTTTTGGTTTATTTTGTAGTAGAGTGACTTTGAGTAAATATATTCTTTTTCCAAGAAGCTTGAGAGCCAATCCATTAGCAAATCCAGGCTGCTCTACTTCCAAAATATATTTTGAATCTGACCACTTCCATCTCCTCCATCCCTATTATCACAGTCCCGAGCCACCTTCTTCCCTAGAAAGCAGCAGTTGCCTCCCGTCTTTCCTGTTCTCCCATCGCCTTATTACAATCTGTGCTCTAGAAGGCAGCCAGTGATGTGGGTAAAATGCAAACCAGGTCTTGTCACTTCCCTGCCTGGATCCTTCAATGATATCCCATAGCAGTCAGATTGAAGCCCTCAAGTGCCTGTGGATGCTAAGAGGGTTGGAGGTAGGAAACGAGGTGACAAAGTCAACCAGGAATGGTCAGCATCCCACTCAAGCCTCACCCTCTCTGCTGGCCTGACTATAACGTCAATAAGTAAAGTCCGCTTCCATTTATATAGAAACTCTGAGCTTACCGCTCCCTCTACCTGGAACTCTGTTCACCCCCTTAATTCTCAGGCTTTGCTTTCTCACTTCATCCCAGCCTGCCCAACTGTCACTTCCTCAGAGATCCTTGCCTGTCCCCTAGCTAAATATCACCTGTGTCCTGCCACCATGCTTTATCCTCTTTTTTTAAAATTTCTTTATTGATCAAGGTGTTACATATGTGTCTTTATTCCCCCATTACCCTCCCATCCCCTCTCTCATGCCCTCACTCCCCTGTTGTCTGTGTTTTATCCTCTTATTCTTGGTGTTGCTTCATTTGATTTAAAATGGCCTAACATAATGGGATTCATTTATCAATTCCTTCACTAGAATGTAAGCTCCATGAAGGCAGGGACAAACAAAGGGTCCCAATAAGGAGTTATGGAATGAATGAGACATCATATTTCATTTTTACCAAAAATTATGAGATATTCTTCATCTTGGTTAGAAGAGGAACATAAGGCTCATAAAGGTTAAATTATTTGCAGTGTGGAACAGATCCAAAGTACAAATTCATTGCCTCCCCATGTCAAAGGACTTGCTCATTCCTCCACAGTCCCTCCCCCGCCCATGTGCATCCTTTGAGAAAGCTCTCTGGATAAATAGCTTGGACATTTGTTCAACAAATATTTATTAAAGAATAGATTTTAAATGTATTTCAGGGGGGGGGGAAAGTCTTGATCAAACTTAATGCTATCATTTAAAATCTAAAGCAAAGAAATAGGTTTCACAAATCATCAGCATCTTTTGCAAGATTTCTTCGGGATCCTGAGAACCAGGATCACTGCAGAAGCAGCCAGACTCTCTCCTTAGCAGCATATCCCTCCGTCTGCACTGCTCCGACCACCCACGGCCCCAAGCTCCTGTCCCAAACCACAGCCTCATAATTGGTAGTGGATATTTTAAGATAAAAGCTGTACCTGGCAAATAAAGAAACATATCTGTTCTAAGTTTAATTAAATAAGTCTGGGCAGCCTTTTTTGCAATATGGAGATTAACTGTCAACTTTATGTTAATATGATCTCAGAGAATAAAGCTGCTATAAAAAGTTTCTCCCCTCACCCCTTGCCGAAGCACCTCATGTTGTTGTATTGACATTTCTTTAAATTAGTAGTGTCTTATTAAAACATCACCGGGTCCATTTAACTGCAAGAACAAGGCAGTTTAAAATATCTAACAAATTCCAAATGTTATTCTGAAGAGATTGTACGAATAAACTGAAACCATATCTAGTATAGGGAGAAAATACTGTCACGATGATTGGATTTTCAGCATCTCGGTGGGATCCTTCAATGCCAGACTCTCCTTCATCTGATTAACAGAGGATTATAAAGATCTTCTGAGCACTCTCAGTATAGTACAAAGAGCCTTTCATTTCTCTGAGTTTCCCCGTGTGTGTGTGTGTGTGTGTGTGTGTGTGTGTGAAAAAGATGTACCACCCCATTTTTTCTATTTTGTGATTTAAGAAAAAAAAAATACTAACAGTTTGAATCATGAGCCCTGTTGTGGGGACTGAGTTAATTAAAAACCTGATGTATACATACAGCTGATCCTACTCCCCCTAATGAAGAACATTAATTCTAGGACATGTGTGGCTGTAGTCACATTGCTACAAATTACTGGACTCTTTCCTTTATCTGTTTCCAAGAAAGTCTCCCCCTGTTAGTTAGGAAAAAAGAAAAATATGATGCCTTAGTTCTGAGCAGCATAAATTACATGCATCAATCAGAGGGAGCTAAATTAAAATACACATTTGGCAAACAAATATGAATATGTTGATCTCATCTGTGAATCACAATGATTTAGTGCCAGGACTGACCCCCCGCTGTTCAACGGGAAGGTCACCGTGAGCAGTTTCTTTCTCATTGAGAAATGCTTTCGTGTCTTTTAAGGATGCAATTTTATACATGCCCTAATGTTCTGTATCACCAGTGATTCCTGTGTACAGAGACTGATTTATTTTATAAAGAAAATACAGGCTCATTTTTATTTATGTAATTCAAAACAGATAGCTAAATTAAAATGTGGGGTGGGGGAAACACAGTGGTTTATGGCTCCTGGGCTGAGGAGCCTCCAATGTGTTTATGATATTTTCTAATCTAGCAGGATACTATTCGTGAAATGGAATGCTACACCTTTCCGATATTGAGTGATCATAAATCAGTCTGTTCTTATCACCTTCTGCATGCATCCTTGGGGCAGGGATAACTGCAGGAGAGATGCCCATTACATGGCATACCTTAAGTAGAGGTGATGTTGGGTCCTTCAGGTTGCCATTTTTTAAAAAAAATATCTGTAGGTGAAGCAGGCAGATTGAGTAACACAGGGATCTTCCCGGACAGAAGTGTGTTTTATGTTGTGACATTTACTGTGAATATTCATGTTGTATTTCCTTGGTAAGGTGTCATGCTCATAACTACAAACCAGTGCGATGATCCTGTCTGTACTAAAGGAGGGGGAATGCAATGCATGGCTTGGATAGTTTACAACTTAGTACTGAGAACACTTGCAGCTAAACACAAGAAGTTCAACTACAAAACTAAGATAGAACTGCATGACACGCATGCCTTCGTCTGCCGGTCACCTGAGGCATTTGTTAAAGCATAGATTCCCAGGCCTCACTCCCCCAGTTTCTAAGTCAGTAGGTCTGGAATGTGACGTGGGATCTTCCTTTCTCATGGGTTCTCCAGGTGGTTCTTGTTAAATATGACTCATAACAAACTTTGAGAAAGACTGCTGGAAAGATAATGGGTGGAAAGAAGGCTACGTGATTCATAATTCCTTGTTTTTAGCAGTCTGACAAAAGATTTTATCAAAAGATTAAAAATCCAGAGTTGAGATGAGCAATTTGTGCAAAAAAAAAAAAAAAAAAAATTGTTGCTTGAGACAGCAGGGTTCTAGAAGGATGTATTATGATTAAGTATTTGGGAGGAGACGGAAAATAAGGCAGATCAAATAGGGAGCTGCCTGAAATCAGGCACCTTTCAGCTACAACAGCCAAACCTCACAGATCTTTTCCAGTAAATTCCAATTTTAAATATTCAGTTCCATTATCCCCATACCCTGTGCACCAATTTTTGACTCCGGCAATGTGATTGCTATGTTTCTTGGGCAGATTCTCAGATTATGTTTCTCATTCTAGGGTACTAATAAGTACAGAAGCTTCCAGAAGAAAGAAATCCACTGAGGTAAGGTGAAAGAAGTATCTTTATGTCTTACCTATTTTGGAAAGGGGGGGGGGGACAATAGTTTTGTCTACTTCTTCTATGATGCAATTGAGAAACACTGAAGTATTCAGAAAAGTAAAATGATGTGACCAAAATGATGTTTGAGGAATATTGTGTCTTGGGGAGGAAAAAGAAAGAGCAAACCTACGTCAATTTTGCACAGATCCATGTTGATTGTTAAGATAGTCAAGACGAATGGGTTGGTTGTGCCGCAGTCTGTTCATTTGGCTCAGATAGGCACTGCCAAGAGTAACTTGGGTACAATTTTGCTCTGTGCTAATTAGAGTTGGTCAAATGATCCTCTGATGAATTTCCTCCCCTGGATAGAATTTTCGAGGATATACAAAAACAAAGTAATTACTGGAGGGTGCCAATTACCCATAGGGGCGCCATCTACACTGGAGCCAGGGATGTAGAACCCCGTCTCAAATTTTTAGAAATTTTGCTCCCCAACTAACACGACCCCATTAAAAGTCCTCTTTTAGTGGGCACACAACCAATAGTGCATATGCTGATGGCATTTGCACATACAAATCTGATAGTTAGGCACACCATTACCCAATTTACACATGCAAATGCAGTAATTGCGTGCACTGGGTACTCAGGGGAACCTGGCACACACCCAACAGGGAGGCCTTTTCAAAGCATGACCAGCTCACCAAATTCCTCCCCCAGCAGCTCATGGTACCGTCTTACCCCATTATACAGAGTCTGTGGGATTCTGGGAGAAAGGATACGTGCTTTGTGGATTTCCCTGAATATGAATGAAACTTTGCAAATCTCTGCTTGATTTGGACATGTTCTAAGTTCTCTTTTCGTTTCTTCAATTAATTATAGACGTCACCATTCTATTTTTCTGCTTTAAAAATCAACTCTGATTAGAAAGTACAAATTCTCTCATTACGACTTATTCTCATCTATAACTAGGGAGATGGATTATGAATTGTTGCAATAGATGATTTGCACTTTTAAAAGAATGGAAATTACTGTTTACAGCTATGTGCACATGTGTTTACTCCAAGATGCATTCGATTATTCTAATTGACTGAGCTGCTGTAGAAGCAGCCATTAACTATCTCCTGTTTCTTTGTTTATGTATTTTAAAAAGCCTAGGGCCTCTTGACTACTCAGGTGGTACACTAAAGGCAAAGTAAGTTAAGAAGTATAAATAAGATTAAGTGTATTTGTTTTGCCAGTGTTTCTTATAGAGGGGAAGTGAAAGAGTCAGAGATACATCATGGCAAGATTTTTTAAGGTAGCAAAGAAATCATGAGAGGAAATTTCACCAAAAGTGGAGAAATAAGGGATATTATGAGAGAGAGAAAAATGGAATTGGAGATTATAATTCTCATTAATTCAATCAATAAAATTATAACTTATTTATTAAGAAAATACTGTGTGCTTACTACATTCCATATATATACTGATTTAGGTGTCCTTTTATCTCCTTATTCTCATTGCTGAACATTCCATTTCGTCTCTGTTGGCCCCTTAACTGGTAGGTTTGTCCAGAACCCCAGATTTGTCCTCAACTTTCTGCTCACTTTACCATCTCTTCATGAGAAGCTTCATCTTCATTTCTGACCTCCATGTCTCTTTCTCCAGACTAGACTTCTCATCTAAATTCCAAATCTAGATTTCTAGAAGCCTTTTTAAAAATACATAAACAAAGAAACAGGAGATAGTTAATGGCTGCTTCTACAGCAGCTCAGTCAATTAGAATAATTGAATGCAACTTGGAGTAAACACATGTGCACATAGCTGTAAACAGTAATTTCCATTCTTTTAAAAGTGCAAATCATCTACTGCAACAATTCATAATCCATCTCTCTAGTTATAGATGAGAATAAGTCATAATGAGAGAATCTGTACTTTCTAATCAGCCCATCAAATTGTTCCAGTATATAGCAATCTTAAAACTCCATAGAGGGATATGTATTTTCTCCACACTTCATGCTATAGGTATCTTCGGATTTTCTCTGTATCTTCAAGTCACACATCCTATTTATCACTGAGTCCAGTAATATTTTCAATTCAAAAATGTTTCATTTTGAGTTTGGTCTCTTCCCACTGCCTGCCTGGATTCAGGACACTTGCAATGCTTTTATAGCTTTCATCCGTCTCTCTTCTAGGTTACTCTATTCCCTCACTCTCTCACCAGGAGTGTCTTCCTGAAGTGCACTCTGTTTATATACTGCTTGCTTAGTGCCTTTAATTGCTTCCATAAACATACACAAAAATACATGCTATAAAGTTCAAATTCCATTGTTTCCTGTACCAGATCTGGTTGCATTGCACCTGACTATTATTGTCATGGGAAAACCCATTAACTTTCACACTGCAATGTCATTGCTCATGCCACCCCCTCCTATTGATATGCTCCTCCCTCTTTATTAGCACTAGCTTTCATTTTGTTGCTTTTTTCTCTTCATCTTTCAAAGTCTACCGTAAATGACTTCTCTTTTATGAAACTATTCTGGTACCTACTCCAGCAACAGAGCAAATGATATTGTCATCTTGTTAATAATACTGCTTTTTACCATATTTCTCCATTTCAAGTCAGCATCAAATCCATTTTATATAATAAACTAGAGGCTCGGTGCACAAAATTGTGCACTGGGGGGGGGGCACATCTTTCATCCTGGCCTATGCCCTCTCACAGTGAAGGAGCCCCACAATTGGTCACCCCAAAGAGGTAGGCCCTGCCCTAGTGGCATGTGCCCAGGGCCGCAGGAACCCCATCTTCGCTGTGCATGCAGCCATCTTGTGATGGCGTGAAGGCATCACAGTGTGAGGACCACCTAGGCTTTTATTAGTAAGATGCTGACAAATTGTTTCCTATTTCCACCTTGGATTGTACACTTCTTAAATCAGGAACTGAATTAAGTCAGTGTCTTCCAACCAAAGACTACCTAGAACATACCTACAATTGAAGTTGGGTTTATTGATATTTCAAAGAGAAAGGATACTCACTTGCCATGGGGCATGTTGGAGAGTTAGAACTAATTAATATGAAGTATTTGGCTTTGTATTATGTGCTTTTGGTGAGTATTTAAGGAACTAAGGCTTTGTTTTGGATTTGATGCTGATTTGAAATGGAGGTAATTCTGATTGGCAATCTTTAAAAAAATCTCAACTAGAAGGAGAAAAATATAGATAGAAGTTAAAGTTGTAATTGTTAAAGAATCAGTAGTCACATGTATTAGACATGATATGGGGATTCTTCATTTTCGTGGCTTAAAATGTTCATGTTTGTTTGTATTCAGACATCAATATGCTGTGCTTTTGTTTTGATCCTTCATGGACCTAGAAGTGGCCTCTTCTGATACTGGTGTTTGGTGAATTGTTTGTGTTTAACTGGGGAACAATGCCTAGATGGGAGTGCCAGGCCAGCTCCTAGCAACACCGGAGCCTGATCGTGCTGGGCCAGTTTTTAGCTGTCAGGTCCTGCTTTTTCCTTCCAGGCCTCCTTTTCAACCCAGGGAAGACAAAGACAGGCTATGGGATATCAATCCATGATATTCAGATTTTCCCCCTTAACAAGATTTGCTGATTAAGATCAGGAGGTGTCCAGAGAAGGTAGTCAATCACATACAAGGGTTAAATCCATTTTTTCTTTCTTTCCTTTTATTGTAGGATGAGTTACCTTATGTAACCATGGCTGTGCTTTAGCATTTCAGACTGAATAAAATACACCAGTCAACTATAACACAATTACCACAGGGAAAAAAACAACAACAAACATTATTAGTCCTTGTAACAAGCCTTGAATCCAGGAGTTAAGATTCTAAAACCTAGGCAATGAAAGCGTGTGCCAGAATCCAATTATGCCTGTTGTTTTTCTTAGTCATGGCTGTTTTACTTGCCTTGTAACACACATAGGTAAGGCAAAGAAGTATGTACTCTAGGATGCCTTATCCTTAGCTAGCTAAAAGAAAACCAATGGCTATTGAGCTGTTTATGACAATGCTGGCTAATACATTTAAAATTGTTTGTTGGGTTTCTAGGGCAGAATTTATGTCATTTTTGATGTTTGCTAAGATCAGAGACACACTTTAGACCATATTTTACAATTATATTATCCATTCTGTGGGGTAATTGTAGTTCACAGTCAGTGTGTAGCAAACATATAATTCCAATGTTCACATAAGGAATAGTGTCCTATTGGGCAAGAACTATACTGAAAGTAAAAATAGCATTTAGGATAACAGACATGAACCATTTTCTTTTTTCAACAGTGTATAACTTCTTGAGTGGTGTTAAACAATTCCTTCAAAACAGGATTGAGTGTCTCTGAAGAGAACAAGTTAACTATTATACTGGCAACATCTCCAACATTAATTTTTATTTCTGATGAACTAGATTTTGCTGATATGGTTATAATGCCTTTGACAGGTTCCTTTAGTTGACATGAGGCCAACGTTCACTTTTTGTAAGATTAAAGTTGGGCTTAAATGATGTGAGGTATACTTACGTATCAAGAGTGAACTGAAAAAAGGACTCTATCATCTGAACTGTTTAATAATTATTAATTAATCAATTTTTTTGGCAATAGGTCAATCAAAACAGTAGCTATTAATTTAGAAAACGTGCCAGTGAGTTTTTGTGTAAAGTGGCAAAAGTCCACAGGAAGTTAATTAAAGTTAACAGGACAAAGATTTTTTTTTTTTTTAAATCTTTAAAATATATTTTTGAGAGTTTTTTTTTATTTAGTTAATGAAGAATGTAAAGTCTAATAATAGGCAATATTAGTGGTACAGCAAAAAGTACAAAAAAAAAGTTGCTGAGAAATCAGGAAATTACGTTTATTGTATTGTCTCCATGGAAGCTGTCTACTTTTGTGATCACCAGCTCACTCCAAGGTTTTGGATGGCAGTTGTCTACTTATGTAGGTGTCCCATAGACAATTCCTAAGAATCTTCTTCTTTTTTTTGGCAACTTTATTTATTTTTATTTTTTTAATATATTTTATTGATATTTTACAGAGAGGAGAAAGGGAGAGAGATAGAGAGCTAGAAACGTCGATGAGAGAGAAACATCGACCAGCTGCCTCTTGCACACCCCCTACCGGGGATGTGCCCACAACCAATGTACATGCCCTTGACCGGAATCGAACCTGGGACCTTTCAGTCCTCAGACCGACGCTCTACCACTGAGCCAAACCGGTTTCGGCCCTAAGAATCTTCTGTTTAAGGTCCCATTATGAAATGTAAGTAAAATGGAATTGATGTATGTCTTTAAGTTGGTAAGCATTGCCCAAGTGAACAACACCTTAAGTTTTACTGTTGTGTTCATTATTAACAGTCCCTGCCAATTTCTTCTTTATCATGGCTTACAGGCAGTTTTTCAAAAGATCAAGTTTAGATTTCAGAGTATGCAGAGACTATTTAGGTGGATGCTTTAGAAATGCACCTCTACCTACTGATGACAAAGCCTTGGTTATAAATCTATTACATTATGCAAGTCAGCATAACTTTGCTCCTCATGAACACAGCACAGGCCTTTTTCTGCATTTAACACAATGCCTTGTACATAGTGAGTGCTCACTGAATAGCTGTGGGTTTGATCTGATTAGGCAGACAAATACTAAACTGACCACTAAAGTTATATTCATTGTCTTGTTACTGTTTAAATGTACATGCCAGGAATTACTCACATTTCACAAGAAAACCTTTAGGACTTTCATCTCTGTTTACACTTGAGAAATGCTAACTGAAAAATAATTCAATGAATAAAATATTGTGAGCCACACAAGTTCTGTGAAAACATAGAGAATGAACATATTTTGTTCACTGAGCTCTAGCCTAGAGGGGCAGCAACTCACACCTTCTTATCAATAGTAATAAATTGGCAGCCTCAACCTACTGTAATTCTCTTGGGCAGGTGCTGTCACACATTAAGTACTTGGATACAAGTTTCTTCCCTGGAGAATTAAACTAACTGCTATATCAAACTCAGAGTATATAGTCTCTCTTCAGAGGTTTTAACTGGTTCCTTTTCATTTTAACAAATACATCAGGGAAAACTGAGGCTAATAAGAAAGAAGAAAAGAAAATGTATTTTTTTTAAAATACCTACAAGTGGGACTCATGCTGGTGGGCTGAGAGAGTGAGAATTACAGTTATTTTTCTATCTTGAGACTGACGCATGAAGTGCCATTGGGGCATCCATAGGCAGAGAGAGACAGTGAATGAGGCTCACTAGAATGAACAGACTTGGTAGATGACTAACAGGTTCTACAAAATGGCCAAAGAAAATGTCTTAGGGATAAGGTGAGCTTAATAGGAATTCAGGCAACAAGTAGCATTATAATTTGTAGAAGTGGCAGCAAAGTCACAACAACAAGGAAGTGACCACAAATAAGAATCAGGAGGAGGCAGTCACCATCTAGACTCACCCAGTCTGGCCATTGGGTGCCTTATGGGTGAGGAGAGCTGGGACTGAAAAGGCAGTGAGACCACAGGTCATCACTGGGATGCCTTCATTTGGTGGCCACTCTCTAACCCAGTGGGGAGAACTGAAGTTATTGCAATACGGTTCTCTGCACATCAGGATTGACTATGGAACCAGGCAGAGCTTCACGTTCGAATCGTGAGGCAGAGGCTTAGGAAATGAGGTAAGGACTGACATAATGTAGGTGATGCAGCTAGAAGTCTCTATTAAGAAAGACCAATCTTCTCTGTGTGCACTGCCCACCCCCCATGCACACAGAAATACCAGTCTGCTTATGGGAACAAAATGAGAAAACAGAATGATGTCATTATTGTTTACTATCTTCAGAGTTCAAAAACATATTTTTATAATACACATCTCCTTTGAAACATGTATCCTAAAGGATAGAAGTTGGTTTCTCTATTCCCAGGGCATTAATTACATTATTCTAGACCTAATAATTGATAGCGAAGATTAGTCACACTATAGAACCAGTGGTCTTGAGAATCAAGACCCTCATGTTTGAAACTGAGCTTCTCTACTCATTTTATGATGTTCAGTAAGTTACCCAATATCCAAGTAGATAGTGAACAAGATACTAAGATCAAGACAGCTGGTGATAAAATGAAATATAAGACTTAAACATTTAATGTAGTTATAAATTATTGCATACATTTTATCCTATCCAAAAGCTTTGCCTTTCAAAGCTTTTCTGATTAATGTACTGGTTCTGCAAGTAATCTGGTAAATCAGATATCCTATAGACAGAGTGTTGATTTCATAATTTTGTAACTTATCATTGGCAATGAGCTGCAACAGCAATCTTGAAAAAATTTTTAAAATATATTTTATTGATTTTTTTATGGAGAGGAAGGGAGAGGAATAGAGTTAGAAACAGCAATGAGAGAGAAATTTCTATCAGCTGCCTCCTGCCCACCCTCTACTGAGGATGTGCTCGCAACCAAGGTACATTCCCTTGACTGGAATCAAACCTGGGACCTTTCAGTCCACTGGCCGAGGCGCTATCCACTGAGCAAAACTGGTTAGGGCAGATTCTGATTTCTTCTTATTTGCCTATAAAAAGGAAGAAGAGAAAGAAAAGAGGGAGGGAGGGAAGGAAGGAAGAAGGGAGGGGGGAAGGAAGGGAGGGGGGAAGGAAGGAAGGAAGGAAGGAAGGAAGGAAGGAAGGAAGGAAGGAAGGAAGGAAGGAAGGAAGGAAGGAAGGAAGGGAGAAAAGTTGGTTGTGTTTTGGCTTCAGAAAGCGAGATCCTGCAGTTGAGACAGGATAGAAATAGCTTTTAAAAGCTAAATGAAATGAATAGTCTTGCAAAGGGAAAAAATGGAATTTTTCACGAGTCCCTAGAAACCTGCAAAAAAGCGTCAGAACTGTTGTTTTCAGTAATAATTGTGATTACTTGGTTAAAATACCCGCACGAGAAGATCTCTACATTTTTTGTGCCTCTACAAGGAAAATTAAAACAGAACACACAGCACTGGGGCCAATTTGTTTCCAAGGAAGTCAATTATTAATACAGTATTTAGTATTTAATGAACTAAGCCTAAGCGTGTGAAACGCTGCAAAGAGATCTTCATACCAGCGGAGAACAGGTGTTGGTAGAAGCTTTGCCCGTATGTTTACCAGCTGATTAGTACCCATTAAAATGATAATAATCTAATAAAAATACTTTATATCTAGTGGAAGGAGAAAGTCTCCTGTGTTTGGAAAAATTATTTTATTTCTATTGCCATAGCAGTGATAAGATTGAAGTAACAAAGAGCCACACAAAATCAGCCTGAAAACTCTGAATGTCTGTACCTTAGCCTTCTCCCCTTCTGTTCCCCTTTCTCCACAGGTTGTCTAGGCAGTCAGGACAGTCACTTTTTTTTTTCACGGATTCAAAGAAGGACAAACAGATATCCACTTACCAACATCCTCTTCAGCAACAATAAAATAAATCAGATCCTTAGTAAACTAGGCTGCTTTCTACCATCAACAGGTCAAATAACAAGTGCTGGCAAGGATGTGGAGAAAAGGGAACCCTAGTGTACTGTTGGTGAGAATGCAGGCTGCTACAGTCAATGTGGGAAACAGCATGGAGTTACATTAAAAAAAAAATAGAACTGCCTTTTGACCCAGTGATCCCCTCTGGGACCATATCTTCTGAATTCCAAAACACCAATCCGAAAGAATGCATGCACTCCTATGTTCATAGCAGCATTATTTACAATAGCCAAGTGCCCATCAGTCAACAAATGGATTAAAAAAAAAGCTGTGGTATATTTACACAAAGGAATACTGTATGGCTATGAAAAAGAAAGAAGTCTTACCCTTTGAGACAGCATGGATGGACCTGGAGAGTATTATGCTAAGTGAAATAAGCCAATCATAGATACATCATATGATCTCACTTATATGTGGAATCTACTGGACAAAATAAACTGGTGAACAAAAAAGAAAAAGAGGCAAGGATACAGAGAATAGGTTGACAGCTGACAAGGGGGAGAGAGGGGACTTGTTGAAAGAAGGTGAAGAGATTAGCCAAAGAACATATATGCAAAACCCATAGATACAGACAACAGTGATGGCCAGAGGGAAGAGCGTGGTTGCATGGAGGGGGGAAAAGGAGGCAAGGGAGGGCACCTGTAATAGTGTCCACAATAAAAATAAAGTTTTTTAAAAAGAGTGAAAAGTAACTTGCCCATAGTAACATAGTGGGAAGTGGTACATTTGCGCTCTTATAATCTGTCCTTGGAAATAAATTATCTCATTATCTAGTTTATTCTGCTTATGAATCCATTTTTTAAAAATATATATTTTATTGATTTTTCACAGAGAGGAAGGAAGAGAAATAGAGAGCTAGAAATGTTGATGAGAGAGAATCATCGACCAGCTGCCTCCTGCACACCCCCTACTGGGGATGTGCCCACAACCAAGGTATATGCCCTTGACCAGAATCGAACCTGGGACCTTTCAGTCCGCAGACCGACGCTCTATCCACTGAGCTAAACCGGTTTCGGCGTATGAATCCATTTTGTTTGTGACTCTATTCCATCTAGTTTAACAATATTTAGTGAATGCATTCTTATACCAGTTATTGTTCTGAAGTTGGGATTTTTAATTCTTCAAATAACAATGCTGAGTTATCTGCCTTAGGAGATTGAGTGAAGCCATGGGGGTCCTGAAGGACCATCCGGGCCTTGGTCATCCAGAGAGCAACCAAGTATTTGCTAAAGAAACTCTGAGACATCAATTTGCAATTGCCTGGCAAACTCCTGATTTCAGACTAGTCATAGTAAATATTGTGATGAATGTGAGGTCACATGATCCCCAGTCCCACAGTTCCAACCACTTCTCTGCCTGATACATTCTATTTATTCGGTCTCCGCTGAGCCTGGCACATTTTGTGTTTGCTCTCTACCAAAGCTGAGCTCAGGACATTTTCAGGAATTGAGCTACAATATAGGATAGAGGTAGAAAACTTAGGGTTATTTCCATTGTGACCGGGATCAAATCCCTCCAAGCTGACCTATTAAAGGTCCCCTGGAGGAAGTGTGGGCATGTGGCCAAGTATAAGTGATAGAGGTTAACATGCATTTACCAGCCTCATTTATCTGTAAAGGTTATAGGGCCCAAATACTACACAACGGGATGGCTTCTTAAAAGTGCTGATGAAAACACAGTAGAAAAATTAAGTAAGGGGGTAAAAAAAAATATTTCTATTGATTTATTTTAATGGTGATGAGGACCCTATTGAAATTTAAATTACAGACAGGAGCCAATGGAAGAAAAACCAGATGATTTTTGAAAATAAAAATTTTGTGGTAAACGAACAAGAAAGAAGCATCTCAACACTAATATCAAAGTCTGTCCTTTGTTTATATGTTCTGCAACTTCCAGATTGTGCAATATTTTTAAATTGCTTAATAGTTCTGATGAACAGAGTGATTTAAGGACTGTTTCGGTAAATAGAAAGTTCCACATTTAAAATTTAAAAATCTACCTCTAATTGATCGGGACAGAGTAAGGTTCATTTCGAAAGAAGACATGGACAAACCCCAGGTGAACACACGGAGATGAGACTAGCGATGGAAGGGAAAGGTCAGCAGAATTACTCTTTTGACCTACCTCTTGCTTTTCTGGGCTGTTACAGGAAACAGACTCGAAGGAGGACGTCATAAGGTCACCTGAGGCTCTGGGGCTCAAGGCAACCATGCAACAATCTCAAGGGCTCAGACTCTCCGTCTCACAAATGCCACATTGTGAATTGGTGCCGGGATGAGCGAGGACCTGCGTTGTAAAACAGTAACCATGCTGGCAGAAAAGCATTGCTGTTATTTCTAAGGAGGCAACTGCGAAACTTTATGAGTTTGTTGTTGTTGTTTTGGGTTTTTTTGCCATGACTAGTAACTTTTAACACTCAAGGGAAGCCCCTTGTGCTAAACAGTGGATTTGAAAATTAAATTGGGAACCAAAAAAGATATAAATTCCAAGACCGTAAACTGGCCACTTTTGGGAAAGCACGATTTAGAAAGTGGGCTAGTGACTCTTTTGTATTCATGTCTTTATCTTTAGCCCACAGGAGAGTGAGCTGGTACCAAATTAATAGTTCTTAGGGTGAACTTCCACCTGAACAGAAGGAGGTGGAAATCTGGAATGATGATAGCAGGAACTATAATATACAACTTGATCACATCTTTACAGGTAACCAATTCAAGTCAACTTTTATCTCTAACTTGTCATGTTATTTGGCAGAGACACACGAGTAAATATCCAAGGGGTCTGCCTATTCTTATTGATCTGTCCAACACATTTGGGTGGAAATATAGTTACAATGGCATGCCAACCATGAGCAAGAAGCCCCCAAACCTCATTAAAGATAGAATTTGTGTGTTTTTAGGAAAATTTGGAAAAAAGTATTAGGACTTGGTATGTAGAGATTGAGTTTAGGATATCTAGGATTGTACGGGAAACTTTATGTTAAGTGCTTTATGGCTAACCTTTGGAAAAGAATAAGGAAGGATAAAACCAAGTCCCCTGCATATGCTGGAATGATGACTTCATTACGACTGGAGCTGTCACTCAGATTAGCAGATGGAGTATTATGATGGTGAGTCCTTTTAGTTTGAAGGGTCAAGTTGTTGTCACAATCCTAGTGAAATGTAGGTATTAGCTGGCCCCTCAACTTAATGAAATTTAGATGTTAGCTGTCCCCTCATAGTATGTAGGCATCTACTGTGTTCCCATCCTCCCCAATTTACCATGTAGTTACCAAGACTCGTTTCTAAGAAGGCAGTGAGTTATACAACAATAGCAACAAAACATTCCTATTACCCCCGAATAAAGTCCTTAAGGCGAAGGGACCACTTCCTTGTGTGTATAGCACCATTTACTCTTCCTTGCAGTCATGGGAGGCAGGCCTTTCTCTCCATGGTTCGTCCTTCAGAAAACTGAAGTCCAAAACATTTCACAGTTAGTTTACAAAAAGAGGTGAAATAAAATCTAAATCATATGACTCCAAGTCAGGGTTACTTTTGTACCCCACAGGCACCCTTGGATACAACATCTAAGGGAAGGGAAGAGGCTATTGGCATTTCATTTTAATCCTAAGCACCAAAAGATACGAAATTTTTCCCAGGCGGCAAGGCTCAATGGTTGAGTGTCTAACTATGAACCAGAAGGTCATGGTTCGATTCCCAGTCAGGGCACAGGCCCAGGTTGCGGGCTTGAATTCCAGTGTGGGGTTTGTGGGAGGCAGCCAAACGATGATTCTCTCTCATCATTGATGTTGCTCTCTCTCTCTCTCCCTCTCCCTTCCCTCTGAAAATAAATAAAAATATATATATTTTTAAAATAACAAATTTTGATTAGAGTGAGTTAGGAAGCCTTGATTTAATCTAGTTTATCAGCTCTCCTGAAAAGGGTGTGTGTTCTGAGAAAGGAAGTCAACTAGCCTAAAAACATTTGGAAAGAAAATGAGAGGCCTCACACAGGCTCTTTCTCTGCAGCTTTCTTATTTTACTCAACTTGTTTTGTTAGCAAGGGTTCTTCCTGACAATGAAACAGGGGAAGAAGAAAATCTTTTTGTAACAAAAACATGCATGTGCTGTGAGAGAGATGAAGCGGAAGATTAAGTAAGGAACCCAGTTATTTTATTGCCCTAAGGCATTACTCATTTTCCTGACACATTATGTTTTTAATTAAAATTGCATGTGAGTTAATTAAAATATTCACTCAGGCACTTTTTTCTCTCTTCTTGCTATTCTTTTAGCTTTTTGGTAAAACTCGCTTACATTTTAATTCTGATATCTTTATCAGCTTCAACTTTAGCTGAGTTTATACACTAAAGTAAATTTTAAAAACCCATTTTTAAAAACTCATCGTTAAGTGACTGGAGGAAATGGAGGTGGCCAGAGGTGGAATCATTATGGCTCCTGCACTGTTCTTCATTTATTTAATAAAAAGTGTTAAATTGGCATTAATAGAAAGTATATTAAAAAGGGTCCTTATGATTTTTTTTTTTTTTGCAATAGAATGTTTATCCATCTTCAGTCCTTCTTCTCCCTGTGATTTGACAGATTTTTATTTCTCAAAAATGGGTTAATGCGTCTGAGAAGCTAGTGGCTGGCTGACTATGTTACTCATTTTTCTCTGCTCCCTGTTAAGGGCTGCCATGCCCTTCTTTCCAGATCAGATTCCTAAAGTACCAGATTAGCTCCAATGGGTGTGGTGCTCACCCAAGTTTGACTTTGTGCCATAGCTGGACAGGTCCCGCCCTGGCACCTGCAATCCATGAATCCTCAACTCTTCAACTCTCTCCCCAGCTGAAATTCCATTATAATTCTAATCCCAACTTTTCACAGCAAAACGATGGCTGAGAGTTCAATCCATATGTCTTCCTAGTTCTTGCCTGCATTTGGACAGTGTGTGGATGGAGAAAAATTTACAATTACCCTAACTTGCCTCCCTTTATATTTGTGAAATCTCAGGTGCGCCCATAATGTTGCCTGGCAGTCCTGTCAGTTTCCCTATTCCACTCATCCTCTCCTAGACCACCCTCTTATTTCTCCTCAATCTCCACAACCCCTCCTGAATTCACTCCTCTTCTTGGAGTCTGTGGAAGTTCTCTTCTAATTGCCCCAATTTTCTCAATGAATTGGCTTCCCATTTGACTCAGAGTAGAAGCCAAAGTTCTTATAATGGCTGACAAGGCCTCACGTAGTTCACTCAGTTCTAGACTTTCCTCTTATTCACATGCTAATTCCTTTACATTGTTCAAAAGTCATGTTTTTAATGTCTACCCAAGCCACCTATTGAAAATCGCAATCCCTTATTTCCTGAGGCCTCAGAACCTGTTTTCTTTTGTTTTCTATAGAGTTTATTGACTTTTAACTTACTAGATGGGATTTTTTTTTCCTATTTTTATTCTATTGATTGCCTCCCACATATGTAAAAGTTATCTCCCTCCTAAATTAGGGCTTTTGTATTTTTTTGCTAATATGTCCAAGCACTAATATGTCCTGGCATACAGTGGGTGCACAATCAATATTTATTGGGTGGTTGAAGAAATGCTTTTAGGCTGAGGAGGCAGATCAAAAATTGGGAAAGCATAGATTGCTAGAATTTGAATGGATGAATTTAAGAGAAGGAGTCCCAAAAAACCCAAATAGAATAACTACTTGAGAGCAATAAGCTAGAAATTACCCAACCTTTCACACAATTGCCCTGACTAACCAGAATGAAGAGTTTTCCTTGAACACCAGATAAACTCAATAGAGACCACACCAAAATCATGCATTAGGAGTAGTGCCAAACTAGCCCACAAGGAAAACTAATCTTCACTTCCCTAAGCAAAGTTTGAAAACAAGCCTTAAAGACATCAAGTTAGTCTGTAAGTAAATTCATGCTCTGGAAGACAATTTTAACGTTCTTTAAAGGAACTCAATAGAATCCAGGCATGAAATCCAAACAATAAAAGGGGAAAAAAAAGTAATCCAAACAATGGATATTGTACCATTTACGATATATTGTATCTAATTTTTAAAAAGTACTACTACCCACAACCAATGTACATGCCCTTGACCGGAATCAAACCTGGGACCTTTCAGTCTGCAGACCTATACTCTATCCACTGAGCCAAACCAGTTTCAGCACTTCTCTTCTTGTACTTTAGTGGGGTCTCTCATCTCAAAGCCTTCGCAGCTCCCCAGCTTCATAGAGCTCAGAGTTCCTCACAGCAGTATTCTCTCTTCTTTTATACCTAACTTGTCTGATCTTTCTTAATAGTCTTGCTTACCTAGGTTCTTTCTCTTCTCTCAAGTTTGCAACTAGCTAATCTGATGAAAGAGGAAAGGCTAGAGCTACAAAACCTTCCCCGTCCCTATTACTATATGAAATGCCGCTTTACCTCTCCATGGTATTGGCATCTTACTCTAAATGTTAGGAAGTTCACGTGAAAGAGGGAAGAGGTAACTGGGTAAAAAAGATCCCTTTGAGAGTTGGGAACTCAAGAAATCACCTATTGATATGGTGTAGGTGGACATCTACTTTAAGTTTCATATCTAGGGATCCAACTAATCATAATAATCTCTACTGGGGCACAAGATCAGAGATGGACAGGCTCTGATTGTGATGGAATGCGCAATCACCAATTGGCCAATCACTATTGGCCAGATTTCCTTAATGTTCTCCTGCCTTAGATTGGGATTCTGGGTTTGTGGTACTTGAGACTGATGTGGGCATGGGCCTAGCAAGAGGATATCAAGTGTCTCCAAATGAAGAATGAAGAAGATAAGAGCTTCAAGGAGTTAGGGCCAAAAAAAGTAGAAAACTCTTCAGTGAGCAATGGTTACTATTCGTTTTATTTTTTAAGACCTTCTGCATATTTATACAGAGATTCAGCCTCTAAAGTTCAACCTTTTGACATCTTTGGAATGATCTTTTTTTGAAATATTGATTGTTGTAACTAAACAAAATATGTTATTATATTTCTTTTACAAAACCAGATAACTATCTGGTTTTGTTGAAAATTTACCAACATTTCTATATTTTTTTAATGATTTAAACTCAGCAGGTATCTCATCTTAGAAATAGTAAGGCATTATTTAATTTTAAAAGTGCTTTAGTGTGACATGTTAGGCATTTTGAAAAGTACATAAATGATAAGGTTACCTGACAGTAGGGCTGTTTCACAACATCATTACACTGATAACTACAGGGACCATTCCATTTGCATGAAACCATTTGATTATGACATTGGGAATCAAGTGATATTGTGTTTGGAACCATTTGTGTATGCTATTTATTTAGCATAATGCATGTTTATTGGTGTTTTATTCACAATATAAGTCACATGTTGATAACAGTTTAACAGGCTTTAGAGTATTGCCTTTTCACGTGTAAAATAACAAGTTTATGAGTAATTCCACAAGTACACATATCTAAGAAGGGCTCCTAATCATATTTACAAAGAATCATTTCTTTCACAATTGAGCAGATATGTGTATGATGCACAGGCTCCTTTGTAGGGTTGCCAGATTTAGCAAATTAAAATACAGTACACTAAGTTAAATTTGAATTTCTGATAAACAATGAATTTTTAGTATGTCTCTAGTGCAATATTGGGTGTGTACTTGCATTAAAAAATTTCTTATTGTTTATCTGAATTTAAATTTAATTGGACACCCTGTATTTCATCTGCAAAACTGCCCCCTTGTGCTAAAAAGATAAACTTGATGTCTACTTTTAAAAATATTCAACCATAAACATTTCAAACTAGTACAAGCCATATAGAAATTTCACTTCAGTAACATGAATTTATAGATGCCTTAAGTTATCAACATCTCGTCCTCAGCAAATCCCCTTCCATTTGGGTGTAAAGGGATTTAAATCCCAATTTAAAACTTCATTAGTCTCCTAGGAATTTTAATTATTAAAAAAATAAATAAAAAGAGTGATTGGCTGGGCTGGCCCAGCCCATAAGATTGTGTTGTAGAAAAACACAACTGGATGGTGGACAAATGTATGCCTTTCAGCATAACGATTATTGCTTGCCTCATTTTTGGTTCTTATAAGTATATTTCCAGTAGGACATGACCTCACTCATCTAGGGGAAATGGTGAACAACATAGACTAATGAACAAGAACAGGCCCAGAGATAAGGAGCCATGGGTCAGACTTTTGGACCTCAAAGGGAGCGTGGGGATAAAAGGGAGAGATCAACCAAAGGACTTGTGTGCACACATATGAGCCTAACCAGTGGTCGAGGACAATAGGAGGGTGGGGACATGAGTGGGGAGGGATGGGGGATTGGAATGAGGGATTGAGGAGAAATATGTGATAACTTAATCAATAACGAAATTACAACAAAACAAAACAAAAAAAAGAAAGAAAAACATAACTGAGTCCCTGGTAGGAAAACCCATCATCAATGTTGAAGAAATCGGACCTGTTGATGTGGCCCCCTCACAGAAAGAAGTGAGTGAATGCAGGTCTGGATTGTCTGACACACTCGCCCGCAGGCTGTGCAAATTCTCAAGGTCTTAACTCATGGCAGCAAAGGATGCCTCTGGAATAGTTCCTTACTGGGGCTTCAGCTTAGTGCTCAGCAGCCAAGTGATGATGCTAATGGTAATTTAAGGTGGGAGGCTAATCTAGCCTTCACACCCATTCTTCCCCTGCCCAGCTTTGTGTCCCAGTGCTCATCTCCACCTTTTTTTTTTTTTTAATTGAGAGTACTTGGAAGTGAGCTGTGGATAAAGAACACAACCAAATCACATCTGCATCACATCTGCTTTGCGTGGCTAACCTAAGGATATAGAGGCTGAGTGATTCAGAGCTACTGCCAATGAGTGAGCAGACCTATGTGACCAGGAGCTGTCAACGCCATCTACCTCTGTTATTTGTGTTACTTGTGGATGACTCGTGTGCCTCTTGCCAACAGAGTTCACAAACTAAAGATTAATGGGAAGAAGAGGCAACTCACTGGGGGAAAGGCATTAGTAAGGCAGGAAGGTCTTTTGCTTTTTAGAGCTGGAATAACCAAGAGGATACATCATTGTTTCAGCTGACTTTGGTGTCCAGCCAAGTCAGTGGCACTGACTTCAAGCACATTTGGCTCCATCTCCTCCTCTGCCCCCCGGGTGCCCCAGCAATCCTGCCACCACTGCACAAGTTGTCATCAGACTGAAAAACAGAAGTAGTTCTTCTTCTTCCTTCTTCTTTGCTATTTTTAGAGAAATTTGAATAACAACCTATTCCCCTCATTTATTATTCTTGATGAATGGTAAATTATTCTAATAGCATTGACTGTTCTATTCATTTATTATTTGAGGATGATTAGAAGTGAATAGCTATTATAAAGCCTCACCAGCTCCAAAAATTAGACCTTAGAATTTTGTGCTTCCTTTTGCTCTGAGTAATTAATCTCTATTGCTTCTTCTAAATCTGTCACACACACACACCTCTTTCTCTTTTCTAGTCATGCTCTGTTTTGACTCCAGAATCAGGATGCTCAGTACTTAAAAGTTTATCCAGCGAGATGATGAAATGGAATGTCCCTCAGATGTACAGGGTTTTTAAAATATGTTTACGTTCAAGAAAGCCCCATAACTCACTCACAACTGTGTTATTAAAGGTACAGTATACTATGTAAGACATGGCTTACAGAAGATAATAGATACATGTCACAAATAATAGCCTGTAAGGTTCTAACCTGAGGGTAAAAATAACATGCAAGGTTAAAAAAAAATATATCATTTCTTTATAATGAAGTTTGCTCTAACACCCTTAAGTTTAGGCATTTGCAGCCCTAAGCCACCTTCTCAAAATTATCTCCCTCACAACTCTTCAAACATTCTTCACCCAAGCCAAAGTGGATCCATTGTTTTTTCTCAGCTATGTCAGCTTTCCTACAATCTATATTTTTTGCTTTTCTTGGCCTGGAATATCTTTTCAGTTTCTCCACACCACCTTCCCATCTCTATTTCGTGAAAAAATTTTTTCCATGAAAGCTCACTTTAAATTCTTTCTTTAATCCCCTCATCTTAAAGTATTTTCTTCCTTTTATAATACTGCCTTCTTCCCATTGTCATGTATTATAAGGACAGATTCAGGTCTTATGGGGCTTCATGTCTACATAATTTGGGGGATGCTCCCAGGAAAATGAGATTACAAATACAAATATAGGTATAAAAGAGTATGTTTTGGTGTAAGACCAGTATTAATGGTTGAATAAGGAACTCCAAAATTCCAACTTTTCATAAGGGCAGCAACAACAAACCTGTAAAAAATTGGCAAAATGTTTTCATTTATAACTTTGGAAACTAACTAAAATCTTATAGTAACCAGGAAGTACTTGTTCAAGAAAATGGCTAATTCTGCTTAAGGACAATGAGTAATTGTGGCATTTTAATTTACTGTACTCTAGTCTCATCTCCAGTTTCTCAGCTCAATGGTAGACTTGAAAATAACAGCCTGCATTCTCAGTGCTCCTACAAAGAGAGAAGAACAAAATTTATTGCAGAGTTGTTATTGTTTTGACCAGTCTGGCTCAAAAGACTTGTCTTTATTTCACCTGACTCAGAACATGCTCAATGCTAAATCTGCAATGGGTGTTGGCTAGAGTAAGAGGTTGAGGTTGGTCCATTTGTTGAAAACATACATAAGCAAATGTTTTCATTCTATTTTCAGAAGCAATAAATAAGTCACTGTTGAAGTAAACAATAGACTAGCCAAAATCTTGGAAGAAAAGGCTTTTGAAAGTAACAGCTTTGAAAGGCTCTAAAACAGTCCTGAGAATCTGGAAGACCACACACATGCTCAGAAAAGGCCTAAAAAGATTCTAAAGTCTCAGCTATGGCTAACCTTGAGGCTATGTGCAAGAAAAAAGTAAAGGCTAAGACAGAGTTGTAAACTGCCTGGAGAAGTACTGAATATATATACCCCAATAAATACAGAAACCCGCTGCAAAGACGGGTGGAGTTTCGTGGTTCAAAGCACTTAAGGAAATCTCTGTTCAATCATTAACTGACCACTAAGCAAATGAAACAGAGATTTCAGTAGCCATACATAACAAAGAATACAGATTTTACAAAATTAGTTCAGAAAAATCCTTTAGAAAGTTAAAAACTGCAACAAAGAACAAAACAAACCTTAAGATAAAGTTTAATCTGACTCCCAAGAATGTCATATTATAATATTCAAAGTGTCCAGTTTAAAAAAAAAAAATTATGAAGCATGCAAAGAAACAAGGAAATATGATCTAGAGATAGGATTAAAAACAATCAATAGAAAATTTTCTTAAGGAAGTATAGATGTATAGATGTTGAATTTACTAGACAGAGACTTGAAATCACCTTTTTAAAGTATCTTCAAAAAAACTAAAGGAAGTTTTAAAAAAAGAACATGAAAATTAAATGCCTCACCAAATAGGAATTATCAATAAAGAGACAGAAATTAAAAGACTCAAATAAAAAGTCTGGAGTTCACAAGTACAATAACTAAAATAAGAAACTCAGTGGGGCTCAACAGCAGAGCTGGGGGAAAAAAAAAAAATCAGCCAACTTAAATGTCAAATGAGATTTATCTGTGAAATCTTGTAAATAGCACGAGAGAAGTGACTCATCACATACAAGAAAACTTCAAAAAAATCAACATCTGATTTCTCATCAAAAACATCGTAAACCAAAAGCCAACAAATGATATACAGTCATGCTGAACATCAAGGATATTTTCTGAGAAATGCATCCTTAGGCAATATTGTCTTTGTGCAAATATCATAGGATTTGCTTACACAAAACTAGATGGGATAGCCTACTACTCACCTCGGCTATGTGGTATACCACCATCAAATATGCGGTCATTGTTGACTGAAACATCAATATGTGGCATAGGACTGTACTCAAAGTGTAGAAAGGAAAAAAACAAAGAACTGTCAACCAAGAATTCTATATCTGGTAAAACCATTTTCAAAAATGAAGATGAAAATCAAACTTTCCTAGATAACCAGATTAGCAAACCTGCTCTACAAAAAAAAAAAATTAAAAAAAAAATTTAAAAATGTATTTCAGGTTCAAATGACAGTATACTAGAAAGAAACTGGAATCCAATAGGAAATGTGGTACAGCCATACAATAAATTATTATTCAACCATAAAAAGGAATGAAGTACTGACATATGCCACAGCATGCATGAATCTTAAAAACATTATGCTAAGTGAAAGAATTCATAGACACAAAAGATTACATATTGTATAATATGTCCAGAACAGGCAAATGTATAGTGACACAAAGTAGAATAGTAGTTGCCAGGGATGGTGATGGGAAAACTTGGAAATAGAGGGTTTCTTTTCTGGGGTGAAGGAAATGTTCCAGAATTAGGTAGTGGTAATGGTTTCTTAGGATTGCAAACATTTTGAATACCCACTGAATTTTACACTTTAAAATGGCCAACTTTGTTTTATATAAATCTTATCTAAAAATTAAATAAATTAATAATTTGTTAATAATTATTTTATAACTAGAATATTAGTAAAAATAATGAATTTTAACTAACATGTAAGTAATACTTTTTAAAAAAAATAATATATAAGCATTTATTCCAGTGGTGCAGAAAATCTGCTTTGCCCCAACCATAAGCCAGCTGCTTATTTTGGTTAGAAGGACAACAATTACAAGGGGAAGTAGACAAAAGGTATAAGAATGGGTATGCAAAATGGACAGTTAACAGGCAATGTGGGCTGGGGGTTTGCAAAGGCCTGGGGGTATGCAAAGGACTGGTGCCTCTGGTTTCTGCAACAAGGTTATTAATCTTTCCATGATAATATAATAGCTCCTGGATGTAGAGGATGGACCACATTTCAAGGTGAGCTCTCAGGTCCCCTGGGCAACTCCTAGCCAGGAAGGAATATGCTTTCTACTGTCCCACCCACTCGCTGATCCTGAGCCAACAGCCCTCAGCACCTTCTCCAGGCTGCTAGGTGCCCTCAGCACACAGCCGTAAGACAGTTTTAAAAGTTGTCAATACTATAAACTTTATAACATTAAAAAGGATTAAATGCTTATTTTATTAACATATTTTATTGTATTATAATTACTTATTTATATCATCTATAATAATAAAATCATAATATGCAAATCAACTGACAGCAGATCAGCTAGATTGACCTTCTGGACAACCACGTTATGACACACACTAGCACCAGACCAGCTCTGCAATTAACTAGTTATGTTGCTTTGGACAAATGACTTTGCATCCTTTTGCCTCAATCTTTTTGTCTGTAAAGTAAGACTAATAGAGGCGTTCACCTTTTGGGGTTGCTGTGAAGATAAACTGAGCCAACACATGCCAAAACTCTTAGAACAGTGCTCAATAGAGGAAATGTTCGATAAATGTTAACTGTTGTTAGTTACCACCAAAATCCAATAGAATCTGGATTTTTCAGAGTTCAGTAAAATGCTCCCCAGCCCCATTCTCTGGTGGGCCTCTTTGTGATAGTCTTTCTCATCGTGTTTTTCACACTTCTTGCTGTTCGGCCTCTGTTTACTGTTTTTCCCCCTCCAACATCCACATAGGACACATGAGGCTTCTGGATGGTTCTCATGTTTTAGTGACAGCACAGGAGGCTGTTCACTTGCTTTAGAAATGCTTCCCTCTCAACACCTGAACAAACTTTAGACTTGGTAGGATAAGCTGGATAGGAATCCATCCAAGGAATTTAATGAGAGGACTTAACAAAAGCTAACAGACCACTTCAAACTAATGCTCACCATATGTAAATGTGTGTCGTTAGTGACTGAAAATAGAAACATAATTAAGAGAAGAGCTTGAGTATCTGTGCAGAAGATGTCTGCAATGCCCGTTCAATTTTAATAAGCATTTTTAACATTTCACTGCCATTTTCCTGAACTCACAGTTTTTAAGAAAAAGTAGAGCATCACATTAGTTTACAAAGTGAACTTTTTCAGATTCTGTAGCACCAGACTGCATTTCCGTGAAGAGTGCATCCTTCTTGCTCCTCGGACCTTTCCCCCCTTTGACGTGAGCTGGTCATTGAGTTTCATAATCTCTACAGCTCCTTCCACTGAATCCATTTTTATTTTATTTTAGCATCTTTATTTATTTAGTTCTTTTCCATTTTTCTATTTGTTTCTATTACATTACAGTGGGAACAGCTGAAACCAAATCTGTCTGCACCTCTCATTCCTGAAATTATTACATTGATTGATTGATTTTACTCGTCTCTGTATATGTTTATTTAACTACTGAAATTACATTGTGCCAGCAGATGTAGGCCCAGCCAACTCTATTGGGAAATCAATTGGAAGTGTGGCAATCGCTGGACAGGCCCAGTGGCTTCTGGGTTGAGTGTTTACACTTACTATTTTGGCATCAAGGCAACCTAAGTCACGTATAGATCTGGCGTTCCAATATAGTCATGGCCCCAAATTCACTTATTGATTTTTACCATGGGTAAATCTCCTGCATATCTAAGCTCTGGCATCATTTATTAGAAAGACAAATGAGAGTAATTAAGCTTCAAGGCCATTAAGTGTTAAAGCTTTCTGGAATTAGTGAGCTATTAATATGACAGAGTGCTTGGCTCTTCCTAGGTAAGTCATGGTCTTTCCCCTCCAGTTCTGCTTCTTGGAGTGACCTCTGCTGGCTCTCCGAACAGTGCATGCTGTTCCCATGAGGCCCAGTGTAACCCCGCAAGCAGTGGATTGGATGGATGGTCAGTATGTTTTCAAAGGCTATTTTGGCTAGACTATGTAGTGCTAAACTATTATAGATAGGTAAAAGCATTACCTTTCAGTTAACATTTGTTAACCTATTCACTTGAATAACCAGGCTAGCTGATGAGTGACAGTCTCTTCAAGTAGAGTAGCAGTTACTTTTCTTTACAATGGAGAGCCAGGTTTGCGTGACTTTTTTGTTTTTTCTTGAAAATAAACCAAGCTTGGGATTTTAAATAGCTAAAATGTAATTAATAAAATCATGTTTGTTTAATTTTTTTTATCAGAGGTATGAACCAAAAAAACAACTCTCTTATCTTCCATAAGAGAGAAAAGATCTTGCAGTACCAACAGTGTAAACAGACATGAGAGAAATATATTTGACTTGCATTTTTCTTCCTAAATGTACTCACAAATTCCTGTGTAGTTTAGCAGATTCTGGGTGTGAAAATACCATAAAGGTACTGTAAATTTGTGAATTGTTCTCATTTGCTATTTTCCATTATCTGAGCTCCCACATTGCACCAGGAGACTTTACTAAGCATGGTGTTTTATGCCATTTCCGTAGTCAGTAGTATCACCTTCTGAACTGCACAGTCTTTATTTAATATTTCAGGTCTTTCTCGTTATATTTCTCTTTATTTTGGTGTGCACAAAGCAGTTCTTTTCCAATGAAGCAACAGTTTTACAATACTACTTTTCCCCCAAAATGTGAGTGGTTTGAAAACTGTAAGGCTCTGGCCGATGTGGCTCAGTTGCTTGAGGGTCATCCCATGCACAGAAGCATTGCCTGTTCTGTTCTGGTCAGAGCACATGCCCAGGTTTCTGGCTTGATCCCCAGTAGGGAGCATGTAGGAAACAGCAGGTCAATGTTATGCTCTCACATCAATGTTCTTCTCTCTCTCTTTCTCTTAAAAAAAAAAAAATCTTTAAAGAAGATATCAAATAAGATAACATTTTTCATGGTGGGTTAAAAGATGTGGAGCTTCAACAAAGCAGAAGGCCAAACTAGGAAAGCATTATTATTGCTTCAAAAGGACATCCTAAGTATAACCTTGATGCATTTATTATTTTATAAGAAGGTAATTTTAATATCTATAGTCAGAAATATTCCCTTAGAGTTTAACACTTCTTGGATTCAAGCAAAGATTCAGCATAAAATTAAGAACTTGAATCATAAAGAAAATGTTCAGTGGATGAACTTAAAAAATGCTAAGGACAGTATTCTGGTAAGCCACTTCCACACTTTTCTCTCAAAGATACGCTCTGCTTTATCTTTGTAACTGGTCATTTCCTTTCCAAATAATCCCCTTATCAATTCTCTTCCACCCATAAGCACAAACAAGCATGTGTTCTGGAAATCCTGCCATCTGATTGATCATATATTTAAAAAATGACATAGTTTGCATTATTTAAAATATTTGTCATTTAAGCACTTTATGAAGTATTGAAAAAGAAGCTATTTCAGAAAACTAGCATATTATATCACCTGACATATCAAAATAAGGTTTTTCAAAAAATAGCATTCATCCATGAGGGCAAAAATTCTTGTCTGCTAACCTGAAATCCCAGGACCAAGTCAGTCACTGAGTAGATGGTTCAATACATGTTTGTTGAATGAATAAATTCATTTAGACTATGTTACAATACTCTTTTTATTTATACTCTGTATATATTTTAAATTCATATTTCATATTTTAGATTTATTTGTTTATCCAAATTGAATATGGTAACTGGCTGACCTAATCTCATTTAATAAAGTTAGTCATACATCCACATAGAGTTTACCTGCTTCTATCCTATCCCTAAAATTTTAATTTCAGGATCAGGACTACCCTTAATGACCTAGCCTTACTAGCTTTTAAAGTTTCACATTTTGTTTACTAAAGAGGTTGCACAGCAACCCATGAGTCTACACTGAAATGTCATTTGTTGGAAAAGCGTATTTTAGTCTCCCATTCTGTATATTCTATGGCTTTTTCTGTCAGCATTTTTTTAATCAGCAAATAAACAAACTCAAACCTAACCATCTTATAAAGCCCAATGCAACCCCAAACTATCTCCCACGTCTTATTTCTTTCACAGCCAAATTTCTTGAAAGGGTAGCCTCAAATAAATGCTTTGACATCTTCACTCCACTCACCTTCCTACTCATTACAATCTGACTTGCAGCTTCACCAGTCAAAAACAGCTGAGGACCTCCTTGTTATTATATACAATAAGCACATTTTGGAGGGTCCTTCTCATTTGGGGTCACTTTGTGGCATTTGGCTTGATAAGAAGACATTTTTGGAGAGTTTTTAAAGAGGACTCATTCTTTATTGAAAAAGTCTTTTCAGTTGTCTTGTGTGGCATTATTCTTCCCTGGTTGTTCTTATCTCCTTGGCTGTTCTTTTCTCAGTCCATTTTCTAGGCTCCTCTTCTCCCTCGGCCCCTTTTAATGTTGGTGTGCTATAAATATAAAGTTCTATGCATTACTGTCTACTTCTTTTATTCTACACACACTTACTGAGAAATATCACCCTCATTCAGAGAGATGGATATAATGATGATTTACTAATCTGCCTCCCTCATCCAAAGCCTACGGGTTTCCTCTATGTGAATGTCTCATAGTTAGCTGTAACTTTATGTGTCCAGAGCAAACAAAACAAAACATACAATCAAACAAACAAAAATCTAAAAATCAGCCTCAACTTCTTTAGCTTCACCTTCCAATGTAATCCATCTTTATTGTCTACCTCTTAAGTATCACTTGAATCTGCCCTTCTTCTTCCCCAAGAGTAGAGTCTTATTTCAAGCTATTTCTCATCTGCATCACTAGAATGCCTCCTAACTGGTCTCCTGGCTTCGCAACCCTAACCCATCTGCTGTCAGGCAAAGCTTTTATGATTTCAGCATGGCCTAGGGCAGAGGGAGAGTGCCTTTACTAGAATAAAGAAGAGCAATTTATCCAGAAAAGTATACCCTAGGATCATGGTCAGCAAACTATGGCTCTTTGGCCCCTTGAGTGTGGCTCTTCCACAAAATACCACGGCCTGGGTGAGTCTATTTTGAAGAAGTAGCATTAGAAGAAGTTTGTTAAAAATTTTGACTCTCAAAAGAAATTTCAATTGTTTTACTGTTGATATTTGGCTCTGTTGACTAATGAGTTTGCCAACCACTGCCCTAGGACAATCTATACTTCTCTATTTGTAGGATTATAAAAAAATGTTTAGGTTTGTAATGTGATTTCCGTTGTGCACCTGCTTATATCAGGAGATGCAAGTTTTTCCTAGGATCAAATCTCTGAAATGCCAATCTGATTTTTTTCTCTAATTTTAAAATAAATATTTAAAAATTTACGATATTTTCTCATTGACTAAGGTACAAAAAAGCCTGAGTTCTTCCACATGCCATTCATTATAAGCCCTCTATCTATCTTTCTAGAATCATCCTGACATTCTGCATCCCAGTCACACATCCTCTTATGTTCTAGCCATAGCAGGTTACTCACTATATATTTCTCAATTCCCCTGTACAAGTTTTTGCCTTTGCTTGCCTGTTTTGCTTTTCCTTCTGTTCATTGCAAGCTCCTATTCTGCCTGCAAGGTCAAACTCAAATTCTGTTTTTTAGTCCCTCAACCCCCACCCACCCCAAGGGCAGTCCACAGATTCTTCCTCTGAACCCCATAGCAACTCATTTGTACATATTCATTCCTCAACCACAGCACAGGAAACATGAGCATACCTAGGATCCACTGTATTCTCAGTGACCTGATAATTAAATCGTGGTTTGTTCTGCATTACTTCTGCAGGAAAGTACAAGGAAATCTCATTTCTGTGAGATTTTTATATATTTTTAATGACTGGAGGCTTCCTAAAAGGAAACCAAGCTCTTCGTAGAAGGAAATCACTGAATACGTCTTTTGTGTTTGTGAGTTGATAAAGGAGAGCAGCCAACTCCCTGGGTAGCTGCCTGGGATTAACAAAGGGTTAGTTAGTTTTGCACGCTCCTCAGAGAACAGATGCCCACATTCACTCAGACCAAGCATGTTTTCATTGGCAGGACTTTGGGGAAGAATAGGAATATATATACCTGACAGTTCCGGGCAATGAAAGGGATAGCAGCTAAGTGACCAGGTTTCGTAGGGACGGGTAACTTCTAAGGACTCCCTAGGCAAGAACAGCAGCACTGGATTTGTCAGACCAGGCCTTGTGGTGCTGAGGAGTAAAGGTAGTCACTAGTACACAGCACTAGTGTACCTCACGGTTGGCCTGTGTAGTGCCTGGAGTCCCTCGGTAATCCAGGTAAACCTAAGAGTGTGATAATAAATTTCCTTCCAACAAGGCCTCAGGGGTTTTCACTTAGTGTTTATTTAATATGAAAAAGTGAAAAATGTTAACACGTTATATTATAAAGTATGAAACAGTTCAGATTCTTATTCTGTCTACATTTTGGTATTTAGGGGGCCTTCTATGGTATTTCTGTGGGCTTAATATCCTCCATTTTTGCCCACGAGGTTAATCTATAATACTGTCTTCTCTCACAACAAACTTTGTCAACGAGTCTTTCTGTTTTCATTTTCATACTCCTCCAATCTATTGAGGAGCACTCAGTTTATTTTTTAAAATATATTTTTATTGATTTCAGGGGAAATGGGAGAGGGAGAGGGAGAGAGAGAAACATCAGTGAGGAGAGAGAATCATTGATATACTGCCTCCTGTATGCTCCACACTGGGGATGGAGCCTGCTATCTTGGCATGTGCCAGGACCAGGAATTGAACCATGACCTCCTGGTTCATAGGTCAATGCTTAATCACTGAGCCATGCTGGTCAGGCCAGGAGCACTAAGTTTAAAACAAAATCCCAATCAAACCACTTCTTTATTTAAAATTCATGAATGGCTTCTCATTTGTCTTTTGATGAAGACAGACAGACACCCCTAGTTTTCAACCTGATATCAGCCCCCACCTGTCCTTCGAGCTTCCTCTTGTTCGACACCTGCACTTGTCCCCTGAGCTCCAGCCATCCCTGCCTTTTAATTCATCCCAGGCACCAGGCTCTTTTCCACCCCAGGACCAGTCATATGCTTTTTCTCTCCACATGGAACATTCTGCCTGGGAGGTATTAAATCCATTCATCCTTCAGATGGCAGCTCAAATATCAAGGGTATTGTCCAAGAATCCCTCTCCGATACCTCCACATCAGGCTCTATTTTGCATAATTAAAACTTAAAACTGGTATTGAGGGCAGCAAAGGGATGTAATATGGGAGTAAGGAAAAAGACATTTTTGTAGTCAAACCAAATGAGAGACAATGTAGCTCATGATGGATCAGTTCTTCAGTGGGTTCTGAAATGTATGAAGCTACAGCATGGATATTGGTACTTACTGAATGGGGTCAGGGAGGTGAACGATATGGGGAATGACCTGCGGTTTTAAGAAGCAAAACTTGGGAGACAGGAAGTGGGTCCCCAAAAACCCTGAAGCAGAAGAAAACAACTCCCGGGTCATAAAAGCAGAAATGCTTTTGCGATTTAGAAGGGAGACCAGATGCAAGATTCAAATAACTGTGCATAAAATTGATAATGAAATAATAATAAATTAAAATGAACACCTAATTGAGACCATAGATGAAGATCCAAATGGTTTCCATTTGATAGTGCTTATAATTGGAAATTAATGTTTCTGAGCACAGAATTCCATCATACTACTATAAACTGTATCAAGTATTTGTATTGTCTTAAGTGGAGCATTTCTTATTTTGTTTCCAAGGATAATTATTTATCAGAAGTTTCATATACGCTCCCTTGACTTAAATCCCATCCACTCTATGTTTTGTTTTAATCAGGTATTAAACTTTTTATTTTTATTTCATTTTTTAAATTTTTATTGAATTTATTGGGGTGACATTGGTTAATAAAATTATATAGGTTTCAGATGAATCAAGTCTTAACCTTTTTTAATGGGGATTCTCTTCTATGTTCTGGAATAAAATGCCTGAAATTGTAGAATATGACAGCCTCTGCTCATGGCTCATGCATTTCCCTTCTGGCCTTACCCTTGTTGTAGTTGTACTGGCCAATTGCCAGCTGTCAGCTTCTGTGCCTTCTTGCCTGAGGGCCTTCTCTGAGCGCAAGCTGCCCCTGCCTGGAAAGGCTGAAGTACTAGACAATTAACTACTCCTTTTAACCGATGGCTGGCTGATAGGAAGTGGTATATAAATACACTCGTTTCCTACTGCTATGGCCAGGGTAGCTCAGAGGTGCATGCTCTGCATCTGCACTGGCTTAAGAAATTGCTCAGTGGGGGTAAGTCCCAGTTATTCACAGTGGAAATCTGATCACTCACCCATTATTGGCTGCTTTTGCCATCCTTGTCTCACTTCCCTACTCACCTGCTGCTATTTCCTAGTATCACCTCCAAAATAAGCTACTTCCATTCTCTGTCTCTGGGTCTGCTCTTGGGGAAACCCAAACCAAGACAGTAAAGAAATAAAGTGGGACCTCTCACAGCACTGTTCGTGTTTCAACTGGCTGGTGTGATATATGTTTTTCCTCTGAATTATAATTATTATGTGAAGAGGCCATTTGCATCTCTAACACTCACACCAAGGATCCAAAGGAACTTCTACAATTCTGTTATAGAAAACAATTTAACTATAATACTATTAAATAGCTGACCCTTGCATAGCACATTCATGTGAAACAGCATTTTAAGAGCTTTTCGATATATTAACTAATTTACTCCGTGCAACAAACCTATAAGAAAATGCACTGACCCAAACAGAATCACATTCAATGCAAGTTTTAGCCAACACACAGAGCTTTACTAAGGACCAGTGAAAGAAACAAGAAAGACGTCACCGTCACTGATACAGCAACAATATCTGGAAGTCCCTGGACTGTGGGTTGGAGCTTCCTTCTTCTGGACTGAGACACAGAGTGGTTTTGAATGAACTGATAATCACTACGTGTGACGTATAAGTAAGCTCGAGGAAGCTGCATATTTTCAGGATGTCCTCATTTTTTATATCTCCTTAATCTCGATGTTACCAATTTCTACTCTCCAAGGGAGCTGTGATTTATAGATCAGTTTATGATAAGAAATCTATACAGATCAAGTGTATTCTCGTAAAAGCCTTCTTAGACAGAGAAAGAAAATACCATGTGATTACACTTACATGTGGAATCTAAAGAACAATATAAACAAACAAAACAGAAACAGATTCATAGATACAGAGAACAGAAAGGGGGTTGGGAGACTGGGTGGAAGAGATGAAGAGATTGGGAAATACAGATTAGTAGTAACAAAATAGTCATGGGGATATAAAGTACAGCATAGGAAATGTATTCAATAATATTGTAATAACTATGGTGGAGCCAGGTTGGTCCTGGAAATATTGGGGGGGGGAACACTTTGTAAAGTATATGATTGCCTAACCACTATGTAGCACACCTGAAAGTAATCTATAATAATAAAAGTGTAATAGGCAAATTGCCCAAACAGCAGAATGACCATCTGGATGACCTTCTGAATGACCACGCTATGACATGCACTATCACCAGGGCAGTTGATGGGGATGGAGGAGCTCTGCAATCACCCCAAAGAGGAAGGCCCAGGCCAGCCAAGCGATTGCACCCCATACTTGTTACCCCCAGAAGAAGGCAACCAGTGGTGGGGAAGGGTGGGCAGCGCCACACAGTTGGTAAGCAGTGGCAGCAGCAGGGGCTGGACCAGCTGCTGGCAGCCACAGGAAGGAAAGACCTGATAGGCCCTGGTCATGGGCCAGGCCTAGGGACCCTACCCGAGGGGTCTGGATTGCAAGAGGGTGCAGGCCGGGCTGAGGGACACCTCCCAAACCCCCCACAAATTTTGTGCACCAGGCCTCTAGTACAACATAATACTGAATGTTAACTGTAAAGGAAAAAGTTTTTCAAAATTAAAAAATAATTTAAAAAATAAAAACCTTATCAATGAGAACTAAAAAGAGGGTAATGCTATCAGCATCTTTTGTTCTTGGATGAAGTTCTCTAACAAATTTTTCTCTTAGCCACACCTGGGGAAAGGTTTGTATGATCACTACTAAGTCTTAGTGGAAGATAGTTAATATCAGAATCACATTTATACGAGTTTCTGTTTGATATATTTGATGCATGTACATCATGTTAAGTTTATTTATTAAATTATGGGTAGTTCTTATTTTTAAATGTTAATTTAATTCTCATAATGAAATCATCTTTCACTTGTTAGATCTTGAATGTAAACATATTCATTTGGGTACTGGTTTTTATAAAATCTGAACTGCAAACAGCAATTTTAATAAACATTCTGTTGCCCAAAATTGTTCAGCCATGTAAACAGTGCCCTTACAGTACCCTTTTTAAACAAATTGTATTCTTGGCTGGGTCCATAATGGGTCCCTGTAATGCCATTTCTACAGGAGGCACTCAGTGGATTTTTCTTGAAAGAAAGGATTGCCTCATTGATAATCTCTTTAGATTTACCCAACCAAACATCATGTCCCAGAAAAATATATAATTTTAGAAAGAATGATCTTAATGGGCAATTGAACTAGTCACAGATGTCTCAATTATTTTTTCTATATTTTCACACATACACACACACACAATACCTACTGAGAATTAGAATTTTTATCCCTTTGCTATATAAGAAATGAAGGACTAAACATTTACATTTGCCATCTCTCCTCCATGTCACCTTCCGGGGCTTTGATGTAATGCAACAGAATGACAGCTCCTATTTAATTAAACAGATATCTGGATTAGCTCCAGCTGTGGGCCATGCAATCAGTCCTTGTGAGCAAAAAGGGGTGTAATCCCTGGCCCATAGATCATTTCTGCATGGAAATCTGTTCACATTCAGAGCCATCCGCAGGCCACTGAAAATGATTTTTTTTTTCCTTGTATGAATTACTCAGACTGTCCAGCTGCCCCCTCTCTCCCACCGCCCTCACCTTATGAAAGGAACCAGGAGGCCTAAGAGCTTGATTTGTCCTCTTCTTGGAAGGACTTTTTAATCAAAAGAGGCCCTGCCTGTTGATACAGCCCGCATTTCTTTGTTTGCTGTGAGAATCACGGTGGATGTGGTCTGCTGTCTCCTGCAGCTCTTTTATTAACATGCATCTTTCCCTATGGATGTAATTCGATTCCTTGATACATATTGAACAGATTCTTTAGAAATAGCTTCTTTTTTTTTTAAGAGGCAGATTTTTTATTGTTGCAATATGACTTCATGTTTCTTCCAAAAGGGGGTATCTTGATCTTTCTGAATGGGTTTACTCACAAAACCCACGCCTCTAATAACAGGCTGTGGGAGCCTGTCTCTTGCAGATTTAGACCAATCACAGTCCACGGAGAGAGTTGGGGTGTGTCTGTTGTGCCAGGCTTCAGGAGAGTGGACAGAGGCTCCTCAGTCTGGGTCGTTTGCCTACAAGGAGGTGTTACAAAAGCCCAGAGGAAGGAGCAGGTAAAGATGTACAAAGAGGGAAGCTCAATCATTCTGCACAGCTTAGAAGAGGCGGAACTGATGCCGAAACTGGTTTGGCTCAGTGGATAGAGTGTCGGCCTGTGGACTGAAAGGTCCCAGGTTCGATTCTGGTCAAGGGCATGTACCTTGGTTGTGGGCACATCTCCAGTAGGGGGTCTGCAAGAGGCAGCTGATCTATGATTCTCTCTCATCAATGTTTCTAACTCTCTATCCCTCTCTCTTCCTCTCTGTAAAAAAATCAATAAAATATATTTTTTAAAAAAGAGGCTGAACTGAGCTCATGGATGTCCTTATTGTTTCTACCGTAGGAAAAAGGCGCGGGGGGGGGGGGGGGGTGGGTGGGGTGGGGGGGGAAGGGGGGGAGGAGTGGTGAAAAGGTTCCAAAAATCTTGGCTGTACACAGTTATTTTTTATGACATCTTTAAGAAAACTAAACTATCACACGTTCTCCAGCATGTTTATGGTACATATCATTCTGCAAACCAAGTCAACATTCCCCTTACGCACGGAAGGTTTTGCAACTCAGTGTTCTGCAGCTCCAAGCACTGAGAGTACCAAAGACTTTGCTTTGCTAAAAATTATTTAAGTAGAAGTCGACTTAGCCTGGAATTTTTTCGTATTGCTGAAACTCACTTGCCAAAGCAACTTGGAATCTCAGAGTCCAGCACTTCAAGTGTAACCCAGAGTCAGTGTTGAGGCAGACCTCCCGATGGCCACGTGACCATGGGGTCTGTGCCTTAAGAGGGAAGGTCACGTAAAGCCCTTCTCCTAGGGCAGAGATTCTGAGCCCTGAATGCACACTAAGTCACATGCTGGAGCTTTGAAATAATAGGTACCTGGGCCTCCACTCCAGAGATTCTGATTGAATGCATCTGAGTAGGGCCAGGCGTCAGGAGTTTTTAACAGAACCCCCATCTGACTCTAACGTACAACCTGATTTGGACCCACAGTTGTAGATACACTTTTTTAAATATCTGACTCTGGATTTCTAGATTTATATTTTATTGTCATAACAAACATTCACTGCTCCAGCTATAGATTTTATGCCAATAGTGAATCTTAATTTTGACAAAGAAAACTCAGGTCTAGCTCATTGTGAGAAGCAATGACCCTCTTGTTAGTTGGGACAAATAGCAATGTGAACCTTATTAGCTCTGATGTGAGCAGATCCTGAATCTGTAGGATCCTTAAGGAGACGGTGGTACAAAGGGCCACCATGTAGCAGCTGCCATAGGAGCACTACATATAGGAACTCCACACCTGTGGGGACCAAGCAGCTGGGCCAAGTGTGCCTTAGTTGTCATGCCAAGGACATGATTTAGGCTACTTTCTTAAGGGAAGAGACATCTAGTGTCATCCATATTATGAGGTAAAGGGTAAAAATTGGTTACTTGAGTCCCAAACAGGACCCCGACGTTTGTCATTCATCTCCTCTGGTAGTCTGTGAGTCTCACAGTGGACTAGATCAACCAGAGGACACTTGAGGCCTCAGAAAAATGCCAATATAGTCAAATCCTATGTCCTTACCAATTAAGACTGACATATCATTGATGATGTTTTGATCCAATATTTTACAATGAAAAGAACACTGGTTTGAAAATCATTAAGCCAGATTCTTGTCCTAGTTTTACTCTCTAGTGCCGGGAAAATTAAATAACAGTAATAAAAACCAGTTATGGTAGTGACCAATTAGTGAGTACAGACTAAGGGTGGTTAGTGTTAAGGGCTTTGTGTGCCTTATCTCATTTAACTTTTACAAAAAAAATATAAGTATTTTTATCAATATTATTATCATCCCATTTTTAAGATGAGATTTGGAGATATTAGGTACATTGTTTCAAGTCACCCAGCTCTTAATTGGTAGAACCAGGATCAAAATGCATCTCTTCTAACTGTTACATGATGCTTGACATGTCCTGGGTCTATTTCAGCTCCAAAAAATATGGGTTATTTCTGAGTGTTCTTCAGCTGATATTATTCTCTAATATTATTTTACATGTCACCATGAGATCACTCATCAACCCTAAATTTTTGCTGAATAGTTAGTGCTATATAAATAACAGAAGTGTTTAGGTATTTCACATTTGTTTCCATAAATGTTTGCTAAATGTCCTCTCTAAGCAGAGATTAGGTGATAGAAATATAATGAGATCTTCCCACACCTCAAGGAGCATTCAGTTATAGGGAAAATAACTATAGGAAATAGTATATTGTATATTTACATTGTAAAGAAGGCCATAAAGTGGGACAATGGTTTGTAAAGCACGGAAACTTTTTGTTATGAGTAGAGTCATACCTTCACCAATGCATAATTTTGTATTTTTCTATACCAGGTGCTCTAGTCAATAATTCTAACAAGATTTTCTTGAATAAACATAACTCACACAATGATCCTTGGATCATGCATTTCATCATGCCCTCCAGTTTCCTATGTGGCTCACACGTTTGGGGATCTGTTTCCTGCAGAAGGGTATTGGCAGGGCAAGTTCCAATGTCAGCAGCATTGGTGTCAGCTTCTTTGACAGGAATTGGAGGGAACCCAAATTCCTACCAGTGGACTCACTGCTTTGGGCTTAAGGCTGATAAAATATCAGTGTGCTATATAAAGTGCCACAAGTCAAATAGCCTATCAAGGCCATTTGAGAACATGCGTAGAGGACCTTTTACCCAGGGAATTCAGGAGTCGTAAGGGAATTAAACAAAATAAGATAAATTTCTGTAGGGTGTGAAAGAATTAGACAAAGAGTAGAGCTGGGGACGACTAAAAATTGCAGGATATGAAGCCAAAATCCCTGTTGCTCAAGGAATGCAAATCTCATTTGATCACAGGTATTCCTAGTGAGGACATAAAAGGAGATGGGGCACCCAGGACAGACTTCCTGTCTTAGTTTGGGTTCTCCCAAAAGCAGAGCCTGAGATAAAGTCTTGGGTGTAAGTCGTTTATTGGAATTTGATTCCAGAAAATGGTAGTGAGTTGGTGGGAACTAAGATAGAGAATGGGGGGAAAAGCCCATAAAGGTTATGCTAAGGAATATGGTATATATTCAGGGCACCTGCAACTCAATACCTCTGAGGACTCTCTGAGGAAACATAAAGAATGTGCCTCAGGCTTGCCCCACTGAAGGACAGGAAGAATGGAGCATGCCTGTTGATTGCAGGTTGCCCCCAAAGGGATTAACCTCCCTTCTAGAGCTCACTAGTGATTGGCTTTGGAGAAAGGCCCAAGGATGCAAAGCAGAGACCAAGTGGTTATGCTTGAAATGGGACCCAGTGCATGAAGCCACCTGCCACCCCTGTGCTGAAGGGAGGCAGCCGGACGAGAGGAGGCATGGAGCTCAGCAAGCATGCCTGTTCTTCCCACCGGATAGATTTGTCAAGGACTACACCTGAGTTTTTAATTCATACTAATAATCAGACGCATCGTGGTTTTAGTAGACCCCATGGAAAATAGATTAATTATCTCTGTTTTGTATTCCCTGGCTGTGGAGACTAAATAGAACCTTCTATTTCAAAACAGCCACTAACAAACAGGCAGACCAGCTTAGACTGTTCCTACCGAAGGCAGTTTTTCTTTTTGACAATGTGGATAATAAAAATGGTTTCCTTTAAACCCACTATTCCCTTACCCTGCAAACATCAGTAATTGAGACCATCTTCTTCTTGTCCAAAGATACTAAAGACTTGGTTCACCGAAAGTTTCCCTGTGTGGAAAGTATAGATCACGTCAAGATAGGCCTCCTCCATCCAACTCAGAGGAAGGTTTTTGGTCCTGCTTTCTAGCCCTATGTAATCATCATGTTAAAATGATTTGCTTTTGAAAATTCATCTCTGAATTTTCAGGGATGAGCCAGTTTTACCACCTTTAAAAAAAATTTTAAAAATTTAAAAAACCACACCATTGCTGCTATTTACAGCGGTTCATTTGAAATTCCATTGGAAAAACAGATATGTGTTGTTTCGGCTTGGACATGGTTTCAAAGGCTGGGGCTGTGATTAGAGGCATTGTGAGAGGAACAAAATGGCCTTGCACAAAATGAGTGCAGCTACAACTGTACCAATATTCCTGTGATAAACTGATAAACCTCAAGCTCAGTATGGTCAAGTTTAACATGCCTGAACTGACATGCCAATCTGCCAGCAGTCATATGGTTATCATATGGCGACACTCCACAGATGCCAGCAGAATGTGAGAACTTTCTGGCTCATTTCCTTGAGTGCCTTGTTGCCTGTATACACATGCACATTCACATTCATGTGCAACCACACACCACACACACACACACACACACACACACACACACACACACACACACTGTCATGTTATAATATGATAGTACTGCTTACTCCACTCAATCCCAACAGATCCATTAAAATGATCTTATTCCTGCCCAGGTAGAGATTCACAATAATCCATAAATTAACAGATAACATTGAAGTTTTTATTTTCAAATTTTCAAAATGAATGAGAATTTCCTTATTAATCTACATATATCCTTTCGAACAAACGTATTTTTGACTGTTGAGATTAGGGTTTATTTTTCACTCGTTATTTTTTAAAAATCTAGTTTTCCTGAAATGTAACCAATAGTTTCTACTGAAAATTAATATTACAATGTGTGATTGAAAGCATACAATTGCAAAAAAATAAATAAACAATTTTGTCCTTTCCATTTCAAAACAATATCCTTTTGTTTAAAGAATCTATTGTTTTAGTTATTGTGTAATATCATTACATAATATCACATAATAACAATTAATTCTTTAAATGTTTAAAAATGGATTAAATGTGTTTTCACGTTAGATCTATTGACTCATTGGGCTCATACCATACATATTTCAATTAGTGTGCTCTTTTTAAATCCGTTCAATTTATTTAGAAATTTCTTGTAATACTTTGCACGTGGTGGGACTGAGCAAAGTAAGAGAAAATGAAATCAAAGTAACACATTCAAATAGTTATGACAAATGTAACTGTGTACACAAAAGAACCATGCTTCCAGCCAAACTTTATCCTCAACCTCCAGCTTTGAGCAGCAAAGGCCTGTCTGTTTCAGCTGTATTTCTTTTATTCAAACCTTAATGGCACATAAATATTTGTAACTTAATGCATACAGTATTTACAAATATAAATACAATATGGTCTACCTTTATCTTCTAGACCCTTATATGGAGTGAGCTCTTTAGGCATACTGTATATAAAATGGATGGCAGATGGCAATTGGGTAAAACTAATATACTGTCTGGCTCACAAATGGAGAAAAGTATCTAATGAGTACCATCTTCCATCCCCTCCCTAAGGATGTTGCCATTACAGAAGATATGGTTTCAATAAATATAATGAATTATTTTCATTATAAACACTCCACTGCCAATGTTTTTCACAAAGCAATGTTTATATAAGTACATCCTAAAAGCAAAGGGAGATACATTCAAATCTAAATTAAATTCATTCTGAAGCCTACAATCACAATGATCTTTTAGAAAACTTCCCTGCAATGTTTAGATAAATGAACCACAAATTAGATGAAAATATCTATAATCTATTCAGGGACAAAAATAAATAAATAAAAAATCTAGCCTTCTTTTAGGTTTTTTTTTTTATATTAATCATAATTTTGACAGAATATAAAACTTTTTCTTATTTCTGAGAAACCCACATTCAAATACAGCAACAACAAAACCACTGTCATGGAGTATTAAAATTTACATTTTAGAAAGAAGAGTTGAGATGTGTTTACATTTTCTTATTATTCTAAAGAAAGATGACATGGCTCTCTGTGCATCATTTTTAAGCCTGTCCTCTATCAAATGGCCAATTTACAAACACTGTCTTTTGAGAGATATTCTCCTCAGGCCAATTACAGTAAAGGATAAGGTGGTAATAAGGACATTCAATACATGAGTTTTACAATCACTTAAATTTAATTTAGTTAAAAAATACTGGGTACTAGATGCCAAGCAACTGTTAGATGTTGAAATACAAAGGTAAATAAACCAAAAGGACCCCGTTCTGAAAGAAACTCATACCTATCCACTCACTTTTGAAATGGTTGATAGACAAGCTTGGATAAAGACTAGGAGGGGTGCAGAACGAAGGAGAACTCCGTGCTCCCTACAAATTAAACCCGGTTCCTAATCTCTTTAGTAGGAGAAACTATACTGCACAAGACATTTAGAACATCCCTTTACACACACTCATTTGTCAATTACTATATTTTGGGTAGCATTTCATAAAGTCATTCTTAAATAGTTCGGACAACTTGCAATTTTATGTGAAATCTAAACTGAAATTAAACTTCTTTTAGCATACTCTTCATGAATAGATATTGTGAACTCTATAAACAAAATTATAATGGGGTTATTAACAAATTCTTAGAGATAAACTGATGTAAGTACATAAGAAACATTTTACTTTCAGACAATTAATAAATTTCCAAATCATTCTTGTCATTTAACAAAACAGGTCTCTTAAGAAAATCTATTATATGAGAAATTGCTAGTCTGGATTTTAATGAATAGATAACATAATGGTGCAGAAAAAAAGGGGCCACATGCTAACATGACAAGCTCAGGGAAGGCCTGCATGGTGCCCTTACAAACTTGGAGACCTAAAGTGACCACAAAGGATGGTCTGAAATTAAAATATTTTAATTAAAAAGCAGTCTATGATGGGTAGTCAGGTCTTCGGCCAGTATCTTCCCTGACAAAGATCGACTTTGACCTTAATTGAGTCTATGGTCTTTTTTTGCATTATTTCTTCCATGTCTTCTTTTCATGCTTCTTCATATGTTTGGCATACTGAAATTTAAGACTCAGGTACTATTGCCAAATCATTCTTTACATTATTTATCTTCTCTTCCAGATCTATTTGTGTTAACTATATTCTACTTTCTAAACGCATTTATGACATTTTTTGGACTAATTAATATTTAAATGTCTTCAGTGCTATCAACCATGTTTTCCTGCCATGATTTCTCGAAGTGTGACTCATATCTTGGTTGCAAGATTATATCTTAAAATATAGCTGATATATTTTCTGAACCCTTGAATATCTAAGGATGTCCTTGAGATACTACTACTCATCAATCACAACAAGCTGAATATACCTTGTTTCCCCGAAAATAAGACATCCTCCGAAAATAAGACCTACTTACAGGTTTCCTTCTGAGTGAAATATAAGGCATCCCCCAAAAATAAGGCCCCCCTAGGCTCTGTCTCAGAATGCTATTGCTAAACATAAGAGATTTGGTCCACTGATTCTGAAAGAAATGGAATCACAAGAAATTCACCAGGAAATTCAGGAATTGGATTGTTATGATGATGTTCCAGAAGATGATGACATGATTGTCATTGAATAAATGAGTAAATTCTTGATACTGTAGGATTCACAGTTTGTCTGGTTTGTGTTGACAACTACCATACTACCGTACCATATACAGGTAATAAATTTCCTTTATTTTCATTTAACAATAAATATGTACCATATCCTTCTTCATGGAAAAATAAGACATCCCCTGAAAATAAGACCTAGGGCATCTTTGGGAGCAAAAATTAATATAAGACACTGTCTTATTTTCGGGGAAACAGGGTAGAATTCTGTTTTTAAATTTCTGTATTGATTAAGGTGTTACATATGTGCTCTTTTTCCCCTATTACTATCTTTACCCCCCTCCCTCACTTATGCCCTCACCCCCCTGTTGTCTGTGTCCATTGGTTAGGCTTATATGCATGCATACAAGTCATTTGGTTGTAAATATAGAATTCTTGGGCAATAGATATTTTACCTGAAATGTAAATATGTTATTTTTTACATGTCATTTTCTAGTTTTTAATAGTGCGGAATAGAATTCTATGGTCAAGGCATCTTTTTTTTTCTTTTTTTGGTGTGTTTATAGTTAATTTTTTTGTATATTTTACATATTAGCCCTTGTTGAATAAGTAGTTTGTAAATATTTTCTCCAATACCTTGCTTATCTTTTTATAGGATAGGTCATAGAATACAGGTTTTTATTTTTAAAGTCCAGTTGATCAGTTTTTCCTCTTATGGATTGTGCTTTGGTATTATTCTACAAACTCTTTGTCTAGTTCTAAAGTATAAAGATTTTCTCCAAAAAAAAAAAGTGATAAATTGGATTTTATCAAATAAAAACTTGTGATCTGTGAAGCATCTGTAAAGATGATGAAAAATAAGTACAATATGGGAGAAAATATTCACAAACCACATAACCAACCGAGGACTAGTATCTACAATATACAAAGAACTCTCAAAACTCAAGAGTAAAAAAAACACAATCTAATTACAAAATAGGCAAAACACATAAAGAGCTATTTTACCAAAGAGGATATACAGATGGAAAATTAGCTCATGAAAAGATACTCAAAATCATGTGCCACTAAGCAAATGCATATGAAAACCACAGTGAGATATTACTGCACAAGAAATAGTGGCAATACCAAAGCTAGAACTGATGTGGAGAACTGAAGAAAAAATACTGGAGGGAATGTAAAAAGGTATAATCATTCTAAGAAATCACTTGGCAGTTTCTTAAAAACACACACACACACACACACACACACACACACACTTAATTGTAGCTCCATATGACCCAGCAATCATAAAAATAAATTGTTCAATTTATTATAATTGAATATAATCCTGAGTATCATTCCCTCTCAAAAAAAAAATGAAGACTATGTTCCCACAAAACCTATACATGAATATTTATAACAGCTTCATTCCTAATAGCAAAAAAAATAAATAAAAATATCCAGAAGTCCTTCAACAAGTAAATGGGTAAACAAATAAAAGTTTATCCACACCATGGAACACACACACTAAGCAACAAAAAGGAGTGAACTATTGATACACACACAACCTGGATGAATCTCCAGAGCATTATGCTAGATTAAAAAAAAACAAAACAACTGTGATTCAATTTCTATAACATTAAATCAAATGACGAAACTATGAACATCAACAACAGATTAGTGGGTGAGCCTGTTAATGAGAGGGTTAAAGGGAAATGGATGTGGCTAAAATAGAGCTACAAGAGGGATCCTGTGGTGACAGAATTGTTCTGTATCTTGACTGCATCAATGTCACTCTCCTGGTTGTGATCTCTACTATAGTTTTGCAAGTGTTACCATTCGGGGAAACTGTGTTGATAAAGTCATCTTAATCAACATTGCAATTATTGCACATTCCACCTGGATTTTGACATGTCATCTTCTCTTATAGCTAGTCTGATGCAGTTGTCAGTTTTTGTCTTTTTTCATAGCTCCATGGGTATTTTAATGGGAGGTTGAGCAGAAATGTTTTAGGCATGATTCCATTTTAACCTGAATGTCTATAAATACCATCATTGCCCTTTATTTGCAGGATTCTGCCAGAGGATAGAAAAGTAATATGATAAATGAAACGCACAATTTAGAAGGAAAAACTATATAATTTGTATTTCAAAGGAGAAAGATAATGCAAAGAAAGGAAAAATATATGATAGAAATAGAACCTATTGCCTTTTCCATTATATCTCATGAGAGAGCAGGGGAAAAGCAAAACATAATATGCATCCAGAGGGGACTGTACCAAACACGAGTTTGTGACGCATGGAATGTTGGAGAGTCAGTTTTGACCCTATCCCCGCAGGCCAGGCCGAGGGACCCCACCTGCAGGAGGGAACCCGCTCATTCCTCAGATGCCTTTTGAGCCTTGGGGCCACCCCAGGTGTGGCCCACTGGGGAGGGACCACAGCTAGGTTGGTTCCAGGGCATGTCTGGCCCGTCTCACCCAGTCCTACCCCACTGGCCACCTTCTAATTATTCTAATTAATTTCCTTTCAATGGGCATAAATCTGTGTACTGGGTCACTAGTTGACATATAATTGTTAATGTTGGTATGTGTTCATATAATAAATTTTCCAAACTTTTAAGAGATGTACAACACAGTACAAAGAGATGAAATGGCATGATGCCATTAGAATTTGCTTTAAAATACTCCAACAAGTAAAAATTAGAGAATAGACACATGACATGAACGTCGTGAAATCTAAATTGTTGCAGACAAGCAGTGGGTTGCGCAGATGCAAACACTGAGGTAGAGTCTGAGGATAGATGGTGCTTGGGTAAGATAAAGGGGGACAAGCAGAATTAGTCAGGGAAAGCCTGAAAGCCATGAGACACATCTGACTGACATCTATGTTACAATAGTCAGAAGGAGGCAGAATTGAGCTGGAGAGCCTCAGACACCGATGTAGATCTGACAGTCTTAGCAAGCCCAATGGGTGAGCTCCCATCAGAGAGCCCCAAACAGGCCCACTTTTACAGTAAAAATACCAGCTACCACTGTCCGATCAGTTATTTTTATATACATACATAAGTATATATACCAAATATTTTTGTTTTATTTTCTTTCTCATCATCTTATCATCTAACATAAGATATGTTAATAATCATTTACTTTATGCTACAGTGTTTAAGTTATGAAATATCAAAGTAAATTCACAAATACGACCCAAAAACTTACCATCTTCCCCTAACAAGAATAAACAAGAAGTCACATTTTGGTTATACACAGAAAAATTGTTAGGCAGAAGTATGACTTTGTAATTATCTTTATTTGGAGATTGAATATGACTTAAAGAGGTATGTATAGATGCCAATTTTGAATGTCATGTTTTAAATGTCAACTTGGCTAGGTTACATTAGCCAGTTGTTCAACTAAACACCAATCTGGGTGTTGCTGTAGAGGTGTTTTATAGATGTGATTCAAGTCTATAATCAGTTGACTTTAAGAGGTCGATTACCTCTTTCGGGGCCAGCGGGGCTCAGTGGTTGAGCATTGACCTATGAACCTGGCAGTCACGGTTCGGTTCTGGTCAGGGCATATGCCCGGGTTGTGGGCTCGATCCCCAGTGTGGGGCTAGCAGGAGGCAGCCGAACAATGATTCTCATCATCATTGATGTTTCTGTCTCTCCCTCTGCCTTCCTCTCTGAATTCAATAAAAATATCTATTTTTTTTAAATCAAATGTCGATTATCCTAGATTATCTATGTGGGCCTGACTCAGTTGAAAGGCCTTGAGAGCAGAGATGGGACTTCCCTGAAGAAGGAATTCTGCCCAGGACAGCAGCTACAGCCCAAAGCACTTGCCTAGCCAACTCTACCAGTGTCTTCATGTAAAAGTCCTAAAGGTCTGCTTCTCTGGCTAAACTCTAAATGACACCCCTATCTTATTCCCAGCATCAAAGCAGTAAGCCTCAGGGTCTACATATATTACAGGAACTTCCAAAGCTACTATATTTAAATAGCTTCCTCTTATATTTCATTTTAAAAAATTCAACAAAAGGTTTTTTTTAAATTATTTTATCTTTATAATCCACTACCTAGGTACTGTGCTTGGTGAATTAATGAGCAATCAATAAATGTTTATTGAAAAAAAAATAAGGGAATGAATTAATAAATTATGATTACAGCCGCAAAAATTTATAAACAGTATATTGTGGCAGAGAATTTTTACAAATTGCCACATTTTGTAGATTTGAAACAATTAAAAAGATGCTAGCATTTAGTTAACTGCAGTTTCACTTTGTTTATCCCAAAATGGTGCTCTTAAGAACTATAATGAACTGACTTGGGGATGAGGATAATTTGCTCCTTAATAAACATCTCTGTGGAAGGGTAGGTTATTACTTTTTTGAGTCTTATACAACCTCCCTCTGACTCTGACTCACAGGGTTAGGAGAGTTCATTCCAGAGAGCATCCATCCAGCCATTTGCTTCCTCAACACCTCCCTAGTGTCGCACAAATAAATAAGAGGAATCATGGTGAGAACTCCCTGCTGCAAATTGGCCCAGGCTTTAGGTGGCACATATTTTAATGGGAGGTGGGAGGTGGGGCAATGTGATGTGTAATCCTTGTTGTTTTTACAATAAAGGGGAGGAAGACAAGAAAAAAAAAACAATAACAGAAGATATAAAGAGAAGAGAAAGGAGCAAAAGCAGTGCCTTGAAAAAAAGAGAGATTAGGAAATGGACACTCACAGAGGGACAACCATGCGAGGACACAGTGAGAGAAGGCGGCCATGTACAAGCCAAAGAGAAGAGGTTTCAGAACACACTGGCCCTGCTGGCACGCTGATCTCAGACTGTCAGCCTCCAGAACCATAAGGAAACATTTCTCTGCTGTTCAAGTCACTCAGTCTGTGATATCCGACAGCCCACCCCCGCCCAAAAAGAGGAGAAAGTTGGGGGAGATGGATGATGATGCAATAAAAAAATATGTATCTAAGATGATAAAAAAAAAGAGGAAAGGACACTAAAGTTCTAGCAACTACTTTCTCTGGAAAAAAAAAAAAATACTATCATTAGAATAGCCCTAATACTATGACCAATAAAGAGACAGAAGATATAGATTAGTGCAGTAACAATTAGATCAGGCAGTGACCAGCATAGACATTACTGAATTTCACTGCCCAAATCAGACAAAATTTTGAAAGTTAATGGAAGAACATTTAAGAGATAATTAGAACTCAGAGGACTGTGAAATCTCCCTCTGAAGGTTATAGACTTGGAGGCGCCTATTTTCAGAACAACTGTAAAGTAGTCCCAGGGTTCCCATTTGGTGGGAGAAGAGTTGCAGTGGATACATGCAGTCCAGAGCCTCATATCTGCGTCTAAAGGTCTGGCAGAATGCAGAATTATTATTTTGTTAGTGACTACAAATTATCTGTCATGGCTGCCATTAAGAGATGGGAGTCTATGTCCCTTTCCTCTGAACCTGAGCAGAGTTGGGACTGCTTTGACAAGTGAACACACCTTCGGGTGATTCCTACCTACCTACAGCCAGTCCTCAGAGAGCAGTCCAGACACCATGACATCATGGAGCAGAGGTCGTCAGCCCCTGACCTAAAGAGCATGGAGCATAATAAAATGGTTGTTTTGTACCACTAAGTTGGGGGAAGTTTGTTACCCAACATAGGTAACTGAAATCCAGAAAGACAACCTCTACCCATTTTCAGGTGTATCTACTTCTGCTGGAATGGTTTCTGTACCATATTTGGGATAATATATTTAAATTTTTTAAGCTAAAAATATTGTCTTTGTAGGTATTTCCAACCTTGCAAAGGTGTAGCAGTATATAGTCGATGACATAAACCAACCCATATAATAAAATTTTGCTTTAAATTCAACATTAATCCATTCAAAACTGACAGGACTTTTGCGTATTGAGATTCTGAAAGATTTGACTTTTAATTTCATTTTAAAATCAGTAATTAAATAATCGATTTTAAAAATGTAATTTTAAATGTTTCGGGAAATTTAAGTAACTAAGTTGTAAATTGTACTCTGTTTAATTGTACTCTGCTTAATATCACAATTTTAGTTCATTATTAATTGAAAATTTTTAAGTCTTAATTTATATAATACCAAAACAAAGACCTTCAAGAAGATAGAAAAGCATACAATAGAAACATTGCTTACAACCCATTATAAAGTAGGTTAGAGTAACTGTTTTCATTTTGTTATTAAAATCTGAATATTAATTGAATAAACCCTAATATTAATTTGAAATTCAAGCAATTCTAAGTGACTTTTGCATGCATGGAAATATACCCTTCTCATGGACATTGAAAATGCACATTGATAAAGATATGGAGGGAAAATGGCATTAAGAAGTGGAAAGAGAAATTGAAAAAGAGCAGAGGCCTAACACTTTTCCCCGCAGCACCAGAGTGGGAGCAGCAGGGAAAGACCAGTTTCTTGCAACACACAAGTGATTACTTCCAGCGTGAGGAGGACCACACTGATTCCTTCCAGAAAGAGGATGACCTCACTCTCACACTGAACAAACTTAACTGTTGGTAATTCCAAATTGTATAAAACTCAAGTATTTTAGGCTGCACTTTGAAGCAATTTCCTCTTATGTATTTATGAGTGCAAACTAAAAACATCTGGGGGTCGGCCTTTTCTAGATATAAAACATTTGAGTTATTACTTATTTATGTAAACCACATACTTTGTGTACAAGACAAATTATAATATTAGATATTTATCGCCAGGGTTACATAAATAATGGTGGAGGAACAAGGGTTTTAGAAATAGGGGTTGTGAAGATAATAGTTCTAACTGGAATTCTAAGGAGAGTTTTTCCAAAATCAGATTAATTTCTTTGAGAGGAGATCAAAATATGAGAAACAATGAATTAAACAAATCTTTAGTATATTTTTTAATATGTTTTTATTGATTTCAGAGAGGAAAGGAGAACAGAAGCATCAATTATGACAGAGAATCACTGATCAGCTGCCTTCTGCACACTCCCTTTCTGGGTGGGGATCAAGCCCACAACCAGGGCATGTACCCTGACCGAGAATCAAACCATGACATCCTGGTTCATAGGTTCATGCTCAACCACTGAGCACACCAGCCAGTCTTTAGAATGGTTTTTACTATCTTTTGATGAAATGATCTCACTTCCTACACTTTTTCGGTATAGTTCTTACTTCCCACCCACCCTATAATTACTATAATTATTTTTCTGGATTAAAATTATCCAAATTCATCTTACTTTGTGAAGCCATAGCCTGAATACTACTGAGCAATCAGCAAAATTATAAACTTCCCCTTAGTAGTTAAATTAGGAAAACTCCATGTTTATAAAGGAAGAAACAGAACAAAGTGACATAAAAACTCCATTCTGCAATCATAAGCACTTATAAAACCCAAATTTCCATTAAGGAGATAAAAAATTAGAACCATGATAGAAATCTTAAGGTAATAGAAAGCAAAGCTGTGAATGCAATTTTAAGCTATTGCTTCTCTTTGTAGAGATTATACAAGCTTATTGTGGGGGTGGGGGGAGGTGGAAGGAAGGAAGGAAGGAAGGAAGGAAGGAAGGAAGGAAGGAAGGAAGGAAGGAAGGAAGGAAGAAAAGAAGGAAGGAAGGAGAAAAGGAACTAAAGCTAAAAAGTATAATGGAGAAAAATGTCCCTAACTGCCCAGAGATGAACATGAAATATCTTAACTCTTTCTAAGATCACTACTCGCACAAGCAACATGGAGTCAGATGTTACCCAGATGTGCACCTCCCCTTGCTGCTGCTCACTCACCCTCCCACACTCACAGCCATTAAAGTGCAGACTTTGGTCTGAGATTGCATTTAATTTTTACTTGTTGGACGATTTAAATGATGTGGTGTATAGAGGAAGAGAGTGAGTAACACACCATCCAGTATGTGACCCCTTTGACTCCATATTCCCCTGATGTTTTCTCTCCAGAGTCCCTCCCAGCCCTCTCCCCCTCCAGCTCTTTTCCATGCTTTCCTCCCACTGTGCCCAGGTTCACTATTACCCATTTCCTTGTTTTTCCATTCCCCACAATTTAACTGGGAAGAGCAGATCAGCCCTGTGGTCCTATCTACCCCCGAGTTACTACTGGAAAGCCAGCCTCAGGATAGAGAATTGGACTATTTTATTTTTGTTGTAGCCTCAGGATAGAGAATTAGATAAGTTTTATTTTTGTTGTATCCTCAGCACCAAGGCTTTGTTCCTAAGAATATCTGATTGGGTCAGAGCTCCATTGTCCTGAGGTCTTAATGCTTAAGGGAGTGGTCCTGCAAAGCTTGTATGGGAGTCATTTGAAGCTATTCTCCAGCCCCCTTGTTCCATGACTAGTGGCATGCTAGGGGAGGAAAAGGCAGGGGAGGGTCTGAACCACATGACCAGGGATATGAAAGGTCAGGGGTTCTAAATTGTATGATCAGTGATATGTGGGAGAAAAGGTCACCCTAGGAGTGAGATCTTTGATCTCCCAGTTTTACCTGTTGCCTGGGGCTTTCTGCCCTGGTGACATTCCACACTGGGCTGGCTTATTGTAGCTACTCTGCTCATGCCTGTCTAAATGCCTATCACAAGTTCACAGGACTGCTAAGTTGGTAACCAGGATAATGCACATGAAGGATTTAGCACAGTGCCTGATACATAATTTCCTCTAACTTGAAAAGATAAAAATGGAAAAAACACAAAAGAACAATAACCATCATGATAGATGAGCATGTCAGTTTTTCTATTTTCCCAAAATTGCCCGTATTGTCTTATTATTTTAACAAAAATTTTAAAATAAATATGCTTATGTGTTTCACTTCCAAGGGAGCATGCCCCTAAGGCACTGAGTTCCCTTCAGAAGACCAGATGGATTAATTCAGAGAGGCGAGAGTAATGATTGTGGTGATGGGGGAATGAGTTATGAGAAATGATTAAAGATAAAGATTATGTCTGGTGTTGCTAAGTAATGGCTGAGGGGGGACCAATAATTGACTACAAAAATCTGACAGAAGAAATACTGAACAGGCAGGAGGAATTATTTAATCAGGTTTAGGATAGCTGGAGGAGAATAAAAAAAAAAAGAAAGAAGAATTTACTCTGAATGAGAGAGAAAACTTTCTAACAGTAAAAATTACTAAGAGAAATCCTTGGGGAGTGGGAACAGCCAGGGAGAGGTCAATGAGGGGAGAAGGGAAGGAGACATACGTAATGCTTTAAACAGTAAAGAATTTAAATTTTTAAAAAAAAGAGAAAAATCTTCAAGAAAAGGAAAGAAAGAGCATCCCTAGGGATATTTAAAAATGAGGTTGGAGAGAAACCAAGAGAATGGTTATGACAGGAAACCACAGGGCTTTGATTCAGTGTTAGCTTCCATCTCTGATTTACAGCAGCCTTGGGGGGAAAAAATAGGTCACTCAGTCATGTGGAGGATGAAGCTGTGGCTCAGGCAACTGAATGTGTGAACAATACTGAGAAATCCTGCTTCCATGCCAGGCACAAAACTAACCCAGGCCAACGTCTGTGCCTTTAACATGACCTGCTCTATATGACCGGGAACTCTACAAGGGTATGGCTATCATGTATGTGATGGGGCTGGGATGTCAGCAAATTACCTCCTGTTGAGCCAAAATTTGGATGCCAATCAACAGCTCTTGAGTCACAGAATGCTACAGCTCAGAGACAATTGATGTCACCACTTCCTTTAAAGACAATGAAAAGCTCTATTTATTGAGTTGTGCCATGTACCAAACACTGTGTCAAAGGTTTTTATCAACATTAATTTCATTGGCTTCTCCAAACAACCCCAGTGGGTAGCTATTGATAATCACGTTTTGAAAATGAGGGAAGACAGGCTCAAGGAGGTTGAGTCCTGTCCCAAGGTCACATGGCTAGTAAGAGCTGAAATGAAGATTCCAATCAGGTGTATGTATTTCTCAAGGCTGTACTCTTTCTCTCTACATGCTACCATCTCAATACACAAATAGGCAAATGATTCACACAAGACCTATTTAGAGCCCAGACTAGAACTTGGAATCCTTGTTCTTGGTCTCTGTCCTTAACCTAATTAAGTTACCCATCTTCTTGGGTTCCTGCCCCACCCTCTTACCCTCTCCTCATGATACAGAGCAGAGGAAGAAAGAAAACTACATTTGTGGTATTATAAACTAGAGGTAGGAAGGAAGAATATTCATGTATGAATTCAGCCTTTTGATTCTTGAGGGATTTTTATTCTGTTCCAAAATTCATTGTATTATTTAACTGGTTAGTTCAAGATTCTACTTTTTGAAATAGCTTAGTCCAGTGGTCGGCAAACTCATTAGTCAACAGAGCCAAATATCAACAGTACAACGATTGAAATTTCTTTTGAGAGCCAAATTTTTTAAACTTAAACTTCTTCTAACGCCACTTCTTCAAAATAAACTCACCCAGGCTGTGGTATTTTGTGGAAGAGCCGCATGTGGCTTGGGAGCCACAGTTTGCCAACCAAGGGTTTAATCCTCTTATAATAAATATTTCTCCTATATGCAGCTCAGATGTGTATTTTGCAATGTTGTAATAATCTAAAATAAGTTGAGTAATTAAAATGGGAATAAAAATGTGTCTGTCAGATGCCTAACTTTTGCATTTTCTCCCTTATGTTTATAATATTGCTTCCTTACTATTTGCAAGAGAGAATTTGTAAGAAAATTTGTAACATACCATACAAGCTATGAATTTATTGTCATTAACTACTTTTAATATTTATCTTAATAGGTATGCTCCCTCTGATGCATATTCCTCACTCTAGTAACTAATAAAGAAACATTCTAGCCCTGGCCAGTGTGGCTCAGTTGGTTGAGCAAGCGGTCCCAGGTTCCATTCCTGGTCAGGGCACATGGCCAGGTTGTGGGCTCAATGCCCAGCAGAGGGCATCAAGAGGAAACTGATCAATGATTCTTTCTTATCAGTGTCTCTCTCTATCCCTCTCCCTTCTTTTCTCTCTTAAAAAAAAAAAGTCAATAAAAACATTTTTTAAAAGAAACATTATAACATGAATGTATTAAATAACTTTGAGCTCTCCTCAGCTCACTAGGAACATCTCATCACATATTGTCAAACTTTTCTTTTTCATACCATCCTCCTATATATGAAGTTAATTGTACCTGGAAGAGGAAATCTATATGCCTTACAGGCTTCAGGCACCCATTCCTCCAAACCCCAAGAAACAATGGATAGAGCAAAATCTTGTGAAGCGAGTTAGTTTCTAGTAGTGTTTAATGTGTTGAAATAAAAATGGGATGAGGTTGGGGAGAATGAGGTTTGGAAAATATATTGGTGTTAGCCTCTTTATGCTGCTGTATTGCTTGGTTCACGCCCGGAGACCAATGGAATGGCCGTCTGGACGATGTGCACACGAAAGGAGTGTCTGCTAGAAAAAACATCTTTACTGTACAAAGAGGTATTTCTTCTCTGCCATACTAGCTGAGCTACATGTGACTCAACGGTCCCAGTCTGTGTTGGCCACCAGAAGCAAGTTTAAAACTAGTTATGCCCTATTCAGAAGAGCTGAATATGACACAGATCTAAGCATTTAACACATGAGCACTTTGGTGTTGCTGTTTTTCTGGCAGCCTTTTACACATGTCAGATGCGCCTAGAGATGGGCCTCGGAGCCACAATGCACACATGAAAAATGCTTGGAGCCAGGCATTTCCCTAAGTCTCTGGGTCTGTTGGGCAGGAAATGCCCAGCAGAGAAACACTTTCTAAACATTGAGCCTTTCTAAAAATTGAGTTCTAGACCCATGCACCCTTCCCATGACTGTATATGCTCACTTTGCTCATGACTTTCAAAACACACAAGACGGCTACTGTTCTTAGATAAGACAAAAATAATACATCCTAAGAACTACAAAATTTAATAGCTAGTCTTTATTTAGACTTTCCTAGGTGCCAGGCACTTTGTTAGGATTTTACATGCATTATTTCTTTTAATCGTCACCCATCCATGTAGCTGATAGATACTAGAATACTGGTATTACCAATTAATACATTTTAAAAAACCTGAAGTTTATGCAGTTTGTTACAGAAAGTCACATAGTTTGTAAGTAATAAAGGCAAGAAAAAGTAGCCAAGTGCCAGGTCACAGGAATGCAAAGATCATGGAAAGGACATCTGGATGCTTTTCCATTGTGATAGGAAGGCACTGGAGGTTTCTGAGCAAAGTAATATGACCTGATCCCTTTTTGTGTATGTATGGTTAAAATTAACACAATATAAAATGCTTCATTTTAATAATTTTAAGTGTACAATTCAATGGCATTGAGAATATTCACCATGTTACGCAACCACCACCATTATCCATCACCATCTTCCCAAATTAAAGCCTGGTGCCCGGCCAGGACTGGTTTGGCTCAATGGATAGAGCGTCGGCTTGGGGACTGAAGGGTCCCGGGTTTGATTCTGGTCAACGGCATGTACCTTGGTTGCAGGCACATCCCCAGTAGCGGGTGTGCAAGAGGCAGCTGATCGATGACTCTCATCGATGTTTTTAACTCTTTATCTCTCTCCCTTCCTCTCTGTACAAAATCAATAAAATATATTAATAAATAAAATAAAATAAAATAAAATAAAATAAAAATTGAGGACACTGGGAAAAAAACATTAAAAAAAAAAAAAAAAAAAAAAGCCTGGTGCCCATTAAATACTTAACTCCCAATTCTCCTCTCCCCACAGCTTCTGGTAACCACTATCCCACTGTTTGTCTTTATGAATTTGATGACTCTAGGTACCTCATATAAATGGAATCATACAATATTTTTCTTTTGTGACTGGCTTACTTCATTTAGCATAATGTTTTCAATGGGTCATTCATGTTATAGCATGTATCAAAATTCCTTTTATGACTGAATAATATTCAGCTGTTTGAATATTCTACATTTTATGTATCTAATGGGTTAAATAAAACATATTATCAAAATAATAATTTATTATCTCAGTTAACTTCATTTGTTTTTTGTTTTGTTTTTTTAACAATATGGCTCTTGGAAGACAAGAATTCCATATGTAGCTCACATTTGTGGCTTCCATTATGTCTCACAGACAATGCAGTTTTAGTCTCCACTCCATGAGAAGTTTCTGCTTATGGAGAATTCTAGAAAAACCTCCTTAATAATGTTTTATGTGTCATGGGGAATGGAGGAAAGCAGGTTGTTGCTGACTATAATAACCACAGGAGAACTATGTGCCCCCAAATAGCTCTTTTTTTATGGAGGATAAATGATTTGATGGCCAAGGAAAGCATGTGTTATTGTGAATTGTTAAACATAGAGAATTCATAGAAATCAAATCAACAGTTTGTTCATTATGGTGGGTAGAGGTATCTAGTGGGAAACAGGAACCATTAGCTCACTGCTAGGCTGGTGAAGATTTGCTTTTTGTTTGTTTGTTTTGTTTTTTTCCAGAAAGGCATAATGCACATTTCATTTATACATTCATACATTCAATCCTTCAACAAACAAAACAAAAACAGTTTCAAGAAACACATGAAAAGAGCTAAATTTAAAAGATGAAATCTTCCTTTCCTCAAGAAAACTGCATTGCTATTGAGAGAAATGATATGCAGATGGCCAATACACTTTTTATTAATTAAAAGAAAGGTCATTACAAGATAAAGCAGGAGAATGAAGAACATCTTGATGAAGACCCACTATCTCTCTCCCCGATAAAATGTATGGTAACAAGGTGATACTTGCCCTGGGTCTTTGATGTTGTTTAAAGGTTGACTACAAGTTCGACAGCCAAACTAACCAAGAAGATATTGATTTAGAGAATAAGATATGTGAATAAGACCAGAAGAATGAAGTGACATAGCATGCTGAAGGGGCTAAATACGATTCAAACTTTTGTTAAAACAGGGGTCAGAAAACCACACCACCTTGGCCTAATCCAAACTGCCATAGCCTGGTATAGATTCAAATGGACGTCAAAATATCAGAGAACAAAATATGGGTCCATAAATTGTTTATGGACCTTTCTAAGCAACACTTCATGATATAACAGAAATCTTTCACGGAGAGTTATGTGTTTAAGTCACAAATCTGGTTTTAAAAAGTCATGAAAGCTGAATGAGACACACCAGCAGTGTGGGCAGTATTTGATGCTGGGTATCAGCCTCATTCACCATCTCTTGTTCAGATGTGCATGACAGAAAAAATGCCGACAGTGAGGGTTCCAGCTGGAATCTGATCCAAAAATGCAGAAGCATCTAAAACCCAATTTAAAGCTGGTCTGTGCTCATACAGTGACATTCTTCACATGCAAAACCATCTCCCATTTCTTTGTTTCAAAATCAATACAGCTGTGTCTGAAGAGGTGTTTTTGTTGTTGTTGTTGTTGTTGTTGTTGTTGTGTGTGTGTGTGTGGTTTTGGTTTTTTTAACCAATAGTGATAAAACTGTGTGGTGAGCCACCCATGCTCTCATCTCAACAGCACAGTCCTCTTGAAAGGAAGACCAAACATCCTGGTGGATGTGTGTGTGTGTGTGTGTGTGTGTGTGTGTGTGACATTAACATTCATTCATTATTGTTGATGGCCAACCCATCTCAAGCCAGTGGCATGTTTTGGAGATCTGAGCTGTCAGGAAAATCATATATGAGCTTGATATTAAATTTCTGTGGAACCTATTTTTTCAGCAGCATCTTTCTTTCCAAAAAAGTTGACAATAATTGAAAATTATTTAAAAATAAAAATATTTTAAAAATAAAAATCACGTAGTCCAGCTTGGAGCTGCTGTCATGGTGACCGCCAGCCATCCTCCTATGGTTGTTGGCAAATGCCAGAGGCTGGAGGAGCCTAAAGACTTGCACACTCTCTCACCTGCCACAGCCTACACAGAGCTCATGCGTCCAGTAAAAGCCCTGTTGACAGGCATGAGTTTTCAAATTCCCACAAGAAACCTTTTCTAGGCAATTTACCCTTGAGGAACGATAGGACACAAAGGAGAGTAATGATACATGGCGATGCATGTGACCAGGTGAAACTCCGTGCCAGAGAGGGCTAGAGCAGTCCTCTGAATGTAGGCCAAGCTCTGATTGCTAAATTTCACGCTAGATGCATGTCTCAGAGCATCCACGTTCCAAAGTAAACTCTCTTAGCGGTCTGGCCCCCGCTGAGTTTTCCTATACGATCTTTGCCCTCAAGGACAGGTTGGACCCATTTGCCTTTCTGAAGCATCATTCCCTAGAGCAACTCAAGCCTGGAGCCGGGAGAAAAGTCAGCTGCCATAGGAAGACAGAGATGACCCGTCCTGCCACCCCTCCTTGTGGCCATGTTGATGAACTTGTCTGTCACAGAGCCTGTCATTCCAGAGAGCCAAAGGCCAGGAGGGAGGAGAATACAGCAGGGTCTCCTGTGACGGGGGCAGCACGCTCCCACCAGCCCACACGTCTGGGCCCTGCTGTTCCACAAAAGCTATTAGTGACAGCAACGCAAAGCCAGAGAGCCAGGCAGGGGGGAGAAGGGGCAGGCAGAGCACAGCATCCGTATAAATGTTGTTTGATACCTCCTTTCCCTTCGTGAGGAGTTATTTCTCAGCTGCTAGCATAGCCTGCACATAGGCGTTCCATAGATATTTCCTCCTGAGTAAGTTGAGTCCTCAGCTCCAAAGAGACCACACCTAACGGATCCCTAACAAGTCAACCACACTTACATGCCCTGTGAAAAAAGACAGTCCCTGTCCAGAGTTCTGGCTCTGCCTGTTACTCAGAAAGAGTGCACACGGGTTAGGAATGAAGCCCTTTCGTTGTGTTTATGACTCTCCAGAGCAGGACATTAGCCTCTGGAGGCACCCCAGACACGAGTAGAGACTTTATGCAAATCCAGGACCCGACAGTAAGCTATTTCTCAGCTGTCAAGCAAATCATTTACAACCTGCAGGATAAGGACAGGGGCAGGAGAGGGATTTGGATTTTAAATTAAGCAAGTAGGCAAAAGCAGAAGATGAGAGCTTCAAAGGGGAAAATCAGGAAGCTGGAATGGTGAGGTCTCCTCGCAGGCTTGTCCTGTCAAACACCAGAGTCTGGGGGCAGGCAGTGGGCTCCTGGAGGAACACAAGGCCGGGGAAGTCACTCTGGCTGGAAATGTGCATTTCCTAGAGCTTGGGAGGAAGAACAACAGTGGAACTCTGCCAAGGGAGGAGGCGGAAGGAGGGGGTGGGGAGCCCTCTCATTAAGATCCGTCATCTTTGACCTAAAAGAAGTGCCCTTCCCTCTCAAAAGAAGGCAGGATATTTTCTTCCTCCTTCACGTAACTTTCACTCATTTCCCTCTAGTTCTAAGAGGAGTTGGAGCTTTTTTTTGAGGGGGGGAGGGGGTTGGGGGGAACGGGTGGCAAAAATGAAAATTTGTCTAAACTTGCTGACCCCTACACATTGCATGTAAAATACTTAGGACAAAATAACATGTCTGTATTTCATTGCCATCATGTCCAAGGCCTCAAGTTCCCAGGAACCCATATGCAATGCTAGGCATAGACATGGAAACATATCTGATCGATCATCCAGGCAGCAGCCTGCTGTTCAAACACTGAGAATTCCTCCTCCCTGCCTTCCTCCCTTCCTCTTCAACCATTTGTTTATTCTACACACATTGATGGGACACCTAATACCCTTTTCGAACCCACTGCCAGCTGATCTTTTCCGGCCAAGCCGGCATGCGCATCCCATTTTCCTTTCCAAAAAGCTGCCTAAAGTTGAGCGAGCTGGGGCTGGAGACCCGGGGCCCGCTCTCCGCGCTTGGGTGTCCCGGCACCTGCCAGCCGCGCAGGTCCCCCGGAATTGAGGACATCGTGTTTTCAATTTCCTCCAATAAAGCGATGAATCTGGCAATTTGCTGGCCTGCTTCAGCTACACAGAAAGGACAATTTGAGGGAGATCATAGTTCAGGCCCAGTCAGACGGAAACGATTGAAAAGCAGGGAGCTGGCCGCGATGCTTCCCCAATGCAGCTTTGCTGTCGCCGTTTTGACTGACAAACTGACTTTTCTGAGGTGCCCGTGCCCATTCCAGTCAGAGTTTATTGAAGGTGATTTTGATCTCCTCCATGAGGCCGCAGCAGTGGCCGTGCCATCTGTCACCTTGATTGCATCGTGGATTCTCTGGAGAGAGCGCCGAGGCTCCCGATCATTTACAGATTGTGCAGCTCTCCCCTCCATAAGGACCACATGCGCGGAGCCAGATGGTGAACATGCACGCTTATTATAAGTCTTTATCTCCGTGCAGGAAGGAGAGGAACCATTAGGCCTCCCTCAGGAGCCCCGCTCCTCTCTCCCCTCATGCTGCTCCTCAGCAAATACAGTCTTCTTCAGCTGTCATCGGCCTACCTCCGAAAATTAAAAAAATAAACAATAATTCCATCAGCCCCAGGCCCGGGAACCAAGGAGATCCCCTCGCCTGGCCTCCCCTTCTTTTCTCTAGCCCCCCACTCGCCTGGCTGTCAGCACTAGGGAAAAACAAGTGTGTTTGCAAATGCTTCATTAATGTGCTGATTTTTTTTTTTTTTTTTAAGAAATCAGGAGGGGCCACTGTTTGGAAATAAAACAATGTGATCCTAGTTTCTGTTTGGGGGGATTATGGCTTCCATTGTATTGGCCTCGTTTTGTTTGTTTGTTTTCATTTAAGGACTTTTAAAATTTATTTTACATTATTTTTACATTCTACAGTTTTCTGCAGTAATCCTAGGAAGAGGACCACCTGCGTGTCAGTCAAGATCCAGGAAGGAATTTAGGTGTGGTTGACTGTGAGCAAGAATGGGAAATCCCAAGTGCAGTGGCATTCTAGAAAATTCCTTTCGGTAAACTCTCCACCGGGAAAGAGACAGTGTGCAGGGCTGGGAACAGGTCTGCGGAACTGAGGAAACACAACTCAGAGAACCACGTGAGCAGGTCACGGGATACCTGGTTAAAACATGTATTTTCTCCTAAACCACATTGTCACTTACTATACGGGACTCAGAGGTTCTAAAGGAACCCTAAAGGGAACCATAACACGTGCAAAACTCAATGCTGACAAAATGAAGACGCATTCATTGTAAAGAAAGCGATTCTCAACGTTTTTATTTCATAGGCATCATATGTGTGAATGTCACATACATAGTAGATGTACATTTTGTTTTCTTATGTATAAATACTCCACCCAGGCCAAGATAGAGGACATTTCCAGAACTCCGGCAAACTTGGGGTAAATACGTAAACAAATGCTCATAAGCAGAAGCCACCTCTCTTGCCTCCACTGCCTTACAATGCACCCAAGCATAGAAGTCCACGCCTCGCTCTCTCTGTCTCTCTCTCTTTCTCTGTCTCTCTTTCTCTCTCTCTCTCTCTCTCTCTCTCTCTCTCTCTCTCTCTCTCTCTCTCTGTGTGTGTGTGTGTGTGGGTGTAAGAGAGGGGGGGGGGTGGATCATGCCACCAACAACTCCTGCTATGTGGGAAAGCCCCACCAGTGAGCAGCTGGATGCAGAAACCAGGAAAAGGTTTCCAGTGACCCATGACCTTGAAATCTCACCTACACGAGTCATTCATTTAAAATAACTGCCATGTTAACCCAATGGCTGCAATTACCAAACTCCAATATCTTTGCTCAGACACTAAATCTAAGTGATCCAGGTGCCTGCTCGCACAGTCGCACAATCCCTTATGGTTTAGGTTAAAATGGCATGGGATTTCTCTCTCCATGAAGTGCTGTCTTACACACAATCTCTTACACAATTTCTCAAGGGCCTGGCTCTTTCAGAAGAATCAGCCTTTGTTGAGAGTGTAGAATAAGCTACAATGTAATGGGGGAGGAGGGGGGGAGACTATGAGAGATCCCACTGAGAAAACACACACACACACACACACACACACACACACACAAACTGCTTGCATATCCATGTTTCCTCAAAAAGCAAACAAGTCCAACTCACTTCCTAAATACAAGTCTAAGAGTTATTCTGCATGTTTAGTTTACACAGTAGGGGCCTTTCCAGTAAATATTTATTTATTTTTTATTTATTTATGTTTTAAATATATTTTATTAATTTTTTACAAAACAACTGCTCTTGATGAAATAAAGTCACTACCAAAAAAGTTTTAGGGGAAGACATTTAGTGTGGTTTTAATCAAGCACAAATGTGTTTTGAGAGGAGAGGTTGATGATAAGATCCTAGTCTTAAACTCACTCATTTTTTTTTTTTATTAACTTTGGGATATCGGGGGATTTGTGTCTCTAATGCTGTGTGAAGGTGTGGGTGTGTGCAGAAAATCTATGTATTGTACAGGCTTGTATGCTCACCCTACTTGAGATATATTGCAAATGATATTTAAAGCCACAAACGGGGGGGGGGGGGGGGGGGAATAGCCATGCCTACCTAAAATAATTCCTGGTCCCTGAACATGAGCTTCAAATAGATTGTACCCAAGCACACGGATTTTTGAAATATCGGCATTCTCCTCAGCGTATAGCATTTTCCTACCCAGCACAGACAGGAGTAAGTTCGGGATTAGCTGTACCTCCTTACACAAAGGAGCCTGACCTTTAGCACATCAAATTGTTCTGTGCTTTTGGAACAAACATCATTTACAAACCCCATTTACAGGAATGCACATGGAAAGCCAAGTCATCAAATACAACCCACTCTCCAAAAGGAAGGAAGATAATCAGAAATAACATAGTGCATTTGATTATAAATAAAAACGTGGTTTTAAAAAGTGAAAAAGATCACTAAGGCCCAGGAAAAGGAACAGGAAACGGGGTTTGATTACTTAATGTTGGGGACGTGTGCTAAGACACAGGAAGGTTTCCTGGCCCGCATGTGGGGAGAAGACAATGCTGCAAATCTGAATTCGTTAAACGTTTTTATTTCCGGTTCCGGTTATGTCACTTCTAGTGAAGCTAGGATCGCAAGCTCCCTGCAGTGCCCCCTGGCCATGACCTCCTGTTCAGGGCTGGGGAAAGGCAAGAGAGCATGGATTCAGGCTGGAGTTGAATGGCAGCCTTTTTACTGGGCCTTGTGCTTTCATAAATTGCTTGCTTTCTCCCAGCCTAATATTCTCTCTCTGCCAGTGAGCAAAACAATTCCAATCTCCCCAATGAGGATTAACTGCGACGAATGGGAAAACATCTCACATGTATCTGGCAGGTACTAAGCCCACAAAGCATGCTGCAACTGAAACGAAACCAGAGCAAACATCGCCACTTTGGCTAAAAGACAGTGCTGCAAATGCACAAATGATGCAATCATTAAGGTTACTCAGGGGCCAATGTAGGAATCCCATTTTGTAAAGGAGCCAGGGAAGTGGGAATGGTGGTGAAGAACAGAGACCTGAAGTGACCTTGTGCGTGTTAAATTCTCTGTTTCAGCTTCTGTCACCTGAAAAGGGGAGTGACAGTAAGGAACCCACTTCAGGATGAGATGGGGTAATATAGGTCATAGGATAGGCACTATAAAAGTTAGCCAGCATTCCGAATGCTCATATAGCTGTGAAATAATAGCTCCTGATTTCATCCTTTACTAACTTTGGGGTGTGATATAGCAATAAAAATCTTACTGCTGCTCAAAAGCCCAGGAAACTGACCAAAATGCATTGTTCACTTTTATTTGCCGTTGTTTGATATTCCGTGTTTGCTAACTTGGCACTCTTATTTATTTTATTTCATTGCTGCAAACCATACCTATAAACTTAGTAAGCTGTGTCCTCTCTCTCTCTCTCTCTCTCTCTCTCTCTCTCACACACACACACACACACACACACACACACGCACACACACACACCATTCCCCATGCAGGGTGGGTGTCCCTGGAACTATCCAATCCCACAGCTATTCCTGAGAAAACACCCCCACGAACAGCATTCTAAGGAGAGGCATTATTTTGGTCTCAAAACTAAAAGACTTAGATATTGGTTCCTAATTCCATCACTTAACCTTGGGTAAAGCACTTATCCTTTCTATATTTGTAAAATAGATATTGGATTGCCCTTTCATTTCACAGGGTTGCCGTGAAAGGCCTTGGAAAAAAATATGAAACACTAGCCAAGCTTCCATATCAGTATTATGTATTAAAGACAGCATCATTACCAAACAATAAATATTGCAAACAGATTAATGAGGATTTTGTGATAAATGTGTAACTGTCAGAAACAACTTAGACTCTAGCTGGAAAGCAAGAGAATCAAACTCCATTGTGCTCTGAACCCCCATGCCAGTCTGGAGACCGAGCTAAATTCTACTCCCAGGGGTCTCCGGGGTTCCTGGATCAAGTGATTCTGACTAATAGTGGACGAATGGGGCTCACATTTTAATTTTGCTTCTTCCTATCTTTGAGAATATTTCCAATATTAAAAATGTCTAACCCTCCAAATAACATAAGACCCAAATGAAAGAAAATCCAACAAAATCTGCTTAACTCAGGCTGCTTTAGAATAAGAGTTCATACAATGGGGCAGTTGGTCCCAATCCTGGTTTAATATGTCTGCAGTACAAAAGGTCTTTGCTGCCTCCTGTTTCTGCAGGGGGGAAAAGGAGCTTATTAGAATAAATGTAGAATAGAATCTAAGCTCCTAATCTGAATGGAAAAGCAATAATTAATGTAATAATAAAAACAATAAATTTATTTTTAAGGAAAGTTCTTATTCTTGCACTATAATTTAGTAATGTTCAAATTTCAAGATTTATTTCATAGGAATACAAAATATAAAAGTAATGATTTTTTTAAAGTTCCAGAGAGTCTTTTGAAGAATGGTATGATAATAAAAAGGCGTTTCTAAAAAAAAAACTAAAAAAAAACAAAAAACAAACAAACAAAAAAAAAACTAAAATAACCTATATTAAAGTAACTCAAATTTAAATAGCATTAGGAAATATATAGGCACATAGACTTTTTTCTCTGTCAATAGAGAAAGCAGGCATCTGAAGGGAATTGATCATAATTACAAAATAGGTATTTTAATATTTTTAAATAATTATAATGGAAGATAAAAATTAATGTGTTTGTGTATGTGCATGTGTGCATGTGTATGCGTGTGTGGGTGTGTATGTGTGTGTATGTATGTGTGTGTGTTTGCTCAAGCCAAATTCAACTAGCAGGCAGTGATCACACATCTCATCTTGTGAATGGCATGAGATATCTTGTTCAAAAAAAAAAAAATCTCTGATTAATCTGATTAAGCTGGTGAGTGAATAATCCTTTAATCCTCTCAAGAATACAGTTTATGTCTGCTGAGTGTCAAATTTAAGGCTGACAAGCTGTAAATACTGAAATTTAAGAGAAAGGAAGGAGGAAAAGGCAGTCACCCAAAGTCAAATTGTGTTGCCTCTTTTCTGGAACCTGCCTTTTGTGGGTGACCTTCTCGACTGAAATGAGAATGAGAAACATTAGAAAAAATAATAAATCATCCTCCAGCGGTGGCTATGTGGCAGCGAGCATATCAGTCACCGAGGACCAATCTGCTAGCATGTGCTTCCCTTTTCCCAACCAGTTTAATTATAAATTAATGGGCACTGCCTTTTGCTTCTCATTTCATTCGGGAGCAGAAATGTTTAAAACCAGATATTTCCTTTATAGTTGGAAAACTATCTCAGAAGCTGAGAACGGCTAAATATTTTTGCATAGTCACAAAATCAGGAAAATAAACATCCTTCCATGAAAATCTCAATCAGAGAGGACTGCACTTCAGAGCCTGTTATTACATTCAGAATAGCAGCTTTGTCTAGGCCAAATGAATGGAAGTGCCTGATGCTGCTTTATCGCTGAGCACCAAATTTCAATAATGATGAGGCAAGATAGCATGGGGAGGAGGGGAGAGGAGGATGGGATAATTAGTTTGCTGCCCAAGGAAAATAAAAAGTTTTTTTTAAAAAAAAAAAAAATACTTTAAACTGATTGGCTTGCTTGCTTAGGGCCCTTAACCATTTAATTTTTTAAAGTATTTTCATTTTATATTTTTTACATATTTTTTTATTGATTTGAGAGGGATGGAGAGAGAGAAACATCAATGATAAGGATCGTTGATTGGCTGCCTCCTGCACGCCCCCTACTGAGGAGGATCAAGCCAGCAGCCCAGGCATGTGCCCTTGGCCAGAACTGAACCTGGGACCTTTGAATCCACAGGCCGACGCTCTATCCACTGAGCCAAACCGGCAAGGACTAACCATCTACTTTTACTAGTTACACTGAAATATATACAGATCATCCCAATCAGAAGTTTATGATGTTTGTAGCCCAAAATGTGCTGTGAATTTGTTAACCTAAAATATTTCTGTCAGTTATTTATGAAAATCATCCCCTTCCTCTGAAAACCTTGACTAGAATCTGCTAAAAAGAGCAAAAACAGCTGGAAGAGATTAATCTGCCATTCAACTGCTTTTTCATTTACTAATTTAACAGGAATCCAGGGGATCTGGTCTAATTAAAGTATTAGCCAGCCCTTCAAGGCAGAAAGTCTATGTCAGCTCTTAATTCCTTGTGGTAGGAGGAAATGAGGCGAAGGCAGAACAGCCCTCCCAGCCCTGAGAGTAGCTCTAGCTGAGCGCCACAGTCTGGGAAGCGAGGTAGAGACAAGATTCACCCACTCTGTTCTTCGCTCTTCCAACTACGGTGTAGCCTCCACTTTTCCAAATGAGGCCTGGGGAAACAGGCCTTAGCAACCAGACAGTGGAGGAAAGCCTGAGGAGAAACCCTGTCCTGGCTTTCTCTATTTTTGCCTGGCTGGAGGTGCTACACTTCTAGGTTTGCCCCACACACCTGGGGATAAGATGAAGGGTGAGGAGCTTTTGGCCCCAACACAACTAGCCACACCCTCAGCCGACTGTACCCTCCACCCCAGAATCTGCCAAGCTCTGTGACTAAAGCTTTCAACATGCTGACTCCAGCATCTTCCTTTAATGTCACACATTTGGCACAATTTAGTATTTTGGGCCTTTTGTTTCTAATAAGGTAGGCAAATATCTCACATCTCCGGCCTGTGTGTTCGGCTTCCTATCTACTCAACGGTAATGGCTTATGTAATTGACCTGCTACAATGATCTGTTATCCCCGTGGATATTTAGTCTCATATTATTTTTAAGCTCATCCACTTTGACAGTGAACTGATGAACTCATGCCTGATATTGAAGGGCAGAACCAATGATCGGGCCCTGAGGACCACAGATCTCCTTCCAGCTTTTGGACCCAAAGGCCAAAAGGGAGAGATTTCCCGCAAACTTTCCTCTAAGGCTTTACCGAACTGACTGGGTGACTTCGAAGAGCTTGCAGCCACCTCCATGAATGAATCGTGGGGTTGAGGGGTAAATGCCTGGAGATGAATCCCATGTTGGTAACAAACTGAGAGAGGACCTAACTGTGCTTTTGTTCAAGAAATAAGGGCTATCTTAAACCCTCACCCCAAAAAAATGTGTTTACCAACTATGTAAGACAATTTCTGAAATTATTTTAGAATAAACCTAATTATAAATAAATATCTAAGAGAATAGGTATACAAGTCATGCATTTGTAATGTTTTTCTCTTATTGTATATATCCTCTAATTTGTCATGTTTAGACCCTGTTCTCATCTTCTCCTAATCACTTACTAAGGTTACAAAACAACACATACACTTTTGCCATTCATTTACTCCTTCATTCATTCATTTAATAAACACTGAATGTTTAGTAAGTGCATGGTCATAAATATGCTATTATTTTAAATGCTCTGCGATTACCTTATTAGAGTTCATTAAAAAAAAAAATACCACAGGATCATAGATGTTTTATAGGATGAGGTCTTGCCAAAGAGCCATGTGAAATCACTCAGTCTCTGTCCAGCCCACTCGTGAGATTCAATAGGCCATAACAAAAGTGCTTGATAAAGACAATGTATGTAGGTCATCAGCACCCCACATTCCTCTTGCTATGGTGGTCCCCTTTCACCTGGTTTCAGATTCACCTCTTATTTTTGAGTTTTTATTGGTTCTAAGATATATGCTGATATCATCTGGAGAGGCCTAGATATGAAAAGGGGGTTTTAGAAGAGACAAAAGTATGTGACTGACCTTTAGGAAATCTAAGATATTGAAATTTATTTCCAATGAATTCCAGAGCCAAATTGATAATAAATATAAATAAATAAATAAATAAATAAATAAATAAATAAATAAAACATTCCAAGGGCCAAAAAGAAGCAATTTAGAGCCTTAATCAGTCTGTCTCCTCCCGCCCATCAGCTCTATGCAACAGCAGTTTAGACCAGCAGGTTTAGCCTCATCCAGGCTCTGAGCTGCTCTGGTCAAGAGAGAATCTCTATTATTAAGGTCAGCTATACCAGCTGGTGATGTCTAGTTTGGTCATATGTTCCAGTTCATAAATCTTGGACCTAGGGTGAGCTCTCAGTCCTCAAATGGAGTCCCAGCGCTTATCTAAGACCATCTACATTTACTCAGAGTAAATAACCAAGCTTGACCTCAATTCTAGACTCCAGGTGCTCTGAGCCCTAGTCCAATTGATTAGGCCCTAACCATTGCCTAGCTCTGGTCAGTTCTTTTTTAGATGATCCTGACCCTGTTTTTAATATCTTTAATCAATGGTTAGGCCTTCCTTTAAAGAGAAAAATTGCCCAAGAGACGATCATCCACATCCCTTCTGGAATAGCCATCATTGGAGGATTCTTACCATGCCTCAGCCACCAGATTAGACTTGAATATCTACACTGACTTAGTCCTAGTTCACAGTGACCATTGCACACTGTTGTTTAGGTGTTGGCTACTCTTCCAGTTCCCAAGAGACAGCTTAGTATTTAGGTTGGTTCCCTTAGCGCATCTGGTTTCAGCATCCTACTTTTCCCTTTTGACTCATGTTACCAATGTGTTCATGCACGATCTTTCTTAAGTTTTGCTACTAGGACTTAATAGGGGCAGATTTCTAAAGAATGTAAGAAAGTACAAATTGGTTATAGACATTGTATTGGTCTTGAGTTTCCTTTAGAATCGACTGATTCCATTTCTCCAAGACCAGCGCAGACCAAAAATAGACTTCCTATAACTATTAAAGATTGCTTTCCTCCACCTTATAAACTGAAATGCAGATGTGGCTAGTGGTGCAACACATCCTGAATGTGTTTACTTGTATCAGCATATTGCACTCTCTTGCCTGTTTCACTCTCTAAAATATGTCACTAGTGACTTTATTGCCTCTGGTACTATAATAACTATCATGTAAATAAATGTTCTCTAAAAAATAGAAAGTTGGACTTTCGCTTCTCAATTATATGCTTTCACCATGCACAATAACATAAAAATAACTTCAAGAAACTCATTAGATTGATTAAAATTGGAAAGCTGGATAATGCCATTATTGTTGAGCATATGGGTATATCGAAATCTTCATATGTCTGCTGATTTAAACATAGACTGGTGCAGACATTCTGGAAAGAGCCTGGTGGTAGTTAGTTAAATTAAATATTCCCTATGACATAGCAGTTCTGTTCCTGGATATAATTCTCAAAAACATCCTCACACACTGGGAGACATCCTCCATGATGTTTACCGCAGTGCTGCTTGCAATTGTAGGAAGTAGAATGCAATCGTGGTGTCCATCAAAGGGCTGGATTTGCATAGCTTCATTGATAGGTCTTAGAAACTATAGGCCATAATGATTTAAAAAAATAAAATAAAATAAACATAAACTATGCACCTATGGATGAGGACAATGGGGGTGGGAAAAGGGCAGAGGGTGGGTGGTAACCTGGTGGAGGGGAAAAAATGAGGAACTTTTGTAATAATATGAACAATAAAGATTTATTAAAAAGATAGAATAAGCTACCTAGTATAATGACACTTGTATAAATTAGAATACTTGAATAAATGTTTTACCAGAACACATGAAAACAGAAAGATATTATCAAACACATTAATATGACTGCTTATGGTAGGAGAATGAAAATGGCAGTGAGAAATTGAGAAACGGGATCATCAAATGAGATACATGGATAAAATGAATGGATGGAGAGAGAATGAGAGAGAGAGAGATGACTTACAAGTGAGCCAGCCAGTTGGTCTGTGCAAACCAATACTATGGTGTCATGAACCAAGTTTAATCAACTACTTTCTGTATTTGAAGTCCAAAAATAAAATAAAATTGTCCAGGAGAGCTGGTAAGTATCTAGGGCATTAGACTTTATTAATATGGCACACTTAAATTGAGATTAAGAAACTAAAAACTGAGTTGTGGTATTGCTCAACCTTTACTCAGCCTGTGAGACTTGAATTTGCCATGAAATTCACACGGGGCTCCGTAAGACATTTCGCCGCTTAACAGCCAACAGTGAGAACCTAGAATGAGGCCAGTCCCCTGGCTCAGCATCTATGATTGAGGACCCATATGCAGCTACCTATAAGACAGGCTTAAGTGAGAGAGCCACTAGCAAAGGGGGATGAACACCCTGAAAGACATCTTAAAGTACCATCCAATAGTCCAATAGAACAGCAAATCCATACAATACAGCAAACGGCACTGCCTGGTAGCCCAAACTGGTAAATGAAGCAACAGGACAAGTAACTGCTCTGGAAAAGCTCAGCCTCTGCAGCCTGAGCTAACCCCAGGGCAGCCTGCACATATATCAGTGGAAAGCAGGCTTCCCTACTCTACTGCTAGCCATTCACCATTCACATGTGTGTGCAGCTTCAAGCCCCAAGGTCACAATACAAATAATATTATTGCCTTTGAAATCATTCATCCTTCAAAAGAGTCCCTCTTAGAAAACTCATGTGTGAAGGGAGAATTAACAGACCAGGCCAAAGTTTTCCAATAGGGCAGCCACTAGCCACATGTAGCTATTGAAATTTGAAATATAGCTAATTCAAATTGAAATGTGAAGACCTAGTATAATTTTTAAAATGTCCAATATCTCCTTAATAATTTTATATTTAATGTTAAAATGACATTTTTTAAATATTGGGTTAAATAAAACACATTATAAAAGTATTTTCACCTGTTTTTCTTTACTTTTTTTTTTAGTAAATATTAGAAAATTTTTAATTACATCTGTGGTTCACCTTCCATTTCTATTAGACAATGCTTGTCTGAGAACTTATATGTTGATTTACAGCTTCTCTTTCAGTTAATGATGTGAAATTAAAGCCTAACTATTTTTTCTACAAAGGTGGAGTATTTTCTCTTCTCGATGTTATTGTTCAATAGAAGACTCAAAATCATATCTGGTCCCCTAGCATGTCATGGTAATCCACACTAGAAGCTTCTGACTTTTTATTTTCAACTCCACCTTTTAGTCTATATAGAGCATGATCAAACCACAATAGAATAAGAGGTCCATGTAGGTTGAGGACAGCCTGCAAACACCCCAATGATAATCTGAACAGCTAAGAAATTTTCTTTCAATTATTAACCACAATTTAGAATGTCTTTGGTCACAGTTTTAACACGGTTGAATCAAACTAAAGCCTGAAAGACATTTAATTTTAAAAAGAATGTGCTATAGATGATTCAGTGATTTTATCTTATTCTTCTGGATTATTTTTAGTCATTACACACACACACACACACACACACACACACAAAAAAAAAAAAATACATTGAATACCAGTTATGTACAGAACAACAAAGGTGATGGTCTCAAATTTTTTATGTGTTTCAGAATCACCTAGATTTTACCTTAGCAATTCTTATTTAAGTGAGTTAAAAGTAGATTCCAGAAATGTGCACTTGTAATGACTACCCAACATAACTCTGAAATGGGACTCAAAGCCTTCGCTTTTGAGAAATACTGAGATAGAGCTTCAGATTCTTTTCTTAACCTTAAGAGAAGATTGGAATGTACACCTTGACCCTTAAAACAAGAGATGGTCAAATGTCCCATATAATTCAAGCAAAATTTAAATGATCCAAATACAGGGGTCCTCACCCACCTGCAGCCTGGATAGCACGTTTAAGAAGGGGATAGAGAGTTTGGTATCATTTTTAGGATGTTTACTTTGAATTCCTAAGAAAGCTTTCTTCAAATATTACCCCTAACCTAGCCAGTTTGGCTCAGTCAATAGAGCGTTGATCTTCGGATGAAAGAGTTCCAAGGTTTGATTCTGGTCAAGGTCATGTACCTTGGTTGCAAGATCATTCGACCCCCCAGCTCTGGTCAGGGCATGTGTGGGAGGCAACCTATAGGTGTGTCTCTCTCACATTGATGTTTCTCTTTCTTTCTCTCTCTCTCTCTCTCTCTCTCTGTCTCTCCCACTATCTTCCACTCTCTCTAAAAATCAATGGGAAAATTGCTTGGTGAGGGTTAACAACAAAAATAAATTACTCCTAAAACAGTATTTTCTAATAGATTCTTCAGAAAGAGACAAGTCCTCTGTTGAGTGGTAAAAATCTACAGACAGAACCCAAGCATAGAAAATACATTCTCTTCAGGCCACTTACCAGAAATCACTGAGGGCCATCTGGAAGGGGTGGCTACCGAGACAGGACCATTAAACACAGAGTCATTGTGTTGTGCTCTGCCCAAGCCCGGAGTCCCTTCACATATGCCATGTTCAGATACTTGCTTTGTTTTGTCTTGTTTTGTTGTGTTGCTTTCCCCTAGGATGAGGCTTGGCAAATTTTACACAGAACGATGACAGGTTGACAAGCAAGGTGACCTGGTGACCAGAGGCCTGGAGATATATGTGGTGCTGCCTGCTGTGTGTTACAGACACAGGGGGGAAGAGATGATACCTCCTCTCCCAGAGGTGAGGGCAAAGGGTGGGGCATTGAAGGCCCATCATTGTGACATCACACTTTGGACTGAGAGTCCTATAACTGCTGCCCCTGGTTTTATTAGGATCCTAGCCAGAGAGAGATGAAAAATCAAAGTACATCAGTACATCAATAAAATATCTAAGTATATCAGTCTCAATAATGGGGTACCACTAAGTACTGCACGCCAATAAAATATATCAATAAAACTCAAAAGACTAAAATTGGCAAGCCCTACCCTTGCCATAACAAAGAACACCACCAATCTTACCTCAAGAATAGAAATCAGCAGCCTCAGCCTACGGGAATGCATGGCCTGCAGTGGCTATAGCATCCTGTTTTAACTCACATTATTCTTTAATTTCTCCCAAATTAATATCTAGTAGCAAAAGGTAGTTTCCCTATCCACATTTGGCAATCATAAGAACAATTTAGCCATTTGAAAGTCAGGTAGTGGTACACTCAGGAAAAGGCACGAGGTAGTTAAAAATCTGAAGAATATGTCAATTGGTAAAATTAGATAAAAAGTTACGCTGTGTTCTGCCCTACATTTGGACTATCACAAGTGAGGCAAACTTTTCCAGGCAAACTGCTGAGGACTGCCAATTTAACAAGCTGTTCCATGCTGCAAGGGACATATTTATGGACATACTTTCAACAAGACGTACCTAGTGCTACCAAGCTGTGCTGTACTAAAGAGCAGAGAGACTCAGAATGATAGATTTAAAAAAGTAAAGCATTTCACACATGGGTCTTATTAAAATCAGATCAAGTATTCTGAAATTTACAGGCAAAAATATTTAAAATGATGACAAGGTTGTTGCACGCTCTGAGAAGAAAACACCCGGGAAATGTAAGAGATAAGATTGACACAGCATGTTTAGCTCAGGCTGTTGTACAACAAGCCTCTTGAAGGGAGAGAGGAAAAAGCCAAACTGCATTGTGAATATCCTCATTTTAATCAGTTGGGTCAACATGACTCTAGTGCTATTTAAAAACCTTACCTCGCGAATCTTTTTCAGTACAAAGATTATCTGTTCACAAAAATCTTTCCAGAAAGACCAGTCCCATGTCTCTTCGTTTTCTGATGGTCCAGATGTCACCTGAAGTCACTCCAGATACAAGTATTTATTTAATTTCAAAAGCCATTGGCTCTCCCCTGTGAAAGCACTTCTCATCCTTGAGAGTGTTTGGGATACTGGGCAGTCAGAACTGTTCTCTATTTCAAACTCGCTACCCATTTCTATTTCTGGGGCAGGAAGATGAACTCTAAGTTGATTCTGAGCTGCCTCTAGACCACATCAGCTGCCCAGTGATGCTGGCACCTACTGGCTACCTACTCATCTCAGGTTGCTTCTCACTCAGTTTGGATCAAAGCAGAAGATAAACAGGAGAGCACCCAACCAGTCCAGACACAATCTCATGGGAACAGCACCATGCTGTGGAACCTTGGGCAGGTTACTTACCTTCTCTGTGCCTCCATCCCTTATCTGTAGGGTAGCAATGATAGTACTTACTTCAAGGAAATACAATATGGGTTAATTGACTTAAAATTAGAAAGTACTCCAAGCAATGCCTACTACACTATACTGCAAGCACTAATCAGATATATGAAGTCTTGGGTTGGGATCAGAAAAAGAAATCTGGTCTGACCACTAAAAAGTGTGACCAAGAAAAAGTCGTGTCACCTCGAGGGCTCCTATTTTCTCCTCTGTCCATAGGAGACAGCAATATCTTTCCCAGCTGCTGTAACGAGAAGGGATAGTGCTTTGTACTGGCCATATTGTAACTACCTTGATAATTACCTTCTGTGCATGCGACTTGTACCACACAGTATAATTTTAGGACTGCAAAACAGAAATACTAGGAGTTTCCCTTGTCAGAAATGTCAGAAAATGATTTCTACATAGTGAAAATCTGACCTGGTTACCCCTTCTTAAAATTCTTTCCACCACACATAAAAAAATAAAATAAAATAAAAAGTCATCATCTACCCCAGTGGTCAGCAAACCACAGCTCGCAAGCTGCATGCAGCTCTTTGATCCCTTGAGTTTTTAGCAAAGGCCAGCTTAGGAGTACCCTAATTAAGTTAATAACAATGTACATACATATACCCTGTTTCCCCGAAAATAAGACAGTGTCTTATATTAAGTTTTGCTCCCAAAGTTGCACTAGGTCTTATTTTCAGGGGATGTCTTATCTTTCCATGCGCTAGGTCTTATTTTCGGAGGATGTCTTATTTTCGAAAAAACACAGTAGTTTAAGTTAAAAAAAATTTGGCTCTCAAAAGAAATTTCAGTCGTTGTACTGTTGATATTGGGCTCTGTTGACTAATGAGTTTGCCAACCACTGATCTACCCTATCTCCAGCTGTCAAAATCCTATGCGTGCGAAGTATTCCAATAATGGCTACCATTTATGGAGTCCTCACTCTGTGCTATACATTGTCTTACTTAATCTCCATGGAAATGCTGTAAGTACAACAAACCCAGCTCCACAGATAACAAACCTAAAATAATTTGTCCCATACCAGCAGCCAGCAACTAGTGAGGCTGATTCAGCCCAGATTCCTACGATGCCAAAACCACAGCTTTCACCAGCCACTCCCCATGTTCCTTCCACCAAAAAGAATCTCTCCCTACTCTGAAACAAGAGGATACTTAGTTCTTCTTTTCATAGGGATACAATTTTACCTTGAATTCTAATTCTTCGTACATATCTGTGGAGAGCGGCCACAGATTTTGGACAGGTTCAAGCCTTGGACTGATGAGAGGGCACAGTCCTCTCGTGGCCATGTGCAAGTCCCCGCTTGGAGGGCAGAGCTCTCCCAGCACAATTATAGCCAACAGCTGTAGTTGTAAGCTTGAATCCATGGTCCGAACACGTGGCCCCACGTGCCTAAGTGATATAGGCTGCAAGTAAACAAAGCTTGATCAGGTGCATGTAGTTGAGGAGGATTGAAACCCAAGAGAATGTTGTAAACATCTTTACCACACCCTTACTTAGCCTCGTGGCATCAGCTATAAAATGAAGACACGGCTTGTAGTCCATGGCACTATTTCTCCACCAGGGAAGCAGCGAACCACCCAGACCCAGCTTTCATTCTCTTGTCTGTCTTTTCTCAATCCTTCACCGCCCCCTCTCAGGGTCACTGAACCTGGCTGAGCTGGCGTGGCACATAAGGCGCCCTGGGGCTGAGTATGCCATGGCCATGCCAGCCCACCACACATATCACAATCCTCTGCTGGTTTACGGGCTTCTCAAAAATAGAGGAAGGCCTTGTGCGTCTGTGAACATACCCGAGTTGCCACCCAAGTGCCTGGAAGTGGAGAGAAGCACGATGATGGACAGGGAAGGGCAAAGTCAAACTTGCCCTGAGCTTCAACTGCCTTTACCTGACAAGGATGTTGAGAATCCCTTCCCCACAACACTGCAAAATTGTTAACGTTTAGTAACAAGTTTGATGTCCTTTATACAAGGGAAAGTAATCCATGGATTACTCTCAATGGCAAGAACCCTTGCCTGGAGAGACCATTAGAAGAGGCATTTCAGAAACAGGCATGATTGGCTGGGAGGTGGGGGCTGTCCTCCTAAGGCCAGAGTCCTGTTGGCTCTGGAAGGTGGGCTGGCTAACGCCTGAGTTGGAGGATAGCGATGGGTGAGTGTTAAGTCTCCTTGACGATGAGGCATTTCCTGTGAGTGCCCTCAAATTAGGTTTCCATTTCAGACATGGGCTGGGCCTTTGGTGGGCCCCACTATACGAATTACCTTTATTGGAATCAATTAAAAGAATAAAGTTTAAATCACTGAAAATGACAGAGTACCACCATTGTGGCCACAATTCAAGGTTATCAAGTCATACTGAAATCTGAGGGATCCGTGGGATAAACTGGCTCTTACCCATAAAGAGAGAGAGCCCCTGGGGACAAAGCCTGGACTACCTGCTGAATTTCCCTGGAGGGTGGGATTTTAAGAAAAATAATCAGCAAATAGGCTATAGTGAATAAAAAAAGAAAAATGGAGACATACAGAGAGGGGTTATGCATACTCAGTCCTGTACTTGAAACCCCAACAGGGCATCAGATTGCCCCAACTGCCCTGTGTCCCACTGTGTGCTGGCCCTGGGAGCTGGGGCCTGCTTTCCTGGCAGGATCTGATGGGGGGCAAGCTGGGAAGTTCATGAGGAAGGGCTTAACCTGATCACCGAGCGGGATGTATAAATACGTCAAACGTAAACAATATCGGATACGGGTAGGACATATGAATACGTCCTTGAAATATATGTTGCGCCCTGAAATGGGAGGGACGTATATTTCCGAACAACAAAGGTATTAGGCATCCATACATGTCTCGACATGAATTTAAGACACGTATAATTTCGCTATTGAGAGTGGTGGACATGTTCTGGGTGAGCAATGACGGGTACGTACTTACACTTACCTACCTATTTTCGTATTATATATTATTTACTTATATTTTTTATATCTCCAACCTTTATATAATAGAAAAACATATAAAATTGATCCAATCATCAATAATTTGTTAGAAAAGTTTAAAAGTTTTTATGTATGTGAACGAGAAATATGCGTAGATGAATCTCTTTTATTATGGAAAGGGAATTTATCTTGGAAACAATATATATCTACAAAAAGAGCTAGATTTGGAATGAAGTTGTTTATTTTGAGTGAAAGCCAATCTGGATACGTACAAAATATAATTTTATACACAGGCAAGGACACAAATTATGGTTCGAACTACCCACAAGAAAAACAATCAACAAGAATTGTTTTGGAGCTAACACATGACTTACTGAATAAAGGGTATAGGATTTACTTAGATAATTTCTATACGTCAATTCATTTGGCTGAACTCTGGTGTCAAAACAATACAGACATTGTTGGAACAATGAGGATAAACAGAGTCGGAATCCCCAGTGAAATAAAAACAAAAAAATTACAGAAAAATGAACATATAATAAGAATCAAAGACAAACTTATGGTTTTAAAATGGAAGGATAAAAAAGACGTATTGATGCTCAGTTCTATTCATAATGATGAAAAGACAATGATTGAAAAGAGAGGAAGAAGGCAAGAAAAACTGAATGTTGTCCTGGATTATAACAAGAATATGGGCGGCGTAGATTTGGGAGATGGAGTTATGGTGGCCTACACGGCTGCCTGTAATAGGGTAAAAAAAATTTATAAAAAAATTTTTCTACGATTAATTGATATGTGCTGCTTCAATGCATATATTAAATACAAAAAAGATAAAGGTCATTTGGATCGATTACACTTTTTGATAGAGTATGTAGAGAAATTGGTAGATAACAACATAGTGAAAACCCACCCAAAGACATCAACAAGCAGCTCTACATCTAAACCATCACGCTTAGTTGAAAGGCATTTTCCAGAACAAATGAAAAGCGATATAGGAAAAACTAAATCCAGGAAATGCCAAGTTTGCTACAAAAAAGGTGTTAGGAAAGAATCTACATACTGGTGTCCAGATTGTAAGGTAGCACTATGTATCAACAATTGTTTTAAAATATATCACACGGAAGTTGAGTTTTGAAGTTTTACATCTATATTTCAATTTTTTAAACTCAATATTTCTATTTTATTTGTGTGCTTTTGTTTATTTTTCTGTATTAAAAAAATAATAATATATACGTCCACTGGGCTTGACGTACTGACACGTCCTAGTGAAAGAGTATGCGCCCGTTGTACTTTGCGTGATTAAAAAGGGAACTCCCCGGTTAACAGGTTAAGAGCCAGCAGGTGCCATATAGATGTGAGGGGTTGGCGATGTTCTTCCCCAAAGAAGCAGCGTGGCCCTCAGTGAAAGCTCCGCTCAGAAATACTAGGATTTGCCCCTTTGCCCAGGCCTTGGAGAAACCCAAGGGCATGACCAGAGCTGGACCTTACAATCAGAGACTCACATGTAGCTCTTCAAACGACACCAGGTGAGTTCTGTGACAGACCGACTCCTTTCATCAATTCTTAATAAAGTTTTCACTGGGTTTACCACGAGAGCCTTACATGGGAGAACAGCTTGTTTCCTTGACAGCAGAAAATCGACAGGGTGTTTGGTGTGTGTTTTTTTAGCCCTTTGTTTTCTGTCAAGAATCCCATAGAAATAATAGATGCCTGAAAGCACAAGGAACATGCATTGCCCCCCAGGTTCAGGGGTCTGCTCCCAAGGAGACTGACAAGAGGAGGAAGGAGGCTTTCTGAAATGTGAGCAGTGAAGCAATAAAGACTCTCAGCACCAAGGGGAGGCGAGTGACAACTCAAAGCTTGCCTCGCCTCAAGAGTCAAGGCAGCATTTGCAGCCTCAGGACCAGCAGGCTGCTGGGGAAGCAGGAAGGCAACATTTCAAAAACAAAAACAAACAACAAGCAAACACTGCAGAAAGGGACAACGCCTCCGTTTGCCCTGCCAACTGGGGCCCGGGCAGAGCTGCTCAAGACCAGGCCCGGTGTCCTCTGGTCTTTGGGCATCGGTGCTTCCCCCGATGCCCCCACCCCGCCCAGGGATTCCCTTCAGTTTGGGGGTTCCTCAAAAGGAGCAAGGGGCCTGGAGGTGCTGAACCCCAGCATTCACCCACCCCACTGATTGTTAAGGAGCCTTCCTTACAAAAGGACTTAGGGGGGCAGTCTGCTATTGGCGTGCTACTCTACAGAGAAAAGAGAGGATGGGGTGGCGGGGGAAGAGAAGGGGGAAACTGGGGAAAGTGGCAAAAGGCAGCTTTCAAGTTCAAAGGCTTTATTTTGCATGAGAAAACACATGGGAGCTTGGGGACTGGTGTAGGATCATCCCCTGCCCCCATCTTATTTAATATCCTCTCAACAAAACGCCGGGATTAAAAACCATCCCATAGGCCTCTGGGACAGCTTTAAAAAAAAAAAATCTCTTTCTTCTGTGTCCTTATGTACAAGGGTAAAGACCAGCTTTCTGGGTCCAAGTTGCAAGTGCTGAAGGGAGGGCAAGCAGTGGGGTGCCCAGCCGGAGCCTCTGTCCTCTGCCTGTTCCCGATTCCATGGCCCGAGGCGATGGTTTGCATTTTTAGGACAACAGCCGGCTATCTGCAAGCGGGAGACCTCTCGTCAGGCATCATTACTGCGCACAAAATGACACGCGCGAGCCTGTGGTCACAACTGTGCTCGCGGAGTGCTGGGAAGCCGCTGCCTCTCCCCGCAAACCCAGCCCCCTCTGCCAGCCCACTCACCCACACTACCCCAAACCGGAGCTTGCCCTTGTGTGCGGTGACCCACCTGGGGACGCTCGGCTCCCGCTGGGAGTCAGGCTCACCACCTTGCTTGCTTTGGGATTTATACATTTCCGAGACACAGAGAGAAGAGCAGCGTTTGCCAACTGAGCTCTGTAGTTCAGAATCACTTTCTCTTCCTTCTCTGAAATGCTTGCCAAGGCTGAGTCTCCATGGCACCATCGGATCTAGACAGGAAGACTAGCCTGGCATCAGAAACACGGGGAGCTGGGAATGCAGACCCCTCGCCTTACAAGGGCATTTAAACCTTCTGAGTCATCTCCTTAACTGCAACAGTCTTACGTGTCAAGCCTAAACCATACCTGTCCTCTTAAAAAGAAATCCCACAGCCGCCAACAGTTGGAGATAACACCATCAAATTCTACCTTGGAGATGTCACCCAACGAACCTTTTGAAACAAAGATAAAGCTATTTGCATCAGCCAGAAGTTGGGCCGTGATCCTTTGGTCATTGCTGATATGCCAAGCATTCTAATTCAATATATCGGAAGAAGGATGTATACGTGCAAGATCATTGAGTATAAGATTACTGGTTATTTTGGCAAGATTATTTCATTGGAAAAACACTTCAGTGTAATTAGCCATGTAGATTGAATTTGACCTTGGAGCTCCAGTAATCTTTCTGAAGCCTCTAGGGCTCACTTATGTGAAAGACTGTTAGACAAATCCAACATCTGACTCTTCAAAGAGAGCCACCGAGACAGATGTGGCGGGGGACACTGAAATCAAACCACAGACAACTAGAGCCAAATATCAATAGTATAACGATTGAAATTTCTTTTGAGAGCCAAATTTTTTAAACTTCTTCTAACGCCACTTCTTCAAAATAGACTCACCCAGTACGTGGTATTTTGTGGAAGAGCCACAATGAAGGGGCCAAAGAGCCGCATGTGGCTCGCAAGCCACAGTGTGCTGACCACAGAATTAGGGTATGGGCTCAGCTGCTGTGAGTTCCTCACATATGGAGGCTTACAAATGAAAGAAGCTTATTTTTCTTTTGCTTGAAAGTCCTCAGGTGAGCAGGCCAAATTGTTTGTTGTTATTGTTGTAACTTTAAAAACATGAAAACCATTCTTAGCTCATTGCTACCCGTGTTTCCCTGAAAATAAAACATCCTCCAAAAATAAGACCTAGCGCATGGAAAGATAAGATATCCCCTGAAAATAAGACCTAAGGCAACTTTGGGAGAAAAAATTAATATAAGACACTGTCTTATTTTCGGGGAAACAGGATATATAAAGTCAGACTGCCTAGTGCAGGGGTCTTCAAACTACGGCCCGCGGGCCACATGCGGTCCGCAGAGGAGTCTGATCCGGCCCGCCAGGTTTTTTGGGCAGTGAGCGCAGCCGAGGTGTTACAGTAGGAATTAGTAGTTCATATAGTCCGGCCCTCCAGCTCTCTGAGGGACCGTGATCTGGCCCCCACTTTAAAAAGTTTGAGGACCCCTGGTAGTGGTTTTGGTCCATGGGCCATAGTTTGTCAGTCCCTGCTTTATGGCACCAGAATCAACTGGAAGGCTATCTGAGACCACCCCAGAGTTTCTGCTTCAGGAGGTCAGAGTGGGACCCAAGAGTCTGCATTTCTAACAAGTTCTCATGTGATGTTGATGCCAATAGTTTTAAGACTTCACCTTGAGAATCATAAGTCTACAGTATTGTCTTTGCCTTCAGGGTCAAAGCTGAATCTTCTGAGAATGTATGTTCCAGCACAAAAGAGAAGGAAAAAATAGTCAAGAAAAGGATTTTTAAGTTTATAGCCAAGAAATATACATATCACTTTCACTCACATCCCATTGGCCTGATCTTAGCCATAACTGGCTGCAAAGAATTTGAAATGTAAAGTAAAGGGGGAAAGAGTCCCTAGTTTCATGCTAAAGAAAAAGCTGAATGGCCCTAACCTGTTTGGCTCAGTGAATAGAGCAGTGTTTCCCAACCTTCTCTCATGATGAGAATCACCTGGTGGAGTTGTTAAAACACAGATTCCTGAATCCCAACTAAGAAGTGCTAAACTAGGATTTTTGGGAACATATAGGTAAAATTGTATACTTCACTAGTGATCTAAGACAGATGTTATATACAGAGCACTAAGTTAGGTATGCAATTTTACCTATATGTTCTCAAAAATTCTAGTTTAGCACTTCTTAGTTGGGATTCAGGAATCTGTGTTTTAACAACTCCACCAGGTGATTCTCATCATGAGAGAAGGTTGGGAAACACTGGAATAGAGCATCAGCCTGCAGACTGAAGAGTCCTGAGTTCAATTCCAGTCAAGGGCACATGCCCAGGTTGTGGGCTTGATCCCCAGTGTGGGGCTTGCAGGAGGCAGCCAATCAACAATTCTCTCTCATCATTGATGTTTCTAGCTCTCTTTTCCTCTCTGAAATGAATAAAAATATATTTTTAAAAAAGAAAAAAAAAAGGCCGAATGGAGTCCAACATACATGTTAAGTTGTCTTTGTGGTTATTAAATACTAGAGGCCCGGTGCATGAAATTTGTGCATGGAGGGGAGGGGCAGTCCCTCAGCCCAACCTGCACCCTCTCCAAATCCGGTATCTCTTGGGGGATATCTGACTGCCAGGATTGGGCCTAAACCGGTCAGACATCCCTCTCACAGTCCTGGACTGCTGGCTCCTAATCTCTCGCCTGCCTGCCTGCATAGTAGCCTCTAACTTCCTCCGTTCCACCCCCCCCCCCCCCCAGCCCCCACCACTAGCCTGATCGCCCCTCACTGCCTCTGTGTGCCAGCCTGGTTGCCCCTAACTACCCCCTCCCTACCGTCCTGGTTGCTCCTAACTGCCCCCACTCCCGCCAGCCTGATCACCTCTCACTGCCCCCTCTTCCAGCTTAATTGCCCCCAACTGTCCCCCCATGCAGCCTGTTTGTTCAGTCTTTTGGTTGTCCCTCACTAACCCCTCTGCCGGCCTGGTCGTAGGCAGGCATCTTTGTGAGGGTGTGACAGTCAATTTGCATATTACCTCTTTATTATATAGGATATGATGCAAATGTCCCAGAGGCTAGTAAGTTGCTAACAACAATGACTCCCATTTCTTAGGCATTTACAATGTACTGGTCACAAGCTAAGAATTTGGAGTGTATTCATTTGCTCAATCATGGGTAAAGGGTTCTATTTATCCCTGTATTCAGAGAGAAGGGCAACCTGTACTCCTGACATTCAGCCATTTACACCTCCACGATACCCCCTTACTGTAGGACAAAAAGCAAGTGAGGCAAATCATGAGCAAGACCAAGGGGATCACTGGTCAACCAGGACTCAGCTCAAATCCCTCAAATGTGGTCTGGGAACTGATCTCCAATCAACCAGCTAGTGTTACCACTGCACAGCAGTTCTCAAAACCTTGCAGTTTAGGTTCCCAGGAGCCAGAGAGATGTTCTGTATTTGTTGTGGAGTCTACCACAGAAATAGAAGAGGCCCCTACCGCACACTTTCCCCCTGAATGACTGAAAACAACAGTTGCTCTTACAGATGCATGGAAAGAGCAAAGATATTTCAGTGGGCTTGAGGACAAGCTAAAATTACCAGCTCCTCCTAGGAATTACTCATTCTGCCAGAGGAAAAAAAATGGAAGGTTAGCTCTTCCCAAAAAATCTATCTTTGCAAATTGAGGTTAATCTTTGTTTAATAGCCATGGGCAAGTCTTATAATGTCACAGACCTTAGTTGTCACCTTTGTAAAAATGAATTTTTGTTACCTTCCCTAATCAGAGGCTGATCTCGTGTTCCTATCAAACTGAGGGTATGTGACACTGAAACAGTTAATAAAATAATCAGCTACTTTATTAGTGAAAAATGTTAAAAAGGAAGTCAACGGATGTATCTATAACTGATTCGATAAATGAGTAAAGCTTCTGGAAAGAGATTAATGTAGAGAAACTGTGGCTTAGAGAAATCCTTACAGAGGATTTTCTTTTAATTAACTCTACACGTGTCTAGTGTTGTGTTCTCAACTGACCTTCCAGTAGAATTCCACAGTCCAGGAACAGAAAGGCAAGCTCCCACCTCTCCATGAGGGCAAGAGAACCCAAAATGCCTGCCCTTTGATAAACTGAACCCAGAGACTCCCTCATTGGAATGTCACCTGTATTGCTTTAAGTTGATTGAAAGATTTTTCCATCTGAGAAAGTACAGCACTGACATCTATTCGTTCTTTAACACAGACTAGCCTTTACCCATCATTTTTCAATGTTTAAACAGCCAAAACAAAGCTGTGTGTCAGTATTAACCTCATGAACTTAAAAGCCTGCACCTGTACAATTACTAATAAGCATGTTCAGCAACAAAGCTGGTAAGGTAACACATGACATTCACACCTCTTAATTGGTGCCATTAGCAGGCCTTTTGTTATCAACCACGGCTTTCCTCAAGTGTAAAATGCCATAGGTAAGGGGACATTGGCAATGAATGCAGTGAGGGGGTGGGGAGATAAGAGTGAGCAATAGTTTATAAAACAAATTGGGCTGATTTTAGAAGGAAGAGAAAACATGGCCACTGCAAAACAAACAAACAAACAAACAAAAAACACAACAAAAATTAAAAAACTGGCTAAAACTACCAAATGAGTAGGAACTCAGTGATTTTATCTCCTCTTATTCTTTACTGCTGATGTAAATCTTAACGTTCAAAAAAATCTGTTCTTAGCTGAAATATGGATGTGAAAATCTGAATCGATGTGTTTTTTTTTAAGAAGAAAGAAATGTATTCTGGGGAGCTTTTGCTTCCCTAACAATACACTTTAAGATTTACTATGAGATTCTCGATGACAAATATCCCTCGATTTTTAAAACAGAGCCAAATTATGTAGGACTTTTTAGGAAGACATGAAGCAAGACACACTCCTGTATTCTTTATTTAAAACTCTCTTCTATTTTTTTTAAAAAGCAATAGCAGGCTTCTTTGCAGCCCATTGAGAAACTTTCTTATGTATCCAGTGTTGCAACCTCATCATCAATTAGTAACCAACATTTGAGTTTCCTAGAAGGCATGGCCCTATATTCGCATCCCTTAAGTTTTCAGATTTTAGCTTCCAGGCCTAACTTTTCTTTTTAAAATATACTTTTATTGATTTCAGAGAGGAAGGGGAAGGGAGAAAGAGACAGAAACATCACTGATGAGACAGAATCATTGATTGGCTGCCTCCCTCTTCAATCCCCCAGGGATTAAGCCTGCAAACTTGTACCTTGCCTGGCAATCAAACCAAGGCTTTCTGATTCTTCTTCGGTTGACACTCAACCACTGAGCCATGCTGGCTGGGCTAGGCCTGGCTTTTCTATAACTTCCTGATATGTTTGTCTCCTTTTCTTGAAGATATGGCTTCATACTGACCATGTAGAAATATTACTATTTCTCTACAAAGTACTAGTAGAGATTCCAGTGTTTGTTCATAATTTGAGGGGTTACTACATTGTCATTCTAAGACAAAAATTAGGTGTAATACGTTTATAAGTTCCATGAGGGTAGGGATTGTGTCCTCCAACTATAAATCACCGATTTTTAGGCCATATGGACATTCAATGAATAACTATTACTTATAGAATGTGAATGCTGATGTCCATAAGGTTTTCCCCCACCAAGTTTCTGTTTCACATTATACTACGTACTTGGGATTTTACGCAGTTCTTCTGGAATAGGTGTGGCAAGATAATTTGCAATTCTAATTGAATTCTCCCTTTCCTTGAGATCCCTGTCTTCCTTTTGGAAGCATTCTTCTTTAACATATGTTCCCTCTTAGACAGTTTTCCTACTTTCATTTTATGGATTTGATTCCCTACCACCTGTCTTTTCAATTCAGCTTCAGAGTTTTCCAGATCCTTTTGAATCCTTTAGTCTTATCTTACCTCTTGCTTATCTTCCACCCACATTTCCTTGCATTATATTCTTTCTTTAACCTACTTTCTCAGTTATCTCTCTATGCGAAACCTCGGGGACTGAGGACACTTATTTGATCTTGCTCACAATCTTGTGGTTCAGGAGGGTGAGGAGGACTTGGCCAGACACTTCATCTCCATCCACGTGGCCTCGGCTGGGGTGGGTCGTCTGAAGCATCAATTTCTAACATGGCTGCTTCATACACCTGGTCCCTTGCTCCCCATACGGGGTCTCTTCCACAAGGACCTCTGCATATATAAAGCTGGGGCTTCTGGCATCATGGTCGTCACAGGACAGCATATTTCTTACAGAGCAGCTGGTTTCCCTCAGGTGCGAGGCAAAAGCCAGCCCAGAGTCAGGAGGGAGAGGAGGAAGAGACCTTACCTCTCCATGACCAGCGGTTTGCTCCTGCAGGGAGGGAAGGGATTGGTGGTGGTCATCTGGAAGACAACTTGTCACAACTACTGTTCTCATTTTAATTTTTACTTTTCTTTCCTGTTTTAAATCCCCAGTAGTTATCAGAGCAGGCCTAACCTGTCAGTCGGACATCCCCCGAGGGCTCCCAGACTGCAAGAGGGTGCAGGCCAGGCTGAGGCACCCCACCACCCTGAATGCACAAGTGCATTGGGCCTCTAGTTAGATATAAATGATGAAGACAGGTAGAAATAAAACAGTCCAGAAACTAGCCTAGGAAAAGTCAGAAAAAGTAAAAAGCGAACAAAATAAAACAAACACCATTCTGCTCAAGCCAGGATAAAATCTATAATTAAGTTAGTTAATAATATAAGTTCTAATTTATAAAGTCCTTAATTACAGTTAAGGTCTATTTCCTTTATTAATCTGCTTTTGAGCTCATTGTCTCTCTAAAAATTTAGGTTTAGTTGTCTAACTAAAGAGTTGTTTTCAAAAATATTTAATTGGCTGGAAAAAGAGTATTGAACCCTTCTTTCAAATGACCTATCTTTAGGAAACCAATCAATTTGGCTCATTAAACTATAAATGTTTCTGGGACATCTCGTGAAAGCATATTAATCAAGCTGAGTAGTGCACTTAGAAAGACACTTGTTAATATCCTGAGATTACAAAACAGGCATATAAAACAAGACAGTGCACTCAGCAGAAAAACAATGGATCTAGAGCTGAAGAGTCTTCCTGAGGATGTGTTCTTGGCCTTTGAATTCTGTTTTTTTACCGCAAATTCAGGAAATGTCTTTATCTACTAAGTCAGTGGTTCTCAACCTTTCTAATGCCTCAACCCTTTAATACAGTTCTTCATGTTGTGGACCTTTGGTGACCACAGGTTGAGAACCGCTGCTATAGAGCCTAAGACCATTGGAAAACACAGATATTTACATTATGATTCATAACAGTATCAAAATTACAGTTAGGAAGTAGCAACAAAAATACTTTTATGGTTGGAGGTCACCACAACATGAGGAACTGTATTAAAGGGTTGAGGCATTAGAAAGGTTGAGAACCACTGTACTAAGTTGTTAAAGGAAGCAAAAAAGACTACATAACCCATAAACATTAGTTGTACCTGCCAGGCAAAGGCATAGAGAGGCTTCTCTATTCTTACCCAAAGGGTTAAGGACCTCTTCTGTATTAGTTGCCAAGTCTCCATGACAGAGAATCACAAACTTGGTGGCTTCAACAATAGAAGCGTATTAGAATGCTGAGACCAAGGGTTGGCAGGGCCATGGCCCTTCTGAAAGTTTGAGGGAAAGCCTCTCTCCAGCCCCTGGCATTTCCTTGATTGTGACAACATAACTCCAATCTTTTCATAACACTCTCTCTGTGTGCCGATGTGTCCAAATTTTCTCTTTTTGTAAAGACATCAATCACATTGTATGAAGGACCCACTCTACTAGTTGTATGACCACATCTTAACTAATTGCATCTGAAATGATCATATTTCCAAATAAATTCTCAATTTTAGGAATGGGGCTTAGAATTTCAGCATGTGGAATTTTGATGGATACAGTTCAACCCATAACATTCCCTGTGGAGGCATCATCTTTTTATGCCACATATTAATTCTCCAAATAATGTTTAATTCTAATAACCACGACATAGTCTAATGTAACTAGATACTTGAGTAATAATCACAAAAAAAAAAAACATTATTCTGAGTGCTAGAAGAAACAATAGCAAAGAAACAGATTTACAAAATAAAAATTGGTAAATAAAAATTAGTCAAAATTAGTTACATTCATTATTAACTACTAGAGGCCCAGTGCACAAAATTTGTGCATGACGGGGCAGGGTCCCTCAGTCCAGCCTGCACCCTCTCCAATCCAAGACCCCTAAGGGGGTGTCCAACTGCCAGTTTAGGCCCAATCCTTCAGGGCAGTCGACATCCCTCTCTCAATCCAGGACTACTGGCTCCTAACAGCTCACCTGCCTGCCTGCCTGATTGTCCCTAACCACTCTGCCTGCCTTCCTGATCACCTCTAACCCATCTGCCTGCCAGCCTGATTGCCCTAATTGCCTCTGGTGCTGGCTTGATCATCCCTAACTGTTTATGCCTTGGCTCCGGCCACCTTGGTTTGCCTGAAAGAAGGACCAGATGACCAAAGGATGTCTGGTCAACCCGGTCTAATTAGCATATTATCCTTTTATTAGTATAGATGGTTAGGAGCAACATCACCAATAAGAAAGAAGAAACTACCTGTGAACATGGAAATAACCATGAACAAGAAAATAACTGTGAACATAGAGAAAAATAATTGTTTTTAAATCAGAGGAAATAGTTCAAGTACAAGGAGCACATGCATTGCCCCAAAGGAAAGCATACTTATCAGGTGAGAAGAAACTGACACAGATCTCAGGAAACATTGAATTAAATTGTTGAATGCATTTCTCCTATGCTTGTGATAAATACTAAACAAGAAGAAAATGTGTTGCAAAGGAAAGCAGGGAAGTGGGGGTTAAGAGATCAGCCAAAGGACTTGTATGCATATATATAAGCAGAACCCGTGGACACAGACCAGTAGGGGGATGCGGGCATGTACTGGGAGTGGGAGTGGGAATGGCCAGGGATACGTCAATGAGGGGAAAGGAAACAACAGGTAGTACTTTAAACAATAAAGAATTAAAACAAACAAACAAACAAACAAAAAAAAACCTTCCGGAGATTCTCACATATCAAGCTGTCTTTTTCTTGCTTAAAAACCATTAAAATTTATAATTTTTCTACAAGGTCTTGGTTATCCAGTGTTTTCAAATAATTTCATGGATAGTTGACGTGCTCAAAGTTTTTAATTTCCGTTTTTTTTTATAGCAGCATCCCCCAGATGTATAATATACAGTTCCATGTGTGGAAACAAAATTTGCTGAACTTAGGGTCATCTGTGTTATAGAGGCAGATGGTTTGGGACACCAAGTTGACTGTATTAAATACTGGTAAGCATCCATAATATATCCCAAAGTGAATTCTGTTCATTTATCTTTTTCCTATAAAAAAGGACTTTTAGAACATAGGGGTGCAGTCTGCTATACCATGTGATTACAAAGTGATTATTAAAAAGAAGGCATAAAACTTTATCTTAGCTTGTTATTTTGTTTTCAGTAAAAGTGTTATCAGCTATAACCCACTTTATAAGTCACTAGCTTTAAATTTAAATTGAATTATAATCTGATCAACCTTTATAATATTGCTACTAAAGATCATGAATATATAATCGTATTGAATTATATTTTCATTCTCCCATAATTACAAGGGAACTTCACATCATTGATATTTTTGTTTTCAACATCTCATATACTAGTTGGGGTTTTGGGTTTCAAGTGACAGAAGCCAAACACAAAGTAACTTAAATTAAAAAAAAAAAAAGAAATTATTGACTCATAAATTTGGAAAGTCTGAAGTTGCATATAGCAAGGCTGGATCTAGGAATTCAAATGATGTTATCAGGTCTCTGTCTCTCCATCTCATTAATTGTCTTCTTTTGCTCATTGCCTATCCTTCTCCTGCCAGACAAGTCGCATACCAGCTGAACCTCAAAAATACCCAGTACTCAAAAGTGGACAACCATTCTATTTTTGTTTTTCTGTCTTTGTCTTTGACTTTCCAAAGCTTTTTCCTCTAAAAATTGCATCTTATTATGTTGTTATTTAGCCTCTAAGCCAGATATTACTCAAACAAAAGATTGTTAATAACTGCAAATAAGTATACTGTTTATAGTCACCTTTGTTTATGTTATATAGGACTTTTTATGGCTATATTTTTATGTTACAAAACATCAGAAAGAAAAGCAAAAAAAAAAAAAAATCAATCAAACAGCAACAACAAAAACCACAGCAGTCTCAGTATCTCTAATGCCTAAACTATGAAACTAAAATATCAATTTGTTGATTGAATTTTAATTTTTCTGAAGATATTCCAAGTAGGAAAAACTCAACGTGCACTTAAGAAAAACTCACAAATAATTGTGTGTAAAGAAGAGTTAGCTTAATGATCATTGGGATCTTACTAAAAAAAGACAAACTCAACCTTGTGACAAATCCTATCTAATAAAAGGATAATGTGCAAATTAACTGTCATTCCCTCACAAAGATGGAGGCACCCAGTCCTCTCAGTCCTGCCAGAGTTCCCCAGTCTTGGGGGGCGGGGGGGGTGGAGGGCCAGAGGAGAGGGGGAGGCAGGACAGGTTGGCCACTGAGAGCGGGCAGCATGAGCAGCCTGGCAAAATGCTTACGTCATCATCCCAACAATGAAGGGCCTCTGACCAGGGCAGGACATGCAATGCGTATGGGCCTCTGGGCCACAGAGAGCCTCTGGGCAGTGGGCATGGAGTGGCCAAACCCTGCAGAGAGCTACTGGCACATGGATTCGTGTGCAGGGTTACTAGTATTTTATAATAAACAGATCTTGCGTTATATTTTTAAGATGCCAAGAAATCATGGCAATATTTATTAATGTAATTCAGTCTCCAAACAGTGTTTTATTAATTTGATAGTTTTTTTTTAAAAAACCCTGAATAAGTTAAATAATATATTGCATAACTATTTTAGAGGAAAACAAGAAATTGATGCAGCAAGAGTAATACAATCCTAGATGTTAGTGAGATGAGAATTTTTTCATATTGGATGATCAATCTGAAATGAAAACACTACAGATGTTCATCTATATGCTATAAAGAATACCTGATTGGATCTTGTCACCTGATCATGCTTTTAGCATCCTATACTTCCTTTAGTAAGTATCACAGTTGCAATCATATACCTATGTATTTCTTATTTATTTCATGTGTTTCCTATAACACCATAAATTTCATAAAACCAGAAACTATATCTGGTTGTTCTCTGTATCTTTACTGCCTAGCATAGTGACTAGAACAGAATAAATATAAAATAAATATTTGTTGAATAAATAAATGAAGGAGGAAATTCCAAGTGACACCTTCCCAGTTCTGCATAAGTTCATGTGACTTTTACAGTAGCTAAGTGGGAGACATAGAGTAGGTCAATGTTTCCCTAATTTGTTTGTCAAAATACAGATGATCAGACCCTCCCTACTGAGATATTGATTCAGAAGTCTTGGGTTGGAACCCCAGCATCAGTGTCTTACTTAAACAAGGCTCCCTCAGGTGGTACTCGTACCAGGGCAAACTTGAGAGATACCATATTAAGGTTTTATACCACCTTAGAGCCCTAATTCTAGAATGCTTCTCTCTGTTCAGTTATCCCAGGACCTCTGGACTCCTCACAATTCCTGAGCTTTTTCAAAAGAAATGTTGCTATCCTTATTCAATTCTTTGTTCTTCTGCCCACTTGGAATTTCCTGATTTAACATTGTAATTTTGACCACTTATTTGTGAAATTGAAGATCTCTGGGTAGCCCGTTGTCTCCGGTATGAAATTTAATCTTATGAGCTATGTGCTTGGTCTTTGAGAAGGAATGTGTATCTAGTGGGTGAGTCTGGCTGGCTTCTCAATACTACAAATAGCACAATTTGACTATTTTTGCATTACATGTTTTTCTTTTTTTTATTCTAAGAAATTGTGTTTTAAAGGTATGTACAAACATAGAGACTTAGTAGTGGACATTTGTTGTTTTATTTGTTCCAGCATCCCCTGACTCTCCTGGTAACACATCCCAAATTTGCTTTGGGAGAACTATTTAATGGCATGGTTATAATACAATTAACCTCATCCCCAAATATTAAAGTGAAGCCTTATTGGCTTAAACCTACTGGTGAATTGCATCTCTCTAGCCAAATAATTGGCTGAGGACAGGCCAGAACCTAAACAGAACCAATGAAGCAGAGGAAATGTTTGCTGGGGCATCTGGGAATGAACAGTGTCTCTCTGCAATGGCGCTACCTAAAGAACCCTTCCTTTTCCTTACTAATGTGGTGACAAGATCCAAGGTGGAGCACCGCTGGGGCCATTTTGAGACCTTGAGGCAACTGAGGGCTGTCCCATGCCTTGTGTGTAGTCTAAGAATGAAGTCAACATGAAGGACAAAGAAACTGAGATTAAATCAGTCCTTGACAATGTCATTCAAGCTTCCAAGTGAAGCGTCAATGACAGCCAGCCCTGACTTGCCTTTTCAAGTAAGTGACCTAATAAATCTCCTCTGTTGTTTATGTCTGTTTGAACTGGGGTCTCTGTTGCTTGAAATACAAGATTCCTGAAAGTTATAGAAGATCCAGGACTGTATTAGAATGTAAACTTCAGCGGCCCTCAGTGAGGAGATAGAGAGGCTGGGAAGTCATCGGTGGCGTTAAGGGTGGATATAGAGGCTACCATGCCTTCCTGAAATAGCATGGTTTTCATGTACGAAGTAAAAATCACATCCCTTTATAAGGAGCACCAGTGGCCACCCCAGGAACCACGTTTTCCAAACTAGAAATCCATAAACATAACCTAGCAAAATATATTTTTCTGATGTGCCAATTCATTATATGAAATCTCAAAATAATATAAAAATTGAAATTGCATTTCCTCATGCATTTCACTAACTGGCTTTATTGGAGTGGGAACAACATTATATGAAATCAGGATTACCCCAGAAAATTCAGGGCATATGGTGGCCATATCTAGGGAACATCCACCTTGTTTTATTGGAATAAATTATTCTTAAAATGAACACACTGCTAGAAATGCTGTTACCAGTCTGCAGGTCATAAAGATAAAAAGAGCTAAACCACCTCTCGGTGCTAAATTGGCAAGTGAAACTAGGCATTCCGCACACAATAGGTATGCAGTGAATATATTTGACTGACAAGAGCCCTGCTAGGACTAGCAGTGGGCTATTTAAGCCCTGCTGTTTCTTGTGGACTTTGCCAGCCTTGGCTGCAGAGTGAGGATTCTGTAGTCATTAACAAGAGCCCCAAGCTACAGCTCCTCTCCCTCCATTTCAAACTTTCATGAACCCTACTGTGAGGGGTTGGGCTTCCATCAGTGACTAAAAGGTACACAGGGTCTGAAAAGACATCTTTGTACTGGATTATATGTTAAGGATAATCATTTTATTGTGCCTGTATCGACTGTCAACAGGCTTGCTGCTATCAAATTTGTAAATATAGTCACTAAACTGAAAAATGATAGTCTTATACTGAAATTGACCTGCTTTCAACCTATATGTTTTAGGCATCTGGCATCTAATTATTCTGCTTTGTAACACAAATCAAAGTAGATGAAACCATGGGAGGGAAAGGAGGACCTATATAATACTTTCACCAATAAAGTTCTTTTTTTTTTTTTTTTTTAATGTAGATGAAACCAGTTAGCTGAAAGTAAAAATGAAGGCAAAGACAATTAAGTCTCTCAATTTCTGAAAGAGACTAAGATAAACAAAATAAAGACAACCTTTGAAAATCCAAATTACAGGAGTTTTTTTTAAAGTATTATAAAACATATGTACTTATGTATTTACATATACTAGTATATGTATACATATATAGATAAAGATATATGTGGATACACACACATATTCCAACTGATCTCAAGCATTAATCAACAAAAGGTAGCAAAACTTAGCTTTCATGACATAAACCAGTTCAGTCTGGTAGAAAAGCAATTATATTTCCAGGAATAGAACCATGTGTTATGGTTTTATAGAGTATTTGCAGAAAAATCACCAACATATGATGACAAATGATTGCATTTTCTGGAATAAACAAAAGAACATCTCACATATTCACCTGCCCTATCCCACAAACTGTCTTGGTCATGTCTCAGCATTTTTCTGAAGAAAAAAAAATTTTTTTTTAAATGAAGCTTTTTTTCATTTGTTCCCTGTAGACTTTTGACAATAATAGAGGTAACTATCATTTATTGAGTACATATTATGTGCTAAACAGTATGCTAGGTGATTTACATATACTCTCTCTCATAATCCTAACAACAATAGGGTAAGTGCCCTTTTTAGTCATTTTACAAATAGGGAAGTAGAGGGTTAAGTTTGCAAGCTAGCAAATGGCAGAGTGGGAACTCCCGTTGAATTTTAACCCAGCCTGATTCCAAAGCCTACGTTCTAAACCATGACATAACTGATTATTAACTATTACCTTTGGATTTCTTTAAAGAATTTTAAAATTTCCTCAATAATTGTAAGGTAATATATCCCACTGATATAACCTGGTTTGATATAGTTATACTGAAATTCTTCTAATAAACCACTTAAATTTAAAGGGAAAGGTAAAATGCAACGATGTTGGAAGACAGAGACTATGACGGCAGTCTTCTGAATATTTGTATAACGGTATTACTTCAGACTGCTCCTAGGCTCTTCTCTCTTAAGAATATGCCTAGGACTTGTGGCTTTTAGTATCGATCCATTATAATTAGACAGAATCTGGTGGTTCAATCCAAGAGAACACAACGAACTTGTACTTTGCCCATTTTAGTAATGATCCACCAGACTTTATATTTCATTCCATCTGAAACTCATCAGCGCTATATTCAGGACATTTCTTTTCCTTTATCTGCCAATTCCACATCATGTTCTCACTTTGTGCTTTTTCTGTACAAATATTAACGATGTTGGAAGACAGAGACTATGACGGCAGTCTTCTGAATATTTGTATAACGGTATTACTTCAGACTGCTCCTAGGCTCTTCTCTCTACATTTCTAGTTTCTTCTTTTGCCCTCTCTCATTCTTCTCTTATTTATTTTCTCCTTCTTCTCCCATAAATTTCTCATACCATCTTCTTGTGGTCCCAAGTTCATTTGACTTTTGTTCTTATATAATAATTAGATGCATGGTCATGGTATAAAAGATCTAAAGATCACACTTTGGTTAACTTTGGAAGGTATAAATATAGAAAAAGATATTGTCTCACTGATTTTAAGACATAACTTTTTCACATTTTAGTATTCATGAGATCGGGTCTGACACAATTGGTGGTGTCTTTGATTTGATAAAGTACAATAAATACAATCACTTTCATAATAGGGGTATGTTTTCTACTAACTCGATCACTTTTTTGGAAATCTCTCTTTCAAACACAGATACACAACTTAATATCTGTTTTTAAAATTCTCAGACATCTTTCCTTGTTAGCCCTTTTCATAGTCCAGGAGAAGAGATATCGGATCTGAGCTCTGTAATTATGGAGGTTCTTTCTCCTATATTTCAATTCAATAATTTTTAGACATATATGTCAACCCTCCTTTTCAAATCCAACTCCAAAATGTGTTGTTGATTCTTTTCAGGCATTTTCAAATATGCTCAGCTCTCTCTTCCTTCCTCCCCCCACCCCCCCCATCCCATCACCCTCTGGTACATGACAAGGTGCTACATACAGTAAGTCTAGGTCTCTGGAGCGGCACTAGTGGGCTCTAGCGTCAGCATGTGCACTAGATGTACATATTTAATTATTACCTTGCCTCCACAGCCAAGACTGTCAGAGGAAACATGGCATATTTTACAGCTTTCTGCTAAGTGTCAGGCTTTGCACTTCGGAAATATTTGATAAGTGGAGCGTAAGTTGCAGGAGCACATCCATGCGAAAGGCAGCTATACACTATAACTTTAACTCTCCCGTTAACTTTTTCATTTCCCTGCAGAAGTTGTTTCTGTCCATATTTTTACTTCAGCTGGGCTGAGTGGGAGAAAGAACTCAAAGGGAGGTCGAAGCAGATGGTTGTCACAAACTGCATACGGCAATTGAGAATTAGTGTGCAAGCATATGCAACCTGGTACAGTATGAAACATTCCAGCATATGAGTGCTGAAATAAATCAAGCCTGGAGAAGATTGGGATGATAAAGAGATGAGCACTTCTTTCCCCATTACATATATATATTTAGGCCTTCTGAATTCATTAGGATATGTTCTCTGTTTTCAGTAGGCAAGTTAACACCTAAATTGAGCAGATTTGTCTAGATTCTGGTATCTCGCCTTTTTCTCTTATCCACAGTGTGCTTTCTGAAAAGAAATATATATATATATATATATATATATATATATATATATATATTCAGAAATATATATATATATATATTCAGAAATATATATATATTCAGAAATATATATATATATATATATATATATATATATATTCAGAAATATATATATATATCTCCTTTGGATAGAAATATGATTGGAGATTATGACATCAATTTGCCTGGACAAATGAAATCATCATCATAATTACTAATCACATATAATAACTTACATTTAATCCCTAATTTATTAACAAAAGCCGTTTACATACAATTTCCACGAATAGTTTCTGACTCCTCATGACCCTTCTGGTGACCAATTTATTGAGAGCAATTCATTCACAAACACGCACTTCCAAGTGTTTTACCAGTAAGAATGGTGATAAAGAGAAATATACCAACAGTAGTTAAGAAAGTAATGCCAAAGTCACCGCCTGGCAGTGCTTACAGTGGCAATAGTAAGGAGATGTAACTCTGCCACATTGCTTTTTATAATTATAAACCATTGGTCACCATCCTCATTGTGATGAGGATGAACAAAAGTAAAGCAGGGGGAAATTAAGTCCCACCTCCCTTTTACAAATGAAGAAATAGAAGAGGAGAGTGTAGTTGTCAATCACCCTTTTCTCAGAAGAGCGAAGGCCAATTCTACAGTCAGCCTTGGTCCTGTGGGCCATCAATTGCTCTGCCCCAGTGGACATGGATTTTCATGGCTGCACCTAAGAGCAGGCCTGGTGAGAAGACCCCCACAAGCTTCCTCTACTCCTGCGGTCTGCCCCACCTCCACACTTCCCTAAACTCACTCCCCAATGAGTTTGAAAGAAGCTACAGTTGTTTTCAACAAGGTCCTTCTTGCCTCTGCCTTTTTGCTTTGTTTACCTTCCCATCTGTCCTTCCTTGTGAGAAATGGAAGACACAAAAGAAAGAGAAAAGGGAGGGAAAGTGATAGATATTGGCTTAAGAATAGATTTGGAATTACATATTGATAGACCTAAACACAAATCAACTCCGAACTACAGGAGTCCACCAACATGCACATAAATCATTTATAACGATAATCCAAGACTAGGTCCAAATCTCATTAAAGTATATGAATCCTTAATCTATTTTGGCAAAAAAGCACCAATACACATTTTTTCTTTTTATCATAAATTACAGTTCTGTGGCACTGTGCAAATATTACCAAGCTGTAAGACAGCTGTGCTCCATTAAAATGTGTAATGGTCGCTGATTTCTTACAGCACATGGTCATCAGGCTGAATCTACAGCCAGTAATTAGGAAGATGAAATGTTTAATTGTGCTTTAATTTTGATAAAATTTATCTGTCACACATCCTGCAGCCGAGCATTATGCTCACAAATCAATGTCATCGGGGCCGAGCAGGAACTCAAGCACCAGACTCTTGTCCCTGACAGATTCATTTGAATATGTAACTGTTCACCATGAGCGACCAGCTTGAGGAAGGCAGTGAAACTTTCTCTGTTGACAGACATGGTTCTGGTGAGGTACGTCCTGCTAGTTCCCTTAAGGAAAAGTAAGGCTAAAAAATAATTCTACTCTTACCTCTTAACAGCCATGTCCTCCTTTATTTCTGATCATGGAAAAAAAAAGTCAACTCTTCAGGGTCTACTTTTCTTTCTACCTTAAAATCTATTAGTGCAGGAAGGGGAAGGAGAGAAGAGAAGGAGGAGAAAGATAGAAAAGAGAATTGAGTAATTTCCTTTTTAATCCTATGTCCTAATATTCTTATTTAGGGATAGATCAATGAGGGAGGCAAGAGTCATCACTTTGAACCGAGTATCTAAATATTCGAGGATTCATAGAGTGTTAGGATGTTAGAAATGAAACAGCTGGTTTTCTACAAGAAAAGTGGGAAGACCAAGGAGGTTGCCCAAGGACCTGAGTACCATCAAAAGAGTTGAGATTATCACTGTGCATGCTATAGTCATAGTGGAGATAACCTACATTTTACAAAAAACTTGATAATCATTATAGGCAATGTTTACAAATCATAGTGTTGAATTCATTTGTCAAATGAAATATTATTTTAGGCACAGGGATGTGTAAGTACGAGTACCTGCCAATACTGAAAATTAATTTGTGTCATGTTTTCCCCACAAAATGAATCAGTGATCATTTTTCTCACCCACAGTAGCGATGGCTCATTATCCAAGAGAACTTAAAGAGCATATGTAGGCATGTACTTTACACTTTTATTTTGCATAGCCCTGAAAATTAAAATAATTGAGGGAGGTCATGGCAAAGACTGTGAAAAGGGGGTGGAAGACAGGAAGGGGGGAAAGGGCAGTGATTTGAGATCAATATGAACTGTCAGAGAGGTTACAAAATGGCCCAGGCCCCTGGAAAATGATGAGTGTCTAAATGGAGGATCAATTTTCTCAGGCCAGAAAGTTAAGATTCCCAGCGTGGTTTTAAAATGTTCTTAATAGGCCAACATTTTGGCACAGGATGCCAGTAAGTTTTCTCAGGTCACCCTTCCTCACCAGGCAATTAATGAACCAGCTGAAGACTCAGAGCATGCCAGCTTACTTTAAAGTAAAATAAGTCTCAAAATCAGGAATAATTTTAGAAGAGTCTTCAGGGAGAGCCAAATGGCATTAAGCTATAGCCTGCTAACAAGAAGACTCATTAAAACACATTTCTAAACTTAGCCATGGAAATAAGTCCAAGCTAAAGATATCATATTCCCCATTTCCTTTGGATCTATTTTCATGGGCAGATATACTTGGGGATTAAACAAAGGGGTGATAGTCTAGTAAGATAGTTGTATTTCATCCTACTAGCACACAATATAGGCTAAACAGAAGTAGGAATAGCAGGGAGGGACAAATGGTATAGAGAGTAATATGAAATAACTCTGCATGACAAACTGTTTTCACATCCATTGTCTTATTTGAAGCTTAGAGAGGTTAAATTTGTCTCATGACCATCCAAGATTAAAACCAGTATGTTGGATCCTGGGGATTGGCTCACTTACCAGTCATTCTAATTCTTTCTAGTGGGCCTTTCTTATTCTAAAAAACACCATTTCTCAGACTCCTTTGAAAAGGGGGTTCTGCCTACAATTTAGGTACTGCTGTTCAGACGCACTTATGTAAAACTTTCATTGAGATTCAAGTTTCATGAAGAGAGAGAAGAGGGTACAGGGTTTCCATTTGGGGGATATCAGATTGTGACAGAAGCATCAAGATTTTGGAGCCAATAGTCATGACTGCAACTTCCTGGTTTCCTATGTGTTTTTCTAATTCAGCAACTTCCTGTTCAGGGTACAGGTGGCTTCCTGGTTCTGTAGCCCCTTATCCCTGGCTGAGGCAGCAGCTGTCTTATAGGTGCCATTCTGTAATGTTTTGGGGACTTCCTCTCTTTCAGCCTAAGTTAGCTAGAGTGAATTTTGTGGGGGCAACAAAGAACCTCCATCATGATGCCCAAGTTGTGTGATCCCAATCTTTTTACTGCTTCTTACCACAAGATGGAGGAAAATGTAAATTTTAGAATTTTGGTTTAGAATTTTGGAAGACAATAACTTTTGAAAACTACTATGTTTAAACTAGTTTTTTATGGTATAGTAGAGACAGTAATAGACTAATTAGGCAGGAGCACTGGATTGTAGGTCCAGGTATAACTGTTATTTGTGGTGAATTAATATCTCCATAAGCATACATATTCTCATCTTAAAAATAACATAATACCAATGGCATATTTCAAAGACCTAAAACAAACTCTCCAAAAATTCATCTGAAATTTTTTAAAAAAGGCCCCGAATAGCCACAGCATTCTTGAGAAAGAAGAACAAAGTTAGAGGAATCACAATACTAGATATCTTACAAATCCACTGTCCTCAAAACTGTCTGGTACATATAGACCAATGGAACAGAACAGAGAACCCAGAAATTGACCCAAGCCATTATGCTCAATTAATATTTGACAAAGGAGGCAAGAGCATACAATGGAGTCAAAACAGTCTCTTCAATAAATGGTATTGGGAAAATTGGACAGATACATGCAAAAAAATAAAACTAAACCACCAACTTACATCATACACAAAAATAAACTAAAAATGGATAAAGAACTTAAATGTAAGACAGGAAACTATAAAAATCTTAGAAGAATCCATAGTCAGCAAAATAGCAGACATATGTTGTATTAATATCTTTACAGACACATTAGGACAATGGAAACTAAGGGGAAAATAAACAAATGGGACTACATCAAAATAAAAAGTTTCTGCATAGCAAAAGAAACCATCAACAAAACAATAAGACGACCCACTGTATAGGAGAACATATTTGCCAATGTTATCTCCAATAAGGGTTTAGTCTCCAAAATTTATAGGGAACTCCTACAATTTGACAAAAGGAAGATAATTGATCCAATCAAAAAATGGGCAAAGGCCTAAGTAAACACGTTTTGAAAGAGGACATACAGAAGGCTAAGAGACATATGAAAACATGCTCAAAGTCACTAATCATCCAAGAGATGCAAATCAAAACGACAATGCAGTACCATTGTCATAATGGCTATCATCAACAAATCAACGAACGACAAGTACTGGAAAGGATGAGGAGAAAAAGGAACCCCCTTGCACTGCTCGTGGGAATGCAGATTGGTACAGCCACTGTGGAAAACAATATGGCATTTCCTCAACAAATTAAAAATTGAACTCCTATTTAACCCAGTAATACCACTCCTAGGGATATATCCCAAGAAATCAGAAACACCAATTAGAAAGTATATATGTGTTCCCAGCAGCACAATTTATAATAGCTAAGATCTGGAAACAGCTAAGTGTCCATCAGCAGATGACTGGATTAGAAAACTGTGGTCGATCTACACAATGGAATACTGTGCTGCTGTAAGAAAGAAGGAATTCTTACCATTTGCAACAGCATGGATAGAATTGGAGATAATGGTGCTAAGCGAAATAAGCCAGTCAGAGAAAGATAAATATCATATGATCTCACTCATCTGTGGAATATAATGAACAACATAAACTGATAAACAAAAATAGAACCAGAGACATAGAAGCATTGAACAGACTGTCCAACCTATGAAGGAAGGAGGGGCGGGTGAGCGGGTAAGAGACCAACCAAAGGACTTGTATGCATGCATATAAGCATAACCAATGGACACAGACAGTAGGGGGTGAGGGAATGTGCAGGGGGTTGGGGGTGGCCAGGGAGAGGTCAATGGGGGGAAAAGGAGATTCATGTAATACTTTAAACAATAAAGAATTTAAATTAAAAAACTAACACAGTAAAATTAATTATCTCTACAGTCCTTCACAGTCCCAATATTCTGAATTTCCACAAGGATCATTTAAAAAATTCATTTATTGGTTTAGCTACCAAAGTATTAAACAAAAACTGCCTCTACTGGAAGTAAAATTTTAATTAGCTATGTATAATAACAATAGTTTCTTTGTCAAAGTTCTTAGGTAGAACCTCTGCAATTTACCAACACTGTTCTCAAAGGGATATTGACACACATTTGTTCTATCTTGACTATTTCATTGGGCCAAAACCACAAATTCATGTGCCAATGTATGATCTTATCCATATGATGCCACTCCAAAACACATAAAATATTTTACATGTTTGTGTTTTTATAATATCAACACTAATAAATGAGCAACTTTTCCCATTTTCTTACCATACCTTATACAGAATGTGCATGTGTCAAAAGTTGCAATGTTAGAAAAATTCATGGAATTGGTAAACTCATTGATAAGTGAAACTTCATTCAATCAGCACACAATTATTAAAAGAGCCTTTACTTATTTGCATGTGTTTACTGAACACCTGCTCTATGCTGGGCAGAACTTCAGGTATTACCATCTGAAAGACACAGTCTCCACCCTATGGAGCTTACAACCTAGAGGAAAAGAGAGACCAACAAAACAAAGCTGTGATTTAGAAGGATGAGTGATACCATAACTCAGTGTTTTTCAACCTTTTTTGGGCAAAGGCACACTTGTTTCATGAAAAAAATCACGAGGCACACCACCATTAGAAAATGTTAAAAAATTTAACTCTGTGCCTATATTGACTATATATAAAGTAATTCTCTTGAATAGGAATCAAATAAACACAAAGAAAGTATTTTATAATTACTTTATTATGAAATATTAAGTAAACAAAATAGTGAAAAATTATAAAATTCTTATCTTGTCTGCACCTACGGCACACCAGGCAACATCGTGTGCCGCGGAACAGCGGTTGAAAAACGCTGCCATAACTACAGGGCGGGATCTGTTGAGGTCAAGTGGGAAGGGCTTGCAGAAACTTCTCTGAGACAGTGATGGCCAAACTATGCTCTGAAGACGAAGAAAATGCTACTAGGGAAGGAGAGAGTTGATAGAGCTCTTCAGAGTCAAAGCCAGCCTCTGAAAGTTGTGGATGGACATTTTAGAGGGCATGGCATATTGAGAACAATGCGTCTATAAGCAGGGATGCAAAAATGAGTAAATATATGATTTTTTGTTTCAGCATTCTCATCTTCCACGAATAAATAAGCTAACAGAAGGGGAGAAGTGTCAGAAGAATGAAATAAATACCAATTTCGGTTGCGGTTTTCTGGCGTGTGAAGATAGTGAAACTATCTGCCTCTCCAACCCTTTGACTTTTCACAATCTCCCATAAAACCACTCCTAAGAAACAGATGCAGGATATTGGGAATGACAACGTGATAAAAATTTGTATTTTCTGTGAAAATATAAGATAGCGTGTTTTCATTTAAATCATTTAATTCTTTACAACACAAAGTAGTGAATCACATCAATGAAAATAAATGTTTCGGTACATATTTTAAGACTTTTTTATTATTCAATACAGAAATGTAATTAATAGGGAAGAGTGAGGTGGGCTGGATAATGGCCCCTCGAAATATTTAGGTGCTAATTCCTGGAATCGGTGAATGTTACCTTATATGGCAAAATAGACTTGGCACGTGTGACTAAATTTTAAGTATTGTTTTTATATTTATTACACAGAACCAGAATATCACATCTGTAGTGCCATAAGCCAACATGACACTCCATTCTAATACCACAACTGATGAGTTCCAATACTGTAACGAAGAGTGCTTCGGTATTAATATGTGGCTAAAGTTTGTAATTAGAACTTTCTACTTTTTTCTTGGAAACCTGGCAGACCATTAGGGGAATGTTTGGTGGATATAAAATATTCAACGCATCTTCCGTATGCCTTTTTGTATTTCCTCGGAACCTTATGGCTTCTAGTTCAGTTCTTGGTGGGGTTAAATTTCCTTTATATCACTTCAATCATAACAAAGTGTTCGCTGTAAAACAGTATTCTGTGTTATGCCTAAATAGCTTTGTACATCTGCTTGATTGCATCATTTCTCTTGTGCTTGATTTAGTCTTTGTTTGTTTTGTTCATGATGACCCCTAAGCATACAAAACCCACTGCTAATGTTGACCGTCAGCGTGACTGACCTTGGTCTTGGGGCACTCCTCCAGGTCTCCTCTCTCGCCTATGCCTCAGGCCTGGCTCTTCCAGAAGAGGGGTATATTAAGGATCTTGAGATGGGGAAATTATCCTGGATTACCTGAGATTATCCTGGGCTGTCAGTGTAACCACAGTTTTCTTGTAAGAGGAGGAAGAGGGAGATTTGACTACAGATGAAGGAGGCAATGAGATGACAGAGGCAAGCTGCTGGCTGAAGGAAGGAGGACAGGAGCCAAGGAATGTAGGCTGGAGAAGCTGGAAGAGGCAAGGAATGAATTCTCGCCTGGACACACCAGAAGGAACCACCTTGTGACACTTTGACTTTAGCCCAGTGAAACTAATTTCAGATTTTTGACCTCCAGAACTGTATGAGAATAAATTTGTATAGTTTTATGTCACTAAGTTTGTAGTAATTTGTTAAGGGTGTCAACAGCAAATTAATACACGGAGCAAATGAATACTATATAACATTTCCAAACACAAGAACTGGCACAAATATATTCTAGGAAAATCATTATTCATAGGCTAGGATTCTTAGATGAACTACATGCTTTAGGTACTTTATGATTCAAATTTTAACTGTGCTCTAAGATTTTTTTCTTACAAAAATTAACAAAACATTGAATTTTGTGGAAAAGCATAACAAAATCAGTGCACAAAGTTTCAAAAACAAAGACAGAGAACCAGAAATAGGAAATTAAAGTTTGAATAGCATCATTTATTCAACAGGCTTGTCTCATTCACTAAATCTGTTGAGAAATTAGTTTAAAAGATAGCAGTAAGGTACTGTTTAAATATTTAAATTATTTGCCTAATAAGAAGACTCCTTTTAAAGTGATTCATTGAATAAACACTGATTGAGTTAGTCTTTGGGGATAAAGCAGTGATCCAAACAGTCATGAGCTTCTTTAAGTTCATATTTGGGAAAATTAAACCAAAAATAAATAAATAAATAAATTTTAATATCATGAATGCCATGTAGAGGTATATACAGTGAGAACAGAAGAGGAATCTAGAATAATGGAGTGTTTGTATTATACTCAGGTCTTCATTATTTAACTTCATGTTATAATAAAGAATTTTGATAGAAAATTGGTCCATCCATTTAAAATAGCACTTTTTACATAAATTAATTTAACCAGTGATGTAACTACATTAGTGTCACATCATCTTCCTCCTTGCAAATATGCATTATAGCTTGGAAAATGGAATATAAAATGATAAAGAAGTGTCTTGATGTTAAATATTTATATATACAAAAAACATAACTAAAAATATTTTAGAGAAAATAATCTTTTAAATCTTGAGATTTATGACTATTACTTGAGACTAGAACAATTTGAGGTGTGACTAGACACTAAGATGTACCTGAAATATGTGACATGATTCACCTGGAATAGTGTTTGATAAATATTGTCCCACTTCTCCCTGGAGAATAAATATCAAGGATAGAATATGATAGAAAATATTACATAAAACAATCTGAATTCATAAACCAATACTAAATATTAATCAACAAATACTTGTTGATTGAAAAATAAATAATTTTTCACTTTTATGGACATTTTTTATATCCTCCAGTCGTCAATTTCTCTACTCATTTAATTAATGAAGAGTAATAATTTCTTGAGGAAAAGTTCTAAATGAATTGTCTATATATTATAAAGGCAAGGAATTTATCAATCTAACCCTGGGTAATAAAACAACTACTCCTCAGTGAAGTTGGATACTTAATTAACGGTCAACAAATTTCACCAACACTGGTACACATACATAAAAATAATGTATGATGTAATAAAGACATGTTTGTTTGCTTTTAGCTGCAGCTGATAATCTGGAGTTAGAGAAAAATTAAACTTAATAAGCACTTAAAGGTAAAAAATGAGTGAAAGAATACTATGAAATAAAATAGAGATAAGTCTATTTCTATTTCAGAGCTCATGGATATGTCTTCAAACATATCAACCATAGGAAGAAATACAAGTAAATTCCTGTTCCACAGGTCATCCTGATTATATCCTCTTAATAAAGTTTTGTTATTACAGACATGCTGTCAGAATTCACACTCTCACTTAGTGGGTTTTGTTCATACAACAAAGTGTCCTTCTTCTCATGTTCATAGAATTGTTAACAAGTGGGAAATGACTCAAAATGAATAACAGAAAGGCAATATTGGAAACTCTTCAGCCCTGTCCTTTCCCTCCTCCTCGCTCTAGGATCTCACTATGTAATTCAATGTCAGTCGCAAGTTGGCGTGCTCTGAAAGTGCTGATGCCATGGCTGGGATGTCTGATGACATCCAACAAAATGAACCAAAATTCAGGGAAGTTCCAATCTCAACAGGAGAACTTGAGATCTAATCAGATGATTTGGGGTGATGAACACAGTGCAATATACAGATAATGTACTACAGAATTGTACACCTGAAACCTATATAATTTTATTAACCAATGTCACCCCAATAAATTCAATACAAAATTATTTTAAAGATAAAAAATTTAATCAGAGAGCCAAGGTAGAGATTCAATCAAACCAACACAATTGGGAATAACAGAAGAATTGGATTAGGAAGGCATAGGTATGCCCAAGGACACTGGCTACTGACTTTCTGAAGGTAGAGATATGTGGTGGTTAAGGCAAGAGCTGTGGAGTTGGAGAGACATGTAGGCTAATCCTGGCTCCACTGCCTACCAGCTGCGTGACAATAGGCAGCCTCAGTTTTTTCATCTGTAAAATAGAAATCATGTACTTAAATAGTAAAGCACTTTGCACCAGGCCCAGCCCTGTAGATGCTGAGTGAACAATAGCTATTATTATTCCAGCATCTAGTTGAGAGGCTGCTAAGAGATTGCTTGTGTTGATGAGAATCTGTGAGTGTTTCTGAGTCCATAGGATGAAGACATTCCTGTCTGATGCTAAGAGAGCATGAGGAAAGCAAAATCCAACCAACTGATTCCTCGTCAAGTGAAAATATACCACAGTGAAGTATGATGTTTCCCAAACTTTTGACATATGTGCACCCCTTCGATAATTTTCGTAACGCTGAGTACCCTCGTACGCATGAGAACGTAGAATTAGGCACAGCTAAGCACGGTGCAGTGCATATCCCCACCAAACTCTGGTGCAATGCGTACCTCCACCAAACTCTTCCCGTACCCCTGCGGGTACAAGTACCACACTTTGGGAAACACTGATAGAGGAAAGAGGAGAAACTTGGAAGCACAACAACCAGGGTTCAAATCATATCCCTTGTTCTTTCATGTACTGGATATATGAGCAAAATACTTTATCTTTCCAAGTGGCCACACTTTTCATTGTAACACAGAGATAATACTTATCTCACGGGGTTCATATAAATGAGATAATGACTTTTTAAAGTGCTTAAAATATAGTAGATATTTAAATATAGTTTTCTTCACTTTCCACTGATCATTAATATATGGACAAAAAATGACACTTTCAGATTTTTCAATACTGGGAAAATATACCACCTTGTTTATAAAATTATTCTTCATAAAGTTCATGTCACTGAAAGATGACTGGAGGAAGTCAAAACTGAGGATTTAACAGAATAGGCCATAAACCCTAACACAGGACCCAAAGAAACACTCATCACTAATGGCATAGTAATTATTACAAATAATGCCAGGAAAATGTTCATATCAGAGCCCCAGAACTGGAATATAAAGTTGCTAAAATTAGATGCTTAATCAAATATATGGTATTTTCTAATTGCTGATTGTTGAAAAATGGGAGGAAAGGACATTCCAGGGAAAGAAGAGGAAAAGTAAAAATCCCAAATGCTTCATTGCCCCAAAAGGAATCAAAGATCAAATTGTTAGGAGAATTAGTATTAGTTAAGGAACACTTCCCAACTTTTGGAGATAAGATCAAAATGACTGCACCTCTTTAGACTGGGTACTTCGATCACTTCTGACATAATTATGAACCCATGAAACCAGACTACATAATCTCCATCCCAAAATGTTTCCTTGTGGCTCTTTGTAATCCATCCCTATCTCCACTCCTTTCCAAATATTTACCTTCTTTCTGTCATTATAGACTAATTTGCATTTTTCTTTGTTAACTTACTCCTTTCACTCAGTAAAATGACTAGATGCATCCATGTTTTCTGCATATCAAGTGTCCCTTTCTGTCACTAAGTAGTATTCCAATGTGTGTTTATGCCAATTTCTCCATTCTCCTTCATTTTCTTTCTTCTTCTTCTTCTTTTTTTTTTTTTTTTTTTTTTTTTTTTTTTTTTTTTTACTTTTCTATAATTCTTTGCCTATAACAAATCAAGATGTTACTAATGTTTATGTACAAGACTTGGGTATATGCTTTTGTTTCTCTTTTAAAATACTGCATCATAGATTAGGCATCTTTTACTTTTTAAAAAATATATTTTTAATTTCAGGGAGGAAGGGAGAGGGAGATGGAGAGGGAGATAGAGACATCAATGATAAGAGAGAATCATTGATCGACTGCCTTTTGCATGGCCCCCTACTGGGAACTGTGCCCAAATCTGTGCATGTGCCCTGACAGGGAATTGAACTTTGACCTCCTGGTTCATAGGTCAATGCTCAACTATTGAGCCACACCAACAGGACTTGAAAACTTTTTAAATAACACTAATAGAATTAAGAAAAGAATTGTTGCCTATCAAATTATTACAAAATTTGATTAAAAAAAGACATCTAATAGGCAGAGCAAAAGATGAACATTTTTTAAATGCATGTAACACAGATAATATAACATTTAGGAATTTGGAGAAGAAACACTGTGGAGGACAATCATACTAGAGAAAAGCAGTTTTGCCTACACAGTAATAGAAGCAACATGCACCAGCAGTGGTCTCTATGCGATAAATATGGAAGACCACTAAAGTTGACCAAACACATAGTAGAAACCAGCAGGATAAAACAGAAAGACCAAAATTTAAACAAATATAAAAAAAATTCGATGTTGGAGAAAATAGAAGTAAATCAGGGAAGAGAAGTTATTCCATCTATAAAACAAAACAAGTTGCAATGAAGAGGGAATAAAGAACAAGGAAAATAAGATTCCCAAAATATAAATTTTAATATATGGATCAGAATAAAATGGAAACAACACTTTTCCTTGAGTATAAAACAAGAAAATATAAGAAAAATTACTACTAAATGTTTAATCCAGGAGTTCCAATACTGGAAAATCCAATATCAAAAGATTGAGAAATAGAAAACAGAGTAAACAGAGGTTTCCTAAAACTTAAGAGCATGAGTCTTCAGAAAAATGAAAGTACTGCTCAGCTCTGAGTGGAAAAAATTCCATGCATCCTCATAAAATTTTTAAATATCAAAGTTATAAAGAATAGTAGTAATGATTGCAGTCAACATTTACTGAGCATTAGTTATATCAACTACTCTTCTAAACACTTCACAAATATTAACTCATTTTGATCTCAAAACAACCCTTTTAATTAAATAGCATTATTTTCTATTTACAAGAAAATGGAACACAAAGAATTTAAGTCCTTTGCCCAAGTTAATACTGAGAGTTGCTTTATACTGAGAGTCTGCAGCCATTGCTTCTCTCTTTAGTGTATGGTTGGAATTGCCATAGCGCTACTGCCTTTGGCTGTCCTCTCTAAGGGCACCATTTCATACTTTTCTTTCAGCAGTACAAATAGGGACAATTTTCCTACTCCAATAAATATAACTTGACCCTGAAGCCGTAAATAGATTTACTAATGGAAGACCCCATAAGTCTACATTTTTAAAATTTTTAACTGTCTGCCATTTCAAATACAATTCCTTTGCTTCATATACATGCATCACAACTATCTGATAGGCTCAGTGATTGGATCCTGGGAGAAATAAAATGATGAATAGACAATGCCTTTCCACAAATAATGTAACAGGGTGGGGGAGAATTAGACAAGTCACTAACAAACAAGATTAGATAATGTTTAAAAGAGGAAGACATCACATTCGAAGTCTGGGGAAGGCAGTGGTATTGGCCATAAACCTTGCCCAACAGACAGGATGTGGATAGACAAAGATGTGGGAGGACAAGATTTCTAATAAAAATAGATGCAAAGCAAAACAGAATCAGCAAGGTTTGAATTAACTTAAAAAGTTACAGTGGTTATTATTTTTTTTACTGATAACATTTAATGATTGAGATTATTTTATATCAAAATCCCAAAGCAGTCATTTAAAGAAGGTTTAATTTAGTCACTGTGAAATAAAGTTTACCTTGAGCTCCAAACTGAATACATTTCTCAACTTCATCCTAAATGTCTCATACAAATCAAACCCAAAGTATATTGTAGAAACATATGAAGAAATGTTGAGATTTAAGTTCCAAAATACTGATCCTTAGTCCCTCATTCAAGTGACACCACAATTTCAAACACTGTGTCCCCTAAGTACATTGAATTATGGTACCACACACTCCTAACAATTCTTGCTCAGAAAGTAGGGTGTAAACATCTCTCAAAATCTGAAAAATACAAAGAGGGTCTTAGAGCCAGGATTGATGAGGATATGGGATGAGAAGAGATATGCAGACTTGGGCAGAAAATCTGTTGTCACATTTTCCACACTTCAGTTGCTAATAAAAGCTTGGTAATGACAGCAGGTCTTCTGGAAACACTTGTGACATTGGTAATGACCCATACTGGACAGATAAATCCAGTACATAGCCATGCTTAAGTAAAAGAAATTCTTATTACCTCATTTGTCTACTAATGTGTGTCTTTGGAGGGTTCTTTAAATATTATTGATATGGTGAGTGATAAAAGAAGACTGTTATTGCCTGGAAATACTGAATAACTTATCTTCATTGTAGCATATCCCCTGGAAGTTTCTCAGTTTGCATGAAAGGTAGAGTCAAGGTTCAAAAAAGTCTGCTTTTATTGTGAAAAAGAAAAATCATGTCCTTGCTAATATTTTAAAAATCAACATTATTAAATGGCTTCCGTTGCTTTCTTTTGCGTAGTGGTCATGTCAGCTTCAAATGTGAACTCAATACAATCCACACATAGTCTACTCTTTTCTTTGACTTTGAGGCATGATCTATCTTAACTTAAAATGTATTTATTATTTGTCACATATTTACTAAATTCTAATATATGTCACGCAGTGTGTTGGACATCCTGGACTCAGCTGGGAACTATTCAAACAAGAACCATGTCCTCCTGCAGAGTTTTCATCCCAGCAATACCAATATGACTATAGCATCCTTCTCCCAAATTGCAAACACCAGTATCTTTCCGTCTTCTACATTCTGTCTGGTGCTAGCAAAAGATATTGAATGTTGATGCTTGTCAAAAATTTACTAAATAGCATTTCATCCTAAACTAGAAAGACAATGTCATAGAGAAGGTATCTTCCACTGGGACACACAGCTAGACGACATTTTCTTTCTCCCTTGCAGTTATGACCACATGACTGAGTTCTAGCCAATAGTAAGTGAAAAGTAACTCACTAGAAATATGCACCCTCCAAGTCTGATTATCAAATCATCTTTAAAAAAAAAATACCACATATGCAGTCAGTAGGTGACTGCTTTTGCTGAAAAATACTCAAAATAATAGATCTCTTTCTCATATAGATGTTTCACAGTCAAGGAAGTGACAGCAAAAGTGAATGACCATTTAGATTAAGTAATTTTTTTCTCTGTATTCAGGAATTCAAAGTTGGGAAGGAATGAACCTATTTAATTTTTCCAAACTGCCCTAGGCTCACTGTTGAGGTTGGGGTTTATCTAGACTTAACCAGGATAGTTATCAACATTTATCAACACATTTGTTTTACTTTTCTTTTCACCTGCAGTTCTTCTCTTTACCTTCTAGTAATTTACCTCAAAAGACTGGAAAGATGCCCTTCCCATGTCCCTTTCACTCTGTATCCAAAACACAATTCAATACATTTTGATGGGAGCAAAGATAACGCTGACATCACACACACACACCCATACACACACTCACATATACACACACACTTGCCCTATGCTAGCTCATCAGTAAATTAAACGTTACTTTCTAAATAGAGAAAAACAATAATTTCAGAAAAGACTGCAATTTTTTTTTCTAACACTGTGATTTCATAGTCAGTGGATATGGGTTAGCTAGAATACTTGGAGCAGAAAATAAATGACTCCTGCTCATCCTGTGGGTGCCAACTACGTTCAAGCATGAGGGGTTGCTGGCCCGCAGTGCCAACATGCAGCACCTTCACAGGGAGGCCGAGGCCCTCATGCTCCAGCAGTACCAGACGGCACTCCGATGAGGCGGGCTGTTTCTGGCAGGTGGTAGCACAGGAGGTAGTAAGTGAAAGCAGCTCAGCATAAATAGTTCCAGCGAAATACAAGAATAATATTCTGGCATCCTCAACTCATTTTCTCTCATTCATGACTCACGATAAACACGTATTGTGATGGGCAAATGGCTAAGCTACCCCAAAGAAATAAAAGATTCATCTCCAATCTCCCATGGAAACTCTCCACTGATCCGGAAACCTATCCCCCTCAAGTTAAGCAAAGTTTGAACAGCTATGATTCTCTTTTCATTGACCTTGGAAATTTGTCCCAGGCTGTTGGCCATCCTGGTCATCTCTTCTAGACCAGCTGCTGTCTTCATATCAAGGGGGATTTGGATCCTTCTTCTCCATAGGCCAGAAGATAATGGTAGTGTGGTCTGGGCCATTCCTAATCCATGGAAAGCCCCAGGTGAATAAGACTGAACCAGCCAACAAGAGAGAGAAAGCGAGGAAGACAAAGAGAAGCACAAAGATGGTATTTGATCCAAGGGATAAAAATGAACTGAGATCCAAACATATGCATAGACAACTAGCAAATTAAAAGTGCAATATGTCTAAGAATTACAAAATTTATTTTTAGGGTTGAAAAATGTAATTTCAGGATTGTACTTTTGGGAAATAGAAATAAAAATGTATAGAAGCTCTTTTCACATTTTGCTGAAACGTGGGAATGAGTAAAAGAGGTCATTACACTCTGCTCTCTAACTTTGCTTAGAATAGGTTTGAAAACTCCTCCATGAAAATTACAACACTACAAAAATAAAACATATCTTTAAAAAAAACAAAAGAGTTAACACAAAGATTAACAAGAATTTCTCATCCATTTACCATGTTTATAATTCTACTTCTATTGTTTAATTTTTCAGAAATATTCCTATTTCTACCAAAAGAAATTACTAAGAGGTTTATGTGGCTCAGCAATAATAAAATCCCTTTGTAAAGGAGAGTAAAACAAATTTTAATAAACATAGAATGAACAAGTTAAAAGTTTCTAGGAGTAGCTAACTAATCATGGACTACAGGAATTGTGGGGAGTGGAGTTACATTTAGAGCTCCAAAATTGGTCATGGTTTCACAATTTGCACCCATGTGACAGACAACGACACAGGAGTGTGCACTGAATCCAACTGCACGGAACAGAAAACTCTACCTTTTAAAGTCTGTCTATTCACTGCAAAATTTTACCAGGTTTGTTCAGGCATGTAGACTCCAAAGTTGACCGTATCATAAACATCAGAGGTTTTTGAACCTGCTCCAGTTTAACAGGTCAGAATTTCAAGTTTGACTAAGTTTTGATCTCCTCTGATGCCTACTTCCTGTTTAGCCTAGACTAATTACTTGAAGACAATTTGTCATGTGGCTCATTTTTCTTAATATTTTCAATACTTAGTATTCAATGTTTATTAAGTTATAGTACATTAGATTAGCATTCACAAAAATGTCAGCATGTAGTTCCCAAAATTTAGCGTTTCAAGATCATCATTGACCCTCCAATCATCACTGAGCCATTTGAGATTATGTGGCTAAATTCTGTATGTAATAACTTGGCCATAGAAAAGTTTCCTTCCATGGGGATCCCTGGTAAATTGCTCTTTCTTGGCATTCTCTTTGCCGACAAAATGAGGAAAGCTGAGGTAATTCTTCTTTTAAATTGAAGATGCCCCTTGAGGTGACAAAATCTTAATAATGTGAACATAGTGATCAGTTGGGGGGGGGGGGAATAACCAATAAGAAACTTTAGTCTGGTTAGGAAAACATATTTCTATACAAGCCTACAACTAGAATCTGATCCCAAACTTCCCACGTAATGCTAGCTACATGCCCCTAAAATACAGAGGTTGCTACCAACATCCGTCACTCTTAACACCACAGTGTCCCAAGGCTCCTAAAACTGTGGGATATTTATGCCACCAGATCTGTGACAGTCCTCCTGGAAAACCAGGTAACTGATAAGTGGATGAACCAGCCAGGCAATTCATAAATACATCAGACACTTAGTAAGAGCATATGACTTCTGCAGCTTCAGGACATGTGTGCTCATGAACATGCAGGATTCCATTTACTCCTCACAGCACTGGAAAGCAGGTGTCCTCATCCCCATTTTACAAATGAGGACGGGGACACAGAGGTATTGAGTAATTTACCCAAAAGCATAAGTGGCAGAGCCAGGATTCGCCCGTAAGTGTGGTAGATGCTGTTGGTGCCTTGCCAATGTCCTCTCAACCCGATCTTTGATTTCCAGCATCCAATCCACCACTGCATTTCTCCTCCTGATGCTTTTCCCTACCTTGGTTCCCTGCTTTTCTAGCTTGAGTGGCAGGAATGCCGGGGTGTGGGGAAGCATGAGGCTTGGTTGGAAAGTTCATAAGGAGGACATTCTGATAAAGGGGAAGTGTGTGGAAGGCCACCTGCCCTGTTTATTGGAATTCTGACTTAGGGGAGACAGGGGAGTGTCGAAGCCGGTGCTCCTAATTATTCCTTGATCTTTCCTGTGCATGTGCAGTCCCACAGAGGCATTCCCCATGTTGGTGTGTGACATGGAACATAGTGGCAGCCTCAACACTCAGGTCATTCACCTGAGGTCCAAGATGGCCATCCAGACCCAGCAGTCAAAGCTGGTGAACTGGCAGGTGGATGGGGAGTACCTGGATTCTAACTTCACAGCAGCCATCACCCTCGGGAACCCAGACATCCTGGTGGGTTCAGGAGTCCTCGTGGCCCACTTCCTCCAGAGCATCACACCATGTCTGGCACTGGGTGGAGAGCTGGTCTACCACCGGAGGCCTGGGGAGGAGGGAACTGTCATGACTCTAGCTGGGAAATACACACTGAACAACTGGTTGGCGACAGTAACGTTGGGCCAGGCGGGCATGCATGCGACAAACTACCACAAAGCCAGTGACCAGCTGCAGGCAGGCATGGATGCAAGGCACAAGAATGCAAGACACGAGTGTCTCCTTCGGGTACCAGCTGGACTTGCCCAAGGCCAACCTCCTCTTCAAAGGCTCTGTGGACAGCAACAGGATCATGGGCGCCACGCTGGACAAAAAGCTACCGTCCCTGCCCCTGACGCTGGCCCTCGGAGCTTCCTGAATCACCGAAAGAACAAGTTCCAGTGTGGCTTTGGCCTCACTACTGGCTGAGCCCCTCCTGGCTCCTGCCTCCCACTCTCTCCCTCCTTGAGATTCCCCCTGATCCTCCCCCAACAGGGAGACCTAAGCTCCCCTCCCGCCTTGGTGGTCAGGGGGGCAACAGAAAGGAGGGTGCCATCACCCCAGCAGCTGAGGGAGGAATTCTAGGACCATGGGCACTTCAGATTTCAGAGCACTGGGGTCTGTGTGCTCAGTGGACTTGGGGCCCAGAAGGGGTTCTGGAATTGAGGGGCATGCCAGATTCTGGGCACCAGGGGCAGAGGCTGCCAGACAATCTCAGGGAGGTTTTGGGGCACCACCACCAACACCACCATCAACACCACCCCAAAGATCTTGGGGCCCCGCCCTGAGGGGGCAGCAAGAAGAGGAGCTTCCCCATCCAGGTCTGCTCCCTATCCACTTTCCCATCCACTCAGAACTGGGACATTTTACAGGAAGGAAAAAAAAAAAAAAATATATATATATATATATGTGTGTGTGTGTGTGTGTGTGTGTGTGTGTGTGTGTGTGTATGTATATATGTGTGTGTGTGTGTGTGTATATATTTATATATATATATATATATATATATATATATATATATATATATATATATATATATATATGTGGCTTCTTAATGCAGTAGCTTCCTCTGTTACACCTTTCTCACCCCAATAGTCTGGCACATCACTATTGGATCCAAACATATTTCATTCATTTTATTTCCAAGGTTGATGACAATACCCATGGGGGCGGGGAGAGTGGGCATCCCCTTTCCTTTTTGATCACTGCTAGGCCTTTCACTTTGGATGCTGCAGAGAGGACATCACGTCCTAGGGTTAGAAGACCACCCTTTCACTCACATCCTTTCTGAGTGTGAGTAGTTAGGCTTCCCTGGCAGACCTCTAGATTAGGAACTCAATAAATTTGGGTCATAGTTTAAGATGAAGTAAAAGCAGAGGTTAATCAGAGAGAGATGATCCAGAGGCAAGGGATCGGAGCTGTAGTAGCCTTACAGAACAGAACTGAGAATCCTGTGCCCGCTCTAGAAAAAGTCCAGTAGAGACCAAATCTTTAGGCAGAGCTTCATAAATTCAACGGAGCACTTAACTTTGTGCTCTTTATTGTGTTCAGCCTTGAAGACTCAGAGGTAAGCACACACAGGCTCTGGCTTATGGAGCCCGCATTCCATGGATGAGAAGTCCATGAAGAGTGAAGGGTTCAAAATGCTGTGTGATTGGCAGGGGGTGGGCAGCACTCCGTGTGGGGTTTTAGGGGCACTGGCTCATGGTATAGTCAGTGCCCACTGAAGGCCTTGCAGGCACTAATGAACTGAACACCAAATAAATGCAACTTCATCCAGACAAAAATACTCATGATGCCAGGAGATTTACTTGTTTACTTTCCCTCGGCTAGACTCCTAACTTTTTTAAGTTGTGCAGGAAGATGCTAGATATTTAGGACACCCATTAGTTATGATAAGTGCTTTCATACAATCATTCATTCATTAGACAAATATACTAGCAACCTACTATGTGTCCAACATGGGGCAAGTGATCATGCAAAGAAAACCTCCCACAGACGTTTTCTGAAGCTCTATTTGTTGCTCTGTGACCTTCAGTATATCATTTATTCTTTTTGTCAGATAAGGAGGTTGGGCTAGATCATATATATATATAAAAGCCTAAGCAACCAAACCATCGGTCAACTGGTCGCTATGAAAGAGCTGCCCCCTGGTGGTCACTGTGTTCCCACAGCTAACCTCCTGTGGTCCCTCCTCCCGGCTGGCAGCCTTGATGGGCCCCAATGGGCCCTGATCAATAGCGGGCCAGGCCGAGGGACTCCACCCATGCATAAGTTCATGCACTGGGCCTCTAGTTGGAATTATAAAAGTCCTGCCCAATTCTATATGCTATTGTTGTTTCCTTGAGTCAGCCTGCATTTCCTGAGAGACCAAAGCTTGAGGCACCTCTTCTTTACGGAGTGTTTGCCAACTCTCTTTTAAGTCTTCCTACAGCTCATTCTCAAACCCCCTCCATGCTCCATAAATCTGCATACGAAAGGATCAGACAGCTGTAGCTCTCAACAGCTTTGGTTTTCATCAGCGCCTGTGTCATCCTGCCTGCTGAAGCTGCTTTTTAAAGGGGCCAAGCCTCCTTTAAACAATTCTAAATATTTTTGAAGTTACAAATCAGAACATAACAATTGTACAAATAGATAAAACCGTCAAGTTTTTCCACAGGTGGTTAAACTAACAAGAGGACTTCTCTGTAGGAGCCACTGTGTGATGTAGGCTGATCTTGGAGGGGACCAGAGCAACACTGGAGAAGCTAGGATAATATTAGGCAGTAAGAGAAGCTCCAGGGAGAATGACAGCATCATGAAAAGACAGAAAGAGAAAACAAGCCCACCTGAAGAGAGGACATCCTGCGTATCACTCTCTCTGTTAGGTGTGCTATTTATGTCCATTTAAATTCCTCCACGCGACCAAAAGCAAAGGCATGGCTGTTGTAAGGAATAATGATGGAACTTGAAAGGGCATCCTCACTAGAACAGCAAAGACTTCTTCTGGTCTTGCTACACATAAGTCAAAGGCAGAGAATTAGACGTTCACAAACTCTCAGCCTGCCACTTCCTGTTACAATTCTTTTTCTGCTGGCCTTACTCCCATATCCCATCTTAAGTTGTGTAACTGATTTAGAGAAGCTGAATTGTTCCGTGACAGCTGAGGTAAACATACAGCATCAGACACTTAAAAATTACCAAGAGAATAGAAACTGATAGCAAAATATAGTTGTACTAGATGCCAGTGCACAAATTTGTGCCCAAGTGGGGTCTGGCCGACCTGCCCCAGGATCGGTTGGACCAGGCAGCCAGAGGGAGGGGTCAAGGGTAGTTGGCTGGCCAGCCGTGACCCCTGGTTGAACTCCTGGTCGAACTTCCGGTCAAGGGGACATAATTTGCATATGAGCCTTTTATTATATACGATGGTAACGTAATATAAGATTTACATTTCAAAGTTTAAAATAAGCATTGTCTTTGGCATGACCTTGAGAAACCACTGCAATTTTTATACCTGTGCCCCTTCCCATTGCCCTGAATCAATGATATTTCTTTTTGACATGATAAAATCAAATTTCCTCCAAACACTGGCACTTTACATTTCTCACCCGAATATATGTGATATGGGACATCTGGTTGATAGCTGATTTTCACTTTCAATCCTTTAGATTTTATATTGTAATTCTCACTGATAACATTTCCTAAAAGAGCAGGGCCATGGCTGAAGAAACAGTGCCCCCAGATAAGAAAAGAGAAAAATGTAGAACTTGATCACAAATGCAACTTTAAAATTTATTTATTTTATTTATTTGTTTGTTTATTTATTTATTTTTGTTGTTTTAATCCTCACCCAAGGACATTCTTTGAGAGAGGAAGGGAAAGAGAAATATCAATTGGTTGCCTTCCATATGTGCCCTGACCAGAGATCGAACCAGCAACCTTTCAGTGCACAGGATGACACTCAACCACTGAGCCACCACTCTGGTGGGGCACAAGAGTAACTTTTAAAAATGATCAAATTCATACTCTGTTTACAGGAAAATGAACATGTAACCAATCACTTATATGCTTCACTTGTATGATGATGGATACTCAAGTATGTCAACTCATGAATATAGGTTGCAGGTTTCTTGTCTTTCATTGATGGACGTCCTATGGAATAGAATCTATGGGACAGAAGAAAAAGTATAATCTTTGGAATCTAGAAGGCTGGATGTTAGTCCCAGCTCATCCACTTAAAAGTTGTGTAGCCTCAGGCAAATGAATTGACCTACTGCAAGCATGTCAAACTCAAAGGCTAACACAGGCCAAATAAACAAGGTTTAAGTTTATGTAGACCTCAAAAAAACAAAAGCTTCAATTTTCATAGAAATGTGGATTTCAATTGAGACATGCTGAATACAAAGGGCTGAATAAATGAGTAATCGTTAAAATAAAATAATAGAACATTTTAATAAAATAATAGAACATTTTAATAAAATTTAATATTTTATATTTTTATATAATTTAATAATTAATATTTTTCTTAAACATGAACTTACCAAACACTGAATAACTGCATAAATTAATAAGCGTAATGCAAATAAACCTATTTTTCTTATTCTCCGAAAGCAAAATATTTTCTGTTGCACACACCAAACAAGTCAGTCCGAGACTGATGTGGAAATCAGCTGCTAAAATATTCCCTGCTAGTATTAGTGAAGAGAAATGGTGCGCCTGCACTCACGGTGCATAAGGGAAATGAATGCAACATGATGATAGTAATCAGTCATTAGCGAACATTGTAGTTCATTATCAATAACTATTTATAACAGGATATTGTAAAAATTAAGTTACGAAATTTTTATTAAAACGTTTCTCACAAGCCATTATATTGGCTGGGCCACAAAAATATTCACTGTGGGCCGTGAGTTTATCATGCTTGACCTACAGGGACTTCAGCTTTCCGTATCTGTTATTAGCAAGGAGAAGTAAAGGAATAAAAGGAAGAAAGAGGAGAAAAGAACAAGGCATGAAAGGAAAGGAATGAGAAAAATAAAGAGGAACTAAAAATATTGACCTCATAGAGTTATGTAATATGTTTGACAGCATTATATGCAATGCAAAAAGTTGTATATGATATCACTTGAAAAAAAATGATTCTTTAAATACTGTTAAAGTCCTCTGCATATTGAAAAACGCAAATCCAAGGAACAAGGAAAGCTTGCAGGAATACTTAAAAGCATTGCCTTGAAATAAACTGCAGCATCTCTCCCCCAGGATGAGTACAGGTGGCTCTTGTTGAGTGGCAGTGAAGACCTGGCTTTCTGGGACATTAAGCTCAAACATCTCCCCGCCCAAGACTGTGTCTTGTCTCATCAGCACCTTTCACAAATTGCAGAAGTCTAGGTTTGACTTTCCACTGAAGATGTTTCTCCCTGCAGCCTGAATCCCTCACAGGTTAGAAGCCTAGCCATCAGACGGTACAATAAGTATAGTCCCGTTGACAACAGCCCCTGCACTGCAATCGTGTGGGGTGGGTGAGCGGTGATTGTCTCGCTGCACATCGGAGCTGTTAGTTCTGGTTTGGTGTTCAGAAAGAGTATACGGATCAGGACATGGAGTCTTGCAATAAAGAGGAACTAATGAAGGTAATTAGGAAAGGACACCTGCCGGTGAGAAATTGCCACCTCAACATTGGCCAAAGCCGGCCATCACTCCCGATTGTCATTCACAACAATGGAGAGCTCTGAACTGTGAATGCAAGCAGTGATGGAAGGCAATAAAATGCGCAAACGAGTTTTCACATTGTCTAATAAAATTCTATGACTTTGTCGGTCTGTGTTGACACAGACCTGCAAGGACTAGAGGAGTAAATGTTGTAATGGGAAAGTAACTGTTTCCTTGGGTTTACACATTTCCTTTTATTTCTATGGTTCTACAATAGGTGCAAATTCTGGCTTCCTTATAAATGATCGTGAGGATAGCAGTCAATTTTGAAGTCAAATATCCTATTTCATGAAACATTTAAAGCCAAACAGGGCTATAAATGGGCAGCAAAAAATGCAACCCCAACATGTGGATTTGAATTTAAGGGTACGTGGAATCACCATGTTTGTCACAAATATAGCTCACAACTGTACACTTTAAGTAAACTTATAAACACAAGGTAGATACAGTCACAGAAGTTCCAGTTTTTAGTGACTGTTTTATATCTGTTCTAAAGATGTCATCTTGAAAGAGAATTAAAAGAGTGTTTAAGGGCCTAAGTTAGCCTCAGAAAATACCATTTTAAAAGTCTACTTCTGCCCTGGCCAATGTGGCTCAGTTGGTTGGGGCATTGTCCCATGCACCAAAGTGTCATGGTTCAATTCCTGGTCAGGGCACATACCCAGGTTGTGATTTTGATCCCCTGCAGGGATCTCTCTATGGGAGATAGCCTATCAATGTTTATCTCTCACATCAATCTTTTTTTCTCTCTCTCTCAAATCAATAAAAAAAACTCACATTAAAAGTCTACTTTTATTTTTTATAACTGCCAATTTATACTTAATAATCCCTTCACCTTTTTCACCTAGCCATACCCCACCCATTTGGCAGCCATCAATTTGTTTTCTGTATCTATAAGTTTGTTCCTGTTTTGTTTGTTTATTTACTTTGTGTGTTGTTTTTTTTAAGATTCCACCTATAAGTTAAATTATATATTTGTCTTCCTCTGAATTATTTCACTTATGACAATACCATTCTAGATCCATAGTCATGAGGATGTAAAGTGCAGCATAGGGAATATAGTCAATAATATTTTTAATAACTATGTATGGTGTCAGATGGATACTAGACTTACCAGGATAATCACTTTGTAAATTATATAAATATCTAATCATTATGTTGTATGCCTGAAACTAATGTATTATCGTGTGTCACTGTAATTTAAAATTTTTTTTAATTATAAGATAAATAAATAATAAAAGAATATATCTAAAGGAAGTCTACTTCAATTCACAAATGACTTTGGAAGATGCAACCTGGAAAGTGGAAATAGGAAATGAGAGTAAAAATTTACAAAGAAGACTGAGGTTTGTTGTAGTTATACTTGATGTTTGTTTGATTTTACATGCTCAGCATGTAAAAAATACAGAGTAACAAAAAAAAATTGTAAAGGAAAAGGAGGGAGGGAGAGGAGAAGGAAATTAGTTTTATATGCACCTAAGAGTTATGTGATCAAAAAAAAATGTTTAGTTCACTGCTCTACTCTCATTGGGTAGAACAGGGCAAGCATATAACAAATGTTTCTAACTATTTTTTGAATAAACAAAAATTCAACACATCAAATTCTGTCTTGCTGATTAGACAAGATGTTCATCTAAGTTCTTATTTTTAATGCGGCGTCAAAAGATATAGAATTGACAACTCTTTAAATACACATTGAAAACTCCACAAGCATGAACTCACAAATACGTATAGAGTACAGCAACCTAGTAATTTTCTATATTAAAGGGGAGAGGGGACATTATCTATTAGAACAATCACATATATATGTATATCTATGATTGTTTCATATATTATACTTTACTTGAAAAAGTCCTTTTTTGAGCTTTGCTTTATTTCTCTGAGATAGTAATTAAGTGTTACTTATTCTTGCTTCTTGCCTGTCTCATAAAGGATTGTAGAATTAAAGCTAGTAGCATATTTTGAATTGTTGGAAATAGATTAGCATAATAATCACTTTAGAAAGAAAAATTGAAAAATTGAGAGAAAAATCACACTCTAGAACGTGATGGCATCTGAGAATCAGATTTCATAGGGATTTAAATCTCATTAGCATTAGTTTTCAAAGCATTTAAGCCAATGGAACCATAGCTCACAAATAAATATAAATCAAGTGTGGAAGCTAAAATTACTTTCAATTTCATATTCTCCTTTGTTGCCAAAGTATGTTCAAAATCAAAGTATAAATTTATGGGATAGTTAAATCTCTCTTGCCTACACAGACCCCAAGTTCTTGAGTAAATTAAATATGTTGTAGAACAGCAGAATATTTTGTGTAGGATTTTTACAGACAATTTTAAAAAAACATTTGACAATTCAGATAACAAAAAACATATGACAAATGATCTTAAATAAAAATAAATATGATAGTACTATATCAAGACTGAATGCATATGATATATAGTGTATAATTTTCATTATGGTCGGAATTTATAAGTGAAAATTTTGGAAATTTACACACAGACTCTCATTAAGGGAGGTTAAGTGATGACAGATTCTTGGAAAGAAAGAACTGGCAGAGGTTCTCAGCCCAGCCCCCTTGCAGATTATTTAAAAAAAAAAAAAAAATGTGTTGTCCCCTGAGTTAGAGAAGAAAAGTAAGTCTCTTGACTTCACTCATAGCACTTAGGCAAATCTTTCAGCCTTCCTGAGGCCTCTCTTTGTGGGTTTCTTTCCAGTTTCTCTGAACAAGCAAATGAGCACTACATTATGCAGAAACTGAGAAATATGTATTCACTATTTTGGCCTAGAAGACAACTGCTGTGTGAGTGCTGACAGAAGACAGGTCAGGAATGTGAAAAGAATGTTCAACCTGGGCAGGGTGGAACCACACCAGAATAGCCTAGGGTGCAAATCCAATAGGATTTGCCTGCTCTCTACTTTTTGGCACCCGTGCCTTTGAAATGCAACACTCAAAGAAGCGGTAACTCTTTGTTCCTGTCCAGAGAGAAATTCCAAAATGGTGGCCATAGATATTCACACCAGCTGACAGAGTCCTTCCTCGTCTGATCCGGCTAAGGAGGTACTGCATGCATGTTTCTCCTCTACACCCAGGATGTGATCAGTGCTTCCCGTGAAAGCTTTAAAACTTCCTGGAATCACACATAAAAATAAATCTCACAAGAGTTTGTCTTCACTAGCATCCCAAAAAGCTCTTACGCAGGCACAAAAGTTATCTGTCTACAATAGAGCTCGGATCCTGTCACTCCCTATGTAAAAACCACAGGAGTACTTGGCATTCTTCTAGTATCTATAATACCTCATACATCTGGGCTTTTACACAGATTGTGTCTTCCACCTGAAACACCCTTCTCAGCCTTGTGACATCGTGGTGTGGAAGGCTTGACTATAGAGATTTCAGCCTTGTTAAGACTGAGCTATCACTGGACATCTGGGTGGAAGTTGAGGTAGTGGGCAGTGGAATAGATGATCTAGAGCTCACAGGAGAGGAGGGTCTAGGAGCTGCCTCTTAAGTCCATAGTTTCCTCTTGAGAATCATCAGAATGTCAATAGAAAAGGCCACGAAATTAAATGAATTTGCCTAGAAAAAGAGTGAATTTAGAGAACATAAAAGAGCCAAAGAGAAATACTAGAACTTGACAAAAGGCAGATCTAAGAGAAAGCACCAGTAAAAGGTGCAGAGAAAGTGGAGTTGAGAAGAAATAAAAGAACAGGCAGCTGCAATGTCCTAGGTCTGAATAAAAATGTGCTCCAAGAAGAGAAGGAATATCTGTTGTTGAATGAATGAAAAAATACCGAACACTGTATTTGGCAAGAGGTAGTGTTGATTTGTTATGGTTGGTAAGTATAATGTTTTGTTGTGCTTTGATGATATTTATGATCATAAAGTTGAGGTGATTTCAGCTATCCTGGTGGTGTAATTTTCCTCCATCAACTTTTAGCTCTGTGATCCTAGTGGGAAGGGTTGGACTGATGAATTTTAATCAGGATATGGACTTGGTTGGCAGAAAATTAGAATAGGTTATTTAAAATTTCTTGGGATCTCTAAAGATTCATAAAATGAAACTTTCATTATAAAATTTCAAATTTATTTTTAAACCAACTAGTTTTAATTTTGCAAATTAAGACTTTTTCTGGTTGCATGCAATAAATTGACATTGGTTCTCAATGGGGAGTGGGTCTTTAGTAATCTTGCATGGTTTTTAAATCACAAATAGTGGACTAGAAGTATGTAATGTCATGGCTTATTCTTGCAATATGTTTCACTTATATTTTATTTCCCTTTTCTAATTTTGATCCTTGAGATGTTTAAAAGAGTGGACTCTAGTAAGCTTTATGTCCTGACAGATTTGGCCAAGAGATATCCAAGATCAAAGTTAGAGTTACCATAAAAACTATTTTAAAACTAGACGAAAGCAAGGAATTTATGTATTATTAGAAATTATTTACCTCAGTAAATGATTCAAAGATTAACTGTTTCCCAAAACTCTGACAACTTATAGATGGTGGCATGTGTCTCTTTTTGTTTCATTTTAGGAAAATCTAAAATTAAAACCTACTTTAAATTCTAAAAATAAATGGTTTTAACGCCTGAAAATTTATTCAATCTCATTTTAACGCCAATATACATATTTCTAGACTTGTAAACATATTTGCATTCTTTTTGAATTTAAGTAGGGATAGATTTGTTAAAATCCAGTTCTCTGAACTATTCAGGAGAGTATCATCTGTCTTGATTTTTTTATAAATAATATGTAATTTTTAAAATAAAATACTATGGAATGTATTCTACTTGGGGGCAAGGTTCATTATTTACCTCTACTTCTTATGGAACATTAATCTTTCCACAGTGTCCACTCAGTGGACAAAAATAAATGGCTGTCATTTGCAGCGCGAAGCAATGTTTTAACTCTTGCTAAATTCGTTTAGTCATAATAAAGAAAACCAACTTGATTCCAAACATTACAAGTGACAAAAGATTTCACAGAGCACTTGTTTTGTATGTAGACTGCACCTGAAGTATCTGCTTTAATCTAAATGAAAAAGCCAGAATGAAGTCACAAGTTATTTACTGTTGCTTGTTCCTTGACATTTCTTAACAGGACATAACAAGCTGGTAAAGGGGGGAAGCTGGACAGACAGCCCACGTTACCCGAGCATCCAAGGAACCTCACTAGCATTCCTCTCATGGCGGCTGTAACAGCAGCACCTCAACAAGAAAAACAATGCCTTGCATTCGTATAGTGATTTCTCGTCTACAAAGTGCTTTTTCATATTGGGTTTGTTTCTTCCTAATGAGAGGGAAAGTTATACGGGGGATTTTATTCCCTCAAGAAGGCAGGAGACTTTTGGCAAGATTCTGAATCTTTCCTCTGTGGCCAATTAGTGACAATTCCACTTTTGCAAGACAGCCTTCTCCCTGTCCAATTTGACAAGGCAAAGTCAGAAGACTGGCACTGAATCCGATGCCAAGAGTAGTTCAAAATCACACCACCATCAAAATAGGAATTCAGATGCAAAATCCCAGGGCTTGCTTAGTCTGCTCCGGCCGCCATCGAGGCTGAAACACAATCAGAGTCGGCTTCTGAAAGAAGCAGGTTGGTGGCGGAGTAATTGGTGTAATGTTTCTGCAGAGGAAGTTTCTGATAAAGGCAGATTCACATAATTGTGTAATTATATGCATACTGATACATTTGTTTCAGCCTTGTCTGTAGCAGGAGAAAATGAGAAGAGACAATATTAATAAATGGACAGTTGGTTAACTAAACTATGGTATAATTATTAACTGGAACACCATGTAGGTGATCAGTAAAATACAATGGAATGCCACCTAGGGTAGGGTAGATCAGATAGTATAGGACCTAGAAGGCTCCAATGACAGAGAATTGAGACTTTTGTTCCAAAAGTGTGAATTAGAAAGCCACTGAAGATTTCTGAACATAGGGGAGTAAGAATTTGACTTACATCTTCAAATCATCACTCTGATGCAGTGCTGAAAAGACACGATGGCCCTGGCTGGTGTGGCTCAGTTGGTTGGGCATTGTCCTGTGCACCAAGAGGTCACTGGTTCAATTCCCAGTCAGGGTACATACCTGGGTTGAGAGCTTGATCCCCAGTAGGGAGCATGCGAGAGGCAGCAGGTGTCTCTCTCATTGGCGTTTCTCTCTCCCTCTCCCTCTCCTCTCTTCCTAAAAATTCAATTAAAAGAAATTTTAAAAAAGAAAACAAAAACAAAAGGCACTATGGCGGTTTATGAGAGAATAGGATGAGTGCCAGGGGAAGGTTGATGGTGGCTCAGAGTGGATGTTACCGGTAGTAGGAAAAGGTGCTGAAAGTCTATGAAGAGTGAAGGTCCAGAAATCAGGATTCTCTTCTATGTTGGATACTGGGTGCAAGAGAGAGTGCAGAGTCAAGGAGGACCCCAGGCTTTTACTAAATGGGTGTGAGCGTGCACACGTGGGCCAAAGCAGAAGAGAACGCATCCCTGAAATAACAGGGCAGTCGCTGAGTAATTGGTATACAGATTTTATTTTTATCTTTATACTTTTGTTTGGGATTATGCAAGAAACATGTGTTACTTCGGTAATTTAAAAGCTACTTAAAAAATGAACGGATGCCAATGAGAATGAGAAACAATTTGCACCAGTATATTTTTTATTTTATTTTATTTTATTTATTTATTTATTTTTGGTTACCACCTCTTGCTGCATGACAACCAAACCTCACAGAACAGCAAGCAACCACTCTGGAAGATGAAGCCATATCTGACTCCCCACCTGCCCAGTTTCAGGATTCAAAGCAAGTGGCATCTCTTTATCTGGGTCCTTTCTCACTGAAGGGAAGAATTTGCTGGGCCCTCCTACACAATGAACCTGAAGATTAACACCACGGAGTCAGCACACCTGCCAGCCAAACCACATGAGTAAACCTCCATCTGTGTGGTGAAATGACTCACTCTTATTAACCCTCAGAGTTAGCATGTTTGAGTCTACCTCCATTTTCAATTTTTATTTGCTGTTTATATATTCATGAGCCTTATGTCATATATACCTTTTTGGGGGGGATGGGAGGGAGTAAAGCACCTCAAATCCTTTTTTATACATGTGGGGTAAAATAAGTATATAAACACTTGGATGTTTTCTCTCCACCTCCCCCCACCTCATTCCAAATATATCTGCTCCCCTGCCTCCCTCCTTACTGCACAGTTGTTAGAGTCATGAGGAGAACCATGCAGCTGAGAAAAATATCCATGTAAATTTTAAAATTGCGGTGCCTGAGCTGTTTTGAGAAAAGATACAAACAACCCTAATACCCAAATAATACACTGAGCCCGGGAGCCATGTATGAACTTGGGCAGATACTTCCTCAGCAGACACACGCATGTGGCATGGGTGGACCTCTACATGGGAATCTCTTCATCCAGCACTGGAGATGAGTAAAACACAACTGTGACCTCACAATTGGGACACAGTGCACAGCAGGATGAACAAAACTGCCTTCAGGGCAGTGGGTCTTCTAGCCTTACATAGAAAGACTTCTGACATCTTGCATAAAACCAGATCCCTCTCCTTTCTTCAAACCTCCCTTCTCCAAGCAGCTGTGCTGAGAACCGAAACCTAACATTGTCACTGGTAATAAAACCTAACATTGTCACTGGTAGTAAAATGTAAAAAGAGCTGGCCAACCTTGATGGCTCTGAATGGTCGGAGGTATTAACTCAACCAGGTGACCTGGTTGAGATAGTGGTGGTTGAGGCAACTTTAATTTGTTAATCATATATAAATGTAAATTCTTGTTGATTTTCTGTTGTTGGAACTTCCCGCCTAAGAGATGTCTTTGTTTCAGAATCTCAATAAAAGGAATGGAAAAAGGCCAGAGAGGGGTTAGTCTTCCCACTAGAGGTGGACTTCCCACCTGGCCCCCATTTTCCCAAATTAACTCTTTTCCAGTCTCTCTCTTCATTTTAGTGTGCGGCCTTCTCCAGAAACTGGACCCTGAGTGGGCCCTGAACCACGCAGGTCGTGTTAAGGGTTCCCACACAGCTGCTCTGTCACTTTTTGTTCTTCAACATTTGCGTGCCTAGCACCCAACGGATCATTGCTGATTCTGGGCTGTGCCTCTTTCCGGCTACTTCTGAAGGGAACCTCTGCATTTCTAGCTCCTCTCCTGGCAAATATTCCAACCCTTGGGAGTTAGGCACGCAGCCTGTGCATGCACTAAGCATGTGGCTTTCTGCATATGTCTGCACATCATTTTTCAGGAAACTCTATTTCACACTACACCAGCTTGATGAGTAGCTATTGTTCACACCTACTGAGAAATAACTCCATGTGAGAATAATACCTTTGCAACTTTGAAATGTCCTCAGACAGACTTCTCATCTCCAGGCCATCAACCTGCTGTGAACTCTCATCTTGACTTTTCACACTTACAGGCAATAATCGTGCAACATACTGTCAAACAATATGAAGGTTTGAGGAAAAGAGAAGGAGTGGAAAAATTAAATGGAAGCAAAATAGCTTTCTAGGTTGGTGTAATTTTCAACAATTAAAAAATAATCCACCACCCATGCAAGTATATTCGTAGTTGGGTTATCAACTTAAAATTTCTGCGCTGTGTTTTCATTTCCGACGTCGTAAACAGCCTTTTTGTTGAAGACTGGTAGATGAACTCTGCCTTTGAAGTTCCTGTCCTCAATATGTTTTCTACTGACAGAAAGTGTTTCTGGTCAAAAATTATCTTTAAGCCAGCAATATTATAATACTGGAGCAATTGAAGGCTCGCTGTGGGTGTGGTTCCAATGAACTAAATTTTCTCTTTGAGAATTAAATAGAAATAATTTTACCAATCCTGTTTGTTGAAAATCCAGCACAGTGTAGGCATTAAATCAATTATGTGTTATAGAAATAAATAAAATAACCACCTCTTTTTGTTCCACAAATAATTGTTGAGCCCCTAAGATAAGCCCCTCAGACTGTGCTGGGCTCCAGATTCAAAGGTGAGTCTCATGAGGATCTGGACCTAATAGAAACTCTCGAATGCTCAGAAGAGCTGGCCTGTTCATTAGACTTTCTCTAATTCAGCAGGTACATTTCTCAGCAATGGTGGAAATACATAAACCAAACTTCTCGTTAGTTTTTTAGTTAACTAGAGAGTCCAATTAAGTGGAAACCAGTGCACTTGGGCTCTTAATTCTTTCAGTTAATATTGAACTAGTGAAACATCTGGAACTCAGTTCAACTGGACAAAAGGATTGATTGATTGATTGATTACCATGGACTCTGCACCGTTTTAGGCATGATACAAAGATGAGAAGACATGCCAAGGAGGGAGAAGGACAGGTTAATGACACCCCACCCAAGACAGAAAAACGGGCCAGTCCCAATTACTTACAATTCAGAATATTAAGAGAAATAACAGAAGAATATACAAGATATGGGAATTGATCATGGAAGTTAGAGAAAGAAATGGGGGAAAGGAGAACGCATATGTAGATACAAATTTAGAAGTCCTGAATGAGTACTGATCCAGGACACCTTCTAGAAGTTGCTTTTGAAATTCCCAGGATCAGCTTGTTTCCTCTTGATATGTCTCTCTGCCAAAAGGTAGTAGAGGGAAAATCTGATAAATCAAGTTGAGTAATTTTATTCTGTTTACGAATTGCCATGACTACACAACTTTACTCCCTGGTTTACAAGCTGCTTTTTATGCAAATCATAGTTTGGATCTGAAACTAAAAGAATTGTATATGTGTTTATATTAGGGATATATGCTATTACACAGATAACATGAATATAATATGAATATATTTGACTTTGTTGTCAAATATTTAAATAATTATTAATGTCAAATGTTAATTTGACTAATTTCACTTTATAACTTAGAATATGTACTGGAAGTTCAAGCCATATGGAAACATATGAGCCCTGGGAAATTTGTGTGAACCAATGAATGTGATATGCTCATAACACAACCACCACACAACTTGCTTCTAGAAAAGGCATTTATTGCTTGGTTGGTTGGGTGTTGTTTTTATGTTCTTTTTTTCAAATTTCTGAAAAGGAGTGGCAGGTGTTTTTTTTCCAACTTAGCTTGGGAAAACGCTTTAAACTACTTTACGATAAAAAAATAGACATCTGTCTTAGGAAAATGAAACTGAAGGTAAAAGGACCAAATTTTCCATGAAAAGGAAAACAAATTTCATAACAGTAAGTACTTTGAGAGATTGCATAAAATAGTCATAATCTATTTTACAGTGTTTAAAAATTCTTTTTAAAGCTCAGCATGTAAACTGTTTTATCTGTGAGAAATTTTCAAATGAATTCTGAACATCAGAATGGAAAGTGAGCAGAAACCATGATGTCATTTGCCTGTTGCTTCTCCGTTAGTATGGCTAGCCTCAAGTGCAGCCAGCCAGCCAAGAAGTGCCAGGCGTCTAAGACATACCTATCAATTGGCTAATAAATTCTTTGACCAAGTTCACCAGCAGTTACATCTTATCTAATAAAAGAGGAATATGCAAATTGATCATACCTCTGCTATACCCACGAGCCACATCCACCAGGCAATCAGAGCGAGTATGCAAATTAACCCAACCAAGATGGCTGTAGCCACAGAGAGCATGAGAGAGGCTTGGGTTTCCCAGGCAATGGAAGAAACCAAGCTTTCCACCTGCCCTTGCTGGCCTAAGCCTCCACTCAAGGCTACAAAGTTTTAATTTTAGAAGGTAAATAAATCCCAGATACCAGGGCCTCCACTTGGGTAGCTGGGAACCATGGCTGGCCTGCAAACCACCACAGGCCCCTCGTCCAGACCACCTCATGCCCCAAGAGAACCCTCATCCTGATTCGGGACACCCTTCAGGGCAAACCAGCTGGCCCCCACTCATGCACCAGGACTCTATCCTATCTAATAAAAGAGTAATTTGCAGATTGACCATCACTCCAACACACAAGATCAAGATAGCTGCCCCTATGTGGTCAAACATCCTGCCCCCATGTGGACACAAGAGGGCCACCACAAGATGGCCAGCAGGGGAGGGCAGTTGGGAGGGACCAGGCTAGCAAAGGAGGGAAGTTGGGGGTAAACAGGCTGGCATGGGAGTGGTTAGGGGTGATCAGGCTGGCAGGCAGAAGTGGTTAGGGGCAATCAGGAAGGCAGGAAGGCAAGCAGTTGGAAGCCAGCAGTCCTAGATTGTGAGAAGGATGTCCAACTGCTGGTTTAGGCCCAATCGAGGGGTCCCAGATTGGAGAGGGTGCAGGGTGGGCTGAGGGACACCACTACCCCCCCAACCCATGCAAGAATTTTGTGCACCAGTCCTCTAGTCCTTTAATAAAACAAAAAATGAAAGCATTCCTATTAGAAATAGCAGGAGACATTGAGTATTTCAGGAAACAAATTATTCTAAACAGTCTATTCTGGCCCTTAAATCTATTGACCTCAAAGACATGAAGAAAATAATTATGAGACAAATCTTCTTAAGATTACCAGTGCTCCCCTATTAGTCCTTCAATTTTTCCCAAAGGAGACACAAAGAAAGGTTTTCAATGAAAAGATTTTGAGAACTCATAGTGGGTCAGGAAGAAGTAGAGGGAGATGTCATCTGATTTGGGCTTCTGAATTGCTGATTGACAATTGATTATTGTGATAAAGCTTGTCCTCAGAGCAGGAAGTAAGCATGGCCACATTTTACAATCTAAAACATGTGGCCACATCATTTTGATTTAACAGATAGTTTCTTGGATTAGTATATGTTTTCTGATCTTTCTATCTTTTTAGAGAAGACACACTAACCAGTGGTTCTCAACCTTCCTAATGCCGCGATGCTTTAATACAGTTCTTTATGTTGTGGTGACCCCCCAACCATAAAATTATTTTCCTTGCCACTTCATAACTGTAATTTTGCTACTGTTATGAATCGTAATGTAAATATCTGTGTTTTCTGATGGTCTTAGGTGACCCTGCTAGCGGTTCTCAACCTGCCACCACTACACAGCAAGAAAGGTTTCTCAGTAAACACCTATTAACTAAAAGTTTTCTGGATTATTTTATAAATTTGTTTAAAATAAACTTGATCAACCTTTGTAAAAGCTGAATATTAGAAAAGAGAGAACCAGTTATTTGGAAAACAAGAAATTCCTTTTCTCTCTCCATTCTGTTATTTCATCTCTCCTTGCCCTTCCTTTTATTCTGATTGATTATCAAACCTACTCCTTTGTCACAGGGCACAAATTTAACAGAATTACTGTGTTACACACTACTCCTGGTAATTCGACTCATATCTGTAGTGTTTTTCCCTTTATCCATTCCCATGAATGATAAAGGCAAATATCAATGATTCTGAAATTTTTTTTTCACCATTAATTAAATAACTTGCTCATAAGGGACACACTTCCCGCTAACATTTAGTACATCATTACCAGAGTTCAAAACAATGCCAGGTGGCAATCTGACTTTTAAAGACATCTAGTTTATCTATCAGAACTGAGCTGAAGAAACAAGTTGACACTATCAAACGATGCTTTCAAATGAAGGAGGCAAAACTTTGCAACCTCTATCTTTGGCATCCCTGACTCCTTAAAGATGCCAATTACTATGGAACTACAGATCTAAAAGATAAACATACAGCACTGGGCAAGTAGCAGTCTCAAGAAGGGACCACCCAGAAACTTAAGTCCACTCAGATGTATTGTATCTTTACCTCAGATGAAAGCACTATTTTTTCCTCTGTTTTGCAGTCTCAGAGCCTGTTTTGGGATATTGGAGCAGAATTATTTCAATATTCAGGGAGCAATATACACCTGCCAACATGGATGGCATCTGTCTCATAGTGGTGCATGTGTCTTTCAGGTCTTTGCTGAAATGCTGCCTTTTCATTTATCTGAAACAGTGGCTTTAGGAGACATGGATTGGAGCACATACTATTCTTTGAATGATTACACTGTAGAACTATTGGAGATTTCAAAAGCTGTGGATTAAGTGCTTAACTTCAACAGATAATCCTGGGGAGTTCTACAAAAATCTTTCATGTTCTTGATAAATATCTTTGCTAGAAAGCAAGATTCCATTCTCCAAGTTCATTGAGCAACCCCTCCGACTAAATGGACTTCCTGAATATACAGAAAAACATGAACATTCTAAAGAAATATTACTCATCCAAAGAATCAAACTTCTTAAATCCAGAAGGCACATGAAGTATTTTATGGCTTCAACACTTATAAAGACCACACATTTATGTATCCATGTGGAGTGCTTATAAGTATGCCTGCTTTAATATCTGTGAGATCCCATACCAACATTAGCAGATATCAATCTCAAAGTGTGCCAGTTCTGTTGCTGGCCTATTTCCTTATAATAACTCATGACTTCCATGTGCCATTACCCATCAGCCATCACCCTTCTTTAGATCATTTTACATTTCTCAAAACTACTGGAAACAGGGTGATAATTTCATGTTCAAAAGAGCTAGGAGAGCTAACCATGATGCAAGGTTTCAAAACTACTTTTCACAAGATGGAGATACGGCACATAGGATGCACCCAATGCACCATTTTTCTTGGTAAACACAATGTGTTCGTGATTTTTAAAGCCCATGTAACAAGCCAACCAACAAACAAGTGATCCCAAAGGAATAAAAAATATTTTTTTTAAAGGTGAACTTACCATCTTATTCTAGTAGGGAACAAAAGATGGACATAAGTTGTCATCTTCCTCAATAAAAACCCTGCCTTAGAAAAGTTAATTACAAGACCCCACTGAGTCTGGTGTGTGGAGGGGTAATGAAAACATTTACTGGAGAATTACAGTACAGTACCCAGTGCTCACAAACAGAATGAATAATTGAAATCCAGTGCTTTTGTGCCTCACTGAAAAAAAAACCACAATATTTCATGGCACATAAATTTACTCAGCTTATTTGCATTAAGGTTGAATGATCAAAGCACTGTCCATAAGAAAATGGTGATGGTACCTTGATTTAAATGTGATGAGCATTCATAAATATTCTTAGGCAGCAAGATGTACCTACATTTAATCAGCACTTATTAAAATTTTATTCCCTATAGTTATTCAACAGGATCTGTGGTATAAAAACATAATTACAAAAATCAGATTTGAGCTCATTTGACAACAGAAGGGTTTTATGGTGACCTATCTCCAAATGTTCCTATTTGTAATTAAATGCAGCGATCAGCAGTAAGGATTTTGAAGCTGTTTTAGTAGTTCCGCTATTCTGCTTAACATGTGGCACCCGTAATAATTAAAATGATACTAACACATGCACAATTTTATGGCCCTTATGGTGCAACCCATTATGCCAAATAAGGGCCTCTGTTTTCACAGCATACTGCACATGGTCTCATTACACCCACTTTTCTTTTCCTGTCTTCACACTAACAACTGTTAAAGTGAATCAACACACGAAACGTACTATAACAGCTTAGTGTTTATGATATGTGTGCTGTTAGTCAGTGAACAGGAAAATCTAAACATTTACTGTTTATGTAAAGAATAGCGTTAGTGTTAGCGAATTGCTCGGGTCTGCTTACTTTATTATCTAGATCACAAACGTAATGATGGGTTTCAATGGCATCTATATTTTTGCTTTGTTTTGTTTTTCAATGCAGATGTCTATAAAAACCGGAAGAATTTGGCATTTACATATCTTAGAATACATCTTCTCAACCATGAGATAATTTAGGAAATCACTTAAAAAGAGATAGATGAGTCAGTATATGTCATTTGTTTAGAAAAAAAAAAAGGAAAGAAAAAGGAGAAGAGTGAAAGATTTAAAGGTTTTGGAGATGGTTTCCCCCAAAATGTACCAAGGCTGGATCTGGTTTATCGAAGGTGTGAAAAGCAATAAACCATTTTTATGTGGTACCACACTAAAATTTACAAGAAACTGGGAATTTGAGATGAGTGCCATTTTATCATGAATAATTTTGTAATTAAGAAGCTCCTCGAAGACTTCCTACACTCATTTTATAGTCATCAGTTCCGAATGGCGTTCAGTCTTTTTGTTCTGGGACACCGTCCAAAGTAGTTCCCATCGGTAGAACACCAACGGATCGGGGAAGATCTCAGGCCTGCATCTTACATTGCCATTTTTTTTTTTTTAACATTGAAGGAAACTTTTTTTTAACATATAAAGAATAATCATTCTTCTTCTTCTTCTTCTTCTTCTTCTTCTTCTTCTTCTTCTTCTTCTTCTTCTTTTTCTTCTTCCTCTTCTTCTTTCCTTCTTCTTGAGTCAAATTCAATTCTGTCCATTTAGGAATGTTGCCATATTGGCGCTAACCAAGGGTAAGCTGAGCTGAGTAGGCCTTGAATGTTAACGGTTTAATAGCACTATTGGTTGCAAAGATACAAAAGAAAAATGCTCACAGATTGCAGCCTTCACATGGTTTGGCTTCAAGATCTCATCAACAGTGTGACGTCGACCGGTAGAGAACCATGTGGATGCTGTACGAGGACCATGCGCTCGTTACAGAACTGTGAAAATTTGTGGGACCGCAAAATAAAAATCATCAGCCAGGAAAAAAAAAAAAAAAGAGAGAGAGAGAGAGAGATGAGAAGTGGTAGGGAGAAAGCAGCTTGAAAAAGACCTAACACATTCTTCTATACAAGCTCCTTTGTAGGAAGACTAGGAACATTTAATATTATGTAAATATCACCACAGGTCCAACAAATCTGTCACAACCATAGCTACCCCAAGCTCAGCGTGTCACAGACACCAACTGGGAGAGATTTCACTGTAGTCAGGATGCTTACAAAAACAAAAACAGAACCCACCCTGTTGAACAAATAAAGAAGCCGTAAAGCTTTCCATCTGAACTTAACGAAAGTTGCATTTGGTGGCCCCCATTTTTTGATTAAAGTAAGTGTCTGTCATCAGCAGTAGTATTTACTACACTATGATAAAAAACAAACAAACAAACAAATAACCCCACTTTGTTTGTTTCTTACTGCAAATGAATTAAATTAGAAGCCATTAGGAGGGCTCGCTGTTTCTATCCTTGTTTCAGCAGTGGTAGTATTTGAAGTTTCCTGCGGTAAGTTCATTACTCGTATTTTGTCCAGAATTAGTGAAGCGTGCTGAAAATTGCTAATGACAGATGTTTCTCCACTCTGTCACACTTCTTGTATCATTTGATTTGGAAAGCAACATACGGTGTTCTGGTCTATCAGTATGTCACAGACTGTCTGTAAACAGCTGGTCATAACTCAGTTCAGTGAAAACCATTACTTTCCAATGAAGGGCTGGACACCCTCCAAATTGCATTTTGGCATGGCCTCGGCTGCATAATGCACAAAGTTCCTCTGTTCTGAGGTTACCTAAGGAAGATTTCTCACTTCCCCCGCTTGTTTTTGTGTTTCAGAAAATAAGAGTGTTTTCCCAGCAGCGATAGAAAAATCAAGAGAATATGAAATAAACCATTATTCTAATGATTTTATCAAGCGCCTCCAAAAAAATAATAATCTGTGAATGGTGTGATGCAAAAGAAAACAACCCAAAACCCATCCAAAATTTGTATCATACCCTTTCTAGTTACGACTCCATTTGAAAGGAGTATGCATCAGTAGGGTCAAGACCGCTAAGTGGGCATATTTAAATGTTCCCTATAAAACAGCTGTGGCGTGTGAGCATGACCACGTGGCTATTCCATGATGTCTGGGCACAGTGAGGAGTGCTAAAGTCATCCCCGTCATTTATATGATGGTGAAATTCAAAGAAATTTGTCCTGTTTTGTTTTTGTTTTTTTTTCTGAATCTCATCAAGCCAAAAACCAAATATAAAAATAATATAAGACTATTTTTCATACACACTATTTTTCACACGACATTTTAAAATATATTGATAGTTCCATTAACAATGCCACGTTATTTGAATCGTCATCATATATTGACTACCAAAGACTTGTTAGCATCACCTTTCAGAAGGACTGGAATTTTGTTTCCCCCCTAGCAATAAAATCTCACACTGAAAACCTCTGGATAGAGAAGAGATCACTGGAGACATTAACTATCTATAAAGCCACCAGCATTTCCAGACCCACAGAGCTTGCTTATACATATGAAGGCCTTACCAAAAGGAAGTGATCCCATTTCGGGGACTGGATGATAAGTGTTCATCTCAGCTTAGCATCCTTTCAATCAAATATCAAGGACTTGCATGTGCCAGATAATTGCTGGAGCTATTTGTTGTGGGACGCTTTTCTCTACATGAGGGCAGAGACTTATGAACACTGAACTCGAAAAGCATTCTTTCTCCACCTGGCAAACCACCTCTCCTTCCAGATCCGGGTCCCACACCACCTCTCTGAGCCTTTCCTAACTCCCCAAGGCACAGCTGGCTTATACCCAGGCCTTCCCCATACACTCCCAGAAACTCTACTGGAGCATTACAGATAGCGGGCCGCCTGAGCCCAGGAGTGAGAGTAATTCGTTTCGTGAGAGGATCAAGGGAGAATTCTGAGGACGTGATGCTTTGTCTTAAAAGGGTATCCCACATGTTCAATGAATACAACATTTTAGAATATTCTGATTAAGAGATGTGTCCTCATTTAGTAAAAAAAAAAAAAAAGCAACACTCTTTGCAGGTCAAATGTCACGAGAGAAGAAGACGATTGCATAAGAAAACTCCAAGAAATAAAAACTATATACATTGGTACATTGGGAAAAGTCTTTTTAAAACAAGATAGTGTACCTGGATCTAATTTTTTCTCATCTTCTTTTAGGCGGGGGATTTAACAGGCACCCTCCTCATCGTAAATGAAATCGATAGACCCTGTGTATAAAAGAATGAAGGATTAGACAATGGGCCAAAGATAATTTTTAAATGAAAACACAAATACTTTAAAAGTCATATAACTCATTACACTATTGACTATAACTGGTTTCCCAAAATATTGGTATTTTAAGGCAATACTTCAGAATGAGGTATTTCTGTGTGATTCTTAACATGAGATTATTCCTGAAAATTACTTTATATTGGTCTTGCTTATATTAATAAAAAGAAGAAAAGCTGCCTTCCTGTGAGAAGTGTCCAACTTCTTGAATAGGCTCCTTCCAATTGCTATATTCTAAGTCCGTTTACCTGCCCAATTGAACTACGCTCAGCCACAGAAGAGTATTATCACCTGTAATAAGTAGCAGACGGGACTCAAAGGGGCATTCCTCTCTGCCAGCTGCAGAGGGTTTTACCTTTTTAAGGTAAGCCAAGAAAACAGGTGATTGATTCCCCTGAGCTGCTCACAGTTGATGAAAGAAATTTAGAGAGAGAAATGTCTTCAGTACTGTTAGCTTTTCCCCCAAGTCTCTCTTCTCTCCTTCCTTTTTGGGATATTTACCTCTGTTTATGATGAATCCCCTTCCATGGCTCACCTCTCACTCCTTTGCCTCTGCTAGCACACTTAGTGAAGGGCTATTGCTTTTCCATCGCAGAGAAATACTCTCACATATCATTAAAAGGGCCTATTCATTTTTCCAAAAGGAAGTACAGGAATCTATGTAGAATGATTGTGCCAGGTGACGATAATATAAAATAAGGGTTTTTGCATGAATATTACAAAGAGAATTGTCTTTGTTTTTGCTGTTATATTTGCTGTTATGTTGATGATGGCTTTTTATTCTTCATTTTTACCTTCCGTGGATAGTCTTTTTCCCCCCTCACTGTAAGTTGTGCTACTTCTAAATGTGAACTATGGCTCCTAGAGCAGATGGGTGAGAAGAGAAATAATTTCCACCCTATAACTTGCTAGAAGAGCTCAGTGCTTTGCCAGTTGGCTGGGAGTTTCTGTTCTCAAATACAAAATACACAGATTCTCAAAGCTTGGTCCTCTATGTGGTTCTTACTTGAGTCTCTTGAAATCTCAATGGGGCCAAAAATTATTCATTGAATTTTTGACTAATGAAAATTGCAAGTTATGGCCAACATCCTATTGATAGTCCCCTGTTGTACTTATGATCAAAACCTGGGCCAGAAAAACAAATGATACCATTTCTGTTCAATATATTCCCAAAAAACTAAGGTGGACATTTTTCCTCAACGAACACAATTCTTTTTAACCATTGCAGGAAAGAAATGCTTTGCAACAATACTCAACTAGAGCTTTTAAGGAGACAGCAAAGCAAGGAGACATAAAATATTACTTTAGTATACCCAGTATGTAAAATTATAGTGGCATACTGGCTCCTCCCAGTTTGTGGACAGGAAGACAAACCAATGCAAATTATCCATGATGAAGCAACTTAACAATTTTATCCCATTTGACTCAATTCCATTGAACAAATATTTATTGAATGTCTACTAGGTGCAAAACTCTTTGCAAAGCATTAAGAGAAAATAAAGGTAAATATATTTCCAAGTGTGAAAGAATGTTCTAAGGCCAATGGAAATAACTGTAGAAATAATTAGACTACGAGACAGTATTATAAAGTGCTTTACATCTGTGTGTACATGTATAAAATATCTCTAAAAGTGGTTATGCATTTTATAATTTTCAATTTAGGTACCTAGATCCCCCTTTTCCACCAAAACAAGACAAAATCCTTAACTCCCTGTGATTAGATTACAAATAGCTTTTGATTATCTGGGCCCTGATTAATAGTGTGCCTATATAATTTATCATCCAAACAAGGACACTTTGAGAGTGAAAATGATGCTATTAATAATCATGCCAAGTCAATAGGAATAAACTGGGATTGTCTCAGGCAAATAGGACATATGGTCATCCTATTGATTACCTAATCTTAGTATTACTAAGACAATATCACTCTCATTTTTCTGCTTCTTCCTGTTACCTGCCTTCAGTAGACGATTTATAGCATTCCATGAGAGACACGCCGGGAACAAAATGAGACTGTATCAGATCCATCAGTTTTACATGAAAAAAACGACTGAATGAAAATTACTTAAAAAACACCTAATGGATCAGGTGCTAATGATACAAAGATATGAACAAATAAATTCCTGTCCATATTTTGCTTTAAAAAAAATTGGAAGAGCTTACCGGGTATATGTATTTATAACAATTTTAAATATTTTAAATTATTTTAATTTTTTTATTTTATCATTAAAGTATATTTTAATTATTATAAAGTATTTTTACAAATAGATGTTTTAAAAACACTGAAGTGCATATGGTAAAATACAAAGAAAAGGGAGCAGTGAAATTATTCTTCTGCAAATGACTTTAATTCCATTTTCCGGTTCATGAGTCATGATAAATTCCTCCAGAATGTCCCTTACTCCTTCCTGCCTCCTTTACACTTCCTCTTTTAATTTTCGTTTCCAAATCCAACATAAAGATTATGGATAGAGAAGTGAAATAAGCTATGCAGTCAAGATTATAAGGACATGGTAAGGGTTTGTGGGAAAGGAAGTCAACCATGAAATCCACATTAAAATGGCAAATATGTGTGTGTGTGTGTGTGTGTGTGTGTGTGTGTGCACCATGAGCAAAATCAAATTGAAAATAAGCACCAAATCCAGTTCCTTAGGAAATCCTTAAGGATGATATGTAAGGAAGGAAACTGTTCTATCAAAAACAGAAGCAGAAAGGTGATGTTCTATGCAGGCAACAAGTCATGGGAGCAGGAAGGAGCACAGGTGACAAACTCAAATGCCTACAGGAATGGGCAGGTGAGGTGAATGGGCAACATGTGCCAGGCACAAGGTGGGCAGGAACCACTGTGGAATGGTGTGGACTCTGGCGAATTGCAGACTTGTGGTCTAGCTAAAGGTGACAGCAGCTACTCAGCAACAGCCAATTATTATGTGAAACTGTAAAACCAGTTATGCCAAACACTAAAAAAAAAAAATAATAAATAAATAAATAAATAAAATAACCAAGAAGAAAAAAAATGTTTACTACCCTGTTTCCCCGAAAACAAGACAGTGTCTTATATTAATTTTTGCTCCCAAAGATGCGCTAGGTGTTATTTTCAGGGGATGTCTTATTTTTCCATGAAGAAGAATATGGTACACATTTATTGTTAAATGAAAATAAAGGAAATTTATTACCTGTATCCGGTACTGTAGTACGATAGTTGTCAACACAAACCAGACAAACTGTGAATCCTACAGTATCAAGAATTTACTCATTTATTCAATGACAATCATGTCATGATCTTCTGGAACATCATCATAACAATCCAATTCCTGAATTTCCTGGTGAATTTCTTGTGACTCCATTTCTTTCAGAATCAGTGGACCAAATCTCTCATGTTTAGCAATAGCATTCTGAGACAGAGCCTAGGGGGGCCTTATTTTTGGGGGATGCCTTATATTTCACTCAGAAGGAAACCTGTCTTATTTTCGGAGGGTGTCTTATTTTCGGGGAAACACGGTAGCACATGGCTGCAGAAAACCATAGGGGTTTTCCTCCCATTTCCAGGCATATTTGCTTTTGCCTTACAACTGATCCTTTCAAAAAGAAAACCTCTTAAGAGGATTGTTTGTGTGTGATATGAAAGCTTTGGAATAATTTAAACATATAAAATAAATATTCATTATGTATTTTAAAATAAAAATTCTATCATTTAAGTGTGAAAAATTGCCATATGAATAATTATATTCAAGTCAAATGGTACCTAAAAGTCAAGTTTACTTCAAGGATTCTGCAATTCAATGATTTTTTTTTCTCTGCTCAGCTTTCTGTTAGCAAAAGCCATTTCATTCATTCAACAAACATTTATGAAGCACCCTATGGGCTAGGCTCTATTCTAGGTGTTGGGGGAACAATAAGACAGATGAAACTCCTTGCCTTCATGGAACTTACATTCTAGTGGTGAAGATAGCCAATAATTAAACTTAAAAAGCAAATTATTCCACACACATAGGATAGGAATATATGAAACATTGGAATTCCTGGTCAGGGCACATATCTAGGTTATAGATTTGATCCCTGGTTGGGCCTGTACAGGGGACAACTGATGGGTATTTCTCTCTCAAATCAATGTCTCTCTCTACCTCTCTTTGTTTCCCTCTCTAAAATCAATAAAAACGTATCCTCGGGTGAGGATTAAAAAAAAGAAGAAGAAGAAGAATGATATTAACAACAATATCTTTAATAATATAATGTCAACTATGTAAAAATTATTTATACATTTGTTTATTCATAACATGGAAAAATATATTAAAATATTAGTATTATCTTTAGCTATTGGAATAATGGAAGATTTTTGTTTTCTAATTTTTTTATAATTTTCAATATTTCTAGATTATATTACTAAGACAAACAGTAAACAGAATCTACAATATAAAACATTATTTAATTAGTAAGTAAGTAATTAAAAAGTAATTTTTTCCAGTGTAGCATTTTCAAGTGCAGAAACATAATTAGGAAAAATAACCCTCTCACACCAAAGCTGAATCTTACTTATTTTTCTTGAACATATAATCTCAGACATATATTTTTTACTAGCACAGGCATCATAACCCACCAAATATGAATAAGAAAAGCCTTCAGTGTAACAAAGTTACTTCTCTGAAATTAGGTGATGATGACTTTGGTGAAAACCTACAGATCTGCCAACATAACCTCCTCTCCATTTGTCATTCAGCTAGCTACTCTTTCAAAGCACTGTTTTTACCCTAAGGGCCAATATCATTTTAATAAGGAAAATATGCAGATGAATTTTATGATTTTCCTGCTTTCTTCTACTTCCTGAAAGTCAAGCCAAGCAATGCCAACGTTCTACTGTTTAGGGGTATATGCCGATTGCCCTCATCAAAATCAATATTTTAGACTCTGCCTGGCCATGGAGAAAACTGCTTGTCCAAAGGAAGGCATGAAACCAGGAGTTAACAGAGATTCTCATTCAGGAAAGAATTGTCACCATTTTTTCTGTGCTCCGGCCAGAACAACATATGGCAGCCCAGCTGACAAATATAATCTTTTCCTCTTTTTTCCCCATTTCACATGCACATTTCATTTGTGGAATATTAAAACTTCACACAAAGTGCCTGTTAACCCCTTGGCACCACAGCATCCCTCGCCTGGGATGTGCTATTTCCCAGAATCCTCCCGTCCAGCTGTGAAAAGGTTAAGGCCAATAGAGAACCGGTGGTCAGGGGCCTTCTGCCGCCATCGAAAAGGGATATACTCTCAGCTCTTCCATGCAAAGTTGTCTTTGTGTTAGAAAATGTATAGCTTCCTGCTTCATTATAAACTGCCCTGTTCCCCGACATCCCAGAGCCTGAACCAGAGGTATTTTCAGAAGCCGCTGTACTCACATCCTGCTGTCCGTGGAGGCCCCAGGCAGGCCCACTCTCCACTCCACCAGCACACTGCTTGCCCCGTCCTAAAGGAAGAAAGCATGCACACGTGATTCAACTAGAAAAGACCACTTTGTTCAGTTCTCTGCCACCCTCCCCAGACTTAGGTATTGGTTCAGGTTTACATATCTTTGCTGATAAGAGGCAGTACAGGAGGCCTGCTCACACTCGCCTGCTTTATCCTGCAGAGCCCCCTGTAATCCCAGGCAGCCCAAACGCACTTCCAACGAGGTGTGTCAATGTATGATTTTCCTTTCCATTCACTCTTTCACATTTTGGTTTTTATTTAGGAAAATTGCCTAGCATAAAATAAGGCACTCAACATATATTTGTTTATAAATGTCAAACATACAGAAAAGCAAAAAAATTTTTAAAGATATATAACATATACCAATGGATTCATCACTGAGATTAAGCAGATGATACCATCTTGCCATATTCACATCAAACGATTCTCTTTAATATATATATATATATATATATATATATATATATATATATATATATGTAATGTTTCAGAAGCATCTGACCCCACACCACCTTCCTTCTCCCCCAGGTCAACCATTACCCTGAAATATGTGTGCATTATTCTTTTGCAATATTAGTGTCCTAATACACATTCATGTAACCATAAAACGTCCATATACTAGTGGTTTGTCTCTTTCATATTTTCTACGAATAGTATCATGCCCATACGTTTACTTATGTTTTGCACTTAACATCATGCTTCTTTGTGCAATTGTTCATGTTGCTATCTGCAGATCTAGGTTACAGTTTTAGTTACTGTAAATTTTCCTATAATTTCAATAAATAAAAGTTTACACATTCCCCTAATAAGGGAGCAGTAAATTATCCCATGGTTTTGCTATTATAAACAATCCTGCTTGGAACATCCTCAGTCATGTCTCCTTATATTACACAGGCCATATATTCTCTCCAGGGTGGGCATCAGGAAGTAGAACTGCTCAGGCCTAGACTCCCAACACCATCAGCTTTGTAAGTCTGACAAACTGTCTTCCAACGCAATTGTATCAGTTCTTGTTTTCACCATCAACAATAAAAGTTCCTGTTTCCCCACCTTCTTGCCAACATTTGGTGCCATCACACTTCATAACTGGCAAAAATGGTATGTAGGTGGTAGCTCTTTGTTGATTTAGTGCTCAGCTCCCTAATTATTGGTGAAGTAGAGCAGCTTCTTATGCTTATTAGACATTTGTTTTCTCTTCTTTAGAAATTGTCTTTGCCCATTTGTCTTTTAAATTAATTACCGTTTCTCATTGCTTTATAGAAATTTTTTATAAATATAAACATTATCAGGAACTTCTCCAAGGCAGTCAACAGATCATCTTTGTACTTTGTTTTTCATATCATTTTTGCTATTATGTAAAATTATTATTATTATTATTATTATTATTATTATTATGGAATGTATAATCAAATGTATCCTTGTCTTATGATTTGTCCTTCTCATATCTCAGAAAGTTTTTTCCCATATCACAATACCAAAAATATATACAATCCTATATTTTCTTGCAGTCAGTTTGGCTACAATGTTTGTTTTGAAAATGCAAATTTAAGAATATATGAACATAGCACAAATTTCCAATTTACTTATGTGCAATTTCATCAGCAAGAAACACTAGATGACTGCAGAAAACAGCACGCGCTTAACCCAGCTCTGTAGGAATACACAAAACACACACATGGATGTACTGGAAACACCCAGCAGCTCTCTCCGGTCATAGGTATGTTATAGGCCACCCCCATTCGCATCTGGTGTTACAACTCTCCATGAGATTTCAGATAACCTCTTCCACTACTTCAGAATTACTCACCAGTTGAAACTCCTGTGGTGACTACCCCTCAAGCAACCTTGTTTTCAAGATAAAATACCAGATTTATTGTTGTACTTATGTATTTTTGTAACCATTTTCCCCCAATATTTCCTTTGTGTGTGTCAATAAAGTTTTTGACTGTTGTCTTAATCTCATTTCTCTCCTAAACCCTGTGCTCTTTACTGGTTTTGTATGATAGGTGTTTTGGTATAACAGAACTGACTTATGAAGTGTATAGTACTGCACTTTCCATCTAGATCTTTAATCCACCTACAATTTAATTGTATTAATATTGTACTATTGAGATAATTTTTATTTATTTTTTTTTGGGGGGGGGGGGAAGGGAGCGGGAGAGAAAAACCAATCAGTTGCCTTCCATATGCCCCCCAGCCAGAGATCTAACCCAAAACCTGGGTATGGACTCTGACCCAGGTTTTGGGTTATTTTATTTTATTTTTTATTTTATTTTATTTTATTTTAAAAGCAGTCAACTAGAGATTCAGAGGGTTTTTTTTAGGTTTTGGATCTTAGTCTTACTAAAAATATCTTTATTTTACCCCAATCTTTGTGTTTTGTTTTGTTTTTACCCCCAATCTTGATTTACATTTTAAGCATGCTTTAAATTCTAAGTTGACTATGGTTTGTTGTTGTTTTTTTACCGCATTTTGAAGATGATATTCCATTGTCTTCTGCATTATACTGTTAATAATTATAAATTTGCTGTCAGTTTAACTTTTCTATCTTTTTAGAAAATCTGTCTTTTCTCTCTAGCTACTTTCATAATCTTCTCTTTGTCTTTGGGATCAGTTCTGCAGATTCACTATGATATATTTATGTAAATGTATTTTTATTTATCTTGCTTGAAATAGGTTGTATTTCTTGAATTGGTACCTTCATGTCTGTATATAAATTCTTGAAAATTCTTAGCCTTTGTCTTTTTTAATATTGCCTTTTCTCTTTTAGGCTGCTTCTCTGGGACTCCTATTAAATTTCTATTGATCATTCTACTTTTAGCATCCATAGTTTTGAAACTTCCTTTCATATTTGTATCTACTTATATCTCAAACCATATTCTGGATAACTGGATTATTTCATTTTCTGGTTAAGATATATCTTTTAGTTTGCTAGTTCTTCCATTTTGTTTAGCCATTCTAATAATTTATCAATGAATTAACTGATACATTTTTTCCTGGTGATTTGAATTATGCTAACCTTCCCCCACAAAACTACAGGCTCCATGTGAGGGAGGATTGGGTTTCTCAATTATGTCTCCATTACACAGCCATAGAGCTACCCACCTGAAAATGCAAACCAGCATAGCATTGTTACAAACCAATAATAAGCCAACAATTTAATCTTTAACAGGTTAATTTTCATATTTAAAAATTCTGTGTGATTTTCTTCATATCTGCTTATTTTTCTTAGTATTTTATTCTTAAGTTTTGGATTCCTTCTTTATATTTTTAATTATAATAAGTATACAGTCTCCATCAGATTGCTCTATCCTGTTTATGCGTTCGTGTGTCTATGCATGTGTGTTGCTGACTCTTATTCTTAGGTGTCTTGTAATTTGGGGCTATGAGCTCATCTATACTGAGACTTTATTCATGGAAATCTTATATGATATGGGTTGAGGAACTGTCCTTCCAGAGTTTAATGTTTGCTTCATCCTGATACCAAATTTCATGTTAATTTCTTGGTGTAAGAGTTCCTTAATAATGTGAATAATATAATTATAAACCCCAACCGCTCATAATGTTTATTTTTTGGGGGTTTTCATGCTATGGATATTATTATTATTATTATTATTATTATTATTATTATTTCTGTTGTCATGATTATTATTATTTAACTGATGTTACAGTCTGAACTTTATGCAGATACCCTAATTCCAACTTCCCACTTCATGTAAGCTTAAGGTCTCATATTCTGTTCCTGCATGGATAATAAAACCCAAGCTTCTAGATAATTAAGACAACCTCTTCTAGCACCTAAGATAACCACAAAATCAGCTTGAGTCCTGGGGATCCAAGATGGCTGCGCCCAGGTGAACACCTAGCCGCAGCCGCACACAACAATTTCAATAAAATACAACTAAAATATAAAACGGACATTGCCCAGAACTACAGGAAGGTTGACTGACTGAAAATTCTACAGCGAGAAGCAAGGAGAAAACCAGAAGGAGGCGTGGAGGAGCTGGAAAAGCCCAAGAGGCGCCAGCAGCGAGCACTGAAGGACCCGCATAGGGCGGGGCTGACGGAAGCCAAAGCTGCAGGCTCCACCCTGAAACCCCGTCCCATCTGTAACTGCGAAATGCGACAACAAAATAGATCACAAACGAAAGAAATGGAGGACAAAAAGTGTCTGGATATAGAGTTCAAATCTACGCTTATAAGGTTTTTCAAGAATTTCCTAGAAAAGATGGATAAGACCTATGAGGATATGAAAAGAGATCAACTAGAATTAATAAGGAGTCATCAAGAAATGATAAGGGATCAACAAGAAATAAAGAATACATTGTCTGAAATAAAAAATATTTTACAGAGTCCTAAAAACAGAAGGGAAGATCGCAAGAATCAAGTCAAAGATTTGGAACATAAAGAGCCAGAAGACACTCCTCCACAGAAGCTAGAAGGCAAGAGAATCCAGAAAATTGAAGATAATGTAAGAAACCTCTGGGACAACTTCAAGCGAACCAACATCAGAATTATGGGGGTCCCAGAAGATGAGAGAGAGCAAGATATGGAAAACATACTGAAAGAAATAGTGACAGAAAACTTCCCCCACCTGGTGAAAGAATTTGACTTACAAGTCCAGGAAGCGCACAGAACTCCAAACAAAAGGAATCCAAAGAGGACCACACCAAGACACATCATAATTAAAATTCCAAGAGCAAAAGACAAAGAGAGAATATTAAAAGAAGCAAGAGCAAAGAAGGGAGTTACCTATAAAGGAGCACCTATATGATTGTCAGCTGACTTCTCAACAGAAACCATGCAGGCCAGAAGGGAATGGCAAGAAATATTCAAGGTGATGAATAGTAAGAACCTACAGCCAAAGATAATCTATCCAGCAAAGCTATCACTCAGAATCGAAGGTCAGATAAAGAGCTTCACTAATAAAAAAAAGCTAAAGGAGTTCATCACCACCAAACCAGAATTATATGAATTGCTGAAGGGGGTTTTTTCAGAAGAGAAAGAAAACAAAGATAAAAATTATGAACAACAAATACGTAACTATCAACAAGTGAATCTAAAAACCAAGGAAATTAAAAAAAAAAATCTGATGAACAATATTAACTGTTGAATATAATAGAATCAGAGGTATGGAAGGGGAGTGAACTGACGATTCTTGGGGAAAAGGGAAGAGGGGGGCGTGGGAAGAGACTGAACATAAACTGTGCATCTATGGAGGAGGACAATGGGGAGTGGGGAAAGGGCAGAGGGTGGGGTGGGAACCTGGTGGAGGAGAGCAATGGTGGGGCGGGGGGGGGGGGGGGGAAAGGAACATTTGTAATAATATGAACAATAAAAACTTATTTAAAAAAAAATCAGCTCGAGTCCTTATTGATTTCATTCTTATATAAATTTCCAGCACTTGGGAATTTCCGTTTTGTTTGCTGAAAACTCAGCCATTTGTGCAAATTAATGTTGCAGCAGTCCATCCAGCATATGTAAATGTTTCAAGAAAGAGAATTTTGTAATGATTTTGGTCTGTTGTCTCACCAGAATTCCCATTTACTCTTCAACTCACTCCAGCTGGCTTCCAACCATATCACTCTTTGAAACTATTCTTGTTGGGGTCACTAATGACATTTATGTTGCCAAATCCAATGGACAGTTTTTGTCCCCATACTCAGTTTTCAGCATTATTTAACAAATTTGACTACATCCTCCTTTTGAAAGTTATCTAGTCTTGGGTTGTTCTTTGCCTCCTGTGTCATCCTATTCTCCTCTCCCTGGTTCAGCCCTGGGTGCTTTTATCTTTCTATACTTTCTCCCTAGGTGATCTCATCCATTCCCTTGGCTTTAACCAAGCATGCATATGCCAATAGTACCCAAATATAAACCTTTAGCTCAAAGCTTTCCTTTGAATCGTATACTCTTGTGTCTAAAGACTTTCTTAAGGAGTCGTGGTAAACGTTTCATAAACTTCTCAAACATGTCAAAAATTGAACTCTTGATCCTCAAACCAACACAATTTATTCCTCCTCTAGTCTTTCCTTTTAGTAAATGGTCCTTCCCTTCACATTAGCATCAAAGACTCTCAGGGCAAGTCAAATACATCATCAACTCCTGTTAATTTTTAATCCCAAGTACTTCTCTTTTTCTCCAGTTTAATCACTAAGGTCCAAACAACCATCTCTTCTCTAAATTCCTGCAAGAGACTTCTTTCTTGTCTTCTGATTCTGCTCTTTCCCCCTCTAATTCTTAATCTTCACAACAACTAGAGTACTCATTAAGGAGAAGGGAGTGTAGAATGGGAACCTGGAATCAAAGCCAAGGCCTACATATTCATAAGTAAGACAGTACTTGCCATGCAGTTGCATGCTGTACTTTGGGAATGATAACAAAGCATGTAAATAATAAATTAATAACTTTAACCATCAAGATCTAGTAAAAGGCAGTGGATGAGGCCAAGCTGGGAAGCATCAGCTTTCAGCATCCTAAAATTAAGAGCCATCTAGAACTGGATCGTACTGGTAGACTGATAAAAATTTCCTGTTCTCTCCTTGGAAGCAAAAGTCATGTCTTGAGACAGAATAAAGGCCTAGAGTTCTCGGGTAATTAAGAGCAAGAAAAACTACAAGAAAATGGACTTCCTGCTAACATTAGCAGATTAAGGGGATTTAATGATTAATTGGGGAAATAAAAAGGATAGGATTGTTTTTCAGCCAAGGAGGGGAAATAAGGTACCACTCCAAACCATGGCTTTTATATGAGATAGGGCATTTTCAAACATTTAAAGACTAATCATAGTTGTGAGGAATGGAGGAAGCTTCTTATACATGGCATCTAGAGCAGACAGACCATTGCTCTAAAAAGCCTCCTTAATGCCCAGCTCTCTCTATTGAAGTCCATGGACAGTCTGATTTAGAAACAGCCATATGGAGAGGAAAAGGCAGTTATAGAGACATTTTCAACTGACAAGAAACCTGCTCTTGTAAGAAGATAAGCAAGCAAGGGCTAATTAGTAAGTGTAACACTGGCTCCTTAATTAAACTGTCTCTTTAGATTCAACCTATTCCGTGGAATGACATTTAATAATATTGAGTTATAGTTATAAGTGAGTTTTCCCAAATGTTTTCATCTTTGATTAAGATAAACATTGCCCATAGAGAAACAACCACAAGTCATCTATGAATAGTTTTAGAAAACCGCCGAGACCGGTTTGGCTCATAGAGCGTCGGCTTCGGGACTGAAGGGACCCGGGTTCGATTCCGGTCAAGGGCATGTACCTTGGTTGCAGGCATATCCCTAGTAGGGGGTGTGCAAGAGGCAGCTGATCGATGACTCTCTCTCATCGATGTTTCTAGCTTTCTATCTCTCTCCCTTCCTCTCTGTACAAAATCAATAAAATATATTTTTTTTAAAAAAATAGTTTTAGAAAACCTTTTTATTCGCCAGCTCAGATCTCCTGTGAGTACTGGCTACCAAAGTGAGTATTTGCTTTTCAAAAGCTACCAAGCAAAATCAGGTGCCAAAACTATTGTGACACACTTTAATGGTAAGAATATACATATATACATTCATATATATATATATATATATATATATATATATATATATATATATATATATATATAAATGAATATATACTAATGAAAGATATTCCCCCATTTAGAGATCAGTAAGAGGTTGAGAAGGAGTAAGTCTTATGTTGAAACCATTCCCCAAGGACATCTTTGGAAACCATGATGGCCAAAATTCCCTTGCTTCCACTAAAGCCACTTTGTTGATGGTGGGTAAAGAGCAAAAGACGGAAAGATGAAGTACAAAGGTTTGGATTAAAAGAATTTCTTTTTACTGGTGTGTTTTTTAAATTTGTATGTACAGCTCTTTTTAAATTTGTATTTACTTGACTTCCACTGTAAGAACCAGGATCCTTTAGGACAATAGAAAAAAAAATGTATTTGCTATTAGCCATATAGGTTTGATTTTCTGAAATGTTCAAGATTAGTCAGGCTTTTGTTCATTTGGGCTAAACTGGGGCATCAAGGATGATTTTTATTTTTTTGCTAGCATTACAGTTAGTTGTGAATGTATCTAGTTCATGGGATTTAGGATCAGGATCTATTTTTTCTAAATTATTCTATCCCAAAATAAACATCTGTGGAACTGAAACTAGACTATTACCATGGACTTCTAACTAGTCTTCAGTTATAAATGACAGAAAATCTAACCCAAATGGCTTGTACAAAGAACTTATTGGTTCATAATATTGATAGTCTTGTAGTTGGATTAGTTTGAGCATGGCTGAATTCAGAAGTTCAAAGGACGTCATCAGAACTTGATCTCTTGTTCACTTAGTTCTCTTTTCCTCTGTGTGTTGGGCATTATGCTCAGGTCGTCCTAATGTTTTGAACACAAGATTGCTCCTGCACCTTTAATTTCCTGCCCACCCAGATTAAAGTACAGAAAAAATAAAGGGAGCATATGCCAAAACCGGTTTGGCTCAGTGGTTGGAGGGTTGGCCTGCGGACTGAAAGGTCCCAGCTTCGATTCTAATCAAGGGCATGTACCTGGGTTTCGGGCACATCCCCAGTAGGGGGTGTGCAAGAGGCAGCTGATCGATGTTTCTCTCTCATTGATGTTTCTAGCTCTCTATCCCTCTCTCTTCCTCTCTGTAAAAAATCAATAAAATATATTTTAAAAAAATAAATAAAGGGAGCATAGTCATTTGATAGATGGATTTTTCACAAATGACTTTCTGTCAGGATGTTTCAAAACCCCATTGAAAGAAATAAAAGTGCATTCCTAAAGATTAAGCGAGACTCCCAACAGCATCACCTAGGTGAGTCAAAAAAAACCTTGAAAAGTTCCTAGAAGACACAAACTTACACAGTGCGCATCAACTACCCACAACTAATACAGTGTGGGTACGTTTAAAAAAAATATTAGCCTACATGGTGACTTCAGCATGCTGAAACAATGTCTGCACAATGCCAAAAACATCCAGATGGAAGTGTAGAACTCAGCCGCCACCACATGCTTCCTCTGCACCGAAGTCTTATGGAAGCAGCCAGCCTGGATCTCTGGGGCCGGGAAGAGTTGAAGGGCAAAAAGCCAGAAATGAGAAATATTGCCAATATATATTTAAATTATATTAATTAACATTTATGTAACTCCCTACATGGTATAAAGAACTTCTATCAAATATAGTGTCTCATTTAATCAGAACAACCACCCTATAAATTGGTATTATTTGCTGCATTTTACAGATTAAAAATATGTAAGTCTCAGAAAAGTTTATATTATATAGCTGGTAAACAGTGGAGCCAGGCCTTGAACTCTAGTCTTCTCATGGAGTCTATCATGACTGAGTACTTACCATGTGCCAAGAACTTCTGATGACAATGAAAACATATCCTTATACTGTAATTGATGTCCTCTACATAGATGTATTATTATACAGATGGAGGGCAAACATAAATGATGCATACTGCATTATATCCCTAGATTTTCATAGATATAGATACTTATGTCTATATATATATATATATATATATATATATATATATATATGCCTTCACTGTTCTATGTTCCTATAAAATACTAGGAAACAAAGAAGAAAAGTAATAGAAGTGGAAGATCAATTTGAAATTCAGTGGATTTTGTTCCACGAGGCCCTAATACTACAAACATGAGCCCAGACAGGTTTCACATACCTTCTTGGCTTATCCACACCTAACAAGGCATATGCTTCAGTGAAGACAGATAATAATAACCCAATATGTTTCTATGATTCACAAGTTGACAACATGGGGCAAGTTGCCAATTCTGCATTCCTGAAACTTATTCTAAGTAATGATCTTAGTTTCCTCCAGAAAGAGATTTATGGGTTTATTCTTGATTCTAGAATCATCTAAATCAAAACAATCCTGTTGGCACATTTTTTTACTGATATATTTTTATTCCTTCGAAGTCATAAATAGTTATCCATGAGAGCAGCTTAATTTTAGGGGCAAGAAAATAATATATGCACAACACTGACTTTGGAATCACTATTGATTGAAAAGAAAATCAAAGTTTCCTTCAGGAGAAACACTATCAGACCAGAGACACCACAACCAGATGCAATGAGTGTCTGAAGTTTCATAGCAACTAGGAGACAAAAATGAGTGTTGCCTGGTCAGTGTGGCTCATTGAGGTCATGATTCAATTTCCGGTCAGGGCACAGGCCCAGGTTTTGGGCTTGATTCCAGTGGGGGCATGCAGGGGCCAGCTAATCAATGATTCTCATCATTTAAATTTCTCTCTCTCCTTTCTTCTCCCTGAAATCAATAAAAAAAATTCTTTAAATGAGTGTCTATGTGAAGGATGCAGCCATGTATGTGTGTCCTGAGGCAAATGCAATGTCCTAAAGCATTATTATACCTCAAAGTCAAATCTCATATTCAGGGTGAACAAATATTTCTAGAACATTGGTCACCTTTCCATAACAATTTATACTTCCACCTACTGCAAAATGATTTTTGATGTCAACAGATATTCACAGATGTCTATACCCAGATCCCTGCCTAGACTTCTAAATTCCTTCTATTCAACAGTTTCGGGGGGAAGAGAGGGTAGAGACAAGATTGTAAGTTACATCCAAGCAGTCAAGCTTGGGGATGGTTATATATTCCCTAAACTTATAACCCAAAGATTATAATCCAATAAGAACATTTGAGTCAGGCCCTAGATTCAGGAGCATTATGAGTATCTAATGTAACATGAATTACACGTTAGAATTTCATAATTTTATATAATCACGCACATGAAATAGATACCCTATGCTCTTCATAGAATTCCTTTCTAGTTACCAAAGATTTCCATGGTAAACACAATCATCACCTTTGCATAGTTTAAAAACATGATGTTTTACTTCAGGTTCAGCAATCTATAGCCAGGGGGCCAAATACAGCCAGCAGCTCATTTTCTATGGCCCATGAGCTAAGAATGGTTTTATAGTTTTAAATAATTGTGTGTGTTTAAAAAAAAAAAAGAAAGACTGCAACAAAAACCATATGTGGCCTACAAAGCCTAAAATAATTACTGTCTGGCTTTCTATAGGAAAAGTTTGGTGATCTATTTTAAGTTATGAGTTGCCAGCAAATATATCTAGTTCATTTACTTTAGTTTATTTACTTATTCATATAATTTTCTTTAATGAGGTATATCAGCATCACGTACCTGAGCTCAGGGCTGGGGCTACCTGAAGTGCTATATGCAGAACTCTGAGGCTGCACTCAGGGGTGGCAGAAGGGATGCTATGATCCATTAGGGAAGCCCCCAGAGGTGTAGGAAGTGAGGGTGCAACCCGGACACATTGCTCTCTTTGCCTTAGCTCCTAGGGAGAGGTTTTTAAAGTGTGGTTATGGCCGAAACCAGTTTGGCTCAGTGGATAGAGCGTCAGTCTGCGGACCGAAAAGTTCCAGGTTCAATTCCAGTCAAGGGCATGTACATTGGTTGAGGGCATATCCCCAATAGGGGTTGTGCAGGAGGCAGCTGGTTGATGTTTCTCTCTCATCAATGTTTCTAGCTATCTATTCCTCTCTCTTCCTCTCTGTGGAAAATCAATAAAATATATTTTTTTAAAAATAAAAATAAATAAAAAAATAAAGTGTGGTTATATTTATCTATGTAATTAAATCTACAAGGGTAAGAAACAAACACATGAGCTAAAAGCCAGTCCTGGCCTGGAATATACCACCGCATGTTCACTGGGTGACTGAATTAGTTTCACAAAGCTGCATAAATGAGATACTTGCACCCAGAGGTTCGGATCTTCTTTTTCAACTGATCATCTCCCAGAGTGTGGCTTGCAGCTTAGGTGCTCTAGAACCCCAGAGAACCTACACTTGAGCTTTACAATCAAGCATTTATAACATTCTAGCAAATATTCATAAATATTAAAGAATTATGATAGCCAAGCATGGGCTGGCTCGATGCTTCCTTTAGAGCAGATTACGTATTTTCATGTGCCAATTTTCTTCTTCCACCAATGAAGAATGTGAACCCAGTCGCCAAAGGTCAAGATCACTTCTTGGTCTGCAGTTACCGTTTGAGACCAGGACGTACATCCCTGCTAACTCTGACAAGGACATAAACCAGAAGCACAACCTTGCTGGTGTACGCCAGTTCCAAAAGCACAGCATGTGGCATTGCTTCAAAATGTATTACCTCATCAATTCATTTCTGAAAAAAGTCAAAATAGTGGAGGCAGTCTATTTTGCCAACATTTTGAATCAAAGCTGTTTTGAGTTCTTCAAGCACCAGAAAGCATTACTTAATGAACCGCATCCACGCCCAGCACTGGTGCAGCTTCGGGGTCCAGGGCTGCACACAACGCATCTTGTTCATTCATTCAACAACACTCATCGAGGGATGACTAGAGGCTTAGATACTCTACTCAGCTCTAGAGACACAAAAGGAATCAAAACACAGTTTCTGGACTTACAATCTAAGAGGAGATATGAATGGGTAAGCAAACAATTAAGGGGCAAGTGTGGAATGTGCTATCAGAAGAAAAGTTTAAGGTTCCATGAGAGCATGAGGGGGGCTGTTAGCCCAGACCTGTGGCGACAGGAAGTCAGGAAAGGCTCTCGAGAGGAGTTGAAGATCTGAAAGAGGAGAAGCTGGACAATGTGACTGACCTGCACCAGCACCTGCACGCTCAGGGCAGAAAATGGATAGGACTCTTTGGGTCCCCCAAGAGTAGCAGGGACTTCCAGGGGAGCATGATACACACAAGAGGGCTTAGGACTGGAGACAGCTGTGGTGCAGCAGGGACTCAGGCCCACCCAAGTAAATGGGGCAGATCAACCTACTGCACACATGTGTATGCTGTCATCAAGAGACCGATCTTGAGGGTTGGGAATTAAGACAACTGCCTAGCATAAGAACATAGAACAAGACTGTGAAGAGTTTTGGGGGAGTGTATGTTACAAGGACTCCCTCTATAGTGTTTTGCTAGGGTTGCCTAACAAAGTACCTCACACTTAGAGGCTTAAAATACAGAAATGTGGCCTGGCTGGTTAGCTCAGTTGGTGGGAGTATTGTCTCTTGCACCAAAAGGTTGTGAGGAGCACATGCCTAGATTGCAGGTTTGATCCCAAGTTGGAGCACATAGGGGAGGCTGCAAGATAGGTCTCTCTCTCTCCTTCTCTCTCTCTCTCTCTCTCTCTCTCTCTCTCTCTCTCTCTCTCTCTCTCTCTCTCTCCCAAATAAAAAACAAACAAGAAAAGCATATCCTCAGGTAAGGATTTAAAAAAAAATACAGAGATGTGTTATCTCACAGTTCTGGAGGCTAGAAATAAAAAATCAAGATGGTGGCAGGGTTAGTTCCTTGTGAGGGCTGTGAGAGAAAAATCTGTTCTCTCCCCCAGGTGTCTGGTGGTTTGCTAGCAATCTTTGACACTTCCTATAGGTAGTATTCTCCTTGTGTCTCCACATCTCCACGTCATTTTCCATCTGCACATGTCTTTTTCTCTTCATATGACCTTCTTTTTATATTAGGGCCACCAGTCACGTGGGATTAGGGCCTATCCTACTCCAACATGACCTCATCTTAACTAAGCACATCTCCATGACCCTATTTTCAAATAAGGTCACAATCTGAGCTCCTGGCAGTGAGAACCCATGGGGGAGGGGGAGGGCAGGGTGTGTGCACAATTCAACCCACAATACAAAGCAAGGGAACTTCCTTCCTGCTTCTTTCCACAAAGCAGCAGCAGCAACAAGGACAATCTAATGACACCTAAAGTGAAAGGGAGCCAGGACCCCAGGGTGCCAGGGTGGTAGAAATAGAGAACAATGGGAAAAAGCCCAGCATAAAGATAAAAATCTCCTATTTCAGCTCTAAGTCCTTAAGTCATCAGGTCTTCCACCTTGGCATTGTACCTGACCTAGTCACTAGACCACAAAAAAACAGAATAAGGCCTAAGCAGGTTCCCATGTGCCCCTATTCCCAGCAATGAGGGCAGGCAGCCCTCCTTAACCATGAAAAACGGGCTCTTTGCTGTAGTCAGGCCAGGAAGCACAGAGCTGGATGCAGAAAGCAGAACCTCCAGTCTACTCCAGGAAAGGAAAGGAGGACAGGGGAGGAGGAAGAAAGTCGAAGAGTCACCAGGTTGTGTCCTGGTTAAGAGGCTGGAGCCCATGGCCAAATGTTATTTTAGAATTTGGTATGTCACACCAGCACAGCACCACCTGCCTGCAGTCACTCTCCTTCCAGTGGGGGAATTAGGCTAATTATGTCTCCGGGCAGGAATTCCCCTAGTTTTAGGAGAGTTGCTGTGGAAAGGAAACGGTGGGCACCATAGGGTGGTGAGTGAGCAATGAATGAATGCCACAAAGTCCTGTCCTCCCCAAGCATTTCCATTCACATTTCACAATGAACTTCCAGAAGCAGCAGGACTCAAATGGGGTCGGTGAGGAGGCCTGCATGTCACAGATGTCAGCTCCTATAATCCAGCACCCTCCTCTTATCCTGGTACATGGGGGAGCTGAGGGCTTCGACAGGAGGAGACTTCCCTAAGGTCCCCCAGTGGGAGAACAGCAAAAAACACCCTACTGCTTAAACGTTCCCTTTAGCACTCTGTTCACACCATCATCCTGCCTCAAGTGGCTTGCTCCTTGTGTTATTACTTCACCAGGATTGCTGTAGCAAAGTGCCACAAACTGGGGGGCTTAAACAGCCAGAAACTTGTTTTCTCGAATTTCTGGAGGCGGAAAGTCTGAGATTACTAGTAAGCTGTCAGCAGAGCTGGTTTCTCCTGAGGTCTCTCTCCTTGGCTTATAGATGACTGTCTTCTCCCCGTGTTTTCACATGGCCTTTCCTCTGTACATATCTGCGTCCAAGTCTCTTCTTACAGAACCCATCATATTGGATAAAGGCCTATCTAAATGCCTACTTAAATGTTCCATCTCCAGTTTGGCCAGCCTGGCTCAGTTGGTTGAGCATCACTCTGGCCACCAAAAGGTTACCAGTTCAATTCATGGGCATGTACTAAAGGCAATTTATTCTCTCTCTCTCTCTCTCTCTCTCTCTCTCTCTCTCTCTCTCTCTCTCCTAGCCTATCTCTTTCTCTCTCTCTCCTTCCTTCCCTTCCTTATCTCCCTGCCTCTCTCTAAGTATGCCTTTGAGTAAGGATTTAAAAAATAAAAATAATAGTTACCATCCCCAAATACAGTCACGTTGTGAGGTACTGGGAGTTCTAGTCTCAATATATGAATTGGAGGGACACAATTCAACCCAGACCCTTTTCCCAGTTCTCGCTTCACAACCAGCTTTGCTGGTGCCACACGACCCTGCCCTTTGATGAAAACTGGACAGGGCCCAGTGAGCTCCTGGGGTTCCATCTCCTGGCAGCCCACAGCCAGGGAGTTGTTTATTATGACAGCTTTGCCCAGCAAGTACAAAGGCTGGAACCATTCAGGCTTTGGGGGCCGTCCACAAGGTACAGATTGAACACTGAGCAGGCTCTTGGTGAAGCAGAAGCAAAAGGAGCAGGCAAGGAGAGGCGGAGGCTGCAGAATGGTGATTCTAGAACAGAACACAGTGCCTGCTGCTTCTGAAGAGAGAAAAACACCTGGACTCTAGAGCCAGGTGGATCTGAATGAACTTCCAACAACCAGATTGCTCAGCTTTGGTAGGGTCCCCATGCTGTGCCTAGGTTTTCAAGTGGCCAGTCTATGATCTTTCTTATTTTCAGGAAGATCTTGGTGTTAAAAACATAACTAATGCCTGAAGGAACCACAGTAGACCAAAAGAACCCTACTCTCGATGGCTCTTTTTCTTCTTCTCTGCCTAAGAAAGGCACGTTCCCTCTGGCAAAGAAAAGACTCGAGCATATGCTTTCTTTTTAATCTGAGCCTGTGAGAGTCATGAGGGGTTGAAGTGGAGCTGAAATGGCCCTGCTACTCCCTGAAACAGGAGTAAATGGAAAGCAGGAGCCTGGAAAAGCAAAGTCTGTGATGGTCACAGCGTTGGGGACTGCTCTCATTCTATTTGTATCTTGAGTTGAGATAAATATGATTTCAAATGCAATAAAAAAGAAAGAACTGGAGGAATGTGATCCATTCAGCAAACCTTCCATGAAGCTCCTCCCCCAAATTGTACTCCTCACCTCCCTTTTGAGTACATTTCAAAACAGAGACGTTGGAAGAACCTCATGTCGTCTATCTCATTGCTCCTACTTCATACCCCTTTACATGGCAGTGAATCACCTATCTGCCCTCTTCATGATATCACCTTTAGGTTTTTTTTTGTTTTTGTTTTTGTTTTTGTTTTTTTAACAGTTAGATTCCATCTTTTGCCATTACATTCAAAGGAATATTTTTTAATATATTTTTATTTATTTCAGAGAGGAAGGGAGAGGAAGAGAGATAGAAATATCAATGATGACAGCAAATCACTGATCAGCTACCCCCTATAGGCCTCACACTGGAGATCAAGCCCACAACCCGGGCAGAAGCTCTGACCGGGAATCGAACCCTGACCTCCTGGTTCATAGGTTGACACTCAACCACTGAGCCACAACAGCCAGGCCAAAGGAATATGTTTTAAATGTCTTTATCTTTTCTTCATTTTAGAGGAAGCCCTCTATTCCTTTGCCCATTTCCATTATTCATTTTAGACTTACTTCAATTCGTCTTTGTCTTTCTGATAGCCATGATCCCCAGATACTCTACAAGATTTCAGAGTCATTAGTTGGTTGCAAGTCCCTCTGGGGTGGAAATCAGGTCCCTGGGTTGCGTTCTATCTCCCTGCTGTGTCTGAGCCAGTGCCCCTCACCCAGGAGGCAGAAAAACAGATGTTTCCTGACTCATTCCTTTATTCCCGCTATTTGTGGCAGGGAGGCCATTCCTCCCTCAGGACAATGGGAATGTTTACATATCTCACATAGAAATACTAAGATTCTAGCCTTCTCTTGCCTTCTAATCTATGGTTAGTTTCATCACTATCTCTTCTAGTATCTCCCCTTGTTGACCTGAAGCTACATTGAGGCTACAATTTATTTCTCATCCCTGAGTCTTTCTATGAGCTGTGGAAGAATCCAGATATATAACATAAACTCTTCTCTGACCCTAAACTTGCCCAATTGCCAATGGAGGGATTGGAAGCTGGTAAAAATAATAATAAATTTAACCTTGGCACTACTTCTTCTTGAAGCAACTTTGAGATCCTGAACCAAGCCTTCTTTCTTAGAATTAATAATTTCTTGCCAAGAGATGCCCCAAAAGGCTTTGGAGGCAAAGCTACCCTGACAATAGCTGACGAGGATGCTGCAGGGCTAGCTGAGCAAAAATAAGCAGCACCTCCAAGGGCTGGAGGAGGGAGAGAAGCCTGTGTGCATGAAAAAAATAAAAAGGTGACTTATTTCTAATCATGCCTAAGTATCTTTTTTTTGTAAAACAGTTGAGCTGTTAACTTCTATGCTAAGGCACGTATGCACTTTGGAAAGGTAATTTGAAAGCGAGTTGAGCCATGACAAATAGGGACAGCTGGCCTAATTGAATCATTTGATCTAAGACAGCTCAACTTGGTTATCCTCACGGCAGCCCACACTGATATTAGCGAGTGAATCATTAGCCATGAAATCATGTCGTCTTTCTCCACTGCAGCGTCTTGACATGACAGCGATCGCAGCCTGCCTTTCATTATGGCCCCAATACGTTCTTCAGCCTGTCAGGAGCACAACAGAGCAGCTCAGAAAACTTTCAGGCTCAGCCTCCTGAGAGCCATGTGCTCCAACATGCCATAGAGTGCATTCCAGAGGAAGATGGCATGAGTTGGCGCCAGGAGCGAGCTAGGTGCCCCTGAGCAAGGTGCACCCAGGAGGCATGCGTTCAGGCCTCTCCAGCATCCACACCTGCCCTTGGAAGGCAAGAGCAGCCAGTTTGTGGTCACTTGGGGGAAAGTGGGCTCTAATGGAGTAATGATAAATGCTCTAACACTTGACCTACGGGCACCCCTAATGGGAGTCTTCATGTATGGAGGACATTCCTGTCATCTTTCATTTAGGCTTTGCAAAGGGAACGGAAGGGATGGCTTCCTCTTTTCAGTGGGTTTGTCAAAGGCACTGAGACAGAGAGTTCAAGCAAAGGTTGGTCTTTGAAATGTGAAATGAGTGCTGGGCCCACAACCTGAGTCACAAAATGTCAGAGCTGGAGAGCAGCTTGGAAGTCATCTCCTCCCAAGCCCCTATAATTAACAGAGAGAAAATCAAGCACTCCGGATTCCACTGCTGGCGGTGGCAGAGTGACCTTGCTTCGCCTGTGAACTTGAACCACAGGACCAGCCTCACCATCTGATGGGAGCATGGCACAACAATTGAGAGTGATTTGACATCAATGCCCCACTGCTCTACATGATGAAAATATGTCATAGTAACCATGACACAAAACAAATAAAATAAGAGCCAGACAAGAATTGCAGGCATAGAAAAAAAATTTCAATGTACTGCTTGATTTTAACTATGCCAGAAAAAAAAATGTTAAAAACTTTAAATTTAAATAAATATTATTGGACAAAAGGGGGAAAGGGCCCAATTAATTATTCACTAGTTTTTAAATACACCTAATAGTTTGAATTTTGATGCATTGGTTACAATTCAATATAATAATATTTTATAAAAATCATTGTCCAGTAACTAATTTACAAATTTTAATAAAACCCAAATGTCTGCAAGAGGCACAACTTAGATATTATTAAACAGGGCAACTTGCATGACTTTGTATTGTCTTGATTTTTAATAGTTCTAAAGAAATTAACCATTTTTACATAATATATTTTAATTTTAAATGCATATTCAAATTCAGTAAAATATTTCAAGCAAAGTTAAAATTTGTCCTTACCAGCAAAAATCTTGCACTTGCCTTTTGCACTCAATTTTAAATTTTAAGTACTAATAGAAACTCCAAGTAGTCATATCGAGTAATGGAATTAAAGAAACATAAGTTTTCTTTCTTCATCCTAATACCCACTCCACTGTCTGTTTATTTCTAACGCATCCATCGTTTAAACTCAGGGACTTGTCACTCCTCAAGGATCAGCGCATGCATTACACCGAAGGCAAACTGGGCCCATTCTGAACCAGAGGAACATTCTCCTGAAATGAACACTTTGTAGATTCCATGTGTATTGGGGGTCAAACCAAATAACCAGGAATTCTTTAAAATAACTTCCGTGTAGAATACTATGTTTACTAAAGAATAAGTAATGACAACAGCCCAATTAAATGATTTACACTCAACAGTAACCCCAACAATAGTTAGAACTTAGATCACAAAATATCTAAGTTTTTCCCTGAGAGTGCTTTGTCACTGACATTGTCTTTTGGCAGACGGTGACGATAAAAAGCAGACCCCCTTTGGGAGAGTTTTAGAGGTGTTTGTGGACTCTCTGCAGACTCACCCCTTACATGAGCCCTGTTATGGATGTGCTCACCAACCGGGTGGCTCCGGGTTAAGAGGTCTGAAGGGCAGGCCCCATGCCTTGCTCTTGTTTTATAACATTTGGCCCAGTGCCTGGCATGTGGTGGGTGTTCAGAAAGTATGACATCATTCAATTAAACTAGGGAGGCTCACGTTCCATCCTTGCGGGCCTGGACTCCCCCAAATCATAGCATTCTAAAGGCAGCAACGCTCACCAACAGACATGCATTTTATGTCTGGCTTAGTCAGACGCACAGAGATAGCACGGCATTCTGTTCGTTTCGAAAGCAGAGAGTATGTTTATGGGGTAGTGTAATTCTTCTCGGAGTGGGCCAAAACCGCGCTAGACATCTGATAGCCGGAGAGAAACAGCACAGCATTGTCTCTGCCGTGAGGAAATCAGGCTTTAATGCCAATCTTTACATTTAAGGAAGGAATCCCACTTTAATGCCAATCTAAAGATGCCGCAGTAGGGACCTGGTTGTCTGCAAAGTGAGATGCAAAGCTGTTGCTATTGAAATAAAATGGGGGGAAAAAACCCTACCCTCAGGCTGATGCCCTGTTTCTTATCTAAAAGAGGACTAGTGTGCTCATCCCATTCTTTCTAGGCTCCCTGGCCGGCTTCCTTTTGCCTTTTAATAGTTCTGCGAGAAAATCAAGCACTCCAGATTCCACCATCTTTATTTTGGAATAAAGATGCTCTACACGGAATATTTGTGTTCCCCCAAAATGCACGGAATCCTAATGCCCGGTGTAATGGTATTAGGAGGTGGAGCCTTTGGGAGGCGCTCAGGTCACCAGTGTGGAGCCCATGTGAATGGGACTAGGGCCTTATATAAATAAAAGAGGCTCCAGCCAAAACCGGTTTGGCTCAGTGGATAGAGCACCGGCCTGTGGACTGAAAGGTCCCAGGTTCGATTCCGGTCAAGGGCATATACCTTGGTTGCGGGTTCATTCCCAATAGGGGGTATATGCAGGGGGCAGCTGATCAATGATTTTTCTCTCACTGATGCTTCTAACTCTCTATTCCTCTCTTCCTCTCTGTAAAATATTTTAAAAATTAAAATTAAAATTAAAATTAAAATTAAAATTAAAAGAGGCTCCAGAGAGATCCCTTGTCCCTTCCACCACGTAAGGGCACAGCCAGAAGATATTGTCTATGAATCAGAAACCACCAGACACTGAATTTGCCAGCAACTTGACCTTGAACACACTCAGCCTCCAAAACTGTAAACAATAAGTTTCTACTGTTTATAAGCCACCCAGCTTGTGTATTTTGTGAGGGAAACCCAAATGAACTGAGACACAAGGAGAGCAGAAATTCCATGTCACTAACCAAAGGTTAAGAATAATACAGCCCAGGTAGCATGGCTCAGTGGTTGAGCTTCAACCTATGCCCTTTAACCAGGAGGTCACAGTTAGATTCCTGGTCAGGGCACATGCTTGGCTTGCGGGCTCCATCCCCAGTGGAGGACATGAAGGAGGCAGCCAATCAATGATTCTCTCTCATCATTGATGTTTCTATCTCTCTCTCTCCCTCTTCCTTCCTCTTGAAATCAATAAAAATGTGTGTGTGTTTTTAATAATAATAGAATATTTGGCAATGGGCTCAGTTGCTTTCAAATTTGTGATTTCATTTCCATTTTTCATAATGCAAATACTATGCTGATTTTTCAGGGTTAATTGAACAATTTGGAAAAGAATATGCTCACCTTTTCAAATATATCTAATGTTTTTCCCAAATATTTCTATTCTTCATTTTTCCTGATTTGCACATCATTTTCTCCTGAGCAGATAGCATGCCGTGTGCCAGCTGGACTTGGACTAAAGTAGGTTTGTTCCAAAGTAGGCTCATGTTTAGAGCACTGATAAAAGACCAAAGAAAACTAACCAGAAGGTTTTCTAGGAATATGAAATAAAACAATCCATATCTGAATTTTCATTGTTATACATGTTTACAGGGTCAAATGCAGATTTGCTATGTCTATAATTTTTCAACCTAGTATTCCCATACCTCCATGCCCTTACTTACTAATTCCTGGAAGGAAGGAAGGAAGGAAGGAAGGAAGGAAGGAAGGAAGGAAGGAAGGGAGGGAGGGAGGGAGGGAGGGAGGGAGGGAGGGAGGAAGGAAGGAGGGAGGGAGGGAGGGAGGGAGGAAAAAAAAGAAGGGAGAAAGCGAGCTAACTTGCAAAAAAAAAAAAAAAAGGTTTAAATAAGACCAAGTCATCCTAGTTGACTCCCCCAATCTTCACAGCATGTTATAAACATCATTAACTGCTTTGTGATTAATAATGTAAAAACTTTCCTTTAGTCGACAACACAAAATACTCCAAGTATTGTCAACGAGTCACTTTTAAGTTACTGGCTACCCAGCTCCTATAAAAAAAAAAATCCTGTTGTTAAAAGTTATGTAAACAAGCGAACAACAAAAAGACCATCTGAAGTCCACATGGGATCTCCTTCTCGTGTTCTATCCTTCAACCTCTGAGAACTGTATTATGTAAGAGCGGCACAGACTTGCTCTCCCCGAGCTGCGGCTTCACAATAAGGAAAATTCCCCCACACACAGCTGTTCCCCTGTCGTGGGCGGGCCCTCTGCCTGTACAGTAGTCTCCCAAGTGGTTTGCTTTGAACCCAAGGGAAAGAAAAGCTAGTCATCTGGGGGATGAATCCTGGGGGAGTGTGTCAATGAGGACAATGAGAAGTCTGATTCCACTTCTGATCTTTGATGGCTGACAGCTTGTGAGACAATCCTGTCTCTCTGGCCCTTGTGCCCACATCAGGACAAGCTGGTAACAAAGCCCCTTCTCTGGTGCTTGAAGGAGATTCAAACCACACCAAGCCCCCCAGGCCAGACACATAAAAAAAAAAAAACAGGCCAGGTTCCTTTCCTTGCTCTCTCAGGCCACTTCTGCCCAGCTCTCCTCCAAGGGCCTCATTTATGGGGCTTGTAAACCTTTTCCTGTCCTCCATCAGTCTTGACATTCCAAAAAACAAGTCTCAGGTCAGGGTTACTGGCTACCTAGCTTTGGCAGGGTGAACCTAACACTGCATTCTTTCTTACCTGAGAACTAGATAATGTCTCCCTTTTGATCTTGGCCAATGTAAACACCAAGCGGTTACAGCAGGCCAGCATGATCTGTAAATTGTGGACCCCTCCAGGCCAGGGGAAGGGGCACCTTGTGGTTATTGAAATGAACTCCCAGGCCCAGCTGGAGGCCCCTCTCATGCCCTCCTGGCATGAATACTCCTTTGTCCCAGGGGCACTTGTCAGGGTGGCTGACTACTAGACTAGAAGCTTTCCAAGGGCAGGTGTCTAGCTATCATGTTCACCATAGCATTCCCAGTACCCAGCACTTAGCAAATGTTTGATCAATGAATAATTGAGAAAATAAAATCTGGGTAGTGATGCCGAAACCGGTTTGGCTCAGTGGATAGAGCGTCGGTCTGAAGACTGAGGGGTCCCGAGTTCGATTCTGGTTAGGGGCATGTACATTGGTTGCGGGCACATCCCCAGTGGAGGTGTGCAGGAAGCAGCTAGTCGATGTTTCTTTCTCATCGACATTTCTAGCTCTCTATTCTTCTCCCTTCCTCTCTGTGGAAAATCAATAAAATATATATTTTTTAAAAATCTAGGTAGTGATTTATATGAAGGCAGAGATTAATGTGCCCTACCCTCACACACACACACACACACACACACACACACACACATACACACACACACATACACACACACACACACAAAAGAGGTTTCCTCTGTAGCTGAGAAAAAGAGAAATATCCAACAGAAACCCTATCTATGGCATTCTAATACAGTTAAGCAGCCAGTGTGGCTTGCAATTGCTCAGGCCCTAAACCACCACAGCCACCTGCATTGACATACTGGCGCAAATCACAATTTACTTCCCAAAAGTTAAACTTCATTAAGTATTAGTTTAATTTAATGTTTTCCAGATTAATTTAAGATTAATTTATATCCAGCTATTTGCACAGCCCAAGCAGTATCTCTCCTTTCTGTCATTTCTATCAGCTCGCAGACAGCAGGAAAAAAAAAAAGGGAAATGTATAGTTAAGAAGCTTTAGGATAGAGTAAGAAGGGGGAGATTTAATTAAACTATTACATATCTTTCCTCCAATGTGAAAAAGACTCATAAATTTGCCAGTGAGTACAGTGGTATGCATATCAGAAAGCTGGATAAACAAATCTTTGCAGATATGACAGTGGTGCTTACAAAATGACTAGAGCTGAAAATCTGATACTGTGCTTAACCCTACATTTTCTGCCTGTCTAATAATGTGCATTTATGCCAAAAGATTCTTTTATCTCTTGTTGCTAGAATTTGTTTTCAAAAGGAATGAGAAAAAAGGAAAGATTTGCTCATTAATATTCAGTGAGTCTCTTTTTTGTGCATGACTGTCTTTCCCAGAATCAGAGGCTCTTAGAGCTCAAAAGAAACCTGAGGAAAATCTAATCCAGTGGAATTCACACCTTTTAACAAGGTGCCCTCAGCCAAATGACATCTTATATGGAAATCAATATTTAAAACAGATCAAAGCAAACTGTTGTGAAATTGGCGGTGGGCATCTGAGTCTTACCCGGAATCCCTCCTCATTCTGAGGAGCTTCATCTTCAGTCCCAGAGTTCTGGACATACAGTCTAAAGGAACTAATGCAATCCAACTCCCCCATTTTATAAGATGCAAAAAACTGAGGCAGGCAAGGGCAATGAGATTCGTCAAACCAAGCTGATAAACTATAACCAATCCAAGTTATACCCTGCTCTTCTGACCACCGTGCACAGCACTCAGAGTTCCTTGTCCACATGGACAGGGATTGTCCAGGTCTGGGAGAGAGTCTAACCAGAAGGAAATGGACACAAAATAAAATCTGTGAGCAGAACGGCTGAGCCCCTATGTAATGAGATTATCTGCTGGCGACTCCGTTTTAATTACGAATACCTGCAAATGGCTTTGTTAAAAAGAAGCAACAGGCCCAAAACGGCTAAGCCCCGGACACCAAAACATAATACCTGACCTAAATGCAGTTTCGACCTTCCCAAGTCTGGAATTTTCTGTTCAGCACCAATGAGGTAATCATCCTAATATTACCCCCAAAAGAAAGTGACCTTGCCCAAAATAACGTTTTTGTTTGTTTATGACTTCCTTGTCCCTTCCTGTCTCCAGAAGTCTTTCCCTTTCTGCACCACTCAGGAGATCCTTTTTACTGGTAGATGGGATGCTGGCAGATTCGTGAATTATAAAGCAAATTAAATCTTTACATTTTACTCGGTTAATTTTGTTTTTTAACAGATTTGGTGGCAGCATGGAGACCAAAGGAGACTTCTTCTGGCTTTGGGGACAACAAGAAACACAGGCATGGTATGAGTGAACCTCTTTTTAGTTCACCATCTCTCTCATCTCCTAAGGTTGTGTGTGGTCAGTTCCCTCTCGGTTCTGAGCTCTGCTTTCTTTCTATTGAGCTCCCAATCCAATTGGCCTTCCAGCTCAATGCTTAGCAGGTCAGCCTGAGCTGGCAGAGGTTCCATCTGGAACGAGAGTCTAGTCCTTGGTTTGTCTGCTATTCCCAAGTTCTTTGGAATCCTCCTCCGCAATCCTGGTCCCAGACCTCACTTACTAGAGTCTGCTGATTTGATCCACACTGGGAATTTCTGGTGGTGCTCACAGCCTTCTCTTGGCCTTCTCAGTCCACAGTAACATCCTTTGGGTACTGCCGGTGTGTTAAAGGGCACGTGTCTGTCTGTCTTGCTTGATGTAAATAAAGACTATTGTTAGCAGAGATCTCACAATTTGGTAAGCACAGGTGAAGCATTTGAAGGCTCAGAGCACTCTCCACCTCAAGAAGACTCCTGGGACAGCATAAGTTGGTCACGGAATGAATTACATTGGCAGTAAGTCACCTGCCAAACTCAAAATTTCCAAGGAACAAACTACATTGTAAAACACCCAACAATTTCCAACCCTGCAGCACGTTTGTCTTGGGCATTAGTTTGGCTTTGAGAAACCCAAATGCCTCATTACAAGAAATGGGATGTTTTAAATCCAAAGAATTGGGCATGCCACCTTCTGGCACACCTGCTTATTTTATGTCTAAAATACTCTAGTCCCAGAACCTGCAGCTACCTAACAAAATGGCAAAATATGACTAAACACAACCTAGAATTATAATGGCCATTAGGGGAATGTTCCAATTAGACAAGATCATTCCTTTAAGAAGTGTACTTGAAGGCAAAGGATTCCAAATTAAACAACTAGAATAGATACCTATTTTAACTGGTATGCAGAAACTTGCAAAAGGCTTCAATAATCAAAAACAGCTTCGTTAAAAGACTTGATGCACAGGGCTAATGAAAAATTAAAGGCACAGAGATACCTAAAACAAAAGAGAGGGTTGACATTTCTCCTACTGATCGCCTCCATCCTTCTTTACTTCATACTCACATGTTAGCAATTCTCCGTCTGAACTGCCTTTCCACTCTGAAGAAACTATTAAACAATTACATTTTTTTAATATAAAACTACCCGTGTTTGCAGATAAACCTCCTCAGGCATCCCTGAATCAAGGACCAAACTAATAGCTATAGTTAAAGTATTTTGTGAAGTTAAGGGATGAACCCCAAAGTTTTTTTAAATAGAGTCAGTACAGGGTCTATGACCTCCAGGCTGACAGATCTTTGTCAGCTTGTACACATGTTGTTAGGACCTGGTGAAGCTCAAAATAGATTCAGGAAGCAAGATGGAAAAATCCTTGATTTTCAACATCTCAGGGGCTTTAAAAAAAAAAAAAAAAAAAAAAAAAAAAAAAAAAAGGTCACAATATAGCAACTGAATTTGTACAGGCCATTCCGAGAGACTTTCTTGCCTGCACTGGTCAGTCTGTTATACCAACATAAAAACAAAAAGAAAGATGAACCTGTGCCTGACTTTAAAGGCCATTTGGAAACCCTCTTTCTACAGCATTCAGGTTCCATACAAAAAATGAGGTCACTTGCCGAAACCGGTTTGGCTCAGTGGTAGAGCGTCGGTCTGCGGACTGCAAGGTCCCAGGTTCGATTCCGGTCAGGGGCATGTACGCTGGTTGCGGGCACATCCCCGGTAGGGGGTGTGCAAGAGGCAGCTGGTCGATGTTTCTCTCTCATCGATGTTTCTAGCTCTCTATCTCTCTCCCTTCCTCTCTGTAAAAAATCAATAAAATATCAATATATATATTTTTTAAAAATGAGGTCACTCAACCTTCTCTCACTGCCCTATTTGTAAGCAGGTTATTTCTTGAGATTAGTGGAAAGACAGAGACAGAAAATAGAATGAGAGACCACCAGCCTGACTGAACTTGTGACCATAGCTTAACATTTTGAAAAGGACCACAGAGCAAGATTACTAACAAAAATCCACAAGCTTTACAGCTACAACAGCTCCAAGGCCAGAGACATAAAATAACACACGGGCCTCCCATACCACACCCCTGATGAGGCCCATCAACCAAAAAGTGGCCCAAAAGCCAATGTCTCTGTAATCAATTGGGCACTGGAGAAAAAGTTGTCTTCAAAGGTCCTATACAAATTCAACATTCAAAGGTCCTCAACATTCAATCAAATGTCCCCAAGGGATGGCCCCTATATGGGTCCCTCCAAAACTAATGGGGTTTCCAGGGATTCTCTGATAAACTGTTACAGCCAAGGGAAAACCAAAATTAAAACTAATGGGAAACCTCGTCGAATTTTAGTCGATACCGAAACCATCCACTAAACCCAACTCTCATAGGACAATGAATCCCTCACAGTGAAGAAGAGCTTTCCATAGTGGATATCTCTAATAAAGTTCAGAGAGAATTTCCATCTCAATCAGTAAATATAACCTTGGAACCTTTTACTGAAAAGCATTCCTTCTTGCTTTGGGGTATTGTCCCACTCAATCTATTAAGTAGAGATCTCCTAAATCAAAAGGGCTAATATGTTTTGCTTCTAATGGAGACCTCACCTTAGAATTGCCTGACAAACTTGGACTTGATTTGTTATGTTCTGGCCTTGATACAGAAGAGGAAGAATTCTAACAAAAGTCTCCTAATTTAATGGAGGTGCCCAAAAATCTGTGGACTACCAATACTGAGATTGGGAGAATAAAAAGTGCTGATCCTATAAAAACTCAGATATGCTGAACTAACCCTCTCCCTAAATTACCTCAATAGTCATTAAAGCCTGAAGTTGTATCACACCGATAATAGAAGGACCTAATTGCCCAGGAGTTAATCATTCCCTATATGAGCCCCTGTAACAGCCTGATTTGACAGTCTCAAAACCTAATGGGAGAGGATGGCAATTTGTCCAGAATTTGAGAGCTATTACATTTCCCAGTTGTTCCGAACCAAAACACCTTTCTGACATAAGTCCCACCAGATTCAAAATGATTCACTGTTATGGATCTTTGTTCAGCCTTTTTCAGCATCCTCATGGATCAATCAACAGTATCACTAGACAGTCATGTCTCAGGGCTCACTGAGGCCCTGTCTCCTTTTTTTCCAAGTACTCCACCAAGATTTACGTAGCCTCCAGTTCCATGGGAAATTGGCCCTTTTACAATACTGATAATGTAGATCACTTACTATACTGTTATCAAAAGGATGTCCATAAAAGATTTCATTTACTTGCTGCAACAGTTAGCTGGAAAAGGGTATACCATTATCTCAAGATAGTGGTTATTAACTGGGTCATAATCTAAGTGCTGAAGGAATCCAGCTATCTCCAAAAAGAATAAATCTAATCCAAGAACATCATAGGCCCACAACTAAGGGACAGCTTCCTGGATTTCGAGGCCCAGCTGGCTATTGCAAATTAAGTTCTAATTTTTCTCTATTGGCCTCTCCACTTTAGAGACTTACTGAGCCCCTTCCTTGGGAGAATAAACCTGAGCAGGTCAATTACTAGAAGAGCCACCTGCCCTAGGGCTACCAAACTTTCAAAACCATTCACCTCATTTTGTACATGGATAGATAACTAAACCTTGAGATGCTCACACAAGAGCACAGCACAGAACTGGATTCCGTTGTGCATCTATATCCAAACCACCTTAAGGCTACAGATGGAGCCGCTAAGTTAGCAGAAACCTCAGCAGATTTGACCCTAGGAAATGACATGTATTTACAAACTCCTCATGTTGTCCAAAGTCTCCTTAACTCTGAATTGACTCAGCATCTCTCTGCAAACCGAGAAACCTCCTAGGAGAACCCCTGCTTTCACCACCTAATTTTAAACATTGAAATGTCCTTAATCCTGCTACAGTTACTACTTTTGCTTGAAAAAAGTGAGCCCCATGACTGTGGTAATGGCGTCCTATTTTGTGAGACCACATCCTGGTTTACAAGACATCCATTTAACTGATCCTCACTTAATGTTGGTGAGTCACACTGTAAAAAAAAAAAAAGAGAGAGAGAGAGAATTTCCAAGCTAGTGATGCTATTGCTACAAAAAAAAAAAAAAAAAAAAAAAAAAAAAAAAACTACTTGAAAAAGGAAACCTCTCACAAGACAAATCATCCCAACACACAGAGCTCCATGCTCCTCCCAAAGCATTCCCGCCATCAGGACAAACTTTTATTATTTGTACTGAGAGCAGAGTGCCTTTCTGTTGGCCTGTGATTTGGAGATCTTATGGAAACAAAGTGGTTTTCTTAGACTCTCTGAGACCCCAATCAAGCATGGGCAACAAATAAATGACCTTCTAACTTCTTACTGCTATTCTCTTACCTTCTGAAATTGCTGTCATCAAAATTTAAGTTCATACTGAGTTTTAAGAGAATGCCCTCATAGCTGCTTTCATGCAAAGGCAGCATTAACAGCAGTCTTTAGATTGTGGCACATATGGATGAAGTGCATTCTGCTTCTGCAAAAATTGACCCCTGCCACCAGACCTCTGCCACTCTAACGTCTTTACAACATGGTGGCAGTGTTCTCCTGAATCAGAGAACTTAAGCTGGGTGAACAATGGTTGGAAATGAAATCAGGCTATGGGAAATCCAAGATAGTCAGTTGGTTCTTCCAGGATCCCCAGCAAACCAAATTTTGGGGGTTTTACATGCCTTTGTCCATCATGGTGCATTTAAGATGATTCAAATTATATAGCAACACTGGTGAAGGGTCTTCTATAAAATTGGGAAACCAGTTTACCATCAATGTCTGACTTGTCAGACCCATAATCCTTGAGAAACTGTTGTTGTTTCCAGAGACCTCAATCTCCTCCCTCTGTACCCTTTCAACACCTTCAGCCAGACTTCATTCAATGGACACCTAGATTGTGTTAGCAATACATTCTTGGAATTGTACTTATGTTTTCCAATGGATTGAAACAATCGAATTTAAAAAATGGACAAAGGATAGATATTTTTTCAAAGAAGAGATACAAATGTTCAATAGGCACAGATAGATATTTTTTCAAAGTGTTGTATACATGAATAGATATTTTTTCAAAGAAGAGATACAAATGTTCAATAGGCACATGAAAAGATGCACAATATTGCTAATCATCAGGAAAAATGCAAATCAAAAACACAATGATATGGCACCTCACACCTGTCAGAATGATTATTATAAAAAATAGAAGAAGAAGAAGAAGAAGAAGAAGAAGAAGAAGAAGAAGAAGAAGAAGAAGAAGAAGAAGAAGAAGCCGCCCTAGCCAGTTTTGCTCAGTGGATAGAGTATTGTCCTGAAGACTAAAAGGTCCTGGATTCAATTCTGGTCAAGGGAACATGCCCCGGTTACAGGTTCAATCCCCAGTAGGGGGTGTGCAGGAGGCAGCCAATCAATGATTCTCTTTCATCATTGATGTTTCTATCTCCCTCTCCCTCTCATTTCCTCTCTGAAATCAATAAAAATATTTTTTTTAAAAGAAAGAAAGAAAATAAAAGATGTTGGTGAGAAGGTGATGAAAAGGGAACCCTGGTATACTGTTGGTGGAAATGTAAGTTGGTACAGTCTCTATGGAGGGTTCTCAAAAAATTAAAAATAGAACTATGATTTAAAAGCCAGTGATTCCAGTTCTGGGGACTTATCTGAAGAAAATGAAAACACTAATTTAAAAAGATACGTGCACCCCTATGTTCATTGCAATATCATTTAGAATAGCCAAGATATGGAAGTAATCTAAGTGTTCATCAATAATGTTCATGAATGCATAAAAAAGATGTAGATGTGGATGTGTGGGTGTTTGTATAAAGTATATATTACTCAGCTATAAAAATAAAATCTTGCCATTTGTGACAACATGGATAGACCTTGAAGATCTAATGCTAACAGAAATAAATCAAATAGCAAATGATTTCACTTACAAGTAGAATCTAAAAAAAAGAAAGAAAGAAAACATAGAAATGAACAAACAAAAACAAAATTCATAAAGAACTAACTGATGGTTGCCAGAGAAAAGGGATGTTGGGGATGGGGAATGAATGAAACAGGTAAAGGGGATCGAGAGATACTAACTTCCATTTATAAAATAAACAAGTCTTGGGGATAAAATGTACAGCATTTATAGACAATAATATTTTATCAACTTTGTATGACAGATGGTAACTAGCCTTATTATGGTGATTTATTTCATAATGTGTAGAAGTGTCAAATCACTATGTTGTATACATGTGACTAATATAATATTGAATGTCAATTATAGTTCAATAAAAAATAATAATACACAGAACATAATTCCATTTTTCCAAACCCAGGCAAAATTAAGCAATACATTGCTTAAAGTTACATACACTCATATATGGTAGAGTAAACCTATAAAGTAGAGTAAGAGAATAAATCACACAAAATTCATTACAATGACTATTTTGGGAGGGAGGAAAGAGAAGGATATGATTTTAGAGGAACAGGTAGTAGAACTGGTAATTCTTTATTTCTTAAGTTGGATAGGAGGAAAATGGGTTCTTAGTCCTTAAAATATATATATATTACAGATCTCCTTAGTATATGCAATAAATTTCACATAGAAATGATTAAATTTCACATAGAAATGATAAATTTCACAGTACATATAAGTTCTGTGCACTAAATTTAATCATTTATATATGAAATGTGTTTTATTGTGGTAAAGATCTGGGGTGGGGTGGGATCTGGGTGGAGGGGAATAAAGAGGGAATAAATATGGGGAGACACTGTAATGCTCTCAATAAATATTTTTAAAAGAAAAATTAATTAATTGATTGATTAATTAAATACTGGTAAGATTAAATTTAGTGAACATAAGAAGTCCTGTTTAAAACATTTATTCACAGTTGCAAGTCTCAAGGAATTTGTTTTAGCAGATTTAAGGAACAAGAGAACACCTCAGGTTCAACTTTTTAAAATAAAGCTCCCAGGCACACTTCAGGTAATCCATACCGGGCCATGGACCACATTATGAGAAATACTAGACTACTCTTCCTGAGTTATGAAGTTTTATATAAAAAATTGACATTGTAAAATCTTATTTTAAAAATTTCCGTACGTAAAACAGATCTAAACAGAAGTGTTCTGGGTAGAGTTGGGAAGGAGGCCCCAAGACTCTTTCATTGGGCCCTTCCTCTCCCTCCCTACAACTGCAGTGTTAAAAGCAGTCGATGTGTTTCTCTCACTCACATCCATGTTTCTCTCTGTCCTTCCCTCTCTTTCCCACTCTCTCTAAAAAAATCAATGGGAAAATATACTCAGTGAGGATCTTTTTTAAAAAAAGAAAAAGAAGTAATTATGTAGGTTTGACTATAAATCAAAGGGAAGCTGGAAAATAAACTTGAGGGTAATTTAACTAGACTCTGTAAAATGTACGTGGTAGTGTGCTTTGATGATGCACACATGATCTGCATAATTGAAAGTACAATGCCTGACACACAGTAGGTCTGCCATTCAGTTTCAGAGAATAAGTACCTGATTCATTCAGGACGTTGGATAAAATAGAATTTAAGGAAAGAGACTTGTTATCCTGTGATTCCAAATTTTGGGTGCAATTAACAACATAGTAATACACACTGTTTCTTCCACTGAACTACTTCCAGGCAACAAAAGGATGAATTTGTTAAGTTACCCATGGCAAACCACACCACCCTGAACACCTGCTGAAAGAAAGAGTTTTCTAGTTGCAAGTGTACTTTGAACATGCTGTCTAGAGCAGATCTACTCTGCATGAAACATGAAGCCAAAGTGAGAAAAGAATGGAATGGAATATTCAAATAGGAAAAAAATAGGTGGGCGGCTACAAATTGGTGTAAATGGAACATCATGTAGAGAAATATGTGCTTTCTTTCCTGGATTTACATTTTATACACAAATGGTATAATTAATACCCAGCCACAAGCAAAACTTTATGAAATTATTGGGGACAATTCGCTAAATTATTGCTACATACAGAGCCCCTCCCCAACAACTATTGGTCAAGATGTAAACTATCTGTAATGGTAAAAGAACACAAAAGTTAGCATTCCCCGTGAAAACCCTTCTCCTCATAACCCCATTGGTTTCTGTTGATTCTCCTGGCCTTTATTCAAGAGAAGCTGGCATGGGCTGTTGCTTAGCAACAGCATGCAGTGCATTTTTCTACAAGCCCAGGGAAATGCTGTCTCTGGACCTCACGCCATTCAACACCATGGTTTTGTAAATGACGAGTATCTTTCAGGAGCTTTTCTCCCCTCCCTCCAAATAAGTGCCTGAAGAGGCTATTTTAATACCCATCACTTCATCATAAACATTGCTCTTGGCTTAACAAGGGAAGTAAGAAGGAACATTAGTGGCAACCCTTAACTTCTCTGACCATTGACAGAGGAGCCAATAAGATCATACAACTTCTTGATAATTGCAATATATTTTCTTTGAGTGCACTGTGACTGTTTGATATTTAATTAATGCCTATGTGCCAGACATAGTATTAAGTGTAAACCATGGTGTATGTTTTATCTGTAACAACTTTTCATACAATTATAATTCAACTAGAGGCCCAATGCACAAAATTCATGCAAAGGGCTCAGCCCTCGCAGCCCTAGCTTCATCCAGGAGGTTGTCCAAACAGTCGTTCTGCTCTTTGGCCATCCGGTCCAATTAGCTTATTATGCTTTTATTATTATAGATAGTATCAATTCATATCAGTCATTTAAATTCTAGTGTGTAGCTCATGAGGTAAGGAGGAGACTACAAGGCCTGGTATCAATACCCCCACCTTATCATGGGCAGCCAATACCTTACAACAGTTATTGGATCTCCATGTGATTATGATCAAAAGAAAAATCAATGATACTAGAGTCAATCATGAGGAAGGTGCTGAATGGAGTAAGGACTGGAGGGTGATGTCAGCAAAACCAAGCGAAGTGTTTTAGTGATGGATACATTTTTCAATGAGACAAGCTTTTCCCAGGCCCTACCTGGTGCTTTTTGAGCTATCATGGTGAGTCACTGGTTTGACAAAGTCTTCCTCCACAACTCTGAGGCATTAGGGAGTTGTCAGGAAACTCACACTTGTGGTGGAGATCTGTTTTTGACGTTTTAGAGAATTACCAATTAATGAGTTACCATATTATTCGCTTACAGCTGGATGCATATGAGTGAGATTGAACCACAAAGAGACCCGGATTTATATATAATTAATTCTAATTTCCAGAGACATTTCTGGTCTCTACTCTTTTTGCCTTTGAATTCTGGGATCCAGATAACTCCAATTAGTAGTCTGATTAGCAAAATCTTTGATTCTTCTCAAGCAACATTTTTATTATTACTACTGCAGATGCATCAAATCCACTAAGCAGAACTATGAAGTATTTTAGCTGTCTATAATAAACTCTGCAAGGCAAGTGTCCATGTGCCAAGCTGTGGGCAGACTTGGAATTATAGAATAGATCACAAGTTCTGAAAGCTAATTTATTGGTGGTAAACATACTCTCAGAAAAGAAAGACAGTTAGTCAATGCAAATACTCAAAGAATCAGCTTGGTACCTGGAAGGTAACAGATGCTATAAAAATATTTCTCAAAAAAAATGCTGCTAATAAATCCTCTACCATGACATCAATTGTGGTATTCTTCAACTTGCTCTCAAGTTTCCACATGACAAAAATTACAGAGAATATATTTTCTTTTATCCATAATAATTTTTAAACTTACCTAAAAGTGCAAAGTAACAAGTATTCATATTTCCAGCACTCATAATACATTAGTGTTAATAGTTTGTCAATTTAAGATTTTCAATAAGAGAAATATTGATAACTAACATTTATTGAGGCATGTATAGGCAGTATTAAAGGGCCGAACTAATTAGATGAAATCTTACAAAAACCCTGTGAAATAAGGTTTGATTATCTCAACTTTACAGAAAGAAAAAAAAAACCAAAACACCTGATGTGTAGAATTTTTAAGATTATGCCAAGACACACGATTTAAGAGGCTGTGTTCGTTTTCTAGGGCTGCCATAACTAAGTGCCAAAGGTTGGGTGGCTTAAACTACAGAAATTTATTTTCTGATAATTCTGGAGGATAGAAATCTGAAATCAATCAAGGTGTCTACAAAACTATTTTTAGCCGAGGCAGGCCTCTCTTCTTAGCTTATAGATAGCTATTTTCCCCTTGTGTCTTCACATTGTCTGCCCTCTGTGCATGTGTGTCCTGATCTTTTCTTCTTCTAAGGACACCAATCATATTGATTAAGATTGGATTAGGACCCTAATAACCTTACTTTTACTTAATTTCATTTTAAGTAAAAATTGGCCCTGTCTCCAATTACCGTCATGTTCTGAAGTACTGGGGGGTTAAGACTTCAACATATGGATTTCGGAGGGACACAATTCAGCCTGTAACAGAGGCACAGACAGCATTCAATCCTAGGAAGCTGTGACCCAAAGCCCTGTCCTTGCTGTTTACAACATAGTTCCCCTTGATGAACCTGAAGTCCCCACTGCACACTTCTCAACCTCCACATCCCATGCTCTCTCTACATACATTTCAAGATTTATGGGGTTTTTTTAGAAGTTACCCTACAATAGCATGCATCTTAATCTTATGTTTTTCTAACAAGCATTAAGTTAAAAGAATACTCCCCAAACAAGACAAGAATCTTTTAAGTATTTTAACTTCTCTCCAAAGAGCATCACCTGCTCACAACTTTCACGTTGTTGCTGTCTAGTACCTTAACCATCATTTTAACCATGTCCCACCCAAATTAGTCAATAGTGCCATTATTTATCAGCCAATGTGCATTCAGACTTACCAACAAGCTTTATTGGTGTCTTTGGTCACAACTTTTTCTTGCATTTGGGCTCATTGTCCTTGTTGCTGAAGTGTCTGGGTGAGCATTTCTTTCAATGAAGCTCTGAAAGTAGTGATGTATTTCATCTTTATATATCTGGAAATATCTTTATCACTCTTATTTGATACAATTTAGGTTCAAGTTCTTTTCCCTCAGTGCTTGGGATAGGATTCCATTATTTTCCTGGTAATTAACTCTTGTAATCCTAATTGTTATTTTTTTCCACTTTTGATAGTAACCTGTCTTTTCTCTCTGGTATCTTTAAATATTTTTCCTTTTTTTCCTTAAAGTTCTGCAGCATTTAGATGTACATTTATTTCTATTTACCCTGCTTAGAACACATGTCATTTTTTTCCATTCTAGGAAACGCTCGGTCATTACCTCTTCAAATATTCTCTCATCTACTATTTTTATTTTATCACTCTAAATCTCTAATAGAAAAAGTTTTAGGTTTTCGTTATATCTTCTACATCTTCCATGTCATTAAATTTCTCTTCATCTCCTTATGTCTTCATAGTGAGTTCCAAGTGAGTTCTTCAACTTTATTATATACTTTACTAGTTTTCTCTCTTCCTGTATTTAAACTATTGTTTAACCTACAACGCAAACATTTCCTTCCAAGGCACAAGTTCTTTCCAAACTCCTCACTTCTTAGCATCCTGTGATAGGCTAACATTCATTTCAAAGAGCTTTGTTCATAGAGCCCATACAGGGTAGTAAAATATTTTCCCCAGATACAATAGTAAAAAAAAAAGTCTAAAATCTGATTCAAGTAGCCTTTTCTAAAGTAGTTCATGGATTATCTATTGCATGCATTGCATTCATAGAGAATCTGTACTAAGAATGGCGGGACAATAAAGCAAGCATTTCCCAGAAATGGTAATGAAGTGCAGCCAAAATAGAGATAATTATTTTAATTAATGGTAATGATTTTAACGGTTGAACATCTTAACTAATTAATTATGATTGATTGCTTGTTACTAATCAAGGAATATGATTCAAACTTGTAATTGAAAAACTAGGAGCAATAGGTTCTGCCGAGAGCATTATCACAACCCCACTGAGATCAGGGGCATAACTTCTGCCTTCAATACGGCATTCTAGAGAATCTAATCCCTTTTCTTTCATATATTCCTTATGATATACTGCTAGGACACTGTTTTTAGTTTCATGTTTAGGTTTCTTCATCACAAATGGGAGAAAATGTAAAATGTGAATACAGTGAAAAATATATACATATTACTTCTATAGCTACAGCTTTTAATACCATATTATTCATCTAAATTTTATTCTTGCTAGCCTTTATACCTAAGCTTTCTCTTTTTTTACATAAAGACCTTGGATACAAGGAACTACTCAATTAACCTATTCAAAAACTGTGAAACTTTTTTATTTTAATAAGCATATTGAGTGAAAACTTGTTTCCCATATAATTTATTTACAGTACTTCAGACATTGAATTGTAAGCTTTTTAAAATCTGACACACTAAAAATACCACATAACAAACTTCCAAGACCACTGAAATAAGCTTCACTTCACGGCCTATTCCCCTAATGGTTCTAATTAAGGCAAGTCCGTGTCTCAAAATGACCTGGATTTATCTTGCGATTCACTAGTAATTCAGTCTGCTTTGACAAGGTGGCTATTTTTATCCTAAACAACCCTTTCATCAGAAGGAAAAAGGCATATTGTTCCATCTCTGTTTGGAAGAGAAAAAGAGGAAGGGAGAGGAACACAAGAATAGTAGAGTGATAACAGAGCACAGCTGGTTTGGAAAAGGACAGAGGTTCAGTGTAGATGTGGTACAGAGTAAAAATAGGAGTGGCAAGAAATAAGGCCAGAAGGGTAGTTGGAGGCCAAATCATAAAGTCTCTTGTCTGTTACACTAATTAAAGACTCCTGCAGACGAAGAGGAAATACTAGAGGTCACTAAGGAAGGCATGACATAATCAATCTTCTTTTAAGGAAGATCATACCCGTGCACCCATTGGGAGATTGATGGGAATAAGGAAGGAGGCTCTTCCTAGAGTTCCGGTAACAATGACAACATGGACTAAGGCACTGACCGGGGCATTCTTAGAACAGGACCACTGGAACTTGGTTAACAATTAACTGTGTATGTACTAGTATGCTAATTACCAATTAAGTGTAGCATGACTACAGAGGAGATTCAAGTGTTCGGGAGAAGACTGAGCTTAGTTGGGACATGTTAAAATCAAGGTGCTAAGCATACTTTGGATGCCTCATGTTGGCTCCTCTTCTTTTCCCCGATCCCATCCAACAACTGCACCTCAACAACCTGTTATACACAGCCATGGTCCCCGGATCACAGGTCTACCTTTCAGAGTAGACTTCACTCAAAGACAAAGCCAGGGTCTACCTCCAGGGGAAGCAAGTCTGAGAGCATGGCCTGCACCACTGATTGGCACTGAAAGCAAATGCACAAAAGTGCCAACAGTAGACTATTTTCTCTAAACCTCATAGTCCAATCACTGATTTTTCAATCACTTAACTTATATTACCTCCTCTAACGTTATTTTCATCCTAGTCTTTAAGAACACTGGCTGTGAGTCACTTAGAATGTGTTCAGAAAGAGTGGCTGATCTTGCTTCTTTTCTCTTAGTAAACGTCTAACTAATTGCCTACAACTGGATGTCTCCCACTGCCCAGTCCATCTTAGAAGAGTCTAGCTCCAAATTACCAGACTCCCCCCCACACACACACATTTTCTGCACCCTGCACAGTTACGACAAATGCCATCACACTGAGGCCCAGAACACTAGACTCAAAAGTTCCTGTAATTATTCCTGCCCATAGTTGGGATTGCACCCAGGGCCTCCGAGATCACAGAGCCTGCCGGGTCAAGTGACTCATTCAATGTGAAGAGATGGCAGCTGCAGAATGTGGGAACTGGGCAATCCCACAACATGTATTGATATTAACGTTTGCAAACATTCTCCTTTTCATAATCTTGTGCTGAAACTCTGGAGACAAGAGAAAATAGCTTCCTTTCTCTAGGGGATTATCAAGGTTAAAGTGCACTCTTCGTATTTCAGCCAAGAAATGATTTCACAAAATCAAGGAGGAAGTTGACACGGAGTTGAAAGAATAATGATATTCAGATCATCAGCTTTTTTTTTTTTTTTTTTTTTTTATCTTGCTGCAGATTGTCCACTCGGTAATTTACCCTTGGACATTTTCAGTCTCAGGTCAGACTTCCTTCTGCCATTTGGCATTCTCCCAGGCACCATCCTTTTCCATCAGTCAGTGTAAACATTAGCCAAGCATAATTAGGAAGGTAAATCTGCTGTAGAAATAATCATGATTTCATTTAGATTTAGCCAATGTTAAACAATGGATAGTCAGCTAATTTTCTTTTCCTGGAAACTTAAAAACAAATAACAGACTAATCATCCAGGCCATCCACTACAGCTTGTTTTTCTAATAATAATTTCAGTTGTGCTCTCATTTCAGTGCTAAGAAATGAGTTTTGGGATAGGAAGGTAGAAGGAACACAGAGACTGAAGAGAAGAGGACAGCCATAGAGATCATTGTGTATCATATAATGTGGGTATTTCAGCTGCAAACAAAACTCACTACGTACATTGGTTTGCAGAACTGACAGTCTGTTTTGCCAGAATGATCAACATTAGCGAGCAGCATCCTACTGTTCAGCTGCGGATTTAGTCTGGAGTCATAGAAGAGGATAATATGCTTACGAATGGCACCTCTCAGAGTGTGAAGTGCACCTCCTGGGCTGGCAGTCTAACCCTGGTTCTGGCAGGGCCCCAAGCAAGGTGAAGGATACGAAGGGAGAAATGAATGAATAATATTTCCTCTTTTACGTAGGACTTGCCAAAACTAGAACCTGGCATGGAGTCCTCAGAGTGGAAATACTCCACAGATAGTTCCTTTCCCATGCTGGATCAACATTAAAATGGCTTAGCAACACACAAAAATGAGCACGGGCTCTTCCATCCACACGATAATAAAAGTAGGAGCCTGACAACATCTCCTTTTCTTCCCCATCACCAGCTTTGGCATGTTCCTAAGGTTCTGCCTTCAGAAAAGATCTTGATCACTAATTTTTTTAAAAGCTCTTATATCGGTGTCTTCAAGATGACAATGTAGGCTGAAGTTCCCCAGACAGAGCAAACAGCCATATTCTCTTATGGCTGTACACATAGCTAGCCGTACCCACTAACCACAGTGAATTCAGCATCTCACACTAAATAATCCTACTGAAATAAAAGCCTTAATTTTCTCAGCCCAAGTGAATTATAAAGGTAATCCATTTACCAATTATAAGTATGCCCGGCAGAAGCTATGATGATACAGTAAGTATGTATCTTCTATCCAAAGATGCTGTTATTGTTATATTCTGATAGGGTTTTCTCTTTCCAGCAGTGTTAATGAGTTCACACACAACTACTGACATGCTTTTTTTTTTCTTGATTGTTACTGGTGACCAAAATCCCCATTTGTTAGTTGGTCAGAATTGGAGGCATCATAGCAAAATAGGCTAAAACTTGGATTATTACTATTTATGTTAATTTTTTACTAACAAAATTTGCATAGCCTATAGAGTGAGTTTTTTTTAAATATTGTACGTTAACCTACAAAGCAATTAAAACACATTAGGTTCATTATATCACATATGTACACTAATTTGATTAAAGTAAAATATCATTTTAGTAAATAAATTATTATTAAAATAAGTATAATTCTAAAAGAGATGACAATTGGGTTATAAAAAGAACCAACAGACCCTTTTTCAAGAAGTTTATGAAATGTGTCCTAATTTTATTGCTTTAGACAAAAACTAGTATAAAACCTAGAAAACAAACCATTGTGATGCTTAATTAAGTTATTAAAACTAAAGTTAGAGTAAACTCAGCATTCATTTTTAAAAACAATGATGCAATTATATCATCATCTCTTTTGAACTCAAATAACTTTAGTTCAGGATTTTTTTTAAAAATCAGTACAGATAATGTCTCCAAATTCTAAATATCGTATCACTGTCAGATCTTAATATTAATCAAAAGAATGAATTATAATTTTATTCAGTACTGTGTCCTACAGTTTTAGACAAATAGGCAAATGAAAGACGACAAAGAAGTTTCCCTGTCTTGCAAGTTCCAGATATGGGGTCTGGCTTAAGAGGTAGCATATGATATAAAGCAATGTAATATTATGATGGCATGCACTAGATAATTGTCTGAGGATGTTATTATTTCAGGGGTCTTCAAACTACGGCCCGCGGGCCACATGTGGCCCGCAGAGGAGTCTGATCTGGCCCGCCAGGTTTTTTGGGCAGTGAGCGCAGCCGAGGTGTCACAGTAGGAATTAGTAGTTCATATAGTCCGGCCCTCCAGCTCTCTGAGGGACCATGATCTGGCCCCCACTTTAAAAAGTTTGAGGACCCCTGATAGATAATAACCATTAGAAGAAAGTATGTTATCTTTTTAATTTGACATCTTTATTCCTCTCTTCCCTCATTGACAGGGCAAGTGCTTTGAAGCAGTACGATATAATAGATGAAATCAAGGAATACATAGCCTTTACCCTTTACAAATTCAGATTATGTATAATAATAATAATGAAAATAACAATACCTTCCCTACATACATCACATGGTGAGTTTCTAATGGCATAGGAATATGAGAGTAGTTTGTAAAATTTAATGTCCTATATAAAGGTTAAAGTTGTATGTTTATTTAGTTGTTTTTCCTTATTGTCATATTGATAAACACTAAATCAGATTTTATTGAGATTGGTGAAATGCATTTTCTCAATAAATGGCCATAAGGTAGGAATGCAATCTGACATTGAACCAGTTTGTAATGATTTAAAACTAAGGGATAAAAATACAATATCTATAATCAAAAACTCCCCTAGTAGATATCACAGAAAATAGGTTAATGTGCTTAAAGACAGATCAATAGAAAATATTACAATTTAAGCACAAATTTTAAAAGAGAGTAAAGGGGGAAATCACTATAAATAAGTGGAAATATGTTCAAAAGTTCCAACATGTGTATAATTGGGGTCCTAAAACAAGAGAAGAAAAAGGAGCAGAAGCAATATTTGAAGAAATAATTATTGAGAATATTCCAAAGACATCAAGAAGCTTGATGAACCTAAAGCAATGTAAATATTGGGTCGGCAGCTAAGTAATTGCGGATTTTTTAAAGAAAATCAAAGACAATTTTTTCATGGAACTAAATAACTTTATTCTTTAATGCATTGCCCATTTTGATCAATGACCTTTTGCCATCTTTCAGGCAGCATCATAATCCCACGTTCAAAAAACTTCTGTTTTTTATTAGCAAAAAACTGAATCAGGTACGATTTGACATCATCATCATTATTGAAATTTTTACCATTCAAGGAGTTTTGTAAAGATCGAAACAAAAAGTAATCAGATGGTGCAAGGTCAGGACTATATGGTGGATGTGGCAAAACATCCCAACCAAGCTCCATTAATTTTTGCCGAGTGACCAAAGATGTGTGTGGCCTTGCATTGTCATGATGGAATACAACACCTTTTCGATTTGTCAATTCGGGCCACTTTTCTTCAACTGCATTGTTTAATTTCATTAGCTGTTCAATGTAGACATCAGAATTGATCGTTCGGTTGGGTGGTAAGAGTTCAAAGTAGACAATTCCTTTGTAATCCCACCAAACTGATAACAAAACCTTCTTTTGATGAATATCAGCTTTTGATGTTGTTTGAGTTGGTTCACCTGGCCTGCTCCACGATCTTTTCCGCTTGATATTGTTGTAAACAACCCATTTTTCATCGCCAGTTATCAGTCGTTTTAAAAATGGATCATTTTCATTACGTTTCTTTAGCAAATCGCAGCTGCTAATGCGTTGCGTTAACTGTGATTCTTTCAGTTCGTGAGGAACCCATGTATTGAGTTTTTGAACATAGCCAAGTTGTTTTAAGTCATTTTCAATGCATGTATGTGATACATGAAGCTTCTCTGCAATCTCACGTGTTGTACTGTGACAGTCCGAATTGATTATTGCTTTGATTAGGGCGTCATCAACTTCAACTGGACGACCAGAGCGTCTTTCATCTTTGAGTGAAAAATCACCAGAACGAAATTTGGCAAACCAATTTTGACACTGCCGTTCTTTTAAGGCTTCGTCACCATAAACAGCACATAACTTTTTATGAGCTTGTGATGCGTTTTTCCCTTGCGGAAATAAAAAAGCAAAATATGACGAAAATGTTCCTTTTGATTTTCCATTTTTCAACGAACGCCAAACAAAAACTACAAAACAGATCAAAAAACTTTTTTTACTGATTAACAGCTGAATAGCCAACTATCAAATACAAAATGTGTTTTACATTTGTACTACGTCTGCAAACCTAAAAATTCAACTGAAGCCATATATGTGTGAAACCCGCAATTACTTAGTTGCCGACCCAATACAAAAGAAACCACACATAGTCATATCCTACTCAAAATCTAAAAATAAAGACAAAGAAAAATTTTAAAGCAGTCAGAGAAAATGTATTCAAAAGAGCCTGCAAAGGAGCAATGTTAAGACTGATGACTAACTTTTTGCCCAAAATTATGAAATCTAGAGGATAACTGGACATCTTTAAAACACAGAGAAAAATCCATCAAGCTAGAATTTTACAAAAAGTAAAAGATCTTTTTCATAAAAAATATGAAAATACACAATTTATCACCAGCATATATGTGTTACAAAAATACACTAAGCAGAGTTATTTAAGGTAACAGAAAATAATTCCAGACAGAAGTACAGAATGAAAGGTAGAAATTCATGACACCAGGAGGATTTTGTTGCATGAATACAGGAAATCTGGAACCTCTTCAGCCATCTGGCAAGCATGAAAGATATATTCCTGATACAAAGAGGATGGCCAAAAAACAAACAAAAACAAAAGTCTTAAGGCATCATTGAACTACTGAACCAACCTTGGAACTGCAATGCACCTACTACAGGACAGCCTTTATTCTGAGCACAGGGGATGCTGCCATAGCAAATCAGACAGCCTCGTCCAGAGTTCTCAGTTTAACCAGGTAGAAAAGCTTAGAGAACCAACAGCGTAGATTCATTACAACCAATGCAAAAATTACACCTATAATTTTTTCAGTATTACTGTTTTTTTAAGGCTCATTGTCTGCTATTAAACCTCATCCTTCATAAATATTAATCAACATTACCTCCACACCTATACTAGTTTCTTTCATTAGGTCTTGACCCTTCTGCATCTGAGAGCATTGTGCTTTTGTTAGGACTGTAATATCTTGTCTTAAATATGAAAATGGCTCCTTCCTCTGATAAAAGTTCATTCGGCATGTACCCTACCCAAATTGTAGGATCAGTATTTGAGAAACACAGAATGCTTAGGGCCCTCGTCAGCATCTTCCAGACAACTACAACCTTGTATTTGTCTTTTGAAGAATCCCCAAATTCATGTTTCTTAATGTAAGACATACCATTGATGAGCTAGATCAGAGGTGGGGAACATTTTTTCGGCCATTTAGATAGTTACAACATTCACTTAATATAATCCACTTAATATAAAATTATGTTGCTAAGAAAAAAGCTCCTAGATTTATTGAATTTTGAGTCCTGCCTGCATTTGCCTTTGCAGGCCAGACCAAATGAATTCTTGGGCCTTATATGGCCTGAGGACCAGAGGTTCCCCACCCCTGAACTTAATCTGCTTATCTTTTAAGACTTAAATACAATTATTTCCCTCCCTCTTTTCGCCAACCTAGGCTGTTTTTAACTCAAAAGCCTCTACTGAAAAGCATATTTGAAAAAAAAAAAAAAAAGGGAAGGACAAATGGGGGTAGGGGCTGTAAACTTTTTCTGAAGAATGTGCTCTTTCCCTGTTTAATAGATAAGAATGAATACCGCTGTTTAACTAGATCCAGTTTCTGAAATACCTAATTAAAACTGATGTGCTTATTTAGTTTCCAATTCATCACAGGTGGGTCCATATTAATGTGAAAATGAGAGTAAATTACCAGCATTTGGCAACCTCACTGAATGTCATTCACATTATTAGCTCAAACCTCAAAATGCATTTTAAAATGTGGTTCACAGGTAGGCTCCCGCCTCCCGCCTCTTCAGTGGTGGGCTGACGGAACTTCACTCTGTGGTGGGGAGTTCCCAATGGCAGAGTCCATCTATTCAAAACACCTCCCCTGGGATCAAAACAAGCTGGTGCAGAGAAGAGGATAGGAAGGGCGGCTCCCTCTTCTCAGTCATGAACGTCTCCTGGGAACGACTGTTTAAGTTTGGCCCAGCTCTCTTCCACCTTGTCAACCAGACTTCACATAAAAGCCAGTTCGTTTAACTTCACAGGAGTCCTCATGCAGACTAAAGAGGAGAGCAGCTTCCACGTCATCCCAAAACACGGCCATATCCCTCCAGCAATGGGCCACGCGTCCTGCATCCTTTTCACATCTAAGAACGTAAAGTCAGCTTCCATCTAACTGATCTTTGAAAGGCTCTTTACAACAGCCTGCTGGAAAGTATCCCAAACATGCGTAGATTAGAATCTTTGGTGAGGATAGGACAACGCTCAACTTTGTTCCGTCTACAGAACACAACCCACAGTGACTCATCAGTACCTCAAAATCACTCTCATTCAATCCCATTCCCTCCCCCCGCCCTTTCTGTGTATAAAACATCCTATTTAGAGAGATGATTGGTAATGCTGGGAGAAAATCTAAAGGACAATTAATCTGGCTGCTACATAGGAAACCTGGGCCAGTAGTGAAGACAGTAAAGTCACATAATGGAAAGATATTCATGGCCTATTGTAAACGAAAAGAACAATTTTTTCCTCTCAAAATACCACTTTTGTTTTCTACTTTTCCTTCAGCTTCCAAATCCACGTGGAAGATAATTTATTTCACCATTAAAGCTCCCACTGTTACAGGCTAATATATAAGAAGAATGAATTATTCTAAGGACATAGCAAGGAGGCCAAAAACACTCCCACCTTAAACATACAGTCACACATTCATAAGCTTTTTACCTGTTTTGAATGCCTAAAGTCCCAAATGGAAATTTATTCTTGTAATTTAAAGTTCTGAACCCTTAGAATGAATTTGTTTCTACAATGTCTTCAGATAGCTGCCAGAATCCAACCTTCACATTGACATTCTGCTGCAAGAAAGGAAGGCAGAGTGGTAACTTACCCAACTTCTCCTGGGAATGTCCGGGCTTTAAGACTAAAAGTCCCATGTCTCTGGGACCCCCACAATATCGGGCAAACTAGGATAGTTGGTCACCCCAAAGAGAGAGAAAAAGCCAAAAAAGAAACTGCCAGCTGGCTCTGTCCCACCATTTTATTTTATTTTTTTAATATATATTTTGTTTTGTTTTTAAAGAGAGGAAGGGAGAGGGAGAGAGAGTTAGAAACATCGATGAGAGAGAAACATTGATCAGCCTCCTCCTACACACACCCCACTGGGGATGTGCCCACAACCAAGGTACATGCCCTTGACCAGAATCAAACCTGGGACCGTTGAGTCCACAGGCTGACGCTCTATCCACTGAGCCAAACCAGTTTCGGCTGTCCCACCATTTTAAAAATCTTTCCCAGAAATGCTATTCAAGCAACTTCTGCTCAGATCCCATTGGCCAGAACTTTGCCATATGGTATACCCATTTGCGAAGAGGGCTGGAAAATGCACATGGCCACCTAACTAAACTTTGTGTTCTGGTAGGAAAAGAGGAGATGGATAGTAAACAGGTAGTACCTTTTATACTTCGTGAGCCTGGAACAGCATAGTCATTGGAACCTCATGTCATTCCTTAACCCTAAAACTCTACTCTGAGCCCAAGAGCATTCTTGGGGTTCTGTTGTAAGTACTGTCACAGTAGAGGTGGCAATGACTCAAGAATTCAGCAAACCAGAGCACCATTAAGTTGAGAGGAACAGAGGTGGATTATTAGAACAGGGACTGCCTGGAGGCTCTGGACCTCAGGGTCCCGTGAAAAATGGCCCCAGTGAGAAGGCAGGGACTGGTTCCCAATGCCACCCTGCAGAGTGTACTCTCTGTCTTGTACCTAAGCTCCAGGAAGCAGAAGAAGGAAGAAAGATGCACGTTACTACCAGCACTGACAGGGCTCTGATTAGGGATTAAGCTTTCTCCAATCCCGTCTCCACCCAACCACAGAGTGCCGTTTTGAAGAATCATTTGCGGTAAATGAGAGGAGCTATAAGGGCAAAAAATTGGTAGAAAATAATAGGAAAGAAGTGCCATCGTTTGATGAGGGTAATAACCTTTCTAAACTAGTGTCCTACTGCATTAGATTTTCCATGAAATTATTTAAAACAGCAGGGAATCAAACATCCCCACATTATTAACCTCTAGTGTGTGCTTACTGAAGAAAATCCAAAGGATATTTATGCGTCTCGTGCATTGGTGGAACGTAATGTCACAGACCGAAGCAATGAAGCTATGGAATCCTGCCTGGATTGTCTTTTGCCGATCACAGAGACCACAGCTGTATTTCTTGCCTGGTGAACCTGAAAAATCATTCTTCAGCCTTCTGAGATAAGCAGAATGTCACTCATCACTTTCTAGCTTTTGGCAGCTCGCTGTATTATAACAGAATAGGTTTTTATTTGCAGCTGGTCCCCACTTTTCAGGAAGTCTTAGTTATGAGAAACACTAAAAAGTTTATATTCAAAGTAGTGTTTGTTTGGAAATTTTTGAGTGTGGGGGGAGAGAGAGTGGGTTCTTTTTAGATTCCTTTCCTAAGAAGAAACAATGGTATGAAAGCTTCGCCATAGTCCTGATATTGCTATAAGGAACCATCACACCACATACACAAATGAGAACATCCAGCCACAGCTCATCACATTACCTGGAAGTAAATATGTCACAGGAGAAGTGCTATGGTCAGACGCTGAATTATAGCTAGGTTTCAGCATTAATTATAATAATTATATTGTAACCACCATCATAAAATCCAGCTTCCCTATGACATTTTGTTCTTTGTTACAGGACTTGCAAAATTCCCAAATTGCAATTTGGGGGGGTGGGGGGGGGTGAAAAATAATGTTTGATCGAGGTTACAAAAAAATGTAAGTTTTTACAGATTTACGGTTTTTTTAAGACAGCACTCAAATAAATGATAATTCATCTACAGGAAAGCTTGCTAAAACTGATTGATTTCCATACTCCCTATAAGTTAGAAGGATTTAATTTTTGCATTTTTTGGAGAACTATGCATGTATAAATTATAGGTAGCTGTGAATTCCAAAGCTATAAATACACTGGAGGGCCCTGGTGGCATCAAACTGAACAGCTGTTTGCGGAGAATAAGCCTCTCCAGTACCCTGAGGAAGAGGCACAGAATACTGAAATGTTGGCTAACTGTTCAAACTGTTCAAAGAATAAATACCTCTGAAAACAAAAGGGAAACGCCAGCAAGGTACAGAGTGCCCTCACAGAGGGAAGGCAGGGCCGAGCCAGGGCAGGAGGGCACTCGTGAGCAAGGGCAGTGCAGAGCAAGGGTGTGGGGCCTGGGAGGCTTGACAACGCCTCCACTTACGGAGGGAAAGGCAGCGTGGGCTCCCAGAGCCCAAGACAGAGCAGGTAGGCGCTTCTTGAGATGCTTACCTGCCCCCTCTTAAGCTCTGGCATCCATACCCAGAGGTCTGAACCGAAGCTGGGTAAGGAGGACATTTAGGTAGAAGGTCCCAGAACTGGGTGTCAGATCCTGAGCAGGATAAAAAGGATGTCCAGACTGGAGGGAAAGGAGGGTGGTGAGCAGGCCAGCAGAGGTTGTGTCCACATGAAAGGATGACTTAGTGCAGCATATCATAGCCCCCTCCTGGGGGAAGGAGGGCATTTACAGAGAAGGTGGGTACGAGGCAATGGTGGTGACCATCATGGAATGACAGAACCCAACGAGGGTGAAGAGGATGTTCAATGTGGAGGTTGGCTCAGGAGGGGACTGGACGCTCAGAAAGACATCCTAGTGCAGCATAGTAGGGTGAAAGGATCAGGAGAACATTTATGGGGTGGGGGGTGGCAGTTGTGCAGCATGGAATTTTAGAGCCCAAGTGGGATGAGGTGGGTGTACTAGGAAAAGGTGGCATCAGGCTGGTGTTGGAGACTGAGCTGGGTAAGAATGATGCCCATGAGGGGAGGCAGAGGGCAACCCACAACAAGGAGTCCAAGCTGGAGCAGTGTGTCCGTGTGGGATTGGAAGGCGGGAGTGTGGCAGCAGTGGTGATAGGAGCTTGGCTACAGATGGGGATTGATTGACTAAGTGAATATGATAAGGACAATAGGAGTCAGAGGATTTCAAATACTAAGAGGGAGAAAACAAGAATGAGCCATATGATATTAGAATTTGAAACACTGTTATGAATTCATGGTTTTAAATATATTTAGATAGATATTAAAACACGTGTGGCCCTAACTGGTTTGGCTCAGTGGATGGAGTGTTAGCCTATGGACTCAAGGGTCCCAGGTTTGATTCCGGTCAAGGGCATGTACCTTGGTTGCAGGCACACTCCCAGTAGGGGGAGTGGAGGAGGCAGCTGATTGATGTTTCTCTCTCATCGATGTTTCTAACTCTCTCTCCCTCTCCCTTCCTCTCTGTAAAAAATCAACAAATTATATTTATTTTTAAAAAAAAACATGTGTGGACTCAAATATTTGTACAGGTATGTATATACAAACATATAATACCTAGTCTACTCTAATAAGAAGGCCTGGGATGAGTGACACCCCAATAGCAGTGAGCACACTTAATCTCCAATCTTTATTTTCCAATTAAAATAACCAGTAGTCCTTGCAGAAATGGCTGGTTCCAGAGATGGGATGGAGATGTTACAGAATAAGCTGAAACACTTTTGGGTGCGTGAGAGAGGGTCGAAAGGATATCAGCGTAAAGGGGTTTCTGTTGGACAAATAGGAGATAATTTGAGCATCAAAACAGGCCGCAATAGTAATAAATTTTTAACTCATTTAATAGTAACAGGAATCCATTAGTTCATACCTACGTATATAAGTAAACAAGTGTATAAGTATCGATAAAATAAAAATAAGTTTAATGGGAAGGGAATAAACATGCCTCACAGACACCACCTTAATCAAGTGATCAAAATGACTATCTGCAACGGAATGTCAAAATCATGTGCCACCTGATAGAATACAACAAGAACAGTTCAGCATTGCTTCTGTGACATTTCTGCCAAAGATGCATAGTCTGAACCCAGTCATTCGGAAGCATCAGACAATCACAAATTGAAAAGCATTTAACAAAATAACTGGACTGTAACCTGCAAAAGTAACATGGCCTTGGAACTCAAGGAAAGACTGAGAAACTAGTCCAAATTGGAAAAATCTCAGGAAACATGAAAACTAAATGCAATGCATGGATTCGTCTGCCTATAAAGACCATCATTGGAACAACCCCCTAAATTACATGAAGTCTAAGAATTAAATGGAAGCAATATATTAATCTTATTGCCTGGATTCTGACTCTTCTGATATAGTCAGATAGGCATATATCCCAATTCATAGTAAATACACTCAAAAGCATTCAGGGTGATATACTATTATATCATGCCAGCAATTTACTTTTCAATAATTCAGGAAAATTAAATTGTACTGTATTTGCAGTTTTTCATTGAGATTGTTAAAAATGCATCTTGAAGTATAAAGTACTTAGCTCCTAATCTGATATTTTTTTCCTCACAAAAAAATGAAAAAGGACCTGTTAACGAAAATGTGTAGGGTAAAAACAGAGAGAATTTAACCCTAAGAGAGAGGAAAAAAAACATATTGAGATTGGATATAACCACTATAAGTGTTTTAAGACTTCAAACCTGGTTGGGTTGTATTCCATAGGAATTTTCCATATGCATCACAGAACCACAATTGGTAATTTTCAAAAAAAATTATAGGAAATGAAAAAGAGGCTAAAGATTTCACAAGGGCCAATACCCCATTGTCACAAAATATTTAAAAAAAAAACAAAAAAACAAAACAAAACACTGTTAAATATATTAATCACCAGTGGTCCCACTACTGAATGAATTAGTGAATACATGAGTCTTTAGAAAAGACACAGGTATTCACTTGGATTGAGCATGAGTCACTTATGAACAAATATACCAAATTAGTCTCACTATCCTATATAATAAAAGACTAATATGCAAATTGACCAAACAGTGGAATTTGATGTGCACTAACCACGAGGGGGCAGACACTCAACACAGGAGTTGCTCCCTGGTGGTCAGTGCACTCCCACAAGAGAGCACCATGCTAGAATCCAGGCTCACAGCTGGCAGCGCTAAGGATGTCTGATGGCTCCCTTACTGCAAGAGGGCGCAGGTCGGGCTAACACCCCCCCCCCCCCAGTGCATAAATTCTGTGCACTGGACCTCTAGTTTTCTTAATAATTGTGTGACCTTAGGCAAGTTGGTTAACCTCTCTGTGCTTTAGTTTCAGCAATGAAAAAAAAAAAAAATAGAAATAAAAATAACACCTCCTTCTACAGGGTTTATTAGAAGAGTGTCTGAAAGAGAGTGAGGTTTATACAGAAATTTGCTGATAACGAAGAAATTAAAAATAAGTTTCTGGATAGATACAAATACTGCACGTTGCTTTTTTTTTTTTTTTCCCTAGGCATTGCTTTCTTTGCCTCGCACACCCCTTCAAATTTGTATCCAACTCCATTTTCTTTCAGAGTATTTTAATTTCCTGCTCTTTGACAAAATGTTTCTTAATCTTAAGCAGTAATATATCAATATGGAGTGACAGTTTGACAATATGGTTCTCACTTTTCATAGTATAAATTCAAAGACAAATTGTGAATGAGTCAAGTGAAACTTGTAATTCACAGCTGTGAGGTCACACTAGTGAATTATAAGCTTTTCATTATGTCAGAACTGTGAATTACAAAGGCTTTTTTTTTCTATATTTCCTGTCAAATAATTTATTAGCTACCCTCTATCTCGGGAGTTTGCAGCATGCCAGAACCAGAGAGCACAGGGACTATATTGAGGCATTTCCAGATAGAATATAATAAGCATTAGACATTGAGAAGAATAATGTGTTCTAAAAATGGTTTCATAAAAGGAAAACAGTTATGATTTTTAGACTGCACTCTTCTCAAGTTTAGATGCAATCCTAACAGGCCGTTCGTTTTCTCTAAATTGGGGCCGTTGCCGTCCAAACTTGAGAAAAGTTATCTTTTTATTGTCTCCTTATTAACACCATCAAATATCATTCCTCAAAAGTCATTAAGTGTGTAGCTCTATAGAGTTTTAAAAATTAAAAGATATTAACATGAACATCACTATTATTACTGCTATCATGAAACTCTGCATAACTCTTACAATTATCAGAGCATGTTCATGTCTTGTTTATTGTTCACACTGATCCAATGTGGTAATACAATGTGGGTGGGAGAGGAGGGAGGCACGGAGAGGGAGAACAGGAATTATCCCTATTTATGTATGAGGAGATTGAGGTGTTGGAAGGCTCTGAGAAATGACAGAGACTTGTCCAAAATCATGCCACCACTACATGTCAAAAGCAGGAATCACACATTCAAGTTTCAAATCCAGAGATTATTTCCCACACTGCACTCACCCTCCTGCTCTGTATGGGCATGCATGTCTGTGTAGCGCAACCAAAATTGATCCCTGGTGCTTCATACAGTGCAGTCTCTTCAGTGTCACATTTGAAGTCTTCTAAAGTGATTGGTTAGAGAATTCCAAAATCTGCACCTGCAGATCCTAAAGAAAATATATCCGGTTTCAGTGTATACCCTACAGCCACATCAACTCCTGTTTTCTCTTCTGCTCTCAAAACCCTCCCTGCTGGGTCAATATGGCTTTTGTCATTTGTTCCCTTTTCCCCTTTTGTCTCTCAAATCCTGAATCTACACCTTAGAAGCCCAGGAACTGAGCATCCACAGCCACATTCTCTTTGAAGTTCCGAGAGGTGGAGAGACAAAAGTAAAATTCTATTCTATAAATGGTGTTGGGAGAGTGAAATTTGTAACACTCACCCATTAGTAAATCTTGTCTCTATTCCCAAAGTTTTTGAGATCTTGCTAGCTTGAAGATTATACTGATGACAATATTGTTTACACATTTAAGTGTAATGGGTGAAACCGATACCTGACCAGCATCCTTTCCATGCTTTACAAGAATTCAACATTTGTGCAATTCCCTAAGCCAGTGGTCGGCAAACTGCAGCTCATGAGCCACATGCGGCTCTTCCACAAATTACCATGTGCGGTCATGCACGTACAGTGCTATTGAAACTTTGTGGTCCACGCACAGAAGTCAGTTTTCAGCTCTCAAAAGAAATTTCAGTCATTGTACTGTTGATATTTGGCTCTGTTGACTAATGAGTTTGCCAACCACTGCCCTAAGCATAACATGCTATTTCTAACTTCTATGCCAGTGTTTCTCACCTTTTTCAGGGGACAATTTGGGATAAATAGCAGAAGTCACTCAACAACCAGAGGCATCAGAGAGACCCTATTTGAGGCACTCCAGGAAATGGAGGGCTGATTGATTGGATCACTCAGTTCTCTGTTCTACTTGTTGCTTTTCTTCCTAGAATAATCTTCCTCTCACTGCTTTGTCTAGCCAGCTCCTAGTCATCCTTCAAGGAACCATTTAGGTGTTACATCTCTCAGAATGTCCCTACTCTGCTCTCCCCAGGCCAAGGAAGGTGATAGGCCCATCGCATTTCTGTGCTTATCCACATCTTAGCACCCCTCATTACTTTGTGTTTAGTTTCATCTCCCACTAGACTGTAAGCATCCTTAGAGTAGAAACTTTATATATTTTTAGCATTTATATGGTGCCTAGCAAACAGTTGGCCCTGGATAACTATCCTTTAATGAATTAAGGAACTCTTCCTAGATTCTAGATTCTAGTCACCAGCAGAGCTCACAAGACAGAACTCACCTCTGATAGTTCTGGCAGGGAAGAGTCTGATAAAGTTTCTAGGTCCTGACCACCACAGGATGAGCCAAGCCTAGCTTGGCTGTCATGTACCATGTTGTTCTTTCTCACAGCACCTTGTTCTTTGTCTGGATAATAATTGTAATACTTCATTTATTTACTTGTTTAATGTCTGTCTCTCCCACTAAATTGTAATCTAGAACAGGAACAATTTAGATTTGCTCCAACATTATACCCAGCTCTTGTAAGAGTGCCTAACTTAGTGGAAATGGATGAATGAATCAATGAATGAATGAATGATTTAAGTCACTCTTTCTTCAACAACTAAGATTGCATATCATGCTGGAACCGGTTTGGCTTAGTGGATAGAGCATCAGCTTGCAGACTGAAAGGTCCTGCGTTCAATTCCAGTCAAGGGCATGTATCTTGGTTGCGGGCACATCCCCAGTAGGGAGTGTGCAAGAGGCAGCTGATCGATGTTTCTCTCTCATCAATGATTCTAATTCTCTATCCCTCTCTCTTCTTCTCTGTAAAAAAATCAATAAAATGTATTTTTTTTATATAAGATTGCATATCACCTCTTTTGATGGACAATTCTTAAACTCTAAGTTCTGCCAGGACAAGGGTATCAAATGGATCTTATCCTGTTTCTCAGAATTTCCCTTTAATGTATCCTAAAAAGAAAAAGCAAAGGAGGAGAAACTGGGAAGGGAAGAGAGTTACTGAGAGACTTAATGGCTGGATGACAGCCAGTCAAACCACTAATTCTGAGTAATACTCCCTATGTAGTCAATATTATTATAAGCAGGATAAAAAGCATAGGCACACTTCAGATGTAGACTGCCTCAACTAGGCCTCTCTCTTGAGAGAGAAATAATATTGTAATCTTTTTTAGGCAAGATTTATTAAAAAACCACACAAAAAATACCAAGATAATTGAGCCACTTCTTAAGTGGTGCACATACCTGATTCCTGGGAGATTTGAAATAGTTAAACATATGCTATGGTATATGGTCTGATTTAGTATTTTTAAATTGGACAGTATTAACTTTAAAGCATATTTCTCCTAGTTTTCAAAATAGTCAATGCTGAAATAGCACCCATCAAATGTTTCCCGTGACTGTTATAACAAGCTTGTCCTAGATACAAGAAAACTAATTGCAGAGTCTCTTTCTCTCTCTTTTCTATAAATACATTCTAAATAACAGGTTATAGGTTTAATTAAGTAAATATTAATATGTTCCTTGGAAAGATAAATGTATTTCATAAGATTTCATTCTCTTGGCACTATTTCTACAATAGCCAGAACAATAAGGGATTTAATCTTGTCCAAAATGTGAATTTTTAGTGGCACTGGAATTTCAGGAAAGCATTCATTACACACCAGCATGTTGAAGGAATGTCTTTTAACCAAGAACTTGACTGAGTCTTCGCATGAAAAAGTTATACAGACTTATGTTTGTGCACGGAGTGGTAAACTGATCTTATGGCTTACTAAATTACAGTCATTTATTTTTTTAAATCCTGAGATCAACCAACCTTTAAGAAAACTATAAAAGTTTAATTAGAATCACAGAACCAACCCCATTACAAAGGCAAATAATTTTAAATCACCTAGAGGGATACTTGGAGTTCTAAATTTGAATACTTTATCACTAGATTTGCTTGTCACTTTCAAGCTGAAATTAGATAAAAGAAATCACTTTGCAATCTCTTTCCTTAGGATCCTCACCATATTTTGACAACTAGTGGAAACTGTATAAGGCTATCGATGGTTCAGCAATTAAAAGCATGGGTTTTGGAGTCATAATGACATGGGGGCAAGCCCTAGCTTTGCCACTCACTGCTTGTATGACCTTTAGAAAATTGCTCCAAGACTCAGTTTCTTACCTATAAATGCTAATAACAACTGAACTATATGATCATAACTATGTGAAGATTAAACAAAGATGCGTATAGATAGCACTTAATACCTCACATACAGTAAGTGTTCAGTAAATATTAGCTATCTACACCACATATGTCAAACACAAGGCCCGCGGGCCAAATCCAGCCCGCCAGGCCTTGCAATGTGGCCCGCACCGCGCTGTCATCACTGCACTCCGCTGTCAGTTTATGACATTGTCAGTTTATGACTGTTCAGTAAACCATTCGGCCCGAGATTTAGGCTGGATTTTAGATTTTGGCCCCTTCTCTGATTGAGTTCGACACCCCTAATCTACACTAATAAAAGAGAAAGATGCAAATTGACTGTACCTTCACAATGCTCACCAGCCAATATGGAGTGAGTATGCAAATTAACCCCCCCAAAAAAAGATGGAGGGTCAATTTGCATATGCAGGTGCTGAGTGGCCAGGGGCGAGGTGGGATGCTTGCATGTCGCCATGGCAATGACACAGGCATTTCACATCACCCTAGCCGCCACTTAGAGCAGGGGTCCTCAAACTTTTTAAAGTGGGGGCCAGATCATGGTTCCTCAGAGAGCTGGAGGGCCGGACTATATGAACTACTAATTCCTACTGTAACACCTCGGCTGCGCTCACTGCCCAAAAAACCTGGCGGGCCGGATCAGACTCCTCTGTGGGCCGCATGTGGCCCGGGGGCCGTAGTTTGAAGACCCCTGACTTAGAGCCTCTGGGCAGCATGGGAAGGCGGGTCCTGAGCAGAAAGGCAGTGCTGGCAGCCAGGGAAAGGAAGACCCATTCTTGCACAAATCTTCGTGCATCGAGCTTCTAGTCTGTTATATTATTATTTATTATAGGTGTATTATATATCACTCTTTATTATTTCCTGTGTCATCTATTGTCCATGATCCAGGCTACCTTTCATTACCTACCTCCTCCCACTCTGTCAGACAGTAGAGCCAACAAAAGATCTATATAGATAAAGGCCAGGAAAGGTTGTAGTCATAGGAAGCACAGAATAGATCCAGAGACAACCTCAGTAGAATATTGTGGGAAAGTAAAAATATGTATTATGATGGCAACCCGTTTATCCATCCACAAAGCTGGAGTAATATGCATGTTGCCTTTAAAAGGATTTTGATCAATTTAATTAGAAAATTAAGTAATTTGCCAAAACTGGTTTGGCTCAGTGGATAGAGCGTCGGCCTGCAGACTCGAGGATCCCAGGTTCGATTCCGGTCAAGGGCATGTACCTTGGTTGCGGGCACATCCTCAGTGGGGGAGGTTCAGGAGGCAGCTGATCGATGTTTCTCTCTCATCAATGTTTCTAACTATCTCTCTCCCTTCCTCTCTGTAAAAATATCAAAAAATATTTAAAAAGAAAGAAAGAAAATTAAGTCATTCAATAAATATGTGTTAAGTGCCTACTATGTACTCACCATGAATAAGACTCACAGTCTCTGCCCTCATGGAGCTGATATTCTAGCTGAAAAACAAACTTTACACAAAGAATTCTTTTCTTACAATTGTAGTTAACTGTTACAAAGAAGAGAGGTATGCAACAATGAGCCCAGCCAGCGTGGCTCAGTGGTTGAGCATCAACTTGTGAACCAGGAGGTCACAGTTTGATTCCCAGTCAGGGCACATGCCCAGGTTGTGCGCTCAATCTCCAATGTGGAGCATGCAGGAGCCAGCCAATCAATGATTCTCTCTCATCTCTCTCTCTCTCTCTCTCTCTCTCTCTCTCTCTCTCTCTCTCTCTCTCTCTCTCTCTCTCTCTCTCTCTCCTAAATCAATAAAAATATATATTATTTAAAAAACAACAAAGAGCACTAAAGGATAAACTGACCTATCAAATCGCAAACCATGAGAGTCAGAGAAGACTTCTGTGGGGAAGTGGCAAAGCAAACAACATGTGTACAGACCCTGCAGCTAGAAGGAATGTGATGCACTTGAAAAGTGAACAAAGGCCTGTCCAGAGCAAAAGGCAGGCATGCTTACTGCCCATTAGAAAAGATTTGAGCTCCCAATCTTAGGGCTCCTCTCCTTTCACGTAAAGTACTGCATATGCAGGTGCTAGATTCTCTCTTCATGGTTCCTCAGGGTATTTAGGGCTTGAGATATATGTAAGAGAGAAAAAAAGAGAAATTAAAAGGAAAGTCAATAGAGCATTGGAATTAAAAGCATAAACTTTAGAGCCAGCCTGCATAGCTTGAGTATCAGTTTTGCCCCTTATTAAAGTTTACCATTTTCTTTCAAGAAACATAATTTAAAAGTAAATTTTAAAAAAATAATTCTCACCTAGCCATGTAGCTCAGTGGTTGAGCATCAGCCCATGAACCAAGAGGCCACTGGTTCCAGTCAGAGCACATGCCCAGTTTGTGAGCTTGATCCCCAGTAAGGGGGGGGGCACGAGGCAGCCAATGGATATCTATCGCTCAACGATGTTTCTATCTATCTCTCTCCTTTCCTCTCTGAAATCAATAAAAACATATATATTTTAAAAACACTTCCCAATTTACTTTATGGGAATGTATTAACCTTGACACAAAGCTTGACAAGGACATTAAAAGAAAGAAAAATTACAGATCAACATGTCTCATGGAAATCCTGATGAAAATACAAGCAAATTAAATCCAGATATATAAAACAAGAAAATTCATAATGATAAAACTGGATTTTTACAGATCATGAGGAACTGAAACCTAAGTCCAACAACGCACAATGAACTGAAGCTTATCAGCAATCACATGAGTGAGGCTACAAAGCAGATCCTTTCCAGTGGAGCCTTGAGCTACTGCAGCCTTTTGAGAGACCCAGAGCCAGAGGACCACAGCCAAACCATATCCAGACTCCCAACCTCCAGAAAAGGTGAGTTACTAAACGTTATCAACTGTGTTAAGCCATTAAATCTTGGTGTAATTGGGATAAATTTGATTTTAAAATTAACTTAAAGATCCAAGCAGGTCAGTGAACCAAAAGCAAGATAAATACAATTCTGACACCTAGTCATGTCTGAATCACACTGCTGAAAACTGAAGAGAAAGAGAAAAATGACATATCACATGTGGGATGACAACAATATTAATGACAAATTTCTCAAAAACTCAACAGAGGCCAGAGGCAACGGAAGGATCTTTAAAACATTCAAAGAGACCATGGCAAACTCTATGTCCCATTAAAATCCTTCAAAGTTAGAATAAAACAAAGACATTTTTCAGACAAACAAAAGCTAAGAAACGTTTTTAACAGCAGACCCACACTACCAGGAAATTCTATAAAAGCAAGCAAACAAATACATAAATAAGTAAATTTCCAGGTTCAAAAGAATGATACCAGATGGAAACTTGGATCTATCTGAAGACATAAGATATACTGCATATGGTACATATATGGGTAAATATAAAGATCTACACTTTTTTCTTTTTTTAATTTCCTTAAAGGACAACACACTAAAACAAAATAATAACATGGGGGGCTTATAACATATGTAGAGCAAAATATACAGCAACAATAGTATAAAAGATGAGAGAGGTATAAGTGGATTGAGGCTACTGAAGTTTATCACATTTTACATGAAGTAATTCACTCTTCATTTTAAGCAGACTATAGTAAAGATATATATACTGTAATCCCTAGAGTAGCCATCCATAAATAAATAAATTAAAAGACAATAGAAAATATAAAAAATAAAACTGAATATTAAAAAAATATGTAATTAAACATAAAGAAGAGAGTAAAGGAAAAACCAAAAATAGATGGGATAAACAAAAAACCAATAGCAAAATGGTAGACATACACTAACTATATCAAAAAGTACATTCAATGTAAATAGATTAAGAGTAAGGGACTCAGAATTACTAAGAAACTAAACCTAACTGCATGCTGTATACAAGGCACACATTTTGAATATAAAGATATATATCGATCAATACTTTTAAAAAATCACAACAAAATAACAATGCAAACAATAAGCTGAAATGGTTAGACTGATATCAAAGTGGACTTCAAAACTATAAATATTTCCAGAGGCAAGTAAGGGTGTTTCATAATGAAGAAAAGGTCAATTCATGAGGAAGACACTACAGTAGTTCCCCTTTACCCACAGGGCAAACGTTCCAAGACTCCCAGTGGATACCTGTAACTAGATATAGTACCAAACCCTATATATTTTTTTAAATATATTTTATTGATTTTTTACAGAGAGGAAAGGGGAGAGATAGAGAGCTAGAAACGTTGATGAGAGAGAAACATCGACCAGCTGCCTCTTGCACGCTCCCCCCCACCCCAACCCCCCCCCCCCCCACCGGGGATGTGCCCGCAGCCAATGTACATGCCCCTGACCGGAATTGAACCTGAGACCTTTCAGTCCGCAGACCGATGCTCTACCACTGAGCCAAAACGGCTTCGGCAGACCCTATATTCATAGTATGTTTTTTCCTATACACACACATATCTACCATGTTTCCCCGAAAATAAGACATCCTCCGAAAATAAGACCTAGCGCATGGAAAGATAAGACATCCCCTGAAAATAAGACCTAGCGCAACTTTGGGAGAAAAAATTAATATAAGACACTGTCTTATTTTCGGGGAAACAGGGTATAACAAAGTTTAATTTATAAAGTAGGCACAGTAAGGGGTTAACAACAATAACTAATAGCAAAATAGAACAATTATAACAATATACAATAATAAAAGTTATATGGATGTGGTCTCTCTCAAAATATCTTACTGTATTGTACTCACCCTTCTTCTTGTGATTCTGTGAGATGATACAATGCCCACCTGTTAAGATGAAGTGAGGTGAATGATGTAGGCATTGTGATATAGCGCTAGGGTACTAGTGACCTGATGATATGGCTACTAAGTGTCCAATGGCCAGTAGCATATACAGTGTGGATGGATAAACCAGAAAAAGGGAAGATTTACATCATCACACAACTCAGAAGAGCTTATAATTTGAAACTTATGAACTGTTTATTCCTGGAATTTTTTATGTAATATTTTCAGACCATGGTAGACCACAGTAACTGAAACCACAAAAAGCAAAACCATGAATAAAGGAGCTACTGTATAATTCTAAATTATAGGTAGCTAGAAATATATAGAGCAAATATTTATGAAACTAAAAGAAGAAATAGATGAGTCTACAATCATGATTAAATATTTTATAATTCAGTAACTGATAAAAAAAATGAGAAAAAAATTAATAAGGCTACAGAGATTTGAAGAACAATGTCAACTTGACCTAATGTCTAGTAATACTGAAGTAAAGAACCCACATTCTTCTCAAATGCACATAGAATATTCATCAAGTAGATTATATGCTGAGCCCCAAAATAACTGTAAATACATTTCAAAAGGTTGAGTTATTACAGAGAATGTTCTTGAAATAAGAAAAATTAAATTAAAAAAATAATAAAAATACAACATCTAAAAGTATTCTCCCAAATTGGCAATCAAACAATATATTCTAAACAATCCATGGTCAAAAGAAACATGTCAAGGAAAATTAGAAAATATTTCTCTTTGAATGACAATGAAAACACAGCTATCAAAATTTGTAGGATGCAGCAAAAGCAGTGCTTAAAAGGAAATTCTATATCTTAAATGTCTTTATTAGAAAAAGTGGTCACTAAAAAAAACTTATATTAAAAACTAATTATACTAAAATATATAATCCTATATAATAAAGAGGTAATAGGCAAATTAACAGTCACTCCAACACACAAGATGGCCACTTCCTTGTGGTCAAAGATGGCTGCCCCCATGTGGATACAAGATGGCTACCACAAGATGGCCAGCAGGTGAGGGCAGTTGGGAGGGACCAGGACTGCAAGAAAGGGCAGTTGGGGGTGACCATGCCTGCAAAGGAGGACAGTTGGAGGCAAACCACCTTGCAGGAAAGGGCAGTTAGGGGTGACCAGGCCAGCAGAAGAGGGAAGTTGGGGGCAAACAGGCTGGCCAGGGAGCAGTTAGACATCAATCAGGCTGGCATGGGAGTGGTTTAGGAAGTGATCAGGCTGGCAGGAAGAAGCGGTTCCTGCTTTTGGTGCGACAGTCCCGATTTTTAACATTTTTTTCCCAAAAATCGGGGACTTTTTTAAAATGCTGCGGGATGCAGAACAAACTGTTAAAAATCGGGATTGTCCCACCAAAAGCAGAACATCTGGTCACCTTAGGTTAGAGGCAATCAGGAAGGCAGATGAGCAGTTGGGAGCCAGCAGTCCTGGATTGTGAGAGGGATGTCCGACATCCTTTGAGGGGTCCCAGATTGGAGAGGGTGAAATCCCCCCACCCCCATCCCCGTGCACGAATTTCATGCACTAGGCCTATAGTTAACCATAAAAGAAAAACAATGGTTAATTAGATTTCATAAAAATTAAAACTTCTGCTCATCAAAAGAAATTATAAAGAAAAGAAAAAAGCCTCCTAAGTCTCTTAGCATGTCCCAAAGAATTGAGCACTATCATCCATGCAATGACTATTACTTACCAGTAACTTATTAAAAAAATATATATTTTTTTTTATTTATTTCAGAGAGGAAAGGAGGAGAGAGAGAGATAAATATCAATGACGAGAGAGAATCACTGATCGCACACCCCACCATGGTGATCAAGCCCACAACTCAGACATGTGCCTTGACCAGAAATTAAATCGTGACCTCCTGGTTCATAGGTCAATGCTCAACCACTGAGCCATGCTGGCCGGGCACCAGCAACTTCTTGTATTGGCTTTCCCTTTTTCTCAGTTCCTCAATCCTGCTCCCTGGACCACATTCCAAAATGCCACACACAGTCCTTCACCTCAGGCTCTGCTTCCAATGGTTCTCATGCTAAAATGATGATCTGGTTCAGAAATTACAGTGAAGTCCAGCTGGCTAGGAAGAAAGGGAAGCCACCACTTCCTGGACACTCAGTGCTCTATGCCAGGCACTCAACACCCACTCTTACACTTGACACTCACCAGAACCAAAAACTGGCTCAACTGAGAAACTGGGGTCAAAGTTACTCAAAGTTACACGACTTTGCCAGAGCTACAAATAGAGGTTTCTCTAACTTCAGTTTATATTCTCCCTTATTCTCCATGCTGCTTCCAATGATACCCACCTACCTTTGACTGTGGTTGTAGGTGTATTTTTGGAAATGAATGGCCAGGATAAATAATGCACTGAGTAACTTTTTGTGCTAAGAACTTACAATTGAGCATCACTATAACTCAACACATGTTTACTATCACCATTTTATTCAAATGCAGACGGGGCCTGCTGAGGTTAACTTTCACTAGGTTCCCTGCTAGCAAAATAATAGCTAATATTGGTGTTTACTATGTTCCCCAAATGTCTATCATTTCATGTAATCCTCACACCCACTCATGAAATAGTTCTCCTATGATCACACATTACAGAGCCAGTCATTCTAAAGCCCATAGGTACCTTTCCCCCTCCCATGCTGCCTCTTGTTACAGGAAAATGGGAAAGACAGTAATACATGACAAAAAAAAAAAATAGTGTGCCATGATCACTTCCTATGTCAGCTGTGTTGAACAAAGTTCACTGATCAGAGCAATAGCCTTACCAATAAGTGTGTATTAAAAATATGACCTGTGACTAATTGAAGGAGAGGTTTCTTAACTTCAGCACGATTGATATTTTAGAGCTGGATAATTCTCTGTAGTAGGAAACTGTCCTGTGTATCACTGGATGTTTAGCAGCATCCTAACTTTCCACTAGATGCCAATAGAACCCCCCTCTCAAGACAACCAAAAGTATCTTCGTATTTTGCCAAAATTGTGTCCAATTGAGAAGCACTGGTTTATGATATTTTAACCAAATCCTTTTAATTCTGGAGTTGAACAAACTACATTAGAACAATTCTCAGGACAAATCTACATTTTTTTGGAATTCAGTTGAGGCCTTAATCTAGACTCAGATCTTCTTTCTTACCCTTATTTTCTCCCTTCTACTATTTTGTCCCTGGCTCCCAGGGATGCCACCCACGTTGTAACAATAGGTTAAAGCACTGGAAGAGACCCTGTTCTTGGCCTATAAGGACCCTCCAATTTCTCATCTGATATTTCTCCTTTGATTCAAGATTTTTGTCCAGCCCTGATTAGCATACTGTCATCTCCAGACTAAGAAAAAAAAAAAAAAACTATGTAATTGGTTCTGCTTCTAAGTGACAAGCATACCATGTTAAGAACGTGGTCTCTATATTTACAAATCCCAGAGCAGACATGATTGAAAGTGTCACGCTCTCAGTGTAGGAACAATATTCCCATAATCAAACATCCAAAGCAAATTGTGTGATTATTTGTATTACCCAAGATTTCAAGGCTCTGTTTCAGAGCAGAGAATCCAAGTAGAAATATGCCAACTTATTCAGCAGCCCCTTTTCCTTCATATACAAATAGAACTATTGTTTTATTATTTTGTATAAAATTTTTATATGAATTCCTCTAAAGATTTTTAATTTCTTGATCATTAATAAATGTTCCGAGTCAAACTATAAGATATACAACTAGCCTAAAATGGACCCCAGAATATTTTAATATTTTCCTAAACTATCTGATATTTTTTAATATAAATATATCATGAATAATATAGTGTGTGTACAAGTATGTGCGTGTGTGTGTGTGTAATATAAGGCTGCAAATGAAGAAGTGTATATGCTCTTAGAAATGTAGCCAAATAAAATGTCCTTCTATAAAGCTAATCTATAAATAATTTCTAAGCAGTTTTATGATGTTCCTATCATGTCTTTTGAATAAATCTATTCAGACATACCTAAAGTGGTAAACTTAAAGATAGCGTAGAAATTAGTCCAATAATAAAAAGGATCCATCTAAGAGGCATTTTACATTTATATTTAGAGGTATTGGATTTAAAGATTAGAGGCTTACCTACAAGCAAAAGTGTTCACATTAGTGTTTGTCAGTCATTGTCATGATTTAATTTTATGGATATTGTAAGGAATTTAATTTTATCAATAAATAATATCATTATTAAATATGATATCGAGTTTTATTCAATGTACCTATACTTTAAATAAGACTTAAAACTTTAAGTAAAGTTTAGTAAGTTAATTTTAGGGAATGTTGTGGAGTGAAAGAAGATGTAGTGAAAGAAGATGTAGAAGATGAGAAGGTATGTTGAGATGGTTTGGACATATAGAGAGGATGAACAAAAGGAGATAGACGAAACAAGTATACAAGACGAGTGTAGATGGGAGAGTTGGATTGAAGACATTTTTAGCAAAGGCCAGCTTAGAAGTACCCTAATTCAGTTAATAACAATGTACCTACCTATATACTGAAGTTCAAAAAATTTGGCTCTCAAAAGAAATTTCAATCGTTGTACTGTTGATATTTGGCTCTGTTGACTAATGAGTTTGCCAACCACTGCTCTAGAGGATGACTTCAGAAATTAGAATGTTTACTTTCATGAGGGCAGGAGCTCTATCTTATTCATAGTAGAGTCCCCAGGCCAAGTCCAGTAGCGGGCACACAGCATGAACTCAGCAATTATCTCTTATATTATGCGTATGATAGCAAAATAGAAAAGATAAGTATACACACAACTTAAAGAGAACATGAGAAAAGGAAGTCCCATGAAAAGAGTACAAATAACGGGCTTCAACGTGCCAGAAATTATACCTAATTGTACAAATAAAGGGCTTTGGGGCTTCAAAGTTCAAGAAGTCATATCCAATTAAATAGAAAATGAAGGACCATGCAGAAGGCGGCATCTGAGGGAGAAGGACATGTAGGGTTTCAGCAGAGAGAAGTGGGTGAGAAAACCATGTGAAGCTAGAGGTGCAACCTGAGGAAAACACTGAGGTCTGGTCCATCCAGGCAGTTCGCCGGGTACAGAGTGATAGAAATAAGCTTGGAAAGGCAGAATAGGGCTTATAGTTGCCACATACCGTGAATACCCAAGTAAGGAATTAATACTGAATTTAAGATCTAATAAGGAGGTAGCTCCAGTTAAACTGATAATCAGAAAGCAGAAGAGAGTGGAGGGGGAAGGAATAAGAGACAACCAGGTGTGTTGGATGTCTTTTACAATCATGCAATTGATATGGAATGAGGTAGCACCAGGAGTCAGGTTTACAAAATATTTGGAATATAAAATCCACATTTCTTGCCAAGTAACTACATGGAATCAATATATGGCATGAATAAGCCAAAAATGATTACGTAGTTTCAATTCTATTGTACATAGAAAGAGGAAACTCAGCTTGAAAAGTTTGCCTGTAAAAGGATTAATAAGTGGGAGAGGGGGGTGAAGAGGGTGCAAATGAGAGATGCTACACATTTGTTGTTCCTTTTGGAGTACACCATTCTGGCTCACAGGATTAAAATGAAATAAAGAGGGAGAGTGGCAAGAAAGTAGATAATGATGGTGCCTGTGGACATAAAACATCATTAGCATCTAATGAGAGGTCCACAGTCCTCCATTTAAGATTGACAAGAGAAAGAAGGAAAACAAAGAAGGTGGAAAGGAATTGGGAAAGAGAATCAAAACAGTACTACCTTAGACAGGATAAAAGGTAAAGGTTAAAAGAAAAGAAAGTGGCCAGGCCTCTGCAATGCTACAGAGAAACTGGGAAAGGCGAGGTGTGAAGACAAGTCCTTGACCTTGACAATTAAGAGAAGGCTCTGAGTGGGCAGTTTGTGGAATGTGGTCAGGACACAAGACAAAAATTACAGGAGCAAAGGTGTTGATACAGCTTTGTTATAATGAGATGGTACTTAACTAAATTATAGTCAACATACAATATTGTATTAGTCTCAGGTGTACAACATAGTGGTTCAGTATTTTTAATAAATTACAAAATGATTACCACCTGTCATCATACAGAGTTATTACAAAATCATTGATGGTGTGCTTCCTTGCTGTACTTTATATCCCCATGGCTTATGTATTTATAACTGAAAGGTTGTACCTCATGATCCCCTTCACCTATCTCACCTAACTCCCCACCCCAACCCCACCCCACCCAACCGAACCTCTGCAGCCACCTCCCCTCTGGCAGCCACCCATTTTCTTCTCTGTATCTTCTCTGTTCTTGTTTTTTCTTTGTTCATTTGTTTTGTTTCTTAGATTTCACATAAAGAAGTGAAATCATGTGGTAGCTGTCTTTCTCTAATTTATTTTACTTGGCGTGACACCCTCCAGATAATGGAGATATTAATATAACTTTAAAATGAACAGATTCTTGACCTTTGTCCTCTTTGCAATTGCTAGTCCATTGCATCTGCATGGCCATCTTGTGTATAGGTTTATTATTATTTCAAATCCACCTGTTATGACTTAAGTCAAGTTGTTTTAGTCCACTTGTTTATGACAAAGACCCCAAAAAAAGTTGTTTTGATATAAGTATGGTGTCAACCTACATCTGTTGTTGATAAACAGTCAGCAACTCAGTGAGTGAAGGTAGAATGGCCTGCCTGGGCACATCTCCTTTCTCAAAAGGGATAGATGTCAAAGACAAGTATCCTATCTAGCTTGACTTTGATTAAAAAGTATGTTTCTGATTTTCATCTGAGCACAGTTCTGGTAGTTGAAATACTGTCATACAATATCTATCAAAAGTTGGGCAAGTTTTGGATTATATAAACAGTATGTAGTCCCAAAACTACTCTGCATACTTTAAAATTCACCCCTGCATTAAGCCAGAGGAGCAGAGTTGAGTCCCTGAACAGAGAAATGTATTCCCTTTTTTTAAAAATATTTTCATTGATTTTTTTTTTTCTCATTCTTAGAGAGAGAGGAAAGGAGAGGGAGAGAGTGAAACATTGATAGGCAAACTCAGAATCAGGGATCAAGCCCACAACCTGAGCACGTGCCCTGACCTGGAATCAAACTGGCAACCTTTCCATGCATGGGGTGATGCCCAACCAACTGAGCCACACTGGCCAGGGTGAGATTTTTCTTTTTTTTCCTTATTAAATTCCATTGTAAATGAATGAGATGACTTCCCCCTCAGGAATGCATTGGCCTTGGTGCTATTTCAGCACCCTTGTTTGTTTCTTCCCCCTGCCATTCATTCCTATTACTTTGCTGTATTTCATAGATTCTTGCAAACTACCTAAAGTCTTCATTGGAATGAGACAAGGTATAAACAAACATACAAGCTCCCTTTCCACAGCCCCCACACACAGAAGGTCTGATGCACCGTATGCCTCAATTACTGTAAAAAACCTCCTGGCTGGTTTCCCTGCCTCTATTTTCTCTCCTCACAAATGTTGGATTCCTTTTCTTCAATATTGTTTTCATCACTTCACCCAGCTGCTCGAAATCCACAGTTGCTTGGTAATAGCACTGTTGTAGATACAGTCTTCAGGCTTACATTCAGAACCCCTCCATCAATTGCCCACACGCTTCCAATTTTATCTTCCATGCTCACTAACAAGGTGCTCCTGCTCCAGATAATTCAAAACGATTGCCATTCTTGACTTAACCACTTCAATTGTGCAAAGCCCAACTCCAGTGACTACTATCCGAATTGCCTTTGTAAAACTGTGTAAGCTGAAGCTTTTAGGGCTTCAGTTTCTTCAACTGAAAAATGGGAATATTACTTTGTATGGTTTTGGGGAGCATATTATAGTGCCTAGATTAGATAGATAGGTAGGTAGATAGATAGATAGATAGATAGATAGATAATGTCTATTTTCTAAAGTACCCAGCACCTCATAATAAGAACTATTTGAACTCTAGCAAGTGCTCAATGGTTAGAGCATCAGTCCAAGGAATGAAGGGTCTCAGGTTCAATTCTTGGATCCCTGGTCCAGTAAGATGAGATCATACTGAAGTAGGGTGGGCCCTTAATCCAATATGACTGTGTCCTTATAAAAAAAGGAGAGGGGGGCGGTACAGCCATGTGAAGGCACAGAGACCAGGAAGGCCATGAAGACAGGGGCAAAGATTAGGGTGATGTGGCCACAGCCAAGGAATACCTGTGACTCCCAGAAGCTAAAAGAGACAAGGAAAGACCTTCCCTTTGAGGCTTAGGAGAGAGCATGACTCTGGTAACATCATGATTTTGGACTTCCAGCCTCAAGAACCATGACACAGTGCATTTCTGTTGTTTTAAGCTATCTACTTTCAGGGATTTTGTTATGTCCGCCGTGGGAAATTAATACACTGCGAGTCTGTATTTATTTTCCCAGTTTCTCTTAGAAAATGAACTCTTCTCTCCTAAACAGTACTAGGAAAAATGTATGTCCATCTTTCTTGGGCCAACTTGCTTTGTCTTGAGTTCCTTCTTCCTGAAACTCAAAAATGCTCATGGGTACCAACGGACTGATGGCTCTAGAGTCTTTGCATGTTCTTTCCCAGCAGGAAAGAAGAGACAGGCAGTGCGAAGACATCTAAAGAGCAGGACCCTCCAGTTCAACAGCGTAAAGCCCACACAATGTGCACCTAAGCTTCCATAAATACTACTCCCACTGTTCCTTTCAGCTGCTCAGGACAATACTCTCAAAACTGTCAGAAAAACTACCCCAAACTTCACTCCACTCCAAACTTAACACCAGCAGGGTTAAATTTAAAAAGAGAGGCATCCTTAGTAACCGCACCATCTGTAAAATGAGTTGACTATTTCCAATACAACCCAGGACCTCTTTGGCCTCAGGTTGGGTGAGAGGTCAAAGGGGAGAAAACACTGCCTAGCCAATTCTTCCCGTTTTCTGTTGTTTATGCTAATACTAACTACATCCCAATTAAATGAAAACGTCTGAGTAGAGGGCACAGATTCCACTTTTTAAAACCAGATGTCTGCGGTGGTGGGGCCTCCTTTGAAATTAACATAGGCAAACAACGTTATCTCAGTGTTAACAAAGGAAGCCATCTCCTCCCTCCTTTGTGTTCCTTTTGGAGACTTTGGGTAAATGAAGGCCACACGTGGTCTGGTAGGCACATTTGCCCAGGACAGAACCGGTGCCAATTCAAGCCAGCTCCTTTATGGGAAATGACATTCGGCAGCCGGGACCGGATCTCCCATAAGCTCCACATATTGTAGAGGCAGCTCAGAGGATGTGCTCAGATCAGTCAGATGGTGCCCGCAGCTGCTTACAGCCGCCTAGAACGGCCCTGACCTCCTGTCTGCCGATTTCATTTGACTTTTCCTTAAACTCCCCTCCTCCCACCCTCTGTACGACCATTGCCCACAGCAACAAGACGCACATGGAAAACCCACAAGTCCTTGTGAAAATAAAAATAAGCTTCCCGGAGCAGACTAGTAGAAAGGGAAATGAAGTACTCTGTGCATTTTATGTTGAAAGGTAGGGTTTCCCCCCTTCAAAATGCCCGTGTTCTGTTTTCCTTGAAAGCACGGGCTTCAGTTCTAGAAGTAACAACAGGAACTGGAGAAGCTCCATCAGACAGAATCTTTGATTTCCAAAGCAGCTTTGTCTTTTTTTTTCCCCCTCTAACCTGGTAAGCAGTTACTTGAGAAGGTTCGGTCTTCACTTGGAAAAGCAATTCAGTCGGCCGAAACCAGTTTGGCTCAGTGGATGGAGTGTTGGCCTGAGAACTGAAAGGTCCCAGGTTTGATTCCGGTCAAGGACATGTACCTTGGTGGCGGGCATATCCCCAGTGGGGGGTGTGCTGGAGGCAACTGATCGGTGTTTCTCTCTCATTGATGTTTCTAGCTCTCTATCCCTCTCCCTTCCTATCTGTAAAAAAATCAATAAAATATTTTTTTTTTAAAAAATTCAGTTGGTGGTGCAGAGACTTCAGGGAAAGCCAGCCAGCACACAGTTTGCATTTTTTCAATGTAAGAAGGGTGGCTAGCAGCATAGGTGGGCAGGGGGGTGTGGGTGGGATTAACTTATACATAGTCATTTTGTACTGTGCCATCTTGCAGCAGATTTTCTGAGGATTTTGTGTGGGTTTGTCAGGGAAGGAAAAATTGGGTCAAAATAGTTTCACACTCTACTACAAAGCTCTCCGCGTTGTTGTCTTTTATAGCCTCAATTTAGGCAAATCGTATTCATGGATCAGAGCTAATTTTCAAAACAATGACACAAGAAGACTTTGGCTAAAAAGAATAACAGATTTTAATCTATTCTTGCTTTTCCCTAATTTATCAGTTCAACATTATAACAAGGGAGGTCTCAAAAATGATCTGTAAATATCATTCCTGTTTTGCCTGTAAGATGATTACAGTGTTTGTGTTGAAAGGGTTTATTAAACCTTAATAAGTTTTTCTTCAAAAAAGAAAAAGACTTTTTAAAATGGACACGGGATTTTCCATATTTATTTAGATGGCATGATTATCACATTTCTCATTGAAAGGAAATAGAGAGTATCATAAATATACTAGATGGCAGAATCAGGATTCAAAATTATTTCAACGCAGTAAAACTATGAGAAAGTCTAACATGATTGTATAGCATGACTAGAACATCTTTTTTAAAGGTGAAGTCTGGCTCTTCGGGTCCAAAATAACAATTACATAAGAAATGATGAGGTAGCTACAGCTAAATGGCAACATTTGGGGGAATGACCAAATAAATTTTGTTGAGCACAAACTCAGTGTGAAGTGGCTTGCCAACAAAGCTCACACACCGTAGCTGGCCTTCTAACACCAAAACAAAGACAAGATTCCTGCTCTTCCAATCACAGTCCAGGTCTCACCTGGAGCCTGGAACTTTCTTTGCTTCTAGGCAGTGCTCATTACCAGGAGCCCACACAATCCAGACTGGCTGCTGTGAAAATTTGAAGAGTCATAAACCCTTTAATAAGCTGATAAAAGTTATGGACCTTCTGTCCAGAAAAATGCACATACATGCAATTTGTATTCCCTTTTCAGTTGTCCACAGATTCCTTCGAGGATCTCTGAGCAACAGGCCTGGGCTCCACTTAGTCATGGGTACCAGGTTCGGTACTCCTGGCCTAGAATACACCCAGAGCAACCAGAATCAGAAGTGTTTTAGAACTGAGATTTATCTTGCATCTCATACTAAAATGTCTGCTTTGCTCATTCCTGCTTATTCTCAAGACTGAGTTCCCAGAGAAGCAGACTATGCTGATTTTCTCCTATCAAAAACCAGAGGGGGCAGTCCGTTCAATCATTTCAGTTCAGTAAATATAAAGACTTCCACATAGCTGAAAGTCTTCTTTATATGAATATATATTCACTTTTTTTTTTCTGTTCTAGCATCCTGTACATAAGTCATAATAATATTAGCTACGATTTATTGAGCACTTACCAAATGCCAGACACTATGCTAACACATGTTATGAACATTCTCAGTATTAGCCTCACTGCAGTCCTGTGAGGTCAATACTGTTGTTTCCCCGGGTTCAGAAGAGGGAACTGAGACAGAGAGAAGTTGGGTAACTTATCCAAAGTCACACCCATAGGAAGTGGCGCCCCCATCTGTCTGCTCCTACCCTCACTGCTATCCCCCATTGCCTCCTGATATGATAAAAGAACCAACCTTCCTTCAGACATACTGTCGAGCATTCACCTCCAAGGACAAAGCAGGGTGCCCTCTTAGTTGTAAATTTACAGGCTTTGTTGAGTTGCCACCCTTTTAAATTTTTAATTACCATTCACATTTTTCTTAAGGTTTGTGAAAGAAGGGCTCTCACCTCTTAAGTTTTTTTTGTTTGTTTTGTTTTTTGTTTTTTAATATACTTTATTGATTTTTTTACAGAGAGGAAGAAAGAGGGATAGAGATTTAGAAACATCGATGAGAGAGAATCACCGATCAGCTGCCCCTTGCACACCCCCTACTGGGGATGTGCCCGCAACCAAGGTACATGCCCTTGACCGGAATTGAGCCCGGGACCTTTCAGTCCACAACCTGACGCTCTATCCACTGAGCCAAACTGGTTTCGGCTGGTTAAGTTTTGAAACTTCAATCTCAAACTCATCTTTCCATTACTCTTCAGAGTTACCAAGTTTCTTTTTTGCTATTCGGTATCATGGCCTGATTCAAGCAGCTCTCCTAAATAGGTATGAACAAATCTGGGAGTGCTTCCCAGCTTTTGCTCAGATACTGAATTAATAACACTCACCCTGTTGAATACTAGCTTCCAAAGGAACCCTGAGTTATATAATCTATTTGTCTTATAGGGATTCGGCGGTACAGGCCAAGATGTAAACAAGACACACACCCTGTCCGGTCCCTCTCTGCTATCTCCCTCCAACTACTTTCCAATGAGCAGGCTCACGCTTGAAAATATTTCCCCCTCTTCTGCCACCTCCCTTTTCTTTTATGACCTTAAACCCTCTTCTTCCTCTCGGAATGTTGGGGCCAGAGAATGCTGGATATCTAGAAGAGAGTTTCACTTCATGCTCATTGGACCAAAAACAGCACATAAATTATTACCAGAATCATTGTAAGTTAACAGAATGTAAAATATTCAGGTCACACATGATAGTCTCTTTTGATAGGAGTCTCGCGCCACAGACCTCTGCTTTTGTTTTAAAGGACATGAGCACACCCATCACAAACAGGAACAGTAAGGAAGGGAGGGGTGTCCTCCCTGACCCCCATAAGGAGCACGTTTCTTATGCAATGACCCACAGTTCAGGCTCCTGAATGAATGTGCCTCACAAATAATCTCACTGAACATCAAGCCGGGAAATGAACACCGGCAGAATCCTGGTAAATTCTCCTAAACTGGCCCCTGGCGGGAGCAAAACATCTCAAAATGAATCTGATAGACGTGTATCCGGATAGTACTTCTAAAGGTTGTCCATAGTATGTGTAAAAAAAAATATCCTGATAAACATATCCGACAAATCATGATGATAGCCTCCATATTTCTTTGTTTAATTCTCAGTTTTCTTCTAAGGCCTTCTTGAAGTTTGGTTGTAATGGATCATTACATCCATAATGTGCTCAATGTTGGAGTGAATTTTGAACAGTTTTTAGGCTGCATACTGTTTTCTTCCAGATAATTTACTGGATTAAAATTAGCAGTGTGAAAAGCTGTAGAGAAATCTAAATGCCTGCCAAATCAAAGAAATAATCACATTTTTATGAATATTTAATATCATAGTCATGGCAAATAAGGCAAGTAATTAGTACTTACCATAAATTTGCAAAGTATTATTTTATGTAAATGTTACATTCTACTAGTTTGATATGAATTATTCATTGTATAACCAGACACTGACACAAACCAGTAAACACTGAAATCTATGTGCTATTAGTTTACTTACCTTCAATGATTTTGTGCAGAATTTATACGTATTTTTTTCTGTGAATCCATGTTTTCCCTCCTGCCCTAAAAGGGGACAAAAGACAATGAGAAGAATGTTACTGGAAGCCATCTACTACATTTCCAACAGGAAAAAAAAAAACTTAAGTTGCAAATGTAAGCTGTGTGGTTCCCTCACGTGTACGGATGAAGAGCCCCCGTCTGCTTCTGCCTCCTCACCTGTCATGTGGGGCTTTAAAGAAGAGCAGTTATGAGTGATATCATGAAGACAAATGTGTTGGAGAAAAGTCGTTGCATGTTATCAACTGTGCAGTGAAGAAGTAACCTTACCCAAAAAACAGTTCAGGCCCACCCTAACCGGTTTGGCTCAGTGGATAGAGCATCGGCCTGCGGTTTGATTCTGGTCAAGGGCACATACTTTGGTTGCAGGCACATCCCCAGTAGGGGGTGTGCAGGAGACAACTGATCCATGGTTCTCTTTCATTGATGTTTCTAACTACCTCTCTCCCTTCCTCTCTGTAAAAAAAAAAAAAAAAAAAAAAAAAAAAAAAAAAAAAATCAATAAAACATATTTTTTTTAAAAAAAAAAAAGAGGTCAGGCCCTAGCCAATCTGGCTCAGTGGATAGAGCACCAGCCTGCAGACTGAAGGATCCTGGGTTCAATTCCTGTCAAGAGCACACGCCCAGATTATGGGCTCCATCCTCAACAGGGGGCGTGCAGGAGGCAGCCAAACAATTATTTTCTCTCATCATTGATGTTTCCCTCTCTCGCTACCTCTCCCTTCCTCAATAAAAAATATATATTTAAAAAAAGAAAAAGGAGATCAGGCCTTTGCCCTCAGTTGGGGGAGGTGATCTCTCAGCTCCTGGAATGTCACACCTAGTGAGACTGTCTTCTTTGCCTTGGGGGATTTGAGCACCAGACAGGTAACCATGTAATTTCCATTAGGCCATGTGGCCTTCGCTGCTCTCTGGAGGAAACGGAGACTAAAGGTATCAACCTGGTCTCCCAAGGGCTTGAGAATAAAGAACAACCATATGGCAACATGTAATGAGTCTGGACAAGAACTCCCAGGCTCAGGAAAGCGTCCCTAGTGGGCAATACTCTGCATATTGTCACACATCGAGGCCAGGAGGAGTCCGCACTGTCCACGTCTCCAAACTAGAAGCCCAGCATGTGGACTCATCATGGGCTCTGTCCGGGGCATCTTTTCCTGTGGCTGCTTTTCGTCTGCAGCCTCTCCCTGTTATAAACCGTAACCATGAATGTAACAGATTTCAGCAAGTTCTGTGTGTCCTTTCAGAGAGTTACTGAAACTGAGAACTAGAACTTGGCATAGGAAGTGAGAGCAGTGCTGTGTGAACCATGCCCGCTCTAGCCAGGCAGTTGGCTTAATTTTGCATAGACAAATCACGTACCGTGTTTCCCCGAAAATAAGACATCCTCCGAAAATAAGACCTAGTACATGGAAAGATAAGACATCCCCTGAAAATAAGACCTAGCGCAACTTTGGGAGAAAAAATTAATATAAGACACTGTCTTATTTTCGGGGAAACAGGGTAGATTCACATAGACAATTCATGTACCTGAGAACGGAAACAGTGGCACCTCCTTGGAGAAGAAAGAGTGAGTCTCTAAGACCATTGCCAGCTTTTCCTCATCATCATTTTTTTCCTGGAAGTCCCGCTGCATCGGCCCTGACTTGCAGAGGTCACCTGAGTCCAGAACTGATCCCAGATATACCCTACCAGCGAGGACCAAAGCGATTCCCCGAGCAGCAGCTCTCCCGAAAGGCATGCTGTTTCCAGCACACCCCCAATTCCACAGCTCACTTCCTGCCCTCCTTCAGGACTGCTCAAACATTACCATCCAGGCAAGGCCTTCTTAACATCTTACTTGAAACTAAACCACCTCCCCGGGCCCGAGCATCTCTATCCCCGCTTCCTGTTTTATTTTTCTTCATAGCTATATATCTCTAACGCACTATATATGTTACTAATTTATCTTGTTTACTTTCTGTCTCCACCCATTGGACTGTAAGCTCCGTTAACGCAAGGATTTTGTTTTGTTCCCTTGTACTGCAGTGCCTAGAGCAGTAACTGGGACAGAGTAGATGATCAATAAATATTTATTAAACAAATGAAGAGATGGCCTTCTACATAGAAAATTCTTAAAGGAGGCAGTGTGTACATAGGTAGACTTGGGAAGCTTATTCTGAATCTGACACGTTTTTTCCTTGGATTACATTTAACACAACAATGAAAAGACATGGTTTTCTAGAGATTTTTTTTTTTTCCATTCGCACTAGTCATAGGATTCTCAAGACAATTGTCTTTTAAAAAAATTACACAATGCCTGACTGGTGTGGTTCAGTGATTGAGCGTCAACCTCTAAACCAGGAAGTCACAGTTGATTCTCCATCAGGACATATGCCAGGGTTGCAAGCTCAATTCCCAATAGGCAGCCAATCAATGACTCTCTCATCATTGATGTTTCTCTCTGTCCCTCTTCCTTCCTCTATGAAATAAAATATATATAATAAAATAATATATATATTACATATATAATAAAATAATATATTAAATATATATTACATATAAGACATATTATATATATTTAATATATTATATATATTACATAATATAAATATATATAGACACACACTATAATTAATTACATAATATATATATAGACACACACACTCTATCACCTGGAATCTATATAACCTTGGGTAAGTTGCTAAAACTTCCTCAAATGAGAATAATAACATGACCTCATATGTGGCCATTGTAATGGTACAATAGCTAGTCTCCATAAAGCACTGAACATAACATCTGGGACAGTGTGAGTGCTCTATAACTGTTTAATTATTGTTTTTGTGATTAATCTTATTTCTCCCATTTTGAATACTGTTTTACTTTGTTGCTGAAGAAGATGATGCTATTGGAAAAAGGGGTCAAAGCGGCTCAACAGTTCTCCTGTCTATATCCTGAAGCTGTGTTAAGGGTTTCCTCACAAAATTGTCTAGTTAGAAACAAGCAATAGAACTTCTCTACTTTGGGAAGATTTTGTTTCCCATGTGAGCTCTTCATTCAAATACACATGTAATTAAAGAAGAAACAGAAGAGAAACTAAATTTTAAGTTGTTCAACGGAGGATACATAGATATGCACATGTCCGTATGAGCATAAAGCCTACAGTTTAAAACTCAAAATTGGATTTAATAGAACCAGATGTTAAATAAACCACTTTGACTTGAATTTCAGCAGAGGTTCCAAGAAAATAAATATCACATTCCAAATTAAGATGCAAGGCCACCAATCAGAACATGCATGGGACTGGCTTCAGAACTGGTATTTAACGCTTTGGTGACATCCTCAGCCTGAAGAAAACAGTTGAGATTATAACAGGACTTTGTGGATAGCTGCTGTGTACTGTGTGCCAGCCCTTCCCAAGATTAAGGGACTTGGGGGTATAAATCAGTGCAATCCTCCCTTCAAGTATAAAGTAAGAATCCCTCTGAGAACCTGACATACATTTTCTTTCCTTTTTTAAACTTTTATTGTTTAAACTATTACAGCTGTCCCTTTTTCCCCCACCATTACCCCTCTCCAACCAGTTCCCACCCACCCGAGGCCTTCACCACCCTACTGTTTGTGTCCATGCATATGTTCTTTGGTTAATCTCTTCTCACCCCTCTTCCCTCTGAGATTTGTCAGTCTGTTCCAGAATTCCATGCCTCTAGTTCTATTTCATTTATCAGTTTATTTTGTTCATTAGATTCCTTGTTCATTTATTTTTAGATTAAATTATTGATAGATATGTATTTATTACCACTTTATTGCTCATATTTCTTCTTCTTCCTTCTTCCTTCTTCCTTCTTCCTTCTTCCTTCTTCCTTCTTCCTTCTTCCTTCTTCCTTCTTCCTTCTTCCTTCTTCCTTCTTCCTTCTTCCTTCTTCCTTCTTCCTTCTTCCTTCTTCCTTCTTCCTTCTTCCTTCTCCTTCTTCTTCTTCTTCTTCTTCTTCTTCTTCTTCTTCTTCTTCTAAGAATACCCTTCAACATTTTATGTAATACAGGTTTGGTGGTGATGAACTCCTTTAGCTTTTCTTGTCTGTGAAACTCTTTATTCTTCAATTCTAACTGATAGCTTTGCAGGGTAGAGTAATCTTGATTGTAGGTCTTTGCTATTTACCACTTTGAATATTTCTTGTCACTTCCTTCTGGCCTGCAACATTTCTGTTGAGAAATCGGCTAAAGGTCATACAGATGGTCCCTTGTAGGTAACTAACTGCTTTTATTTTGCTGCTTTTAAGATTCTTTCTTTGTCTTTAATCCTTGGCTTTTTAATTATTATGTGTCTTGGTGTGGGCCTCTTTGGGTGCCTCTTATTTTGGACCCTCTGCACTTCCTGGACATGTAAGTCTATTTCTTTCACCAAGTAGGGGAAGTTTTCTGTCATTATTTCTTCAGATTAGTTTTCAATATCTTGCTCTTTCCCTTCTATTTCTGGGGCCCCCATTATGTGAATGTTGGAACTCTTTGACATGCATTTTCTACAGCTTGGGGAAACCACACTGGATGACTTGGGGAGTTTCAGAGGGACGAAGATAATGGCCTGCTACTCTGATAGCGAGGTAAAGATGGCTTTCAGACTATGCTCCCAGAACCTCTTGGAACACAAAATTCCCAAGTGTCCCCAGATGTGGCCTCTGATCTGAGAAACCTAGCATTTGAGAAACTTAAGATCTACCTAGGGAGGTGAGGTAATTCCAACAGGGTGTGAATTGCTGGATTCCCAGGGCTAAAGACTATATATGTGACCAGCCAATGGAGATATATTAACAGATAAGAAAACCTCAGCAATTCATGTGTGTATGCGCGAGTGCGTGTGCATGTGCGGGTGTGTGTTGTGTGTGTGTGTAACCTACAAGAGGTAAGTCATTTTACAGATCTCTCAAATCCAGGGAGCAACCATGCCAAAAGTGAGACCTTCCTGCCCTACTCCTCTTCCACACCATCTCCCACTCTGGCCCTGGAAAACCAGAGCACTGTATGTGGCAAGTGGAAAAGCCCAGCACCACTACCCCAACAGCACCCACAAGCCTGCCAGGGGACTCTCTCCCTTCAGCAGGCCCAAACTGAAGGAAAAGTTTACCATTAAGTGAAAACAGGTGTTGTATTCATTAGCCTCGCTGGACACATTAATTACTAAACTGAAATTGATTTATTACTAAGAAAGTCAGAGGATCTTTAGTTATCTGGAGGTAACCAGAAAATCAAGAGGTCAGCCCTTAGGGCGAGAAAAGCAAGCAGTGTGGGAGAGGAATGAAGGTGTTTCCAGAGCACTTGTCATGAACTACCTTCATCAGAACAATGACTTATTAAACAGCATTCTTACCAAGTTTCCTAAGCTGGTTCTGCCATGTGCTTCCCATACACGATAAGGCAGGAGCATCTGCCCACAGTGACACTAGGAGTGGCATCTTCTGAGTGGAGCACAGTGACTGTTGAGAGCCCCCTAGTTCTACAGCCTCACCCCTTAAGACTTCTCGACCATCCTATGGGAAGAAATAGGGACCACAGTGATGTCTCAGAGCCCACATTTCCTACCAAATATCCTTCCCAGCCCACAACCAAGTGTGCAGCTAAGAGCTGAACAGAATTGGTAACAGGAATGACTCTTGCCCGTTTCAAAGTTGAGTGGCCTAACAATATCTAAAAATGCCCCCAAAGTAATCTCATCAAACGATTTTCCCCTCCCATTGCCAATATTTTTTATAATTAACAAAAGGCCCCCCCTTACAGAGTTTCCCATATAGCTGTAATGGCCAGAGAAATGGTCATTTCAGGTAACGTTTGGGGTCTCCCCAGGCCTAGTCAAACCCCACCCAGGCTTGTGTATAGCAATGAGAAAGTGGATGTTGTCAAATTTAGAACTGACTCAAACAGGTGTTATTTCTAAACCTCGCATGAAACGTGAAACATTTGGAACTTGAATTTCATTTGGCTCTGAAAAAGGTTAAGTTTGAAGCTGCTGCAGATTCTGTGGTCTCCTTCCATGGGGAGTCTTAGAGGCTGGGTGGGTAAACTTTCCATGTCCTACTGGTAGAGTCTGGAGGTCATGATGTTTTGAAGCACATGGACTATACAGGCTGTGTTTCTCAGCACAGACTCAGTGTGTGGTCTCCATTTCATGCTCTTTCAATGAGAAATTGTTAGGGGAGTCGGTATGTAGCCCTGGGAATCACTAATTCTTGCCAGTAATTCTTCCTTACGATGCTGGAACCAAAAGTTCCTTTTTTGTTGTTGTTATTGGGTTCACATATGAAATAGTTCTGATGCTTTTATCTACAATAAAATGGCACGACCAGGCACACAGACACACCAACCAAGTCCATATCTGAGGGAAGGTTCTGACAAGCCCAAGGAGCAGAAGAGAGAGTTGGAGAGTGGAGCCATGTGCTCCATAGGACTCTTCTTGGCTTGAAGGGTTTGGTCTGCGCTTGCAAGCCACATGCTGTAAATGAGGAAGTCCACTGCGGAGTTGACAGGTAAGATACAGTAAGTGCCTATCAAAAGTCAGCTCACAGAACCACGCTTCTGACAACACACTGTGACACTCAGTGGGAAACATAAAATGTGCCAGTTGGCCCAGCAACAAGCAGAAGCACATCCAGGAAGCTCAGCTTCCTGCCTCCTACAGCAAGGGGACAGCCCCTTTTGATTTCAGGTTGGCATGCCGAAAGAGCGAGAAAGGGAGACCGTAATTGCTGATGATCAAAAGATGGTGAAGAAGATAATAATACAGTGGAAGGCACTCAGTTCCCCGTGCTCCCTCTGGAACCTCATCAGTGCACGGTGGATATAAAAGACAGAATCCGGGACCAGAGAATATCAGAGCAGGAAACAGGAGTCTACCCACACAGACAAAGAGACGAGGCTCGTGTAAATGTTTGCCTTTCATTTATTTTGAGCAAACACTTCCTTCCACGTAGCAGACTCATCCTGATCAGCGACTTCCACCTGGTGTTCTTCAAACCAGATGGAAGTGTAAATTATTTAAATACATGATCCCCCATTAGCTGTTGAGCTTAAGGGCCTCAAAAAAAATTTTTAAGTGCTTTCCAGGATTTTAAGAAGCATTTGCACTAAGATAGATAAACATATTTCCAAGACACGACTCCAATGACAGCAATTTTTAGATTTTTAAAATACCATCAGCATCAGCATCGATAAGTAATCGTGACTTTTGCAAAAGGCTGTTTACCCTGTAAAAGTAAAATCAGAGCTAATGAGCTAATTAAGGGTTTTTCCCCTCCACATGACACTATTCTATAAAATTCAAACATGTTCATCATGACACACTGAGGAGCTGTAATGACCCAACTTAAACTGCTTCTCCCATTCAAGGGTTAGATGGTGTTTTTTTTCTAAAACATCTTTTTAAGTAAAAAAAAAAAAAAAAAAAATTTAAAAAATCTGAAGGTAGATTTTGAGTGTAGTCAGTTTCCTGAAGAGAACTGATATCAGCACTCATGATAATAGAGGAACCACTGTGCTCCTGTGTAGGCAATGTGGAATGGATAGGTCCGTAAGAGTGATGACATCATAGTTAACTTTCACAATTGCGATTACTCACTTGATTATATACTTAAACATTCAAAATTCATAAAATTTCAGAGATTAAAAGGAATGCAGAGATCACCTGGTACTTACTTATCCTGATCCTGTTAAAATAATAGATCTTGGTCTATAACAAGATCTATTATAGATCATTACTACATAATCAAGTGATTATGTAGTAATGATTCTAGTGTTCTGGGATAGATTCTGAGATTCTCCATTTTCAGCAAGCTCTCAGATGATATTGATTAAAGCTGGTTTGTGGATCATCTTTTAAATCATAAAACCCTAATTGCTGGATATGCCCTCATCAGCTCTTCTGGAGATGCCACATCTTGGCAGGGAAAATATGGGGGGGGGGGGGGGGGGGGCGGGAAACATTATTTTTAAAAATTTATCTTTATTATTGAGAATATTACAGATGTCCCTCTTTTTTTCCCATTGCCTCCCTCCACTCGGTTCCTGCCCTCCTCAGGCCTTCACTGCCCTATTGTCTGTGTCCACGGGCAATACATAAAAGTTCTTTGGTTAATCTCTCCCTGCAATCCTGCCCCCTTGTTACTCAGATTCATCAGTCTGTTCCATGTTTCCATGCCTCTTGATCTATTTTATTCATCAGTTTATTTTGTTCACTAGGTTCCACATACAAGTGAGGCCATATGATATTTGTCTCATTTTGCCTTGCATAATAATCTCCAGGTTCCTCCATTCTGTCTCAAAAAGTAAGAGATTCCTTTTTTAACAGCTGCATGGTATTCCATTCTGCAAATGTACCACGGCTTTTTTATCCACTCATCTACTGATGGGCAGTTGGGCTGTTTCCAGATCTTAGCTATTATAAATTGTGCTGCTATGAACATAGGGTGCATACATTCTTTCTGATTGGTGCTTTGGGTTTCTTAAGATATATTCCAAGAAGTGGAATCACTGGGTCAAACAGCAGCAAAATTTTTTATTTTCTGTGGCAACTCCATACTGTTTTTCATAATGGCTGCACCAGTCTGCATTCCCACCAGCAGGGCACTAGGATTCCCTTTTCTCCACATCCTCACCAGTACTTGTTGTTTGTTGATTTATTAATAATAACCATTCTGGTTGGTGTGAGATGATACCGCATTGTCCTTTTAATTTGCAACTATCTGATGATTAGTGACATTGAGCATTTTTTCATATGTATCTTGGCCATTTGTTTGTCCTCTTTGGAGAAGTGTCTATTTATGTCTTTTGTCCATTTTTTAATTGGTTTGTTTGTCTTCCATTTGTTGAGTTGTATATGGTTTGGAAATAAACCCCTTATTAGATGTATCTCCCATCTAATATGTTCTCCCAGATAGTGGGTTCCTTTTTCATTTTGATGGTGGTTTCTTTTGCTGTGCAGAAGCTTTTTAGTTTGATGTAGTTCCATTTGTTTGTTTTTTTCCTTTGTTTCTCTTTCCTCAATGATGTATATTTCACAAATTAAGCAAAATTCACTTCTTTGTCCTTTGTGTAGTGTTAGTGAGTTTTATGTCTAGTAGTCAACCAGAGTAAGTGTTTCAGCATTGTGTGGTGTAGCCAGTTGATGTTTCTCTCTCATTGATGTTTCTCTTTCCCTCTCCCTTCCTCTCTAAAATTCAATTTAAAAAATCTTTATAAAAAAAACACACACACAAGAGCTAAGAGGAAAAGATACATTACCTTCAGAGGAGCTAAAATAAGCCTAACAATTAATTTCTTAATAGAAACAATGAATGATAAAAATGCATTTTTATAAGAATTATTAAACAAGCGATATGTAGTAAGCAGCAAAATACACACACACACACACACACACACACACACACACACATATATATATATATATATATATATATATATATATATGGCTTCAAATTTTAAATAATTATCCCTTCCCAATTATTTTTACACCATCAGAAGTAGGATTGGAACAAGAGAGATGAACAGGAGAAAAGGTTGCTACAGTTTAGTAATAAAAGTTGGACTTGTATCAGAATTGGCATCAGTTAAAAGAGAGCAACCCCAACAATGCATGACAAAGGTGAACAGAAATGTTAAATAGTGGCTTCTATCTACCCCAAAATCTTCTGACTCCAAAGATTCCATCCACAAACATTCCTTGAATGGCTTCTGTCCTCAGATAGGTCCAATCACATGCTTTTATTTTACATTATCTTCACAACAATCAGCTGTCATCATTGTCATTCTATAAATAAAACTGAGCTTTAGAGATTCTACACGACTTGCATATACCCAGTGTATTGTAGCAGTTCACTGAACCTAAGTCAACTTCTATCATAAGATTCACCATTATTTGATATTCCAATAAGAAATTTCTGGAAGTTAAAATATGACAACATGCTAAGATGTCACTGAATTTAAAATGCTTCTCAAAAAAAAAAATGCTTCTCAACTTTAGACAAGTTGAAAATGTGTTTTCAAATCAATAAAATAAGAAAAGCAGTAGAGCTTGGACTTGAACACTGGTCTACTGGTCTGCTCTCACCTCACCCAGGTCAGATACACAGTGTTTCCATCCAACAGGTTAATGTCAGATAATGCTGAATCATAAGACTGAGTGGCTTTGAAGGAAAAGTGACATTTCTGACCATCTAGACAAATGAGAAAAATCAGAGATGCCTCCCTGGAGGTAATGAGCATTTTGTGACTAACAATTGAAAGACAAGATAGAGAAAGGCACACAGGAGAGATATCATTTTCTCAATACATTCCCAACATGACCAACAGCAGCAGGTCATGCATCTCGCACCTGAAGGCCTAGGCATAGAAAGGTTCAAAACTTACCTATCAGTACATTGCATCAGGGGTAGAATCCTATATAATAAAAGGCTAATATGCAAATTGACCAAACGGCAGAACAACCGGTCACTATGACACACACTGATCACCAGGGGGCAGACACTCAATGCAGGAGCTGCCCACTAGGGGTCAGTGCACTCCCACAGGGGGAGCGCCCCTCAGCCAGAAGCCGGGCTCACACTAGTGAGAGCAACGGCAGTGTCAGGAGCCTCTCCTTTTGCAGCAGTGCTAAGGATATCTAACTGCTGGCTTAAGCCCGCTCCCCTGTGCAGGCTAGACTGAGAGGAACACCCCCCCCTCCACGCCTCAAGGGCACAAATTTCATGCACCAGGCCTCTAGTCTAAAATAAAATGCAGTTTCTGGTTCTAGGATCTGTCTATGCAGGATCCACTCTGACATGCTGCTCTCCCTAAGTGGGTCTTGCTGAATAATTGAAGCCCATGCTTTGTCCAGATATTATAAAACAGGGATATTACCGTTTGATTTTGTGGTCCCAAAGGGACAGCTGCAAACAGCTGATGCCTCTGCTAGTACTGAAACTACTACAGCATGTGGGAATTTTTCTAGTACCCTGTTGAAAAAAAATCACTGGAAGTAGGGGCTTCTTAGAGATTTAAAGAAAAATGGGTGGGAAGGACAAGAGGTTAGTGAGATGCTTCTCTGCAAGTAAAATTTCACCTGCGTAATAAATTGTAAAAAAAAAAAAAAATTATTATAAATGGAATAACCCAGCCTCGAAGGAATTGAGATCATGCAGAATAAGATCCTGCTAATGGAAAGACATGAATTTTAATATGCACATCATACCAGGGTGATACTGCTCATATACATGGACTACAAAAACCCCTACTAAGTTGTGACCCCAGACAAGTTCTGAACTGCTCCCGGTCTCAAGTTCCTCATCTTAAAATCATGCATCCTAGAGTTTACGAGGCTAAAATGAGGTTTGGTTTTGTTTTTGTTTTTTAATATATTTTATTGATTTTTTTACAGAGAGGAAGAGTGAGGGATAGAGAGTTAGGAACATCGATGAGAGAGAATCATCGATCAGCTGCCTCCTGCACACCCCCTACTGGGAATGTGCCTGCAACCAAGGTACATGCCCTTGACTGGAATCGAACCTGGGACCTTTCAGTCCGCAGGCTGACGCTCTATCCACTGAGCCAAACTGGTTTCGACAAGAAAGTAATTTTTTTTAAAAAAAGGCCTTGCAGTTGCCTCCTAAGCCACAAAGTTTGCAACCACATATAAATAATGCTCGCAAAAATAAACAAACACCAGACAAAAATCACTCTGAAGATGCAGTGGGACAAGGTAGAGACAAGGTCTGTTCGAGCCATGTGTGAAATGAGAGAGAGACTAAAGGCCCCTCGCCTGCACCTAAATGAGTGATTTTTGCTGCTTTACTAATCCTCAGCTCTATCCCACTTTAATCTTCCCTCCTCTTGGATAAAACAATACCAAGCTATCCAATCATTAAACTGACCCTACCTCCTGGTAACACCCCATCCCAAACCAGCCCTTATTTCTTTAAACCCTCCTTAGAATTACCTAAATCCTGCAACAAGCCCCTCTGAGTCACTCTTAGCAAGTGACCTTAGTGTTCCCTGATAGGCAGTGCCTCCCTCTCCCCCCTCCTGCCCCAACCCTCCATCAGCTGCAGCAGCTAAAATACACCCGACTTTTGGGTGACTCCAGGTGTGTCCCTGGCCTTCTTCCCCTAGTGAGCCGAAGAATCATGCCTCTAACAACAACAAAACCAAAGGCTATCACTTACTGTGTGTGTGTACTCTGTGCCAGAGGCCTTCTAACGCGCTTTGCGTGTATTAATCTCCACAAGAATCTCTGTCCTGGATTTAGAGAAGTAACTTTAGTGAGCAGAGAAGTGTGACTTCAAACCTGGTCTGCCTGGCCCAGCGCTGGGGCCCTCCACCCCCCCTTCCACTGCTCCCCTGCAGAGAGGCAGGAGTCCCTCAGGCTCACTATCCTCTTTCAGTTTGGAATTGAGCACAGATCATCCCCAGTCTGCTTGATTATCTCCCAGTCCGTGTTTTTTGTCACAGGGATGAGAAAGAGAAAGGAGGGGTGCATCCCCTCCCCACATGGAGTACAGTTTCATTTTGTGTTCATAGCCACACACACTTGAAACCAGGTCTTTTGGTTTTGAGTGTGGAGTTTTAGAACAGCTTCTCGGGTGAGGAGGCAAGATGGCACTGAGGGAGGAGACGGCGTGAGCTGTGAAACCCGGGAGACCAGGGTTCAGTCCTGGCTGCAACCCTTCTGACAAGGTGGACTTCAGCAACTTCACCTCCCTGAAGCGTGGCTTCCTGTCCTGTGAAATGGGCACAGTAATGCCTACCGCAGTGGGAGGTGATGGAGTGCCCGATACAGAAAAGCACCGGATCCATGAGAGCGATAACTGGCCCCATCATGGACAGCAGTGAATCTCAGTGCCCGCAAAGAGGGCTGGCAAGGGCTCGGAAATTATCAAAGGCCCAGGCGGGTCCTTTCCGTGGTCACTGAGGGTCACATTCCCATCAGCATCGGGAATGAGGCCAGGAGAGAGACCTTAATTAACATTAGGAAAGGTCTTATTTGAGATCCAGTGCCTACGCATCCTGGAAGCCAACAACATGAAGAAGCAAACTGATCATGTTCTAGTTTCAGGATATTCTAATTTTTAGAAGCCATCAGACTTCAGACCCACAGGAAATTCAATGTATACCCATTGTACAACAAATTTTCATCTTCGTGGTAATCTTGGAGGCTTCGTCGACGGGCTTCTGAAGGAGAATGGAAATATATAGATAGATATAATTATATATACACTAGAGGCCCAATGCACGAAATTCGTGCAAGGGACTAGGCCCCCGCAGCCTCGGCTTCACCCGGGAGGTTTGTCCGGAAGGACACCCAGAAGGATGCCCAGAGGTCGTTAGGCTGTCCAGTCTAATCAGCATATTATGCTTTTATTATTATAGATATCTATGCATGTATATGTATATCAGAAAAGAAAGCTATAATTACTACCAGTAAATGAACAATTCCCTGTATTTGCCACAAATCTCTCTTTAATGAACTGCAACCTATTCATTAAATGGGAGGAAAAAAATATGAGGACAGGAGATGGGAAGGGGCGGAGTGTGGGGGCAGGAGAGAGGGGAGAAGAAATCACTTTATTTCCAGCATGATGCGGTAAGATACAAATATAATCAAAGGGGTTAATCTAATCCCTTTGTGAAGCACTGAGTCAGAGAACGAGACAAAAACAAACCTGTGATCTGGAACTTCCCGGGCCCCCGCTCGGGGGGGATTAATGAGGAGTACAAGGCTGTGAAATTACGTGCCCTCTGAGTCAGGAAAATGGTCCTACTGGTGCATGACCTTGAAATGAGGGGATGCAAACCTCACCTGATCCACAATTACCAAGCCCCGAAAGGAGGGGCCCGGGGAGCAGAGAAGGGGCGCTTACAAGAGGCTGAGCAAGTGCTCGGAATATGAAAACCCACACATCCCAGCCAACCTGAGGCTCGAGGCTGTGCTCATGTCTAAACACAACATAAAATATTCAGAGGACTTTAAAGGGACACCGGCATTTGTGCGGGAGCATTAAGAGGCAAGCCTGAACCCTTTAGTTACACAAAGTAGGTATTTCGTGGCTGTTGTGAGGGACTCAGTGATGTGTTTGTCTCTGTTCGGTTTTCCCTTTGCAATGAAAAATGGTGGCGAGATGATTTCTAGTCTTAGCTGCTTTACATGACAGTATTATCAAGGATTCATCAAGAGGCCATCTGTCGAATTTATGAAAAAAAAATATGCAAAAACAAAACAGATGAAAAGGAAAGAGCAAGACAGACTGGTCCAGGGGAAGATAGATGTGGCAGCATGTGCCTCCGTGTGAAAATTACAACATTTAAATACTGCGGAATAAATTACTGTGCCGAAAAATTAGTGATGCTCTCCCACTTTAGATGCTACCCTTACCATAAGAACATAATGAAATACATCACATATCAAATCGCCCTTTCCTCGGGCTATTATTATATTCCAATGAGAAATTAGGAGAGGAGACATCCAATGGGAGGGATGAAAATGAGCCAGAGTGGATTTGCTCTAGTCCTGAGCCATGAGAAGCTTCTCCAAAATGCACAGTCCATATGGAAATAAGAGATTTCTCCCCCCTATTTATTAGGAAGTCAGTAAAATAAATTACAGATTGTGTGAAAAACTGAAATAATATATAGTAAAATGACAACGAGGCAAGCCAAGCTTACACCCAAATTAGATGGGCTGTAAAAACAATGCATTTCAGAGAGAGAATGGGAAATAAAAAAGCATGAGGATACAAACAAATGGCCAGAGTGGCAGTGTTGCCCCCTGTAGGCGAGACACAGAACTATATGCACTTACTGTCCACTTGCCCTTGGATAAGGAAAAACCCGAAGAAAAACTAGGTTGGACAATATCATCTCAGGCTATTGCAAACCACAATCCTAGTGTTCTCTCATCCTTCACTCTCTTTCTGATAGGTGAAGGATACATATTTAGAAAGGATACATATTTAGAAAGAAATATGAAACAAAAGAAAATGGGGTTATATGATAATGCAGATAAAGACCATTATGGCAACACAAAGTGGAAGGGGAGCACTGAAACCCAAAGGTCTGGTGTAAGGGAACTACTTGACACTACATTAGATCCTCCCAGAATACTCTCCACTTTCCCTTTCTGCAAAATCCTAAAACGTAGTCGATCTATGACATATAAGAGTTTGCAGAAATTTAATCAAGCAACCAAAAAGTCTCTGACCTACCTTGAACATCTGATTAAAGATTTCACACTTGAACTAAGTGCTGTGTGCACTGATGAAACCAAAGGTTTATAAGGAGAATAACATTATTTTGGAAATGAAAAATAATTTCAGTATTTAAAGTATACAGGTAACATTATAGACCCTACATAAGGATCTATTATCTGTGCTGCTCCTTGCAAGACATTTAAGTTGAAATTTCTTCTACTTATGCTTTCAACAGAAACAGAAAGTTGACCAACTTTAATTCAGTACCTTATTGTATTCCTTGTTTTATTCTCAACTTTCACGTTTTATGGAATTATGTAAACCTGGAGAGTATATCAATTCAGGAAGCTTGCTAGTCTCAACTTTCATTATTTCATGATAATGAAAAAAAAACTACTTCTGAAATTTACCCAATGGATAATATAATGGGTCCCCCCATGGAAGCATCTCAGCTATAGCAAGAGTGTTAGCTGTTCCTCTCTTCTTTTATTCCCTCTTACATGTAGGCACAATCAACATTGACAAACTTTCTAAGCATATAAAAATAAAATGTTATGTAGTATTTTTTCAAATTATAAACACAGTGGGATTGTACTCATTGGACATTGAATGTAAAGTGCATATTCATCTAATTTCCACCTAAAGTGACCCCAAAACTGAAAACAAGATTCCAGCTCAACCCTGTCACACTTGCTGCTAACAAGTCCTCTGGCTTCATAACTCAATATAGCTATACTGATATGAATAGTTTAGACTGAGCCACATGTTCCCAGCATTCGAATTAGCCCAGGACATAGCAAAACTACCTCCAGTTACCACAGTGACCTCAGACAAATTTTAAAATGGATAGGCACAAAATACTTTATTTATGAGCAGTGTTGATTCAAACACTTTTACTCTCAATTCTCCAATCCCTCCTATGCCCAATGGCCAGACACAGACCATGCGTAGACATCTTCACACACAGGGGTGGAGAGTTGGACTTTGGCTATCCAAGATCCCAGTACCTGAGATTGCTCTCCACCCAGGAATCCTCTGGTCACTGAGCTTTATCGGTTTGTATATGAGTGTAAGAGTGAGTTAGCTCATTGAATTACAGCATGACTTAACGCTCCCATCCTTGACCCACAGTCCCTGATAGACCTTGAAAAATGTATCTCGTGCTCATGAATTCGTAAAGGCAGCATATGATACCTATTTCACTCCACACGGCTAGTTCATTTTGCTCTTCCATTATATCAACTTCCCTTTACTTCTGTCTCCGCTTACCATTTATTTACACTTTTATTAAATCTGAAATTCATATTTGAGTAGGTCTTCCCTCAGACATACATTGGAAGCTGGGACTAATGATTGTCCCTCTGGAATGACCTATATTCCCCCATTTACCTTGGTCTCCTTCCAATTAATCTCCTTCAGGAAGCATTCTTTGATTACCCTAATCCACAATGACCACTACTCTCTTCTGTTGGATATTATATTTTTCTCACATGTAAGCCAAATGAGCTATTTAGATGTTCTTTACACACAGGGTCTTATACATTTAAGTGTTCATTATGTTTGTTGAATTTAAGCAAATTTGTTTTTAGATTTTTAAATTTATTTTTATTTTTTGTTGTTAATCCTCACCTGAGGATATTTCTCCATTGATTTTTAGAGAGGGTAATAGGGAGGGAGAGAGACACAGAGAGCGAAACATCACTGTGAGAAAGACACATGGACTGGTTGCCTCCCGTATGCACCCTGACTAGGGCTGGGAGTTGGGGGCAGGGATCAAGCCTGCAACCAAGGTACATGCCCTTGACCGGAATCAAACCTAGGATTCTTCAGTTCACAGGCTGATGTTCTATCTACTGAACCAAACCAGCTAGGGCTTAGGCAAATTCTTGATTCATTGCTTGTAATTTATTCATTTAACTAAAATTCATTTATAATATCTCTAAGTTGGTTAATATATAACATTTCTATGTGAATATAAAAGTAAGCCATTCAAGGACACTATCCTTAAACTTATAGCAGAGAAAAATGTAGCATAATCAGCATTTCAAACTTAGTATGCCCTAAACAGAACTCTTAATTTTTATACCCAGAAACTTTCCTTCTCCCAGCATTCATTACCTCTAAAAATGTCACCATAATTCACCAAGTTTCTTAAGTTAAAAATCTTAGATCATCTTTTCCTCACTCACTGCTACTCACAATTGGCATTTATGAATACCCTTGTTACACAACCAACTGTAAAATGAGAACAGTGAGATTCACTAGCTTCAATGCTGGAGAAGGCTTCACTGCCTCTTCTGCACGTACAGCTTTCACCAAAACAAATTAGTAAAATGAGAAATAGGTGATTATTGTAACAGTGAGAATTAAACAGAGACTGGAGATAACTGTTTCTACACTGTTTAAGAAAGCCACATATCATGTGGGGTAGTTTCATAAAACATACCTCAAATATTGAAGAATCTGAGTGTAGGCTCCATGGATAATCTACACATATAAAAGCCTAAGTGACCAGCTGACTAGCCAGTAGGTATAATGCACACTGATCACCAGGGAACAAATACTAATGCAGGAGCTGCTGAGTGACAGCAACTTTGCAGAGTGCCTAGAGAGACCCCTTAGGGCAGGGGTCTTCAAACTACGGCCCGCGGGCCACATGCAGCCCGCAGAGGAGTCTGATCTGGCCCGCCAGGTTTTTTGGGCAGTGAGCGCAGCTGAGGTGTTACAGTAGGAATTAGTAGTTCATATAGTCCGGCCCTCCAGCTCTCTGAGGGACCGTGATCTGGCCCCCACTTTAAAAAGTTTGAGGACCCCTGCCTTAGGGGATGTTGCAGACCAGTTTTGGCCCAATCGCTGCAAGCCAGGCCAAGGGACTTCACCTGCTGGATGGGCCCTGCTCACTATACGGATGCCCCAGGTGCGTGTCCAGCCCGTTTAGCCCAGTCTTGCCTCACTGGTCACCTTCTCTAATTAATTTCCTTTCAATGTGCATGAACCTGTGCACTGGGCCTCTAGTACCCAATAAATGTAGATGTAATAAGCCCTTACATTTGCATGGGCTAAAACATTTGTCAGTCCTAGTCTTATTATTAATGACAATATTTTATGTTCATATTATCTATAATAATAGAAGCATAATATGCTAATTAGACCAGACAGCCAAACAACCTTCCAGTCGTCATTCCAGATGTCCTTTGGGACAAAGCAATGGTGGTGGGGGTGAGGCACAGGCAGTTGAAGTGATCAGGCAGGCAGAGGCAAGCAGTTAGCGGTGATCAGGCTGGCAGGCAGGCAGGCGAGTGGTTAGGAGCCAGTGGTCCCAGATTGCGAGAGGGTGCAGGCCAGGCTGTGGGACACCCCCCTCCATATACCTCCCATGCACAAATGTCTTGCACCAGGCCTCTAGTAGTTAATAATGGCTTTTATGACCATTAGATCATTCCTGCCTTGCCACAAAACCATGAAAACTACTATTGCCACTTTACAGATGGGGACACTAGTTAACTTGCCCAAGGTCATTTTGTATGTCATTGCTAAAATTCTTCCTAGAATCTCAGTTTTCTAATGCCTGGTACAGTGCACATTACACTAGAACACATGTGTCAAACACAAGGCCCGCGGGCCAAATCCAGCCCGCCAGGCCTTGCAATGTGGCCCGCACCGCGCTGTCATCACTGCACTCCGCTGTCAGTTTATGACATTGTCAGTTTATGACTGTTCAGTAAACCATTCGGCCTGCGATTTAGGCTGGATTTTAGATTTTGGCCCCTTCTCTGATTGAGTTCGACACCCCTACACTAGAACTTTCTCTGGGCAATTGTTTTTTGTTTTTTTTTAATATATTTTATTGATTTTTTACAGAGAGGACGTGAGAGAGATAGAGAGTTAGAAACATCGATGAGAAAGAGTCATCGATCAGCTGCCTCTTGAATGCCCCCTATTGGGGACATGCCCGCAACCAAGGTACATGCCCTTGACCGGAATCGAACCCGGGACCCTACAGTCAGCAGGCCGACACTCTATCCACTGAGCCAATCCAGTTTCGGCGACTGGGCAATTCTTAACCTATGAAACCAGTAGCAGATTCCCAAAAGCATATGTATTTACATACACACTTTTACTACATAGGCATGCACCTATGCACACATGTGTGTGCATGCATACACACACACACAACGATGAGTTTCTTTATGTTCACAAAAAAATCAGGATGTTTAAAAGATCCACAATCACCCTCGAACTCGGTGATCTTTATTCCCTGCCATATTCCCTCAGAGGAGGGTATTTCATGAGAAGCCTGAAAGGAGTCACCTGAGACCCTATTAATACACATTAAATTAGTCATCCAGCGCATGACACGGCCCCACAATGGAGTCGCTGACACCAGTAATAGAGGCCACCCCTCCCTGCCTCCTTGGCTGGGCCCATGGAGGGCAGAGCTCCGGGCCCAGTGCAGCAGGGCGTGAGGCCAGGGGGACCAGGCAAACACCCCGAGTGGCAGTCCCGCTCCTGGGTTGTACTCGTGGGTCCGTTTTGTTCACTGTAAAGCCACCGCCTTTCACAGAACAAATCTCTCCTGATCGCTGCCTGCTCAGCGTGTAGAGGAGGCCGAGAGAGTCCGTGTTATCTTAGTTAAATAACTGTTAACGCCAGATAAACACGGCCCACCCCTCAGCCTCTTAGAAAAGGAGAATAAATCATCCCCCGGACCTTATTTTACAAAGCCACAAATCATCAGAAATATAAACGCTTTTCTTTCCATTTCCATGTTTTAATAAAGACCCTCAGGTTTTTTTTGTGTGTGTGGGTTTTTTTGTTTTTTTTCTTCTGGACTCACTCAATTACAATATCACTATCAGTTCACATTACAGGTCAGAGATACGGCGCTTAATGTATGTAGAGCCAGTCCTGCTCTCCTAATAACCTGTCATTCCGGGGATTTGAATGTCAGAATACAGCCCGCCGCGGTAATGCTTGCCGGCAGCCCGATGATGAGAACTTTGGACAAATCGTGAAGAGCACTCCGCATCCCTGTCCTCGGAAGGTTACGGGGAGAGCCAGCCTTTCATTCTGCTTTGACCCCTCGATCTGACAAGTGACACCTGCAAAATGAACAGGTCTCCGGCTTTAAATTGTTTAACTGTAGCCCCGATCAGTTTTATTATCTTGCTAATCCGGATATCAGCCGTTTCATCAGAATGGAAGATATGCATATCATGAATTATTTTGACACGGGGACCTTTTAATTTTTGCCGGCGATATTTCACTGCCCCAATCAGGGCTCTGCAGTCACGGACGCCGTGCGCCTCCTGGGATGTCAGAGGACAGCGCACTCCTGACAGCCCCAAATCATCCGGGAGCTGTAACGAGCCGTTGCTGCAATTATTATTATCTCCTGTAGTCATGCATTTCATTACGGCGCGGGCAGCCCCGGCTCCGCGGTGCAGGGCGAGTCTTCCTCGGGAATCTCTGCCATTTTATGGGCTCCCGGAGCTCCGAGGTATCATTTCCCTTTTCTTTCCCCTCAGTAGACCAGGGGAGATGGATTCCTAATAAAAGCAAAACACTAGGTAGGCACTGCAGGAGCAGCCAGCTCAGGGCAGGACATTAAGCAGCAGTGAGGCAGCTTGAATGGCCCACTGGAAGTTTAGGAAGGCAGAGGTTAACCTAGAATGTGGTTTGCCACAGACAGAAATAAAGAACAGTTTATGCTGGGCGGGGGCAGGGGGAAGGGGTTGTATATAGCTTCATCCAGAAGCTATATTAGGAAATAGTCCTAAATGCAAAGTGCTTAGAATGCTTCCTTTTATATATGTTTTATTGATTTTTTTTTTTTTTTTTTTTTACAGAGAGGAAGGGGGAGAGAGAGAGAGAGAGAGAGAGAGAGAGAGAGAGAGAGAGAGTTAGAAACATGGATGAGAGAGAGACATCCACCAGCTGCCTCTTGCACACCTCCTACTGGGGATGTGCCCGCAACCAATGTACATGCCCTTGACTGGAATCGAAACTGGGACCTTTCAGTCCGCAGGCCGGCGCTCTGTCCTCCGAGCCAAACCAGTTTTGGCTAGAATGCTTTCTTATAAAAAATAAAAAAAAAAAACTCCCTTTCTCCCAGACATGTGTGTCTCCATTCCTCTCTCTCCCCCAGCAAACCATGTTCTTCTTTTGAATTTCCATCCGAAGGGAATCCAGCCCCACTCCAAGACTGGGCATCATGGTCTGCAACTGCCAGCCTGAACTTCGGGTGGTGCCATCAACCACACGAAAGAGCCCTGGGAAACGCCAAGTTGTCTTTAAGCAAAGGCTGCTGTCGCTCAAGAGAACCTTCTCTATAAATACCGCCGGGAGGAAGTTTCACAGTCTCACAAAGAGCTGATCTGTGTTTACCTTGGGGGCACTGGGAATCGTACGATTTATCATGTTTCCTTTTTTTTTGAGATGGCTTCTAGAAACCTCAAAACTAAATATGCTATTTCTCAAACTATTAGACATGGAACTACCAGGTGATCCAGCAATTCCACTTCTGGGTGTGTGTGTCCAAAAGAATTGAAAGCAGGGACTCAAACATAATATCTGTTCATCCGTGTTCATAACAGTATTACTCATAACAGCCAGGAGATGAAAGCAACAACCCAAGTGTCCATGGATGGAGAAATGGGTCAACCAAATGTGGTCTATACATACAATGGAATATTATTCAGCCTTAAAAAAGGAAAAATTCTGACCCATCCTGCACCACAGATGAACCCTGAATTCACTATGTTCAGTGAAATAAGCCCATCACAAAAGAACAAATGCTGCATGAGTCCACTGCTCATAAATATTTAAAGTATTCAAAATCACAGAGACAAATAAAATGGTGGTTACTGGGGCTGGAGGTGAGGGAGAAATGAGGATTTATTGTTAATGGGTACAGAATTTCACTTTGAGATGATGAAAAAGTTCTGAATGTGGATGGTGGTAATCTATAATAATCTATAATAATAAAAGCTTAATATGCTAATTAGACTGAACAGCCAAATGACCGTTCCAGATGTCCTTCCAGATGACCTTCTGGATGAAGCCAAGGCAAGCCGCAAGAGCTGCAAGGGGCCAAGCCCCTTGCATGAAATTTGTGCATCGAGTTCTATATAATAAAAGCCTATTATGCTAGTCTGATCATCCATTTGGCTGTTCAACCAATCATAGCATAATATGCTAATGATATGCTAAGGCTGCTCATCTGCTCACTACGATGTGCACTGACCACCAGGGGGCAGACATTCCGACCAATAGGTTAGCTTGCTCCTGGGGTCCAGCTGATCTCAACTGAGTGAGACGGGCTGGACACGGCCTGAAGCCCTCCCACAGTCCCTCTCTGGCTGGCCAACCTCCTGCGTCCCTCCCTTGCCCTGATCATGCAGTGGGATCCCTCGGCCTGGCCTGCGCCCTCTCACAATCTGGGCTGAGGGGCTCCCCCCAACTCCAAGTGCATGAATTTTGTACTCCGGGCCTCTAGTGGTTGTATAACAATGTGAATGCTCTTAGTGGCACTGACTGTATCCTTATAAAAGGTAAAAATGGTAAATTTCGTAAGATATATATTGTACCACAACAACAACAAAAACTAAATTTGCAGCAAATCTCTAGAAAATATAAAGGATCTCATAGCATTTATACCTATCTTATTACTGCCTTAATATATTCTTTCTACCCCGACATTGTCTTTGTTTCATTTTCCTCATTGACTCTTTTAAAATGCTCTTTTATTTTTTATTGATTTTTTTTTTTTTTTTTAGAGAGAGAGAGAGAGACAGACATCGATTTGTTGTTCCACTTATTTATGCATCCATTGGTTGCTTCTTGTATACACCTTGATGGGACCAGGGATCGAACCCACAATCTTGCCATATTGGGACCATGTTCTAACCATCTGACTACCTGGCCAGGGCTTAAAATGTTATTTTATTCTTGTGTGGTTTTGTCATAAAATGAGTTAACTTTTTTTTTTTTTTTTTTTTTTTTTTTTTTTTTTTTGGCAGAACAAGGAAGGATTTGGATATTAAAATATACTCAGTCTGGCAAGACAAAGCTGTTGGTTATTGTGTCCCAGGGACAGTAAGTGAGAAATATGTATTTTTGAAGTCTTTAGTGACACTGCGATGAGTCGGAAAGGCTCTGAGAGGGAAGGCTGCCTTCTCACTCCTCCTTGAGTTGGGGGAACAGACTCTGCTCTGTGCTGCCGGGGGCTCGGTTCGGAGCTCCTCTGGGCCCTTTCCCCTGTCTCGTATTGATTTACACACATCGTCTCTCCCCACTCTCCCCACCAGCCTCGTGGGCATTCGACCTGCGCAGTCTCAGAGCCCCATGCTCAGAAGGACACAGGTTAGTGCACTACTCTCAAATATTAAATATCTTAATACTTTTAAACAGGAGCCCCAAATTTTCATTTCGCACCTCACAAATGGGGCAAACCCACAGATATGCAGTTAGTCTTACCTCCCCCAGACAGTAACCCTCTTCGGGGGAAAGAATCCGTCTTATTTCCCTTTGCATGGCCAATCCCAAACCCAGTCCCGGGTAGGCAATTCCACAGGAGAGAGTCAGCCAATATCTGTTGCCCAAAGGATGACGGGAACTATAGGGAGCCCTTTCTTTCACGGCACTAAATATTCCTTCCTCACTGCTACCGTGTCAAACCCACTCCAAAAAAAAAACCTGCAAAAGCAGGAAGGGCCAGCTTCGTGGGAGGAAAGAAGTCTCATGAACATGACCAAGAATGAAGAGGAGACCGTGTCCCTTGGTCTTTCCCAGGCTGGATCCCACAGGTGGCATCCACCTCAGATGCACGGAATGTCACAGCCAGAGTGGTCACCCCCGAGCCTCCGCCACCTCAGAGAAAACCCCACAGGGCCTCATCCCAGGAAAATCACATGGACACTAGTGTTGAAATGCTCCTGAGATGTGATTTTTCACAACTTCCCTAGGTTACACAGCCTAGCTGTCTCATTATGGTCTGCCATTTCCCTTGGAGTTAAGGCTTACATGGCTCTCCATTTAACTAGACAGATACACAGAGGAAGACAAAAGAGCTGGAAGAACATTAGCAGAAGGGAGAAAAGCAAGCTAAGGAGGGAAGACAGAAATGCAGACAGTCAGAAAGAAAAAATGACCATCACAGTTCACTTCAAATCCAAGGCCTTTATCCTTCCAGAGCAGGTTGTCCAGAAATCATTCTCTCTCTCACTCTCTCTCTCTCTCTCTCTCTCTCTCTCTCTCTCTCTCTCTTCCTAAAACCTAACAACATTTAAAGAAATTTCAACCAAAGAATGGTCTTTGGATTTTTGACATTTGTCATTTTAATGGCTGTTTACGTGAATCAGAGACATTAATTTCAGGCAAAAAGGGGGGAAATTTTTTTAATTGGGTGTGGAGGGTGAGTAGGGGATTCGGAGAGGAAATGGTGCCCAGGACAGCGTTTTCTAATTTGCGGATTTCACTAAGCCACATGTGTCAAACACAAGGCCCGCGGGCCAAATCCAGCCCGCCAGGCCTTGCAATGTGGCCCGCACCGCGCTGTCATCACTGCACTCCGCTGTCAGTTTATGACATTGTCAGTTTATGACTGTTCAGTAAACCATTCGGCCTGCGATTTAGGCTGGATTTTAGATTTTGGCCCCTTCTCTGATTGAGTTCGACACCCCTACACTAAGCCATCCCTCATCCACATGCTCACTCGGTTCCTACCAGCATCTTCGTCAATTAAGATTCTATGAGACTGGCAGGCTCCGAGATCAGCAGCACCATCCCCATATTCACTGCTCCGCTGGCAAGGCGAACAATTCCGAATATTAAAAGTAAAGCGACACATTCTGCCGTGTCTTTTGTATACAGACAGCTGAAGCTGTGTGAAAGTTTGGCACCAAAAGGCCAAGTACCATATTTTCAGCCACCCACACGCCAAACCCTATAATAACTGCAGACTCTAGATGGGGAATTTTCAGACATTTGCAGCGAAGGAAAACTAATAGTCATGCTTCTCCGTGAGCTTCCTTTCCTAACAGGGCAGTTCCTCCACTTCAGAACCTCGCCGATGCAAGCGGCAGAGAACAAAGGGTGCTGCGGAGATATTTTCTCACCAGATGTCAAATGCTGCTTATTTATTTCAACAGAAAACCCTACTTTGTACGTTTGTTTCACTGAGTGGTATGTGTTCTACAACAAGTATTTCTTATGAGTAAAAAGCTGCCACCAGTGCGCCTAAGTTATAATAGGGCTCCGGAGAAAGTCTGTTAGCTGAGACTAAGCATTGCTCTTTTTGCTTCTGGTTGAGATGATGTACATTCCACTTCCATTCTCCTTCTGTGATAGGACAAACATTGTTGCTAAGGTCATACCAGGACTAATAAGGAGTCCTTCTGTGGTCAAATCCAGAAGCAAAGATGTTCCGTTCACTGTGCTTTCTAAGTAAGGTAGGTCTATACCTAGAGAGCAATGAGCTTCTCAAGGATAACAGAAGATGTTCATTTTCTCCTCCATCGATATCTGAGCTCCTGGGGCCTGAATGGGCTGCATGAATGAACCTAAAGGTTGAGAGCTTAAGTGTCCCATTCAGTGAGGATAATAGTTAACTTGACACTCCTCTGTGCCTGTGTAAATAAGAGAATGTTAAGTTGTTCTCTACAAGAAGGGCCTGGAATTCCCCCCATTCTGTCCAATGGAAATGTAATTTTAGAGCAGCCCTCTGTCAAGGAGTATTTCCAGCTCTCAAAGGCGAGGTGTTTGAGATACCACACACGTGTAGCAGGCACAACCAGGACCAGAAAGAACCCAGGCAGTCAGGCCAGAGGCATTTGGCCATTCTAATTGGTGTGATATTTCATTCTTGGGTTAATTTGCACTTTCCTGAGGACATCTGATGTGGAACATCTTATCATATGCTCATTTGTCATCTGTATATCTTCTTTGATAAAGGGTTTATTATGGTGTTTGGCCAATTCTTTAATTGGATTGTCTGTTTTCTTGTTGTTGAGTTTTAAGAGTTCTTTGCATATTTTGATAACGGTCTTTATCTTTTGCAAATATTTTTCTCCCATCTGTGGTTTCTCTTCTTATTCTCTTAACATTGTCTTTTGTAGAGCAGGATTTTTTTTAATTTCAATGAAGTCCAGATTATAATTCTTTCTTTATTGGATTGTGCCTTTGGTATTGTATCTAAAAAATCATCACCATACCCAAGGCCACCTAGGTTTTCTCTCATGTTGTCTTCTTATAGTCACAGCTTTGTATTTTACCTTTAGTCCTGTAACCCATTTTGAGTTAATTTTTGTGAAGGGTTAAGGTTTATGTCTAAATTCATTGTTTTTTCATGCTGATGTCAAGTTGCTCCAGAAGCATTTTTGAAAAGGCTATTTTCTCCATGATATTGCCTTGACTTCCTTAATTGAATAAATTGATCTATAGATTCAATACAAGTTCAATCAAAATCTTAGCACATTTTTGTATGCATGTGTGTAACTAAAATTTTATAAGGCAATTATACATTTAAGTGAAAGAATAAGGAGACAAAGAACTCTGGAAAAAGCAATAAGGGAGGATGACTGGCTTTATCAAATATCAAAACTTAAATATTAAGACCAGGTGGTATGAATAAAGACATAGAAATGGAATAAAATTCATCAGTAGAATTGAACAGAAAGGCTAAAAATCTGCACATATATGGTTTAGAGTTGGCTTTTCAAATCAGTGTGTAATGCATTTTCAATAAATAGCGCTAAGATAACTACCCCATCAAGACAAAGAAAAATGGCAATCACCAATTTACCTGCCACTAATTGTGAAATAAAGCCTTACTAACCCATCAGCTTCATTCTTTATATTTAAAATGTTTTATGATTGTTATCAGAATATATCTTTATGTGAATTTCTCAAAACTCAGTTTGCCAAAACACTGTGAATCTTCTGGCTTCTCAGTTTTAGATCATTTAAAAAATTGGAAGGAGTCAGGGAATAGTAGCAGACTCATCCATAATGAGCTACTGCAAACTGTGCTCATGATGATATTCCTTCTTTATATCCTTTGCCTCAAACATTTTATAACTAAAAACATCTTACAGTTACAGTCTCCAGCTTCCAAAAGAAGGTTAATGGCACTTATAGAGATATTAGACCTACAGAGAACATAACAGTAAGTTTGCATGTAAAGAAGGAACTGTCAGGAATTCCTTGGTAATCTGTCAAGAGGAATATTGAAAAGGGATTATCCATGATGAATCACATCAAACCATCTCCTGCTCTAAGTCAGAGTCCCATTCATATGCTACAATCTAATGATGATTCTGGTGTTAGAGGTCAGACAAAATTCTTCTATAGGCTATATACTCTACCCAACTTTTCCATGATGAAATAATGTTCTTGCCCACTGGTGTCTCAAGTACTCATGGCTCATGGCCAACTTGCTCTGAGCTTTCTAGTGAATAACATCAAGACGGGTAGCCCACCTGGTGTGGCTCAGTGGATGAGCATCTTCCTATGAACCAGGAGGTCACAATTTGATGCCCAGTCATGGCACATGCCTGGGTTGTTGGCTCAATCCCCAGTAGGAGGTGTGCAAGAGGCAGCCGATCAATGATTCTCTCTCATCATTAATGTTTCTATTTCTCTTTCCCTCTTCCTCTCTGAAATCAATTAAAAATAAATAAAATAAAAATAAAAAAGACAGGAAGCCTGGTGTAGTGGCAGTACATGGGCTTGGTGGCAGCCTTGTGTTGAAGCACAGTAATCCCTCCTTTGGAAAACTGCTGTTTGAAACTGCTGTTTGAACTACTCTGTTATTCTTAGTCTCTTATTCTGTAGGTCAACTGTTATTTTTAGAGTGTAAAATGACTTTGTTTTTAGCTTGAATAATAGAAAAGATAAACTTAATTGTCTGACCTTGCAAGCTAGCCATCTAACTGATACACTGATATTGATGCCAGGTGTCTATATAGATATGAAATGTACTCAAAGTTATAAGTTGTCTGTACAGATATGACAGGTGTTTGTTAGATACGATATGTATTCAAGATTACAAGCTATCTTACACAAAGAACTAGAAGGATATAAAAAAGGAAATACTCCCTCCTGTGTTAGTTCAGAATTTGACAGAGGTAATCTGCTCTGAACCTGCACGCGATAAAGATGATTCCTAACTAATTGGCTCATCAGGTGTCTTGTCCAGCTCGCTGATTTGCGATACAACAGTGTTAGCCCCACTACTCCACTTACCATCTCTGTGTCCTTGGGAAACTGTGCAGTCCAGATCCTTGCTTCCTTCAGCTTTCTAATTCCAAAATCATAGAGTTGTCCTGAGGGTTAAATGGGTCAATATACAAAGCACCTGGATTTGGTAGGCGCTCCAGAAAGGTTAGCTGCCTTTCCCTAACCATTCTTTTTGCAATAGGTCCTATATCCCAATGTTCTGAATATCTGTTTAGAACTGGCCAAAAGCTACAATATAAGATTATCAGGGATGTACAAATTCCTATTCTTACCACCTGTGATTATATTGCCTCAAAAAATGCTTTATGAGCATTTAGAACAGTTTTCTGTTGAATGAGCTTTGTACTACAAGCAACACCACATATATTTTAAATTCTTAAGAGAAGCTATAAATCAAGTCTGAGCATAATTGAGAGCATAAGTAAACTAAAGATAAAACACTAAAAACAAATATGAAATCTAAAACAAATATAAAATATAAGATTAAGGGACTTCCTTTGATTTTTTTTTAAGATTGCTTAATCTTTAATATATATATATAATTGATTTCATAGAGGAAGGGAGGAGAAAGAGATTTAAAAAAAAAAAAAAAACATTAATGATAAGAGAGAATCATTGGTCAACTGCCTCCTGCACGCCCCACACTGGGGATTGAGCCCTCAACCCGAGAATGTGCCTTGACCAGGAATTGAACTGTGACCTCCTGGTTCAGAGGTAGATACTCAACCACTGAGCCATGCCAGCCAGGCCTTCCTTTGATTTTTATATACACATTAAAAAAAAATTTTTTTTAAGACATTCATATTTTTTTAATTTTGTGTGTTAAATATAGGTAATATATTTTTCAGCAATCTAGAAAATAAAGAACTATATAGTTTTTTTAAAATTTTGTTACTAAATATAGATGATATTTATACAAATCTGAAAACAAAGGCTATTCTAAGCCTAGTTTCAAGGGGCTTTATCATAATCAGATGATAAAGTGTCTCCTGAGTATATTTCTTGGCTTTTTGTGTGTGTGTGTGTGTGTGGAATACCCTAAAGATGGAATATACAAATTGACTATCACTCCACAACAAAGATGGTGGCACCCACAGCCAATAAGGAGGGAATATGCAAATTGATGTGACAAAGATGGCGGCAGCCGGGCCAGGACACAGGCATTCTGCCCCTCCCCAGCTGCTCTGGGCCTCTGGGCAGCATGCACACGCAGGTGCAGAGCGGCTGGGGGAAGAGGGGGAGAAACACCTGCTATTGGGGGGAGGAGGAAAGTGGAGGGAGCTACAGGAGAGCAACAGGGCCAGAGCAAAGGTAGAAAGCAGCGGCCAAAGCAAAGGCCCGAGTGCCGGTGCCGGAGGGAATCTGGTGCTGGCAGTCAGGGGAAGGAAGGCTTATATTGCACGAATCTTCATTCATCGGGCCTCTAGTTAAATAATATGAAAATACCAATTCTTGCCCTCTAAGGGTTTAAATTCTAAGGTATCTCATTCATTTGGGAGAAAATAATTCTTTCATTTTGAAAATAGTAGGCATATGGCTTAATCCATTGGGTTTAGTTTCAAACACACAAACAAAAACATTTTTGAGGTATAGAAAAACAAAATAAAACAGATAAAAACATGTCAAGAATTTTACATATAATTTGGGTCTGATGGAAACATTCACTATTAAGTGTTAAATGTGCATTATATTAACACGTTTATTCTAAGTTGATGATTAAAATTCTTCTCCCCTTTCCAAGAGGTTCCAATGAAATCAACAATAATTTTTTCCAATACCTACAATGGACCAGTTGCTACCCAGAAATTCTACCACCATTGGCTTACTTAATATTTGTTGAACACCTTATGTTCCATACACAATTCTAAGTCCTGGAGAGAAGAGGCTTAAACAATACAAACTTTATGCCTGTCCATTCAACATTAATGGTACTGAACTGTTTCCTAAATCTCCAAACACCAATAAAGATGCAAGGAACTTTGAAATGTGTTTTGTCTGATGTTTCATTTTATAATGAAGAACACTGAGGCAATGACAGAATGTGCATTACATGCATAGGAAAGCCTGTAATATGAATGTCACAAGAGTCCAGAAGTACTTGAAGGTAGCCCAGAACTAAGGATGGAGATTAACACCATCACTCATAACTTTGGTTCCTAAGCACAAATAAATTTCATAAAAGTTCGAATTTGGGATTAATCGATATTTAGTACATATTTACTACACTTAGGAAAACTTCTAATTGTGCAATAAAATAATTACAAAGAATGTCCTTGAGAAGACTGATTCTAAAGCTGTTGGGGAAGAGGGAAAAGAGAGAGATCCTGGAATAGAACCTCCTAACAACTGCCCCTCTCTTCTCTTGCCCACCTGTGATCAAATAGCCAGAGGGAACTTTAAACATGCAAATCTATAGATGTCCCTTGCCTGCATAACACTTCAAGATTTCTCTCTTTTTTTCTTTTTTCTTTTTTCCTTTTTATTGAATTTATTGGGGTGATACTGGCTAACAAAATTACATAGGTTTCAGAAGCACAATTCTACAACACATCATCTGTACACTGTATTGTGTGTTCACCTCCCCAAGTCAAGTCTCCATCCATCACCATTTACCCGCCACTCCCTCATACCTTCCTCCACATCTCCCTTACCCACTTCAAGATTTCTCAGTGCACTGAGATATAACCTGTGAAATACACTGTGATGGCTAATCTTATGTGTCAACTTAACTGGACCATGGGGTACTCAGCTAGTTATCTAAACACTGTTCTGGGTGTATCTGTGAGAGTTTTTCCATGAGATTAGTACTTGAATTAGTAGGCTACGTTAAGCAGCTTTCTCTTCCCAATGTGGGTGGGCATTATCCAATCCATTGACAGCCTGGATAAAACAAAATGGCTGAGAGAGAATTTGCAATGGCCTTCTCCTGCCCTTGGACTAGGACTTACACCATCGTTACACCTGGTCCTCAGGCCTTTAGATTCAGACTGAACTATATGTCATCGGCTTTCCTGGGTCTTCATCTTATAGACAGATCACGGGACTTCTCAACCTCCATAATTGTATGAGCCAATTCCATACATGGAAGGAATAACTTCCCAATGGAAACCAAAGAAAGAATAATACAGCACGTTCCATCAGCAACAGCTTTAAATAAAAAATTAAGAATTTGTTTTTCTTTCTTTACTCTCTCTCTCCCTTTATGAATAATTCATTCCAAAAAAAAAAATCATTTGATTAAGCCCAGCCAGTGTGACTCAGTTTTTGAGCATTGACCTATGAACCAGAAGGTCACAGTTTGACTCCCAGTCAAGGCATATGTCTGGGTTGCAGGCTCAATCCCAGTAGGGAGCGTGCAAGAAGCAGCTGATCAATGATTCTCTCTCATCATTAATGTTTCTATCTCTCTCCTTTCCTCTCTGAAATAAATTTAAATTTTTTTAATAAATAAATAAAAGACATTAGATTGAAACAAGTAGGAATCTGGGGGGCAGGGTAGGAGGGTGTGTATATTGGGAATAGTGGAGTGCCCAGCAGCCCAGAAGAGTGTTGGAGCCTTTCTATAGAAAGAGGAATACCATAGCCCAGCACAAAGGCCCAAGAAGGACAGTGATGCTGGGAGATTTGTTACATGGAGAGGGGAGGATGGTGATGGCCCTGACAGTATTTTAATCAAGGAATCAAGATTAACATCACCGGCAGTGAAACCAATAAAACTGTGTACCATCTGATAGAATTTGATGATAACACAGCATCAATTCTGTGATATTCCTTCCCAAAAAAAAGGTATAACCTGAACAAATTCCTGGGTTTTGTACAAAATAGCCGGCCTATAATCTTTACAAATATCAAGATCATAAAAATAAAACAAAAAGAATAAGGAATTGTTCCAGACTGAAGGAATCTATGAAGGCGTGACCTACTAAATGCAACACCTGCTCCTGAGTTGAATGCCTTCCCTGTAAGGTCTGTGAGATCACGTCCATACTGTACCATCGGTGGGAACAGAAGTCAGGGAATGCATGTGGCATGAAGCATCATGTCAGCAACGTTCTCTCAAATGGCTCTCAAAAGAAAATTTTTTTTTGTATGAATCTTGCAACTTTTCTATAAATTTGAAACCATTTCAATTTTTTAAAAATAATTATGATTGTCAGAACAGTGAACACTATTTTTAAACTCTATTCATCGCACTTTTGTGACAGCTAAATGAGTGAATACCTATAAAGCATTTAGCACAGGGTAAGGCGGGTACGGGGTAAGATCTTAATAATACAGCAAGATATGGTACAAAATATTACAATATTAAATCACAAACACACACAGTCCTCATCCCGCTGGCAAGTGAGTACGATCAGGAGAGTCAAATGAAAGGAGTCAATCAGATAGTTGGAATTGTTCCCCGCCATGAAGCAAATGTTAGGAGCAGATGACCTTGAGGCACCATTTGTACTTAATTATGTCTGGTCCCATAGTACTAATTACCATATTTCCTCAGCCCTTTCATAAGCATCCTCCTGATTAAAAATCATTTATTAGGCACAGTACAGGGTATACCACCCCACCAAAGCACGATAAAGGCTAGATTAAACATTGCATTTTTTTCCGGGCTCCCAGTCTCACTCTGTAATTGAAGAACCTGATTTGAAGGGTCTCATCCAAGGGCACCAAGCAGGTTGATAGCAGAGACAAGAACAAATACCTCGAGAGTCACTGACCTTGCTTCCCCTGCTGACCAGCTACACTTACCAAATGGAGGCTGAAGTCCCACTTCAGCCAAGTTTTAATAATAATAATAATAATAATAATAATAATAATAATAACCCTAGTTCAATGTGTCCCTTTTCAACTTACACTGTGCCCTTAGTTCTATATCCAAAAATATTGTCTCTAGGGTTTCTTGATGCAGCATTTCAAAATAATTTTATGAGGTTTTGTTTTCAGATAATGAAGTCCCTTGATTTGGATGATAGTTTTGTCATCATAAAAAAAAAAGAAAGAAAAAAAGAAAAAGAAAAAGAAAGAAAAAGATGAAGAAAAAAGAGAGAGGAACGAGAAACGAAAATGCAAACCACTCAGACCTGGTATCTAATTCTCCTCACACTGCCTCATTTCTGGCGTGCATGGCTCACTTTGACATCAAGGGGCGCTCCGCCAGGAAAGAGCCACATGGACTGCCGAAGGGAGTCAGAGCCTGACCCTCTCCTCTCCCTCTCCTCCCCCTTCTCCAGGGCCGCACTGCCAGCTTCCCAAACAGTTAATTGCCTTTTTATACAAAGAGTTTGACAGCCACTCTCCCACAAATGACACTAAAAAATTACCCCCTGGTTGGTTTGTGAAAGAAAAAAAAAAAGTTTCCATTTTTAGGAGCGCATAAGACCTGGCCCATTTTATTTAGAAATTAATAATAATTCTGAGTGCTCTCTTTTCTCTGTTCTGGAAGAGCAGTGAAGCAGCTCTGAAATGAAGAATTTACCACTGCGCATGCCAGGACAAAAACAGATGGACCAAAAAAGTTTAGATGGATGGATCTGAAAAATTGGATGACCTTTATTATACCCCAAAAGTTATAAAAAATTAGAAGAGCAAAACTTCCATTTGCCAGCAAGATTCTCTCCAAGTTACAGACTTCATATTGTGGACTCAGGCACCAGAGTAAAAGCTCACATCATTCTCTGGACAGCCAGACATCATCTCTTAGCCATCAGTCACCTCAGTCTCCTTTCACAAAAATTCTAGAAAACTATTCTGTTCATAAATTACTACCTACTCACCTTAATAAAAAAGAAGGAAGGTGCCTGGCTGGTGTGGCTCAGTGGTTGAGCATTGACCTATGAACCATGAGGTCTGGGTTCAATTCCCAGTTAGAGCACATGCCTGGGTTTGGGCTCGATTCCCAGTATGGGGCATGCAAGAGGCAGCCGGTCAATGATTCTCTCTCATCATTAATGTTTCCCTCTCTCTTTCTCTCTCCCTCTCCCTTCCTTTATAAAATCAATAAAAATACTTTTTTTAAAAAGAAGAAGAGCTGAGACCGGTTTGGCTCAATAGATAGAGCGTCGGCTTGGGGACTGAAGGGTCCCGGGTTCGATTCCGGTCAAGGGCATGTACCTTGGTTGTGGGCATATCCCCAGTAGGAGGTGTGCAAGAGGCAGCTGATCGATGACTCTCTCTCATCGATGTTTCTAACTCTCTATCTCTCTCCCTTCCTCTCTGTACAAAATCAATAAAATATATTAAAAAAAAAAAAAAGAAGAAGAAGAAGAAGAAGAAGAAAGGTGAGGAAACTTAACTCATGGTCACATGACATTCTGAGATACCTGAGGCCAGGTTAGGGCAAAGGATGGATGCAAAGCATTAAAGCACAATCCAAATGAAATGAAGAAGTGGCCCATTTCTCAGTCAGGCCAGCTCACTTCATACTACTCACCTCATATATTCACCCGCAATCAGAACTGATATAAGAAATCACTGACTTATAGAATGTAATTGGATCATTTCAAATCTAGTACCAATTACGAAGTCCACTAGCATCTGCCATAGCAATGATGCATCAGTAGCATAGGACTGTGTATACATTTTTGGCATAGATATGGTATAGAAGATGTGTACTTCACAGACATTCTGAATCATTCCTAGGCAATGTATAAAATGTACTGTTGTGTCCCCACCCTGAAACCCCGTCCCATCTGTAACTGCGAAATGCGACAACAACATAGATCACAAACGAAAGAAATGGAGGACAAAAAGCGTCTGGATATAGAGTTCAAATCTACGCTTATAAGGTTTTTCAAGAATTTCCTAGAAAAGATGGATAAGGCCTATGAGGATATGAAAAGAGATCAACTAGAATTAATAAGGAGTCAACAAGAAATGATAAGGGATCAACAAGAAATAAAGAATACATTGTCTGAAATAAAAAATATCCTACAGAGTCCTAAAAACAGAAGGGAAGATCGTAAGAATCAAGTCAAAGATTTGGAACATAAAGAGCCAGAAGACACTCCTCCACAGAAGCTGGAAGGCAAGAGAATCCAGAAAATTGAAGATAATGTAAGAAACCTCTGGGACAACTTCAAGCGAACCAACATCAGAATTATGGGGGTTCCAGAAGATGAGAGAGAGCAAGATATCGAAAACATACTGAAAGAAATAGTGACAGAAAACTTCCCCCACCTGGTGAAAGAATTTGACTTACAAGTCCAGGAAGCGCACAGAACTCCAAACAAAAGGAATCCAAAGAGGACCACACCGAGACACATCATTATTAAAATTCCAAGAGCAAAAGATAAAGAGAGAATACTAAAAGAAGCAAGAGCAAAGAAGGTAGTAACTTATAAAGGAGCACCTATACGATTGTCAGCTGACTTCTCAACAGAAACCATGCAGGCCAGAAGGGAATGGCAAGAAATATTCAAGGTGATGAATAGCAAGAACCTACAGCCAAAAATAAGCTACCCAGCAAAGCTATCATTCAGAATCGAAGGCCAGATAAAGAGCTTCACTAATAAAAAAAAAGCTAAAGGAGTTCATCACCACCAAACCAGAATTATATGAATTGCTGAAGGGGGTTCTTTCAGAAGAGAAAGTAAACAAAGATAAAAATTATGAACAACAAATACGTAATTATCAACAAGTGAATCTAAAAACCAAGGAAATTAAAAAAATCTGATGAACAATATTAACTGTTGAATATAATAGAATCAGAGGTATGGAAGGGGAGTGAACTGACGATTCTTGGGGAAAAGGGGAGAGGGGGGCGTGGGAAGAGACTGAACATAAACTGTGCACCTATGGATGAGGACAATGGGGGGTGGGGAAAGGGCAGAGGGTGGGGTGGGAACCTGGTGGAGGAGAGCAATGGTGGGGGGGGGGAGGGGAAGGAACATTTGTAATAATATGAAAAATAAAAACTTATTAAAAAAAAATAATAATAATAAAAAAAAAGAAACCCAAGCAAAAAAAAAAAAAAAAGAAATAGGCTTTCCTTGCCCCAGCTGAAAAAAAAAAAAAAAAATGTACTGTTGTGAATTTACAATATTATTTATAAATCTGAGGTAGAGAGATCCAACATTCACCCAAACCCAAGCTCTGCTTTTGGAATATGGGGGAGATTTACACTTCCAACCACCCTGTTCTTATATGGGGCAATCCAAGTAGTCCTAGCCCATGACCTATGGGAATGTGTCATTTTGAGCTACAGCATTTAATTGTTGAAGTGACAAATTCCATCTCTACACTTCCTCAGCCATAGTGAATACTGAGTATCATGCTGATTGGTGAAACCATAAAATAAGTGAAATGAAACTGAGAATTGAGCCCCCACAACATCGACCCCATGAGCAATTGGTTTTGGTGGTGATTGTTGTTTTTCTGTTTTAATCTAATGAGTTTTAGGGGATCTTTGTTACTGCTACCAATGCCTATACTATACACTTTGCCTATAGCATACAGTGTCTAAAGTTCTAACTCGAGTCTTATTCCCCAGTCTGCCAGGACTTAGCAAAAGTGTGCAGGGCATATCAGATCCCTAAAAGAAGTATGTCCGGCCTCCAGGGAAAGCTAGTAACAGAATCAGAGTAAGGCGTGGGGTCGTCCATGTGCACTCAGATGGGAAATCTCTGAAGGAATGGGGAAATCTCTGAAGGCACAGCAGAGGTAAGAGTTAGCTACACAGCCAGATATCAAACAAAAGAGGCAATTTTAAGTCCTAAGAGAAAATCTGAGTCCTAAACCAAGTACAACCTATACGATTAGGCAGTAGATGATTCTGTAAAATTTACCAGTGTTTACTGCTATTTCAGATGGCTTATACTGACCCCAAAGTACATAGGGGGACTCTATCTCCTCTCATTCTGTGCCATCCTCAAAAGCACCACATGAAATGTGACCAAAGGAGAACTCCCAAACCTTTAAAAAAAAAAAAAAAACATATATTTTTAAATATATATTTTATTGATTTTTTACAGAGAGGAAGAGAGAGGGATAGAGATTTAGAAACATCCATGAGAGAGAAACATCTATCAGCTGCCCCCTGCACACCCCCTACTGAAGATGTGCCCGCAACCAAGGCACATGCCCTTGACCAGAATTGAACCTGGGACCCTTCAGTCCGCAGGCCTAGGCTCTATCCACTGAGCCAAACTGGTTTCGGCGCTCCTAAACCTTTTTAATCAAAATCTCTTGGAATAGAACCAATCCCACAGGATCCACTTTTTAATTTTTTTTAATTTTATTTATGGTTTTCAAAATAATATCCAAACAGAATCCTTAATAATTTCTTCAGACTTTGTTTTTCTCCCTTCCAAAATAATTGACCCAAACACCAACCAGCCCCACACCATTCAATTCATCCTTTCTTCCATTATAAGATACCTTCCGCATAAGCAATAGTCATAAATGTTGTATATAAATCTTAAAGGATACTTAAAAACTAACACCCATTCCCTCTCCCCCAAAATAATTAGACAAGAAACATCAGCCAAATTTTAAAATGTAGTTTCCTAATCTATAGCTTTAGTCTGTTCTCACCCACCCCCTACTATATTATGAATAAAATAATGAAGCATCAGAGAAGCCACTGTGCATTAATGTAAATATATCAGAAAGAGATCTTACTAATAATTAAATCAGAACACAAGCTGCTGGTATCCCTTAGGTTTTTTTTTATAATAATAACAAGATGTTATCATTTGCTCACATTCTTCAGCTTATTAGGAAATTTGGACTGTAATTTTGGATCCTGAGTTGAAAGAACTAATTAAATGATAAATGTCACTTTTTCTCCCAACTTACACAACCAGAATTTTGAACAACACATTGTTCTATTGTGCCAAAATCAAGAGAGAAAATATTACTTTTTTGGTTTTTATTGGACTAAAAGGGACTCATAAAAAAGTGATTAATGTATAAATAAATGGGACTTATTATATTTACTAGGGTTTTATATTTATGCTTTTTTTTATAAAAGGCAAAGGTAATTATGATCCTCTCTAAGCACATCACAAACATGAATTCACTATTTGGATAAAATCCTAAATGGCTTTAAAATACCATCATCCCCATTTACAAATAAGATTCATAGAGGCAATTTTATATGTATCAAGCTTGTTTTACTCAAGTAAAACCTGGTCTGGACTCCAAATCAATTGCATTTCAGCTGTACAGTTAAACACTCTAGTTCCCTCCTGCCTTTCTCTTACTTCCTACAAATAAAGAGGGGCAGGGGAGGGAATACACAAGCAAGGATATGGAGAAAAGGGAACACTCGTACATTTTTTGTGTGGATGTAGTTCAAACAGCTACTATGGAAAACAATATTAAATTTCCTCAGAAAATTAGAAAGAGAACTCGAATATGATCTGGCAATTTCACATCTAAGTATATATCCAGAGGAAGCAAAATTACTTTCTGGAAGAGATGCTTGTACTCCCATTTTCACTGCAGCATAGTTTACTATAGCCAAGGTAAGGAAACAACTTAAGTGCCTGCAGACAGATGAATGGATAAAGGAAATCTGAGATATATATGCTAGTAAACAATAGCCCTTAAAAATGAGGAGATCCCGCCATTTGTAACAACATGGATGAACCTGGAGGGCATCATGCTAAGTGAAATAAGCCAAATAGAGAAAGACAAATACTGTATATTATATGTGGAATCCAAAATAAAGTTTTTAAAAAGTCAAACTCACAGAAATAGAGATGAATGGTGGCTGCCAGGATTTGGGAGCAGGGGGGGCAGGGAAAGGTTGGTAACAGGTAACTAACTTCCAGTTATAAGATGAATAAGACCTTAGGATCTAATATATAACATAGTGACTATAGTTGATAATATTGTATTGTACAATTGAAATTTGCTGAGAGTAAAATTTAAGTCTTCTCACCAAAAAAAAAATAAAGTACATACGTGAGGTGATGGATATGTTAATTAACTTGATGGTGGAAATTCCTTCACAATGTAAATCGGGTTGTATTCCTGTAATATATAATAATTTTATTAGTCAGTTACACCTCAATAAAGCTGAAAAAAGATATAGAACATTCCTCATATTCCAAGAATACTTTAAAAGTATTTTAAAAAGTTTGTCTTGCCCTAACCAGTTTGGCTCAGTGGATAGAGCGTCGGCCTGCGGACTGAAAGGTCCCAGATTTGATTCCGGTCAAGATCATGTACCTTGGTTGCGGGCACATTCCCAGTAGGGGGTGTGCAGGAGGCAGCTGATAGATGTTTCTCTCTCATCAATGTTTCTAACTCTCTATCCCTCTCCCTTCCTCTCTGTAAAAAATCAATAAAATATATTTTTTTCAAAAAGTAAGTTTGTCTAAAGAATGTTAGTGGAAATGGTATCATTACATTCATCCGTGAGTTGGGGAGACTGTGGGAAGGTGAAGTGATTAAAGAAATACTGGGAGATCAAGGGTTGAAGGTATAGGTTTGAGAATCAAAAAGACTTGCCACTTGCAGTAGCTGACATTTGGCAAGACATACCTGTCTGGCCTGCAGTCCCTTTACTTGTATCAAGAGAATAATATCATATCTGTAGAACAGTCTTATGGAGATTAAATTAGTTAATGCATGTAAAGACTCAGAAGGTGGCAGACAGGCACATAATAGGTGAAAACTCAGCAAATGGCAGGTATCAATATAGAATTAATCATTTGAATATTCAGCTGGTATGACATCAGCTTGGGCCGAAACACCTTCCTTCTTCCTGACTACTACACTTTCATGTGATAATGCTTTCAAGAACAGAGTGATAATAGTCTCACTTCTACCATTTTGATTTTGCTGTTGAAAGAAACTATTTCACTTGAACTACTGTATCAATGTCAAATTCCATTCTAAAAGCAATTGTTAAGAATGCTGGGAATAAATATATTGTCTTAGATCAAATAAGCTGTTGTAATCAAGAATGAATGTGCAGCAATGATCAAGCTATTTATTTTTCAGAGCTTCCAATTTTTTTTTGAAGCCTAAACTGGTTTAGTTCTGTCTACCGAGCAATTAATATGTTCTCCTAAACAAATCAGAGCTGGAGAACCAAATTAACACCTTTCAAGAGTGATACATCAATGCTGCTTCTACAGAATGCTTTATAACCTTTCCATCCAATTTAATGGATAAATTCTAAGTATCAGAATGCCCCCAATATGGCTTGAATTCTTTCAAAGGCAAGAAAATATCCATTTGTATGAAGTGTAACTTAGTAGAAAAATTAAACTGTACTATGTAGGAAATTCTACTTTCAAAACCTTTACCTTAACCTCAAAACTAGAATCAGCTTCCATTCATTAACCCAGACTTGCCTCATTTGGGAAGGATGTTTTGTGTAGATGGACAAGAGCTGAGACAAATGCACGCTAGATCCCTTTCCAGACTCATATGACTGACAGGTCAGGTCCCAGGACTGTAGATTGTTCAGATGTAATTACCCCACCCTGGTCTTCAATTTGGGGTAACTGACCAGCCTTTCTGCACACTCAGCTAAACAGTGCACTGTGGCCCAAAATTTCAGCCACATTCCAACCAGAGTAAACCATGTGGACTTACCTCTACCTTCTTCCATACCCCTCTGTAAGATAATAGAAAATGTATATAAAAATAAGATGATAGAACCTAAATATATCGATACATTGAGTGGCCAGATTATTATGATTTCTGAACACATAATAACCTGGCCAGTGTATATCCTACATAATAAAAGGCTAATGTGCAAATTGTCCCCTCAACCAGGAGTTCGACCAGCAGGCAGGCCAGCCAACCGCCCATGTCCCCTCCCTCTGACCAGGCTGACCAGACCCAACCCATGCACGAATTCATGCAATAGGCCTCTAATACACACACACACACACACACACACACACACACACACACACACTCATTGGCCAGATTATTATGCATTCAGAGATCATAATAATCTGGCCACTCAGTATATATACTGGCTTTTGCCCTGGGTTCCTGCCACAGAGCTTCTAAAACCCTTATAATTTCCTGAGTGATAAGAGCACTAGGAGCATCCCTTGTTCTAATATTTGATCTTTTACACTGTCCCTGACAACATAGCTTTTTAAAAAATAATTATTTATTGTTGAAAGCATTACTCAGTATGTCTCCTTTTTTCTCCCTGACACATAGCTCTTAAAAACCTTATAAATTCCAAAGAGCACTATACTAGGAGCTTGTTTTGTTTTAATGAGGCAACTCTGGATGACTCCTAGTGGGGTGCTGGTCACCAGAAAGACCAAGCCACGATTAGAAGCTTGGAATCTTCAGTCCTGCCCCACACTTCTCTGTAGATGAGAGAGGAGAGGGACTGCAAATGGAGTGAATGGATCATAACTATGTGAGGAAGCCTCTATAAAAATCCTAAATGTCTGGGGTTCGGAGAGCTTCCAGGCTGGTGAACACATACCAGAAGGACAGAGCACCCCAACTCCATAAGGATACAAGCTCCAGGGCACCCCACCTCCACGGGGACAGAAGCTCCCAGACCTTGCCCTCTGCATCTCTTCATCTGTACTAGTAAACCATCATGTCTTTGAATAAACTGGGAAACATGAGTGTTTCCTTGAATTATGTGAGCCATTCTAGCAAGCAACTGACTCCATAGGGGAGAAGGTCATGGGAACCTCTGATGTGTAGCCAGGTCAGACAGAAACTGTGGGGAACCTACTACTTAGGACTGACATCTGAAGTGGGGTCAATCTCATAGGACTGAATCCTTAACCTGTGGGATTTGACACTATCAACTAGGTAGGTAGTGTCAGAATTGAACTATACTAAAAGACACCCACCTGGTATCACAGAAGTGGTCGGTATGAAAAAAAAAAACAAAAAAAACACTCACACATTTGGTAACCATAAATGTCAGAAGTAAGGGGTTCTGTGTCAAAGTAAAGGAGAAAGACACAAGAGACATGTAAGTTTTTCCAACTCACCCCGACTCCTGGCCTCATGGACTTGAAGTAGTTTGGTGGGAATGGACAAGAAAAATTACCTTATTGTTCCCCAAAACTATCTCCAATATTTATTTTAACTTTAGTTTAGGGATTAAAGTCCAAAAGAAGGAGCCTACTCAGAAATGCCTGAGAGCTATATGGGAAACAGAAGCCAATATACGCTGCTGGAAGCAAATGTTAGATAGGACCCCCAGTCAGTGGAAAGACCCTAAACCACATGTGTCAAACACAAGGCCCGCGGGCCAAATCCAGCCCGCCAGGCCTTGCAATGTGGCCCGCACCGCGCTGTCATCACTGCACTCCGCTGTCAGTTTATGACATTGTCAGTTTATGACTGTTCAGTAAACCATTCGGCCCGCGATTTAGGCTGGATTTTAGATTTTGGCCCCTTCTCTGATTGAGTTCGACACCCCTACCCTAAACAGTCCCACGGGCTGATCAATAAAAAGGTATTTTTAAGAAAGATAGTTTGGCCGAAACCGGTTTGGCTCAGTGGTAGAGCGTCGGTCTGTGGACTGAAAGGTCCCAGGTCCGATTCCGGTCAAGGGCATGTACCTTGGTTGCGGGCACCAAGTGGGGGGGGGGGGGGGTGCAAGAGGCAGCTGGTCAATGTTTCTCTCTCATCAACGTTTCTAGTTCTCCATCTCTCTCCCTTCCTCTCTGTAAAATATCAATAAAATATATTTTTAAAAGAAAAAAAAGAATAGTTTGCTCTGCCACTGGGACCCCTAGCAACCCCAGACCTTTGACCCGGTCCCTCTGGGCCTCCTTTGCTGGCTAAAGGGACTGATAGCCAGGGCTGCGAGGGCTGAGGCAAGCAGCCAAGGCTGTGAGGGCCGAGCCCCTTGCACGAATTTCATGCATTGGGCCTCTAGTAAGATAATAAGAGGTAAAGTGATAGATCTCCCATTAAATAACTATAAAGACAAATGGTAAAGGGAAGCAGTGTCCTAATAAGACCTATCATTAACTGAACACCCCCAAGGTACTTTATATTATTTTATTTAATCATCACAACAACCCAGTGAGGAATGTACCATCTCTCTTTACAAATAAGTAAACTGAGGCTTAGAAGAGCTAGGTAGTTTGCTTTGATTACTGGAACCTAAATACTGACTTATCTGCCTCAGAAGGCTATTTCCTTCACCTATGGCTTACAGTTCCCTAGCAGGTACCAAGCCAACTTGCTATTAAGTCAGAGACTGGTATTCCAGACAACTATATTGATGCAAACTTGACTATCCATTTCTTTAGGAGAAAACAAATTGAATGCAAAATACAAGCATGACAATTATTTCACATAGAACCTAATATAGATTCAAAAGTTAAGTATATTTAAGCAACATCAGGCACCTATAAAAAGGTAGACAAAAGCCTTTATTTCTTTTGCAAATAAAACAGAAACCATAAAAATGAAGCATGAAATTTTGCCCACCACTGGACTGCTTGTAAAACCAGTGCCCATCTTAGAATTTGAGACAGAAAATATGGGAAACATGGACAGTTTTATGATTCTATGTTCAATCATGTTAAATTGGGTATGTGTAAGTATTGTACGTACATATATATGTGCATATTCTTTCTTTTTTTTCTGCAGAACTTATCTAGCCAATGGCTCCACAGACATATTTATAGATATACTTTTAATTAAATTCTTCACCCTGCCACTAGTAATAGACATTTTTGGAATTTAATTAAACTGCCTCATTAACTTAACCTTTCCTCCTTCCTTTTCTTCTTAACCACATATTTTACTTTAGCTATGTGGACAGTTTGAATGAATGAAAATGAGGAAACTACACAGTATTATGACCAAGCTCCCCCTTATGACAAACCCGTAAAAAAAAAAATAAAAAAAAATTGCATGTGAGGCTCCTAAAGAGCCAACCCATACGTCTCTTATGGTCTCATAACCAAAATCACCACAAGAACCAAGCATTCAGTAGCTATGTATTTACTGAGTGACCACTGTGTGCTTGGCACCAGGCTAGATTCTGAGGCCACAGAGCCCACCTATTAGAAGATTGGAGGATTTTTAGGAGGAATATATGGAAACCAATGATTACAAGAACATCTGATAGAGGCTCTCACTGTAGCATGCATATGACACAGTGACTATGGAAGTATATTCATCCTTGAATACAAAGGACAGGCTTATTATTTTGTATTAACTTGTGCCTCATATAAATATTTCTTGACAGAAAGTACAGATTATAAGGGATCATGCTGGGACCTAACAAAAACTCTTTTTAATTTCACTTAATCCACAGAGTATACTGGGACAATGTTTTCCACAAATTGCATCCTAATGAGCCTTTATTTATCAAGTCCTCTTCAGCTCCAAGCTGTAGGCTGGCATTCCTGTGCCTTATAATTTTTAATCTCTTTCCCCACCTTTAATTTCCAAACCAACATGGACTTTGTCATCCACCTTCCAGTTTGGGGAGAAGGTCAGCACCCGGTCATTTATATTGCTGTGTTCTCAAAATAATAGAGACATATGGCTAATGTGTCCTTAATTGTGTTATTTTGTTGTGCTCTGCTGCTATCACGTCTCCTGAATTTTCTTCAGCCAATTACTGTCAAGTGCATTTAATTTCTTCTATTTCATGTTAGCCCATCGCCAATATTCTCATCCCCACAGAGGCGGTATTCTGCAGGAGAAACTCTGGGTTTTTATTCTACACCGATACAGAGAGTCCGTCTGTGATGTTTTCCTGAAGGGGAAGCCATTCCTTTCTGGAAGGCTTAGATGGCCATTGTAAGATCTGGCTTCTTTTCGCCTTTCAGTGCCTGCGCCCCCTTCTTTATACTCAGTGGGTCCCCGTTCCCATGCTCCACTTGATTGTGTGATACTGTGGAGGGTGCCACGGTAGTCTGAGAAAGTTACTCTAGACTCAACCACAAATGGCAAGGCCCACAGACTGCCATTGACTCCTCTCCCTGCCCCCCACTCAATAAAAACACCAAGGGAGATCTCAGAAGAAACATCTGAAGGCATAAGTGAAAGATCTAAAATCTCTATATTCCTATGAAATGAAATGCTTTTCCCATAAACACCCAATTTATCAGTTTTAATACAGTTGAAATACTCCATATAGAAATTTAAAAATACTTAGTGTGAAGGATGCTTTTCTGACTTCTTACATTATAGTTTCTTGTTTTACTTATTTTTTTTACTATTGAAATTGAGCAGTTTCTTCCTCCCTCCAGGATGCAATTTAAATTTCTTTTTATCTCTTTAATTTTTTTTCAGTGCATTGTTTCCACAAGTTTCAAGAGTTGGTTTCAAGATGAAATTTACAATTTGCATCTCTTACATTAGATTACATCTATTTTTTGGTGCATATCCTAAATGTACTAAGCAGTAAAACATTTCTTTTTAAACTCCAATATAACAGCTTAGTCCAGAACATGATTTTCATAATTTTAGCTATTTAGGGAAAAACATTAACATTTTTTTTTTCAAACAGCACAACGTTTCATCATGAAATTTGTAGTGCATGGATACCAAATTTCTCCACAAAGATTTTTCAAAGGTACATAGGCACCAATTTCTCCACAAAGATTTTAAAGATGATACCAGAAGTGGACTTAGAAGGCTGGGTGGCAGCTGGTCTGACATGACAGGCATGAATAAATGTGCCAAAAAAGCCCTTATGGTTTATTGGGTAATTATGGGAAGTGGCATTGGTGCCAGCCAATCAGATTCCTGGGCAGCTACTTCGAAACCCACTTACTCTTAAAGTAGATCATTAAAAATGCACTTCGGTGGAGAAGCTTTGCTCCTCCTCGACATAAACAGTCTATTTGCAAAGTTAGTCATTTGGTCAAAATGCAGCACATCAGTAATGGTACAGTGAGCAACCACCTCTACATTACACAAACATCTTCCATTAAAGGCCTTTTGGAGTGAAGCTGTAAAACATGAGAGGAATGAATGAGCCTGCACCAGGCATGTGCCCGTCCATTTCCATCCATAAAGCCACATATTGACACACAGAAGTGAGTCCATTCCATTTGTTTGCAGGTTTCCTAAATGTAACTCTAGAGCTTATGTGTACAGTGCAAATTGAATCGCATTTATTTGTATGTCAAACAGAGGACAAATTTTTCTTACTTGAGAAGACAAATCTTAATTCCTGGAAGCCGGTTAGGCCAATATCTCCTCCTGCCAAACCACTAGACAAAGAGGTGATAAATAAAAAGCTTTCCAAAAACCGCTCAGAAAGATGTGAATTTTTACTTAGTAATGACATGGAGGTGCCTATTCTTAAATGTGCAATCTGTCTGGCTGGTGTGGTTCAGTGGTTGAGCATCGACCCATGAACCAAGAGGTCACCAGTTCGATTCCTGGTCAGGGCACAGGCCGGGGTTGTGGGGTTGATCCCCTGTGGGGGATGTGCAGAAAGCAGCCAATCAATGATTCTTTTTCATTGACATTTCTATCTCTCTTTAAAAAATCAATTAAGAAAACATATTTAAATGTGCAATCTCCCATTGCCCAAAACTTCAAAAAGCAAGTTGGCTCCAAGTACTCCCTTGGGGAAAGGCATGTTGGAGCAATATAAAAAAATTTTTTTAAAAAGAGAGAAAGAAAGAAACATGAAGACTTTAGCCTTGGTCTGAGACACTGATTTAAGCTATCCGTACTTTTGGACTGACATGAATATGATGTTTATTTTCGAATATAACATTCACCTTATTCCCAGAAGCATATTGACATCTAATCCTTTTAGTCCCCAGAAGAGGTACACATGTTAAGGTCTGAAAAGCTTTGAAAAGAAATTCTGTTGACTCATTCCCAGAGGCAATGTTGAAAATATTTGTAACTGGTAGGCGTGCACACCAATTGACCAGAATGGATTCCTGGATGCCACTATACCAGAGTGGGGTCTGAAAGACTCCTAGATGGTGAGTTCCAAGGGATGAGTTATGAGTACACATAAGCTCTAGAGTTACATTTAGAAAACCTGCAAACAAATGAAGTCATTTCTGTGTGTCAATATGTGGTTTTATGGATGGGAATGGATGGGCACATGCCTGGTGCAGGCTCAATGTTTTATTAGAAACCAAAGTAGAGTATCCAAGATCTCAAGAAAAGGGCTATTTATTGACCATTTCATACAGGTTTCCATTGTTAGCCATTAGTGTGGGTATACCTGTGTGCACTGACTCACATGAACTTCGCTCTTACCTTGAGGAAACATCTGTCACACTGCGTTAGAGCTAAAGAAGAAGGCTTTTTAAAAGAGACTGGTAATTTGCACTGAAAATGTAGACACAAATCAGATGCACCTGAGGTCCTCCCTTCAGAACACAATTGGACAGGTAGGGGGGGGGGGGGGAGGGAAGAAAGAAGAGAATGTCAGGGAAAATATAATTTATCACAGCAACCAAAGGATTTAGTACTGTGGAGCTTAAGGAAAGGGAAGCACTATTGACTAGAAAGGAAATCTTAGACAAAAAGAGGTTTAAGGAGTTAAAATATAATGTTTTTCTCTGGCTGGCAAGAATGACAAGTATGCAGGCCACCAGGAGCAATGAGGTAGGCACTGCTTTCCATCAGCATTCTAAATCCAATCTGAAACCATCATTCCATCTTCAAAGTAATAGATGGAAAAGTTTACACTGAAGACAAAGCACCTAAAGTTGAATCACATCATCAACCTGGGGCTGATGAGACACTGAGTGGATTTTCTATTACATTTCTACAGACTGAACATCTGTCTTAGAGTGAGCTTATTCAGCCTCAGCAAAACCTTTCATATCTAGGCATACTTATCATCATCGGAGGGCACTGAATGGAAAGATACTCTGAGGAGACAAGACAGACCATTGGGAAATCATTTTAACTCACGAAAGTTTATCCTGAACAAGAAAAAAGAAAAAACAGATGAAGCAGCATGAGAAAGAACCTATGGCCTAGCAACCGGATTCTTTTCAAAACTAAGCCCTCACTCACACTGTTGCTGTGAGCAAAGTGACCTTCTGACTTTCTGAAGAGGTACCAGATACCAATGGGTGGCTGACTTATTAAAAGCACAAAGCACTCTATCACCAGAGCAGAGGAAAATTTAGAGACTTCTATTTTCAGACTACAAGCATCTAAATGTTGAGCAAAAGAATAGAGGGATGAATACATCCAGCTTAATTCGTTGTTATTCTGAAGATAGGAAGTTATGATGTAACATCTCTGACAACACTGATGAGGATAAGATCTGGTGAAAGTAGAGCAGACAGAGATTAAATATCAGCTGTGGTCAACCTTCCTTCAAAGACCCTTAGAGAGGCCCCATAGGATCCTGGAACTCTAAAGACTGAATTTGGAAAACCATGACAACACACCACATGAAATGTGTATAGGATGGGGCAAAAGTAGGTTGACAGTAGTGAGTATGCAAAACATAGGATTGGTTCTTTATTGTTATTTATTCATGATTATATTTATTTTCCATACCTACTTTTGCCCCACCCTATATTGGTCTCTTCCATTTCAATGTGTTGGCCTTTCCTTAGGCTGTTCCTTCAAGAAGAAACTATTGGAGATTATTAATTTCTCCACAAATAGTTTCCCCTCACAACAAGCAAATTAAATCCTTTATCTTAGATCTCCTCAAGGAGGTCTGGAAGAGAAGACCTATGTATCAAATAAAGAACACTTTGGAGCAAGCGTAAGCTAAAGATGCGTCTTCTTTCTCTGAGGAAAATTGATAGACATACTTCTAGATCTTAAGATCTGAAATATCTTTGCAAATGGGATGAGTGTGAAAGAAGATCTATTGGGCTTTCTCACCTGCTCTTTAAGCTCTGCTGACAGCCACTTGACCACAGTTGGTCTCCTTGAGATCCTGAGAGACATCTCTCAGAGCAGTGACATGGTACATTTCACAGAAAGCCTCTCCCTGGAAGGCAGAGCTCCTTGGAATGGTACCACATTGGCCATAAAATGTTATTTCCTGCAGTGCAGCATCCATCCAAGAAAAGTCTCTCCAGGATCAATATTGCCAAGAATAATACAGACAAACATGTTGGCATTCACAAACTTTGAAGGTAGCCCAGAAACTGAAATGCTCAACCTATTCACAGCAGAGAAAGACAAACACCCTCACTTCTTTGTCTGGATTACAGATCCCACCTGAGGGATTTAGCTAACCCTCTACTAGGTCTTTGGAAAAAGGAGCTTATGCTAAAAAATTGGAGACTTGAGCAGAAACCGGTTTGGCTCAGTGGATAGAGCGTCAGCCTGTGGACTCAAGGGTCCCAGGTTCAATTCTGGTCAAAGGCATGTACCTTGGTTGCAGGCACATCCCCAGTGGGGGCGGTGTAGGAGGCAGCTGATCGATGTTTCTATATCTTTATTTCTCTCCCTTCCTCTCTGTAAAAAAAAAAAAAAAAAAATCAATAAAATATATATTTTTTTAAAATGGAGACTTGAGCAAAATCTGATTCTTTAGAACAATGCCTCCCAGTGTTACAGAACCAGACCCAGCCAGTGTCTCTATTCCACTTTATGTTTGAAGTTAGAGGACAAGGGTCTCCACTAAGTCAACTAAAAAATAGTTTTAATATTATTTCAGAGCGGAAGGGAGAGACAAATAGAGATAGAAACATCAATGATGAGAGAGAATCTTTGATGGGCTGCCTCCTGTATGCCCCACACTGGGAATCTAGCCTGCAACTCTGGGCATCAAACCATAACCTCTTCGTTGATAGGTCGACCCTCAACACTGAGCCACTCCAGCCAAGCTGACATCGGTCTTGATCCAGTAAAATGCACCATTTGGTAAAGCTAACTCAAAGTTTGTCTCACCAACCTCTCAAATGCCCTTAGGTTAGATAGTGTAGGGGACCCCATCCTGGACCTCTGTCCCTCGGTGATTTTAACAAGGAGATAAAAAGTGTGCAAAAGTTATAACAGATTTTAATTTTGGCAGAAACTGTTATAATACAAGGTGTCCCTAAAAAATGTACATACATTTTAACAGCTGATAGCTCAATTTTGAAAATGAAATGTATTTTAATAAACACGGCCTTTATAATTATTCCAAGTATGTATATACATTTGGGGGGGGGGGCACCCTATATATTCCCTCCAATTTCATGGCACAAAATCCTGGTCAGAACTTTCTGAACTCCTTTCCATAGTTCTCAATAACTACCAACCCACCTAACATCTTCACAAACTCAGTGCCAGCCACCTCTGCAGGCTGAAATAACTCCTCACAGCAAAAAGAGGATCCTTTCTTATAAGGATCATTTTATTTCAGAACATTTGTATATTTTAATCTATAAATATTCTTTAAGTAATTAAGTGTTTGGGAACACTGTACTGATAATAACTTATGAAATCATTAGTGGCTGAGTTAACACAATTTCACAAATGACCAACTTATGTTTTTAGAAACTGTTTCCTGTCTTGGACCAATCTATTAATAGTTTCTTCGTGGACTAGTCTGAGTTTCATAAGCCAAATCTGCAGATATTTTATAGCAAAGTTTCAACTGAAGGAGAAGGTTAGCAAACACCCTGGGAAAAAAATGTTAGACATTGGAATCACAAGGCCACCGGGAGAGGCAGAGTAAAATTAAGAAAGATGGGCAAGGAGAAAATATCTAAATACCTTTTAAATGAGGTTTGAAAAGGAGATGGAGGAGCAATGAGGTGTAAAGATAAGACAAAGGCAAACGCCCATATTTCAAGATAAACAAGTAGATATCATTCACACCCAGTGGGCTACAGGGGACAGAAAGGCCATCAAGCCTCACCAGGAGCAATGCTCCCACCTCACACGTTAATTATAAGAGGAAGTCTATAATCCTTGCCTTCCATACAGCTAGTTAGATTTCTAGCTTTCCATTTCATTGCTCTAAGGAATCATTTATGTTGGCTCAAGCCACCGGAGACTAATGGATATTCCCCCACTCCATAAACCAGCTGCCACATTCACATGTTTCTATGAAGAGACTGGGCAGGGGAACATGTATGTAAGGTAGTCTCTAGAACCAAACCTATCATTCACAATAACACAGATAGTACTATACTCCCATGTGTAAATCAAATCTACCCTGTTTCCCCAAAAATAAGACAGTGTCTTATATTAATTTTTGCTCCCACAGATGCGCTAGGTCTTATTTTTAGGGGATGTCTTATTTTTCCATGAAGAAGAATATGGTACACATTTATTGTTAAATGAAAATAAAGGAAATTTATTACCTGTATATGATACGGTAGTGCGGTAGTTGTCAACACAAACCAGACAAACTGTGAATCCTACAGTATCAAGAATTTACTCATTTATTCAATGACAATCATGTCCTCATCTTCTGGAACATCATAACAATCCAATTCCTGAATTTCCTGGTGAATTTCTTGTGACTCCACTTCTTTCAGAATCAGTGGACCAAATCTCTCATGTTTAGCAATAGCATTCTGAGACAGAGCCTAGGGGGGCCTTATTTTTGGGGGATGCCTTATATTTCACTCAGAAGGAAACCTTAAGTAGGTCTTATTTTCGGAGGATGTCTTATTTTGGGGGAAACACGGTATATATTTCTAAAGTGTTGGTCAACTAATTACTTAGGCAAATATTTATCAAGTTTCACTGTGAGTAAAAAGTTGCACCAAATACAAGAAAAAAATTCCAAGCTGCACTAGGACTAATCCCTGTGTAACAACATTTTTTTAAATTTGTCTTTATTGTTGGAAATATTACACTTGTCCCCTTTCCTTTCCCCATTGACCCCGGTCCACCAAGCTCCCTTGAGACCATCACCACGCTATTGTCTACGTTATGCATATGCATGAGTTAGGCATATATGTATATAAGTCCTTTGGTTAATCTCTACCCACCCACCCCCACCTTCCCTCTGAGATTCGTCTCTGCATATTTTTGTTCATCAGTTTATTTTGTTCATCAATAGATTCCACATATGAGTGAGATTAAAAACAATATGGAACATTTCAAGAATTTGCATGTCATCTTTGCACAGGGGCCATGCTAATCTTCTCTGTATTGTTCCAATTTTGGTAAATGTGCTGCCGAAGCAAGCAATGTAAAAACAAATTTGACCTTCAGGTTTCCTAAGATACTGAGAACTCGAAAATTGGACTGGAAGGCTGGGGGTGCTGAGGATGCATCTGCCACCCATCCCCTGGTGGGGCTGGGCAGGATGATTCTCGGTCCTTGTCCAGATGGGTTCAAAGAATGAAACCACTGACAAAAGGTGGTATAGAAAAAAATGGAAATTATTGAGAAACAAGCATAGAATCCCATGTAGGAACGGACACAGAATCCCACTGAGTCCCTTTTTTCTAAGATTTATAAAGGCTGCAGTTCTTTGTGTCTCTATATCCCCTGATTGGTCACTATAACAGCTTCAGAGCTCAAACCTCACATAAGGTTCCCCTCTTATTCTCTTTTATTTTCTACTAGAGGCCCAGTGCATGAAAATTCATGCACTGGAAGGGGGGTCCCTCAGCCCAACCTGCCCCCTCTCACAGTCCAGGAGTCCTCAGGGGCAGGAGGCAAACCAGCGATCAGGGGAAGGCAACACCCCATCACACCTCTGCTGCTGCCACTGCCGACAGCGCAAGCCTCAGGCGACCTTGGGCAGCTGGGTAGCCACCACCCAAGGCTTGTCTGAACCTCAGGCTGGCTCTGGGCAGCTGGGGGGCTGAGGATGCGTCTGCCACTCCTCCCCTGGTGGGGCTGAAAGTACTGGGGAATGGCAGGGCTAAGGGGGCTGGGCACTGCCATCTTGTGGCTATGGGTGCTGTCATCTTTGTGACAGTATGATGGTCAATTTGCATATTCCCCTTTATTAGAGAGGATTCCCTTTGGCCTTTCTCTTCCCTCTTGGAATGAGTGACTTCCTTTCCTTTATTCTGTAAATGTATACCTTCTGCAGCTCCCAGCCTCCCTATTCTATAGAAACGTATGCCTTCTGGCAGCTCCCTTAGTCTGTGAATGTAGACCTTCTGCAGCTCTCAACTTTGCAGCCCTGTGTTTTTCCCCATGGAGCCCCTAATTCCTAAAACTTCCTAAACCTGCCTATTTTACCACTAAAAACTCCTTTCAATACTAGAACAAATAATTATGTCTGGCTGCTCAGTATCCAGATATGATTAGAAAGCTAAATAAGATTGCTATGGCCCTTCCTTTCTACCACAAATATCAACTTTTTACCATTTTATTATCAGAACCCCCATTAAAAAAATTGTATCAATGTTCAGACTTGATCTTATAACAATTTAAAGTACTACCTAAATATATATATTTTAAAAAAAGCAAAACAACTAGTTTGTTTTTCTAATGTTTAAAAAAAGGCAAGAAGAATACTGAAATGATGAATAACTTTATTTGACCAAAAAGTTTAATCACTGATTAAAGCTGAGCATATCAGGTTTAACCCAAAATACCAGGCACTCAATACCATCAACTGAGTGGACCCAGTCAAACTTAAAGAAAAAAGATGGAAAGCCAAATCACACAATTTTGAATTAAACCCTATGTCACATAAAATCAGCATCATAATAAAATGAATTGTTGGTTATTTTAGCTTCATCTTAATAAAGTTCAGATTCTTATGCCTGTGGCTATTTTATGTATAGATTTGCTGTCTTTTGTTGTATATTGAGTGTAGCAAACTCAAGGATGGTGCTGGCTGGAAATATTTTGCTCTGTAGTTTAGAACTTAGAGGTCAGCCTAATCAAATTTACTTGGCAATAAAGCCAGTAGTCCAATTGTGACCCTCTTACATGCTCAGGCTATGGCAATTCACAATATAGAAAAAGAAAATTAATCTTAGGTAAAAGCATTTAACTCAGCTACTGTGGAACAAGCCCAAGTTTTTCTATAAAGTTATATGAATCTAGACTATTCTGTGTCCGAATCAACATAGAGAGATCTGAATCTCTCTGAAAAAGGATTCTCTACGATTCATGGAAACTCATATACTCAGCAATGAAGAGAAATCAATATTGCTTTTGGTGATGGGTGGTAATGACAGGTGGCACTTAACTTTTCTTTAATAAAATCCTTTGTAAACATTGGGTATTCGTTTTTAAAAAGACATAATACCTTTTTTTATTGTTTTTCTCTCTTAATATAAAAAATAAAAAATTCACTTTTTACCTCCTCTCCACTTCTTAAAGAAATCTTCAAAATGGACGCCATGAGAATAAGAGCTGTATGGTAGCTGTGAAGAACAGCAGTCTAGCAGCCACTGGAGCAAACAGAATGAGTTTGGAGCTCCCTTAAAAGCTCTGTTCCCAGAGAATTGTCACCATTTTATTTGTCTGGCAGCTCACTGAAAAGCTCCATTCCTAGGGCTTGTTTTTATTTGATGTGACTTAGAACTCACTCTCTGCAAACAGACCTATCTACCGGGCATTTGTCAAAAACAATCAATGGCAATTGTTCAACGCTGCTGCTGCCTGAGGCAAAATTACCAACTGGGGCTAATAAGAGGCTGACCAAAACTCTTAAAAGGAAAAACTATGAAATAATATGTCCATACAGACTTTGAAAAGTTTTGAAATATCCCTGACAAGCAAGAAAGTCATGTGTACAAGCTGGACTTTGTTCATGCCCAGAAAAGACCTGGTCATAACCTCATACCCCAAGCTGACCTTGAAGCTCTGCTCAAACATAAACTGAATGATATGGCAGACTTGTAAATAACTGCCACAGCATTGAAAGTGTGCCCCAACACACAACACACACACACACACACACACACACACACACACACACACACACATCCTTAGCAAACACTGGGAGCCTCATTGGTTCAAAGCATTTAAGAAAATCTCTGTCCAATTTTTAGCAGATCTCTAAGGTCACCAAACAGAGACTTCAGTTGCTACATACAAGTTCATAAACTTTATACAGACTACATAATTAGTCCAGGAGCATCACTAAACAAGTAAAAGACAATGACAAAATCTCGGGGGGTGTGGGGGGGAGGAAGAGCAGTGAGAAAGAAAGAGAAGAAAATGTGATTTCCAGAGTTGTTACATTATATTAAGTGTTCAGATTTTTTAAAAACACTATAAGATATGCAATAAAGGAAAAGTGTAACTAATACGCATGAAAAAACATGAGTAATAGAAACTGTCCCTAAGGAAGCCTAGATATTGAACTCACTAGACAAAGACTTTAAGGTGGCTATCATAAATATACTCAAAGAGCTAAAAAGAAACCATGTATAATGAATAAAAGGATATTTTAAGTATAATGTCTCACCAAATAGAGAGAATCAATAAGACAAATGATGTTTCTCATTGATGAGGAAGAATAAGGAGGGGGAGCAAAAAGGGAAGGGGAGGAGGATGAAGAAAGAAGGTGAAGAAAAAGAAAGAGAACCAAATATTCTAGAGTTTAAAAGTACAATAGATTTTAACTGGCAGGGGGGAAAAAGAATCAATAAACTTGAAGACAGATTGGTTGAAATTATCAACCTGACTAATAGAGAGAAAAAAGAATAAAAGTAAATAAACAAATCTCAGAGATGTATGAGATTCCATTCAAGCATACCAATATACCCACAATGAGAATGCCAGGAGAGGAGAGAAAGATACAGAAAGAATGTTTAAAGATACAACGGCCAAAAGCTTCCCAAAATGAAAAAAAAAAAAAAAAAAATGTTAACCTTCATGTCTAAGAAGATCAAGAAACTCTAAGTAGGATAAAAAAGAGATACACACCTCAGCATATCATAGCCAAAAAGTCAAAAGACAAAGACTAAGAAGATATTTTGAAAAACAATAAAAGCAAAGGAAATCACCATAGATACCTACTTAAATTCTACCTTATCAGTAATTACATTAAATGTAATGGACTAATGACTTCAATCAAAAGGTAGAGATTGACAAAATATATTTAATTTTTTTTTTAATTTATTGGTTTTTAGAGAGAAAAGCAGAGTTGGAGATCAATTTATTATTCCATTTAGTTGTGCATTCATTGGTTGATTCTTATATGTGCCCTGCCTGGGGATGGAACCCACAACCTTGGCATATCAGGACAACACTCTAACCAACTGAGCTACCTGACCAGGGCCAGAATGTATTTCATATATCTAATTGATTTCAGAGAGGAAGGGAGAAGGAAAGAGAGATAGAAACATCAATGATGAGAGAGAATCATCGATTGGCTGCCTCCTGCATGCCTCCCACTGAGGATGAAGCCCACAAGCCAGGCATGTGCCCTTTACCAGAATCGAACCTGGGACCCATCAGTCCACAGGTTGAGGCTCTATCCACTGAGCTAAACCAGCTAGGGTCAGAATGAATTTTTTAATGATCCAATTATATGTTTTCTACAAGAGACTCACGTTAGATCCAAAGACACAATAAGTAAAAAAATAAAATGATGGAAAAAGATAGACCATGAGAACAGGAATCAAAAGAGAGCTGGAGTGACTATGTTAGTATCAGACAAAATAGACTTAAGACAAAAATTGTTACAAAAGAAAAATGGCATTTTATATTGATAAAAAGGTCAACCCAGCCCTAGCCGGTTAAGGGCACATCATTGATGTTTCTATCTCTCTCTTTCTCTATTTTCCTTCCTTTCTGAAATCAATAAAAATACTTTTTTTAAAAAAAAGGTCTGCCAAAACCAGTTTGGCTCAGTGGATGGAGTGACGGTCTGCAGACTGAAAGGTCCCAGGTTCGATTCTGGTCAATGTCCCAGGTTCGATTCCTGTGGGGAGGTACAGGAGGCAGCTGATCGATGTTTCTCATTGATGTTTCTAATTCTCTATCCCTCTCCCTTCCTCTCTGTAAAAAATCAATAAAATATTTTTTTTTAAAAGGTCAATTCAGTAATTCAGTTGCCAACTTGATATTGCCACTAGATGCTTAGCTCAAAATGAGCTCCTGATAGTTTCCCCAAAACAACTTTTCCTAAAGTTTTCCACATCTCATTTAAAGTGACTATATCCTTCCAGTCACTCTAGGCAAAAATTTTAACTCTTTCTTTCACCTCCTACACCTGGTGCCTCGTCAAATTCTATGGCCAATAAAAACTGGCCCTGTAACGTGAAGGAGTTGATAATCATGTCTGATGTTGAATTTGAAGTTGTTTCTTGTTCTGAGCTATTAGCCCATTTACCCCTAAAATTTTCCTAACAGTATGGTGGTTCATAGTACCTTACAAGTGGTGATTTTGGCAATAAAGGACTAAGGATTGGATCGCAAGTAGAGTACTGTGGAATGAGGAAAGGGCAGGAGCCAAAGAAGAGAAGATTGGTCAAAGGAAATGAAACTAAAGAGCAAGTATGGATTAGAGCTAGAAAGTCAGGAGACAATGTAAATGCTACCAGGAATCCTTGAAAATATTGTGAAGAGCACTGGACCTTCAACATTTAATGTGATGAAAGTGTTAGTTGCTCTGTTTAGAATAAATGTTAAACAAAATATAAAAACTGGTGGACTTGGGCTCCTCTGGCTACAATTATTAATTCACATATCTAATATTAAAATTTTACATAATTCTACCCTTATATATTTGGACCAATCCAAAGTTAGGAAGAAACCAAAGTTAGGAAGCTAAAATTAAATGATACTCTATTTAAAACTAGAGGCCCAGTGCACAAAATTTGTGCACAGGTAGGGTCCCTAGGCCTGGCCAGGAGCAGGGCTGATCTGGTTCCCCCACCTCCCCACCTCCCCGGCTCCCCCTTCCCTCTCCACCCACACATTTCCCATTTCCCCCCTGCCTCCCTGACTCTTCCTTCCCTTGCCACTAGCGTGGTTACCCCCACTCCCCCCCCTGCTGTCACCTGCCATGTTCCACACCAATCCCTGGTGATCAGCGCACATCACAGCAAGCAATTGAACTCGTTTTCTTGGTCAAACACCTAACAGGATATATTAGCCTTTTATATATAGAGATATGTAAAAAAATGGTGACTTATTAAATCAAAACTCTTATATTTAAATAAATGCCAAAATATAAATCATAAGTAAAAAATATCTTAAATATGTAATATAACATACTAAAAGCAACATGGACACTGGAATCAGCCTAAGTAAACACAGATTCTAGTCTTGCTTCTACTCTCAAGATTTCAATGTTTTATGAGCTTGGTCTGTCAGTTTGAGCTAATGGACCCTTCTCTGTTAAGACTAGATATCTACAATCCTCATGCCTCCATCACACCATTCATTCATAAGTGGGCTTCCTCCATTCCTGATGCTACCTGTTCCTCTGGCCTTCTTGGGTTTTGAGGACCCACTAAAGTCCCCAGTTGACTTTTCTGGACTTTAGGATACCTTAAGCATTGGACTTGACTCATTCATTCCTTCACTCTGCTCCTTCTTATTGCCTTGGATGTGGACTTTCTTCTCCATCTACCAATCTGCCACTGCTCCTACTCATGCCCAAGAAGGTCCCAGTCCAGCCTCCAAGAGGTAGTAGAGATTTGGGTAATAATAACACCCACTGCTTGGTGCCCATGATAATCAAATGACACTGTCTCTACAAAAGCTCTGTATAAAAATAAGGCATTAGAACATGACTTTGTATTGGTAGTCACAGAAAGATGTCTATGTGATGGTATTAAACTCTTGTCCAGTTTGGATTTTTTAATTAATGTTATGCTAATCTATATATTGTGCTGCCAATGGCTGTTTCTCTTGTGAAAACATTGGTATTTGCCCCAACTGAGCAGGCAAAACAATGTTTTTTTCTTTTTTTAATCTATCTGTCTTTAGAAGCAAACAGGTGGCACTGTAAGAATAGCACACTTAAAAATATTACTGCTTGTATGGAGTACTACAGATGTTTAAGATATGAAAAAACTGACTCACATAGTTGAGGATAAACTCCCAAAGTGAGCTCCTGATAGTTTCCCCAAAACAACTTTTCCTAAAGTTTCTATGAGTTAGTTTCACATTCCTTCCATAATACAGAGCAATATGTAGACTTGGCTCCACACAGCTCATGCGAATTCTCTCCCTGGAATCCCATTGGCCCTCCTTACACAGGCTGTACTCTTCTAAGGGGAAGGCAGGGCAATTCAACCACCTGATGGATGACTTTGCCTCGGCTGCCTTTGTCTTCCCAAGGTTGCACTGACCTATGCAGCATTCACTTCCCTCCCCTTTCTTTTTCTAACCTCCACTTCACCTGTTTTTGTAACTATTCTCAACAGGAACCTCTGTAACTAAGCTGTTAGTACCTTAGCCCAGGACATAAGTTTTGTTAGATAGTTCCAGGTGCCAACTACTCAGGCTGTAACTGAACAAAGTTGATGTACTGAGACACTGTAAATAAAAAACAGTTCTGCCAATCATTAAAAGTTAAGATTATTTTTTTTAAATGACAAGAAATTTAGTATTAAATGTATTACTGGAATAAAAGTCAACATGGCAATTACAGAGGGAAATTGCAAGCACTATGTTAAGCCTATTCTCTGAACTCCAGGTAGCCAGTTTCTTTAACGCTGTCTTTCACATCCAAACGTGACCCTGTCCGTCACTTGCAGTCATTCACCGGCTCAGTCACAAAAGCCCCCTGTCATCTCTGGATAGGAGTCCGACAGCTTCCAGAGCATCAGTTCTGTCACTAACACTTATTTCTTTTCAACCTACATAAGATTATATTAATTGAACCAGGCTAGAGACATTCTTATTCTGTTAAGATCAACCTTGAGGCCAGACCTGTCCTCACTTGGCGTTTTTCTGCAGGGTCCATTTCGGGGGCTCTCCCTCCAGATGCCTCTCGGTTGCCTTAGTTGGTGACTCAGTTTGTGGTGGCCACGCTCAAGATCACAGAAATGTTTCCCTCAGTTGACACCCCATTAACTTTGGAGGTGAATTACCTTAGAGGTGTGCTTCTGCTAAATTATAACTGGCACATTCAGGTCAATTATCCCTCACTCTATCCATCCCGACGTATTTCTCTCTCAGGCAATAAAAACAGCCACCTGCCTCTCAGAACGCCTGCTTCTCAGAGAACAGCTCAGCCAGGTGACTGCCCAGGTGACTGCTTAGGCTGCTGAGGTGGGGGGAGACATTCCAAGCCATTCTCTGCGAAGAAGCCCACACTCTTTGCTTTGCTTTCATGCATTTCTCAAAAACATCATAAAAACTCAAACAACACTGAAAGTGTCTCATGGCTATTTTGCACACACAGGATACTATAGGGATGTTTGTTGATTTATGAAAAAATGACACTATAGTGTATGTGTGAGTTATTTGCAGTCTGCTTTTGCTAACATAACGACAAGAGAAAAGAAAAAGAGAATAAAATACAAGTGACCAGTATAGCCATTGCTTTCCCACACTCTCCCCTACTGTTTCTTCTTTTGTCTCCAAGAGCCCAACCCACTCACACTCTCAGATGTTCTCACTAGGCTGGTGTATTAGTCATACTGTCGGTAAGCCACTTACCATAGAGACTCAGTAATATAGAAGACTCGTGGCCCAGTGCATGAATTCATGCACATTGAAAGGAAATTAATTAGAAGAAATATTTTAATATCACTATTCGCCCTTTCTCTATAATAGAAGTGTCAACCAAATTCACCATCGACAATGACAGATCAAAACACTCACATGTGATAGGCACCAGGAAGAGTTTTAGGTATATGTATCATGCATGCGCAAGTCAACTTAGCCTTTTATATATATAGAATAAACTTTCTTAATTAGACCTGCTTTCTGATGTAGCTAAATTTTTTCCAGTCCAGTGAAGCACCCCCATTTCACTTTCAGTTAACTGTCAGCAACTCGAAGCAGATTATCATTGTAGATCACACAAGGAGAACAAAGGGTAAAATATTTAACTGCAGCAGTGTTGGACTATATTCTGTGCAGTGAGAAAACCTGAAGTCATTTTCAAGGTCCACCATTTCTTATTTCTTTTCAGTTGGGTCAAGTTTCTAAACTTTCTAAATCTCCATTTTTCAGCTAATGAAAAGAAAATAGGATTCCATCAATTCTCCTGTCTACCTACTCCAGGACTTCTGTGAGGATCAAATGAGATGAGGCATGGGAAAACACTTCACAGACATGTGGGTAACGTGTGAAATGTTTGCACCTGGCTATAAACTCACACATACACTATAGTATCATTTCTCTTGGGCTGAAGAAACTGCAAGGAGTCCTAGTCGTCGCTAGGAAGAGTACTATTATAATCAATATGCTCTACTTCTAGCTTCTGAGGTTAAAGTATATAGAAATGTTGGGCTTTAACTTATATCTCTGTAGTCAAGCACACTGCCTGGAAAATATTTCTGCTCTACATATGTGTATCAAATAAATACATGAAAAAGTAAGTCAATTAGTCATTAGTCATTAGGTTCAGTAAAATTCTCTTGTTATATCAATGAGATGTGCGTTTATATATATTATGTGTTTTTACATGAAAGTGTCTAATGATAGTAATTGATGAGAAATCGTTTCTTTGTTTTATTGGATGGTTGTCAAAATCTTAGTGAAGGGGGGGGGGGTGGAAAATATACTGACCCAAGCATTAAATATACAACTATTTATTTTCTCAAAAAATGTCAGTACATCAGGGAGGCTAGTCAGCTGAAGAAACAAAGCCCCCTACATCACCGCCTAACTTCAAAAATAAATGTTACCATTATAAAAAAAAAAAAAAAAAAGTTTTTAACTCAGCACTAAGTTATTTTAGGCTCTCGTTGGAAATGTAATGGTTTCAACTAAAAAAGGCTTAGATTCCAAATTAATATCATATGAATGCAATTATTCTCAAGATGTCCTATTTGGATCATTACATTTTGCACAACAATGCCAGCCACACAGTTACTGGGACTCTTTCACCACCAACAATGGCCAGGTATCAAGTGTAATAGGACCAGACACAGCAAACAAATTAAAATGTGTGTCTTTGTGTAATGATACTATTTCAAGGAATGTAAATGACATAGCAATTAATGTCTATGAACAGCTGGATTTAAAGATTAAAGAACGTGATTATTTCACCCTGTCAATGGACAGATCCACCTAAATGTGCACAGATGTTGGCATTTATAGGTACATTTCTGTGAACTACTATGGATAACAACATGCTGTTTAGAAATTTTTGATCCAGTCATATCACAAGAGAAGACCATTTTGAAGTATTTGATTTATTTTACTTTTTAAATTTAAATTCTTTATTGTTTAAAGTATTATATTTATCTCCTTTTTCCCCTATTGACCTCTCCTCAGCCACTCCCACCGCCCAGCATGTGTCTCACCTCCCCCGCTACTATCTGTGTCCATTGGTTATGCTATTAACCGATAGTATATTGGTTATGCTATTAACCAATATATGGTTATTTGCAACATGTGAATTGCAACATGTGAACCAGGAATTTTGTATTGCTCTTTATATGGTCTGAGTTGGACTTATCAAAGTAGGAAATCATGTTATTACAAAGAAGGATTCAGATTCTTTCTGGATATGCTTCTTCCTGAATATTAGTTCCTATAATATTAGATCTTTATAGAAGAGACAGAGACAGAGAGACAGAGAGACAGAGAGAGAGAGAGAGAGAGAGAGAGAGAGAGAGAGAATTTGTTGTTCTTACTTATGCATTCATTGGTTGTTTCCTGTATGTGCCCTAATTGGGATCAAACCTGCAACCTTGCAACCTTAGTGTACTGGGACAACACTCTAACCAACTGAGCTACCTGGCCAGGACTATCATCAGTTTTAAACAGAAGTGTTCCTCAGAATGGATGCATGATCCATGGTCAGGAAGTTCCAACATCATGAGTACAAAGTATGGCCAAAGCCCAAGTATCAATTTCTCTTTGAGTCAAAATGTCTCCCTTACCAAATTGGCATGTTGAGTTCTAGTGACCAAACCCAGCACAAGCCTTGACATCCCAGAGATGTGTCCTGTGACCTTCCAGATCTTAAGAACATTCAGGAACAGTTAAACAGAACTGGCAATGGACTGTGCTTTGAAGGATACTTTCGCAAAGAAATAACACTTATCACTCCAAGAGATTTACTCTTTGGGAAATGAGGCCAATTCATTCACATAGCAAATATTTATTGAGGTATTTTCTTTCATAGTTCACTCACCTTCAAATTACAGTTTCATAATGTCCTTGACTCTCATTCACACTTCAGCAAATCTACAAGTTAAATTGGCCACATCATTCACATAACAATGTTAAATCTGCCAATGTAAATAGTATACTTTATCTTATACACACACATCTATAGAAAATATACTATAAACTTTCCTGAATCTAATTTCTTTTTTTTAAATATACTTTTATTGATTTCAGAGAGGAAGAAAGAGTAAGAGAGATAGAAATATCCATGATGAGAGAGAATCATGGTGGATCGGCTGCCTCCTGCAAGTCCCCCACTGGGGATCAAGTCCACAACCCGTTCACGTGCCCTTGACCGAAATCAAACCTGGGACCTTTCAGTTCGCAGGCTGACACTCTATTCATGGAGCCAAACCAGCTAGGGCCTGAATCTAATTTCTTACTTGGGAAAATATGATAAATATATTGCCCTGGGCTCAATCAAGACCTAGTTTCAGACAGTGTACCTGACCTTAAACAACTCCCTTTCTTACCAGGACAGCTTCTTTATTATTTTATTAAAATATATAACCTTTGTTTCTCCTCTTTATACATATGTGTTTATCCCTGTATCTTGGTGGCCAATTCTGAATTTACACAGAAACCTTTTTTTTAATCTGGCCTTTTATTTTTATTTTTTCTCTTCGACTCAAATTGGCCCAACCTAGTGCCGTGATTCACCCACCTCCCTCTCCCTTGGACAGTCATCAATCCCTCGGGACAGCGAGGTTCTGGTCATTGTCCAGTAGTCTTAGAAACGAGGTCCTGGGTTTACTGACTGCTGAGACACTTTTCAATCAAACTCAGCACAATATCTTGTCCTTAGTTGTATTTTAGCTCCAGACCTAGGAAAACGGAACACTCCCACAGAACAAATCCTTGTGAAATTGGACAGAACAAATCCACGGCTGACAGCAGTCCCAAACGCAATGATCAAGCATTACCCCACCTAGCACCAATCAGTAGAGACCACAACTGTAACTCTATTAGTCACCATGATTAATAATTTTTCCCTGTATAACCCATCCTCTTGAATCAGTGACGAAGGTGAAGGTGGTCATAGTGGAGATATAAAAGTGAAGGTATCTGAAGATAGGGTACCTGAATGGCCTGAATATGGGGGTAAGAATGATGGAATCGTGGATAACCTGTTTTTCCCACTTAAGTAATCAGTGGCATGTGATTCCTTTTACTCTGATACAGATGTTTAAAGGGAAAACAAAGCTATTAAGAAAACCTCCTCATAAAGGCTTTACTGGCAGGATATATAAATAAGAAAAGGTATGTCAAGTGTCAAATATTAGACCTGCATCAGTCTCCAGATGGATGGATATAAACATTTGGGGCTTAATCTATTGGCTTTTTGAGCATTCAAGTGCAAGAATTAGGGGTTTAATAGGCGGGGAGAGAGTGAAGTTTACAGATTGAAGCTAAATAGGTTCTCTGATATGCAAATCAGAAAAAAAAAAGCAAAGTATTTACCTATCACCAAGTAGCTTATTAGCACTGACACACCACATACCTCTGACAAGGAAAAGTCTAGGCAGGAATGTTCTTTATCATCTTAGTGCCACAGGCAAGACTCAAGCCAAACAGAAATGGCGAGGGGGGTGGGGGGGAAACGGGATGGGGGGGGGAAGAAGAGGGGGCGGGATTGAATGAATTCCCTGTTATAAGTGAGGCTGAATGGCAAAGTCAAATCTTGTTCCACAAGCTCATTTACAAAATCTTTATTTACAATAATGGTCCCTGTTATTATTGCATGAATTGCAATAATATACCTTAATCCCTATTTAGAAACATTCCATTGTGAACTATATTGATGGCGCCCAGAAGCAGCTAATCTATAGTGCAGGGATTCTTTGAGACGTGGAAAATCAGAACATGGCAGATAAATGGACTTTCTGCCTTGGCTCTCAAATCAATAGGTCAATTGGTTCTAACTCCAAGTATTCAATATCTATTTATCCTAAAAATAACAGATCCCCTTTACCCTGTTCTATAAATCTCCCTCTATTAGGAAGCTATCTATAAGTTATTGGGAAAAGGCTAAAAAATAATTTACAGGATAATTCAAGAGTGAAAAGGCAGGGAACCACTTTCATACAGAATCTAGAGACATAGCTGTTCATTTTTTTCCGTATGTCTTATGGCTTCTGCCTCTGCAATAGCTCTCATATCTTTCCTCTTCTCTCTTACCCATACCCACTATCATTCTCTGACCCATTCATGTAACAGTCCCAAACTTCCAATACTCTTTAATTTTTTTAAATATATATATTTTTTATTTTTTTACAGTGAGGAAGGAAGAGGGATAGAGAGAAGTATCGAAGAGAGGGAAACATCAATCAGCTGCCTCCTGCACACCTCCTACTGGAGATATGCCCACAACCAAGGTACATGCCCTTGACCGGAATCGAACCTGGGATCTTTCAGTCTGCAGGCCAAGGCTCTATCCACTGAGCCAAACCCGTTAGGGCCCAATGCTCTTTAATTAATTCATTCACCATGTGTTACTTGAGCAGCTATTTATATAATAGCAGACACTATTCTAGGTACCTGGGAACCAAACACAGAAGCCTCTGTCCTTAAGGAGGTTACACTCTACTGGGAAAATATACAAACAAACAAAACCATAATTACATAAATTATATAGTATGGTAGCAGGTGATAAGTTACACACACACACACACACACACACACGAAAAAAAAAAAAACAGAAAGTAAAGCTAAAGTAAGGTAAAGAGGATGGTACAGAGGAAAGGTATGTCACAATATTTCAGAACTTTCTGTATTGCTTACTTTTTTTTTTTGGAAAAGTGTATGTTACAGTTATAATAAATAATAATTTTATAATAAAAAGTTAATAATAAGCTCTTTCATTTGCAAGGGGAGCCTCCTACTACTTATTTACTGACATTGGGAAATACATTGTGGAGTAAAAATCAATCTATAAAAGGATAATGTGCCTGTCATTACAGAAGAGAGACTACAAGACACACACCCACATGTTAGTGATGGTTTTCTCTGGACACAGTGATATGTGAATTTCTCTTTGTGTGTTTCTATACTGTCACGTGTTTTATGCATTGAATACATACACACATATATATTACTTTTATAATAAATATATACATATATATTACTTTTATATTTTTTAAGGAGAGCAATGTTGTTTTTATACGTTCCATACATTTTTTAAAAACTAGTACTAAAAAACTTAATAGTATCCCCTATTTACATAAATTGCTTTCGTTAATACTAATTAAATCTCCTACACGTTCTCACCTTTTGATAGGTACTCATACTGACTTACTGGCCACATCCGGAAACCCAGGAAAAGATTCCTGCAATCATTTATTTTTGTGCAGCCCTTCCAGTAAGCCAAAGTGACTGACAAAAACGTCACTGGAGAGACTGCACAGGAAAAGCCTGCTATTCTTCAAAATATAACCTTCTGTGGATAAGAACCATAACCATCAAGTTGGAAATTCTCATCACATGTTTGTTCAGATCCCCAGTGACAATAATATTGTCTACTTGCCTCAGCCATTTAATACCGGCTCTTTAATTTCTATTTCCCAGACCGGGAAGCCTGTTACACTGAAATACCTGCATTATCATTTCATTCTCTCCTTTTTGGAACCGCATTCCCTTGCTCACATCCCAGTCCTAAAGGGTTAAGCTGTGAGCCTTCCCTTCCACTGTTCCTAGAAATCCCAACAAGAAAAGCTCTCCTCAGTGAGCCCTTGGTATCTTTATTTTATATCTAAGCCATCTTCCCAGTCAATGAACCTCCCTAAAAGATTAATGTAGTTTGAACTTTTATAGAGGAATATCATTTGTGCGCTGTCATATTTAGCACAAATGGTGCTTCAGTCACAGCTCAGTAATATTCCAGCATATTATTTCCAAGGCATTTGAGAGCTTAAAGAATTATTGAAGGGCACGCTGTACTCATTTGGTAATAAGGCAGAGAGCACTGCCGTCTACATATGATTTCAACAAATGGAATCACCCCTAATTTCATTGCACGTAGCAAAATAGTTGTGATAATAACCCAGGTGAAATATCCCACTGGAGGAAATCGATGACAGAGAGTCTTTTATAAGACCTCCAAGAAGTATGGAAGAGGAAGTCCTAGGAGCTGAGGGCAAGGTGCTGAGAAATCATCTTCCCGCACTGAATACACACCCTTCACACCGTGGTTTTGTCAGCTCTGTGTGTGAGACCACAGCCCTCCCTTGGCCAATACTTTTCTACAGAAGCTGCCAAGCTGCACAGACAACATGTAACATAGGGGTGTCGAACTCAATCAGAGAAGGGGCCAAAATCTAAAATCCAGCCTAAATCACGGGCCGAATGGTTTACTGAACAGTCATAAACTGACAATGTCATAAACTGACAGCGGAGTGCAGTGATGACAGCGCGGTGCGGGCCACATTGCAAGGCCTGGCGGGCTGGATTTGGCCCGCGGGCCTTGTGTTTGACACATGTGATTGTAACATGATGGGGATGTGAAAGCCACTGAAGAGGAATGATGGAGTTGATGGCATTTAGGGGAAAACTGTAACCACACCAAAGCTCAGGTATTTTGGTGAGAAAATCCTATGTGGAGCACAGATGAGACTAATTTGATCTTTTAAAACATTTGCGTTGACAGATATTTTATAGGAAGGAAAGGTCTTGCTCACTGTCAGGTGTCACCAAACAGTAGTTAAAGGTTTTTGGATATAAGCTAATCAGAAAGACAGAGAAACACCTGCTATCATGATAGGTCCTTTTCAAGTGTATGGCTCCAACTCTATTTCAGATATTGGCCTTTTTATGGAAGGTCAATCCATAAATGCTATCATTGCTGAGAAATAGCCCATTCTCAGCAATGATAGTATTTAAGCTTCGAGTTAGGAGAATCCTGAAAGCAGAGATGGGTCTCATCTTTTGTGTCTAGATTCAGAAAGGCATGATTGTGCCACTTGGAGAACTAGCTTATTCAAAACACATGACCGTTCCTTCTGGCTGTTATTCTCTGCTACTGAACTGACTTAGTGAGAGATTTTGAGAATACCGCTATTTGCATTAGTTGGAAAAAATCTAACCCTTTCATTTAGACAAAAATGGCTCCACCTCCAGTTTTCTCCCATTTCTTCCCAACACTCTACCTGCTATATTTCTGTTTATAGTGACCAGAGGAATTTCAGCCTTTTAGGAGAATGCCGCTGGAATACACTGTGGGCAGTCTTTACATGTTGCCTATTAAGAAAATGTAAAATTACTTCAGCAATATTTGGTACTTCTTCACTCAGGAAGAATAGTCAAATATATAGGTAGCACATAATACCTCTTAAAATTTTAGACTAGATATAAAGTTGATAAAAACCATGAAAAGTATACAAATGCCAATAAAAGTATACAAATACAGCTGAAGAGATTATATACCAAAATCCTTAAAAGTATAAAAAGAGCCGTGACCGGTTTGGCTCAGTGGATAGAGCGTCGGCCTGCGGACTGAAGGGTCCCGGGTTCGATTCCGGTCAAGGGCATGTACCTTGGTTGCGGGCACATCCCCAGTAGGAGGTGTGCAAGAGGCAGCTGATCGGTCTCTCTCTCTCATCGATGTTTCTGACTCTCTATCCCTCTCTCTTCCTCTCTGTAAAAAAAATCAATAAAATATATTTTTAAAATAAAATAAAAGTATAAAAAGATTCTTTTATAGGTTTTCTTTTTTTATTGATTTCAGAAAGTAAGGGATGGAGAGACAGACAGAAACCTCAATGATGAGGGAGAATCAACAATGGGCTGCCTCCTGCATGCCCCACAATGAAGATAGAGCCCCCAACCCAGGCATGTGCCTGCCCAGGAATCAAACCATGATCTGCAGGTTCATAGGTCGATGCTCAACCATTGAGCCATGCCAGCCAAGCTATAGGCGTTCTTAAAATACAGGAATTATATTGTATTTGGTATCTTGTATACACATAATACCAAGACTTATTTTCTGATATTGCTCCTCCCCAGGTATCTACATTGACTTCAACCGACTAACACATTCTGTTTCCCAGGCTATAATATTATTCATGTGTGGCCATGGTCTTTAACAACATCCAGTAAATGTGAAATTCAGAATATTGGTCTAGACACGTTCTTTCTCCCACTAAATATAAATGATAACCCCACACAGCACTGAGAATTATTGGTAGTCACCTGGTAACCACGAGGGGGAGTCAAACTTGAGATAAAGTTTACACCTCAGAAGGCCAAGTGGAGAGAGGGGGAAACAAAATGAACAAAATAGGGCCCTTCGTAGCATAATTGGGCTCTAAATCAAGCCCCAAATCCTGGCTTAGCTTGGTGCTTTTCAGTGACATAAAAAAAAAAAAAATGTAATTATCTCTTTTCATTTTAAGCCAGTTTGACATAGGTTTTCAGTTATTTGCAACAACACAAAAGTACTGATAGATGGGGGAGGGAGGGTTGAATTATATCTATTGTAAAATCTAAATTAAGAAGTACCATGTCGCCGAAACCGGTTTGGCTGGATGGATAGAGTATTGGCCTGGAGACTGAAAGGTCCCGGGTTCTATTCCGGTCAAGGGCATGTACCTTGGTTGCGGGCACATCCCCGGGGGGGGGGGGGGGGGGGGGGGGAAGGGTGCAGGAGGCAGCTGATGGATGTTTCTCTCATCTATGTTTCTAACTCTCTATCCCTCTCCCTTCCTCTCTGTGAAAAATCAATAAAATATGTTTTTAAAAAAAGAAGAAGTACCATGCCAAAGACTAAATAAACACCGTAGCATACAACTGCATACAATGCTCATCGCCAGGCCACCGGGGGCTGTGACAAATGAGCAGGTGTGATGTTAGCACAGGACGCTGTACCATTCTTCAGGCTCTGCCTGCCAAAGTCCTTTGCTGGTTTTTTTTGTGTGTGTGTGTTTGTGTGTGTGTGTGGGGGGGGGGAGGGGGGGTTGTTTTGTTTTTTTTAATTTTTTGTCTCTGCACAAAACTGGAACTGAGGATTAGATACCATTTTCTTTTTCATTCCAGGCCCAGATGGCAGGTGGCAAAAAGTTAATTTCTGGTCTCCTGGTAGAAATCTGAGGACTGTCAGCTCTTAAGATTTTAAGTAATTCAGTCGAGTGACTACGGGCACTGTAGACTTGGGAATTGCCTGTCCTCCGTGTTGTTGTTGTTTTGTTTTGTCCTTAATAATTGTTAACATCTTAATATTCATCGTCAGACCCGGAGAAAATCAGCAGGGCGTCCCCCTGTGTCTGACAACATAGACTGTTTACAGGCCAGGGATCCCCGAGGATTGAGGTTTGAGCAGCTGGAGCTTCTGAGGACCGGTGTGATGGAACTCGGCGAGCATGTGGGAGCATTTGGGAATTACTCCATGAGATGCTGCCTTGCGGGGAGGTTGACAATAGGAGAGGCAGACTGGGACAAAAAGGAATCTGGGTTGTCCACGGTATTTCTAAGAAAAGCGTTTAAAGCTCACAAATCTGACTCATTCTACAGTTTCAGGGAGGGGTGCCCCCGTAGGCAGGACTCTAATATGGTCCCCAATAGGGCCCACCTCCTCCCCTCCCTCCATTGTCCTCCCTACCGTGAATCTGCCGGCTTTTTCTCCCCTGATCAGGTTATGTTACCCGGCAAGGTGACTTTCAGAAGGAAAGATGACTGAGATGTGCGTCCATCGTCTAAAATGGCCTGACACCGTTCACAGCTTGCAGTTCTCTATGGCTGGTGGCAAAGGAGGAAGCCAGAGGCTGGAGCAGGAGAGGGTTCCACTCACCGTGGTCGCTGGCCTGAGGCTGGAGGGCCGGGGCAGGGAACGCGGGGGCCTCCAGTGGCTGAGCGCAGGCCCAGGAAGGAGGTGAGGAGCAGGAAGGAGGTGAGGAGCAGCAAGGAGGCGGGAAGCTTAGTCCTGTGGCTGCAAACAGCCACACCCCATGGGACAATGTTTTGGTAGCCAACCGCAAGCTCCACGGTGGCCGCGTAAGGGTTAGAAGCAGAAAGCTTATCTGCGCTGTTGAAAGAAAAGGCTGGAGCTGACTGCGATGTCCAATGCACAGCAAGCTCCAGGGAGTTTAAATATTAAATATTAGGTGAAGAGGCTCGGCACTGGGTCTACCTGCGGGCTGGGGCCTGCATTGGTGAGCGGAGGAGAGCCTGCCCCACGCCCTGCACGCACACGCGCACGCACACTTGCACACGCGCACGCACACTTGCACACGCGCACGCACACACGCACACACGCACATGCACACGCGCACGCACAGTTGCACACGCGCACGCACACATTCATACACACACACTTCCCTCTCCCTTTCCTCTCCCTCCTCCTCCCCTCTCCTTTCCTCCCCCTTTCTCTTTCCCTTCCCTTCTTTCTCTCTCTCCCTTCTTCCCTCCTCCTGACATCTGTGCTTCCTCCCAGGACACCTCCCTCCACAGCCCTCCCCCTGCTCCTGCAATGCACATGCCCGCACTCATCCACTTTATCTTTTATGCCATATTTTTTATTTTATATATATATATATATATATATATATATATATATAGAGAGAGAGAGAGAGAGAGAGAGAGAGAGAGAGAGAGAGGGAGAGAGAGAGGAAGGGAGAGGGATAGAGAAATCGAAACATCAACGATGAGAGAGAAACATTGTCAATCAGCTTCCTCCTGCACACCCCCTACTGGGGATGGAGCCTGCAATCCGGGCATGTGCCTTAAACAGGAATGGACCCAGCAACCTCTTGGTTCACGGGTCAACGCTGAGCCACACGGGCTGGCCTAGCATGGTAACGATACTATGTGGGGTAGCTCTAAAATGGAAGAGAAAGAAAGCCTGCAGCGTCTGTGGGAAGCAGTGAGCACTCGGCGAACGAACACCCATCCTCCCACCCAGGATCGATATGGAGATGACCATCTGGATGGAAGTTTTGTGATTCTGTCGCTCTTAAAGCATACACGTTTAATGGGCATTACACTCTCTGGGTTATAAAACACCGTAACCTTTGTTTTCCCTGTGAATTTATGGTAATTGCAGAGCGCTCCGCTCTTCATCTGGTACCTTCTAAATAAGGCAAACACCATCACTACCTCCATTTCTCCAGTTCCGTGTTTTCTCAGTGTACCCTGGGGAGCCCTTATTGCACTACATACTTAATTAGTGTTACATGATGAGGCAGTTCAATGATCAAATACGTTTGGGGAATATGGGTGAAGCAGTATTAAACAGGCTCTTTTAATCTAGAATACCTCCAAGCTTTTAACGTGTACATGGCCATCATCAACTTCTAAAAAAATGTCTGAGGGATTGTTTTCCAACATTCGTGCAACTGACTTTGGCGTGTTCCCCTAGGGGCGTGTGTTCTAAAGAATACATGTTGGGAAATGCTGTTCACAGTATGAACCCTAGCAAACCATGTTATCAGTTTAGGACTAAGTAGTCTTCGTGACCAACAGGTAGCATGTTTGACACTTTGGGACACCACAGATCTAAGACTCTTTAAAACATGGATTCCACGTGACTGGTGCAGCTCAGTGGTTGAGCACCAACCTGTGAACCAGGAGGTCATGGTTCGATTCTGTGGTCAGGGCATATATGCCCAAGTTGAAGGCTCCGTCCCCAGTGTGGGGTGTGCAGGAGGCAGCCAATCAATGATTCTCTCTCCTCATTGATGTTTCTATCTCTCTCTCCCTCTCCCTTCCTCTCTGAAATCAATAAAATATATATTAAAAAAACAAAAAAAAAAAACACATAGGTTCCCAGGCCCTATCCCAGACAAACCAAGTCACACTCTCCAAGGGTGAGGCTCTAGCATCAGTATTTTCAAAAAATTCCATCAAAGGATTTGATGCTAAGTCAAAATTGAGAACAGTTGTGTAGAAAATTCACATGGATCCTGAAGACACATGGTTTGACCTACCAATTCCCACTTCACAATAAATCAAGTCACATTCAGTCCCCATGAGGCCCTACACACTTACCAGTTCATAGATGACTCTAAGATACAGTTCCCGCTAAGCAACAGGAAACGCCATTGAGACCCATGAGGTCTGCCATGGGGTCTGAATGGCCCAGCGTCTATTTGACAGTCACTGTAAGTCTTTTGAATGAATGGCATTTTTTTTTCACATTTTTAAAAAATATTTTATTGATTTTGTACAGAGAGGAAGGGAGAGAGATAGAGAGTTAGAAACATCGATGAGAGAGAGTCATCAATCAGCTGCCTCTTGCACACCCCCTACCGGGGATATGCCTGCAACCAAGGTACATGCCCTTGACCGGAATCGAACCCGGGACCTTTCATGTGTCTTCAGGATCCATGTGAACTTTCAGTCCCGAAGCTGACGCTCTATCCATTGAGCCAAACCAGTTTCGGCATGAATGGCATTTCTAAACTTAGTGGATTAGTAGACAACTCATATATATTACTGGAATTCTGACAGCAAGGACATTGTAACTAACAAGATAATCTCTATGCTTCCTTCCCACTTAATCATTTTGTACTACTAGAAGTAGTATTGTCTGGAATCTAACTGGTAAATACCTCTGATTAGGTAAGTACTTAACAACTCCACTGGATGGTCTTTGAAACTTATTAAAAGCAGCTACCCAACTCCATTAGTTTGTTTATTGCTATCGTAGCAAATGACCGAAAACTAAGCTGGTTAAAACACCAATTTATTCTTTCTGTTTTGGAGGTCAGGAATCTAAAATAAAGGTGTAGACAGAGCTGCATTCCTTCAGGGAAATTTTTATTTTCTTGACTTTTTCAGCTTCTGGAAACTCGTGAATTCCTTGGCTCGTGGCCCCTTCTTCTTGTCACTCCAACATCCTTCTTCCATTATCATATCTCCTACTATGGGCCCTGATCCTGCTTCCCTCTTACAAAACACTTTGAGATTACATCAGCCCACCCAGACAGTGCAGGGTAATCTCCCTCTCAAAATCCCAAATTTAACCACTTCTGCAAAGTCCCCTTCACTGTCTGAGCCAAATGCAGGAAATTAAGTAGGACACTAAATTCAGAAAGTGCCAAAACTTAAGGTTGTCATGGTAGCGTGAAGCCAGCAACACAACAAAACCTGTTCCTCAAAAGGATACACTAACCAGCTTTGCACAGTTATGATCTGCGGAGAGAACAGCTTCCATTCAATGACCCAGAACCCTTTACAACCACAGATTACCCCTTGTTCTGTGGCGATAAGACAGGAAATGGCTTGCCTAACCAAATCCAACTTGACAAATACTAAGGTGTCATCCACTACATGTAAGATGTGTAAGATGTGGAGCTAAGTCCTCAGAGGACACAAATATGAATAAGAGCCAAGCCCTGATCCCAAAGAACTTTTTTTCCAGAGCTAAATTTGCAAATGATGAGAAAGAAACTTCACGAAGCAGAAAGAGTGCTAAGGGAAGTCAGAGAGATGAGAAGGTTCAGACTTCTGAAAGTGACAAATATCCCTTGGATCAGTTGGCATTTGAAATGGATGTGATATTTGCAAGAAGGTGGGTACACCCCAATAAAGCTCAAAGCTGGGAAGTGCTGAGTGGCAGTGTGACTGAAATAAAGATTACATGAGCCCTAGTCGGTTTGGCTCAGTGGATAGAGCACGACTGAGGGGTTTCAGGTTCGATTTCTGTCAAGGGCACATGGCCGAGTTGTAGCTCCATCCCCAGTAGAGGGAGTGCAGGAGGCAGCCGATCAATGATTCTCTCTCATCATTGATGTTTCTATCTTTCTCCCTCTCTTCCACTCTGAAATCATTATATATATATTTAAAAATATTACATGAAAGCGTCTTATAAAAGCCAGAGCCCAAAATCATAGGCAATAACGTAATTAGCAGATGCCAGTGTTTTGCATAAGCATATTATACAAATTTAAAAAGTCAAAGGTCTCTTCCTATCTTGACTTGACCTGACTCTCCTTCTGTAAAAATGTCCTTTCAGAAAAGCCCTTATCTGATTTTTTCAAACTTATTAGGTGAGCTCACCATGAAGTCTCCCCCTCCCTAAGAGCTCACCCATTCTGCACTTTATGCCTCTCTTCTTCTGCTTCTCCATTTATTTGTTTTTTATTTTGTTAATCCTCACCCGAGCATATTTTTCCATTGATTTTTAGAGAGTGAGAGGGAGGGATGGAGGAGAGGAAAGAGGAGAGAGAGAATCAATTGGTTGACTCCCGCACATGCCCCAACAGGGGCCAAAGATCAAACCTGCAACCCAGGTACATGCCCTTGACCAGGAATCAGGTCTGGAGCCCCTTCAGTGCATGAGCCGGTACTGTAACCACTGTTCGATACAGGCCAGGGCAGCTTGTCCATTTAAATCATTTCAGAAATCCTCTCCTTCCATGGAGTCTTATTAATTAAGTAGATCCCATACTATCTGGAAAACCTGTCAGCATGACCCTCAAAATGCATGCAGCATCTCCATGCCCACTGCTTCTGCCCAGGTGGGCCACCATCCCAACACAGCGGCAACCACCTCTGCAAATCCCTGTGCCTGCCACACTCCATCTGTTCTCAACACAGGAGTTCCATCGATCCTTTAGAAATATAACCAACTCACTTCCCTTCTCTGCTTAAAAGCCTAAATGGCTCCCAATGACTCCTAAGAAAGGCCAGTCCTGCATGGCCTGCAAAGGCCCATGAAGTCCCACCTCTGTCCTCTCGGACCTCCCATCACTCTGTCCCTTGCCCAGTGCTCTCCAACCAACACTGGCAAGGCAGTGTGCTCTCTTGGGGTCCTGGCATTTGCTATCCGTCCTACTTAGAGGGATAAATCTTCCCATTTATCTACTCCTTCAAGTCACTGTTCAACTGTCATCTTATTCATCTCAGTGGCCTGGCCTACCCTGAGTGCCCCACTTAAAATGCAACACATCCCCTTTCCCGGCTTTTCCTGCTTGGCACTGATCCCCATCTAAAAGGCTAAGGTTGATTTATTTCTTATTATTTGTCTCTACCCAGTGAAAATCCAATATCCCGAGGTCAAGAATTTGTATCTCCCCCCCCCCCACCCCACAAAACAGTGACAAGAGTACCTGACACAATGCAAATTGGTAGAATGAACAAATCCAAAGTATTAATGGACTGCAAGTCCATTACTGCAAGTTTATATCTTACTCTTGTTACTATTGATATTAAAACCTCATTGAACCCGGTGGGCATGGCTCACTGGTCCAGCTACACTCATGAACCAAGAGGTAACTGGTTTGATTCCTAGCCAGGGCACATGCCCGGGTTGTGGGCTCCATCCCCAGTAGTGGCTGTGCTGGAGGCAGCCAATAGATGGTCATCTCTCATCAATGTTTCTCTCTCTGTCCCTCTCCCTTCCTCTCTCTCTCTCTAAAATCAATAAAAACATTTTCTAAAAAAACTGCATGGAGATACAGAACACATAAAACGCAGTTTGTACTATGTAGAAGTACACATTCGATAGTTTCACCTTTTGATATGTTTTATTCATAAGCGATTGAGCCATCATATTTCGCTTGTAAAGTCAGAAGTGACAAAGCATTCAGTGCTTTCAGAACCTAAAAAGGGGCTCTGAGACACGAGGCATGCAGAGAGGAGTCCCAAGTAGGACATGAGACACAGCTCAAATGTGGGACAAGAAGATAAGTTACACCCTGACCGCTTTGGCTCAGTGGATAGAGCGCCGGCCTGCGGACTGAAGGGTCCCAGGCTCGGTTCTGGTCAGTGGCATGTACCTTGGTTGTGGGCACATGCCCAGTGGGAGGTGTGCAGGAGGCAGTCGATCGATGATTCTCATCAATGTTTCTAACTCTCTATTCCTTTCCCTTCCTCTCTGTAAAAAAATCAATAAAATATATTATATATATAAAAAAAAAGAAGTTACTGTGTAAGAATAATGAAAAGATACATGCAGTACTCAGAAAAGGTTGTCTCTAACGGTCTTACTTACAAATCTTAGGACTCTACAAGGTTCCAGGTCTTTTTCTCCATTCATACAATGTGGGGTGGCACCAGATTCTCAGCTGTTATAACCAGTGAAGATATAAGATTCAATAAATAACAAAATAATCATGGGCTTGAAAAAAAGATTTCTGAAACACTTTGTTGTCTTGGGTTTTGATTCCTGCCATTTGTATAAAATGTTTATCACCCGTCACATGGAATAAATAAGAAGCCTGCGTTGTTTGGCTGGCGAGCCCCTATTATAAAACAATTCTTTGCCAGCATCAGCCCCTCGGTGTGAAGCGGCAAAGATGATCAGAGGATGCTGCTGCTGCTGCTACCCCGGCTCGGGCTCGTGGGTGAGGGGAGCCGCCATAAGGCGACCGCTCAGAAACATGCTCCAGTAAACAGATGGGGCTGCACAGTGCCCTGAAGGCAAACAGACCGGGCTCTGCTGGACCGCGGGAGGGAGGAGCGCATTCCGGGGCCCTGGGTCCCTCCTGGAGAATGGCCTGCCCCTGAGTGCCCAGACTTCAAACCACCGCGGAAGCATCCCAGAGAGAAGGCTCGCTGGGGGGGAGAGCACGCCTCAGAGCCGCCTGGCTGTGGGATACAAGCCCGCGCCTGCACCTGCTGGGCCCGGTGCACGGGAGCCTGCTCTGTCAGAGCCGCCCGGGGGGCCGGGAGAGGGGAGGGCTTGTCCGTCCCTGCGCTGCCTCACTGTGTCCAACTTGAGAAAGCATGGCTTCTGTCCTTTGATTCAAGGTCATGGTTCAAGGTCAGGCTTCCCCCTAATACTTTCAAAAAGGAAAAAAGAGACTCTTATCAATAGGTTCTTATGCTTAATGTACAGGCTCTGCCTACTCTGGCTACCAGGCAATGGTAGGACTTTATTTTTTTTTTTTAATATATTTTATTGATTTTTTACAGAGAGGAAGGGAGAGGGATAGAAAGTGGGAAACATCGATGAGAAAGAAACATCGATCAGCTGCCTCTTGCACACCCCCTACTGGGGATATGCCCGCAACCAAGGTACATGCCCTTGACCGGAATTGAACCCGGGACCCTTGATTCCCCAGGCCGACGCTCTATCCACTGAGCCAAACCGGTTTCGGCCAATGGTAGGACTTTATTACTAATTTCAACAGTAGGTGTTCCTGTCTGGAAATGTTCAGTTGGTGGAAAGTTTGGATTTTAAGTGCGTAGGGATAAACATGCAAAATTGTTTGGAGCAGCATTGTTGTTGTAGCAACAAAAAAAACCAAACCTGGAAAACGGCATCCATCAATAGAAGTAGTTAAAGAAATCGTGTCACGGACAGAGGAATAACACACAGCTTATAAAAATTGGACAGAGGAATAACACACAGCTTAAAATTAGACAGGGAAAGACGTCCATGATAGAGTAAATGTAAAACTTATGTATGACCTCATTCCATTAAAAACATAAATGTTTGTCTTTACATAGAGAAATAGTTAGCCAGATATGAACAAACTGCCTCAGGGAAGTATGGGGGGACTTCATTTAGTGTTTCATATGTTCCTATAAGATTTAAAAGTCTGTGATAAGCATCTACTATTCCTATAACAAAAACCATGTTCATGTGTGTGTGTGTGCAAGCACTTGTTCTCCAGGCTCAGGGCAAAATGCAATCCAAAGTAATAAGTGGCACAGAGTAACAATAATTAATTTTCCATTAATTATATCTATAGAACAAACTTATACTATGCCTTTTATCACTTCATACAGAATATGGAATCCTGAAATTAGAAAACTGAGGTGGTTTGCAGAAAAACAATTTCTTTTCTTTTGACTCAAAAGCACCTGCAGCCCAGGCTGGCGTGGGGCAGCTGGTCGGAGCTTCATACTGTGCGCCCAAGGGTCTCAGGTTCAATACCCGGTGGGGCACATGCCAGGGGGTTATGGCTTTGATCCCCGGTCAGGGTGCCTATGGGAGGCAATCAACACATGCCGTGTTCTCTCTCTCTCATCCTCTCTCTCTTTTCCTCCCTCACTCTCTTTCCCTCTCCTTTCCTCTTTCTCTAAAAGCAATAAAAAATATATCCTCGGGTGAGGGCTTAAAAAAAAAAAAAAGCAGCGTCTGCAACTATCTATTGTTAAATCTAATAACTCACATAAATAACTGAACATGAAGCCAATACTTTTGATATAATACAAGTTTAAGTGAAAACTGGTCTCCAACATCATGCTGAGTGAAACAAGCCAGTCAATGAAAGAGAGATACCATCACTTATTTATGGATGATAAAGAACATTATAAACTGAAGAACCAAAAGATAGATATAGAGACAGTAAAGCAACAAGCAGACTGTCAAATTACAGCAGGGAGGTTGGGGAGATCTGGGAGAGATAAGAGGTCAACCGAAGGACTTGTATACATGCATATAAGTACAACCAATGGACACAAAACTCTGGGGAGGGAGGGTATGTACGGGGGGGGGGGGCATTGGTATATGTACAAAAATAATAATTTAATAAAAAAATATATTAAAAAAAAAAAGAAAACTGGTCTCCATGGAAATATCATTTTTGCCCTGCACTCCCTCTCTTCTGACCCTACACGACCCCTCCCAGCCCCCTGTCACTTCCCCAGAGCTCAGGCCTCCACACCTGAGCACACTTTCCCTTTTCTGCTTGCTCACCACGCAGAACACACTCAGTGAGATTCCAGAGTGTATTGTTCCCGGATTTGCTAAGATTACTTACAAGAATGCTAACTGTGACAGGAACACATAGACTGGCCCACACATCGCATCACAGTTAGTCTCGTTGCAAAATGTGGTCAGCCAGGAAAACAATGTGAAGATGGATAAAGACAATAAAATCCTCGCTACATGTTTCGTAAAAGACCTGAGAAGTCATTTGAAAGCTCTCGCTGACCACTCGATGCTTATAAAGGACCAAATTACAAAGATGACACTACTTTTTGTTAAAGTGTGCTTCTCACAACCTCTCTGAGGGTGATAAATTTAAATGAACATTTCTCTGCTGCCATCTCGTGGATTATTTAGGTAAAGGTAGTCAAAGCCTGGGAGCAGGCAAATCTAGACCTTCCCCTCGAAATTACGCAGGATAGGAAAAGACCTAATGATTCCTTAAAGCCATTTATTTGACAAAACAAAATATAACTTAATGTATATGACATTCTACTTACAACATTAAACCTCTTACTAAGAATTAGGCCTATCTTTACGTTTAAGGTCTTAACTTTTAACTGTTACCTTGGATAAGAGAAACAAAATACTTTTGCCACTGCTTAGGCAATTATTACATTAAAAATGTTATCAAATCCTATGTTAAAGCAATGGTCACTGACAAAAAACAAACAAACAAAACAACTAGCTTTTCATGCACACTGTTGGCATTATCTCCACCACCAAATACTAACATTTAGAAAAGACAGTTAAAACGCCCTACCTAAATGATAATATATATTGCATTTCGGCCTAACTCCAGGCCCAGTCCCTCCAAACCCACATCCCTCTGGGGAATGACTCCAAAATACATAGCAAGACTTAATGTGTGGCCTTAGCCAATGGGGGGTCAGGGGAATGATGGGCACCACCACCCCTCCAATAGTCTGGGCTCTGTCCAAGCACCCTTCCCCAACATCTGTGAACACCAAACAAGACCCCTGGGGAGGACGTGGGAACTCACCCGGTGATATGACTGCAATTGGGATCGGAACACCCACCAAAATGACTGTGGGCAGCCCGGTTTCTCCTAGGTGAGCTGGGAGTGTGACATCTTCAGAGCCGGCACCCTCCTCAAAGATTGGGAAGGCCTGGGGCAGGGAAAGGGGAACCAGTATTGTGATCCTGTGATTTATAAAAGGCACCAACTATTATATTTAAATCCTTGGAGTTTCCTAATGAAGAGAGCGTAGAGGTGTCTTTTGTTATGTTAATGAGGTGTTTTTTTAAAAAAAACAAAAAACAAAAAAAAAAAACACCTAGGGCGGTGGGGTAGTTGCTGAAGGGGCCAATCAGGGGATTGGAGGGTTGGAACTCTGGGTGAGAGGGACTGGCGGTTGACTCAATCTCCAACAACCAATGATAGAATCAGCCATGCCTAGGTAATGAAGCGTCCTTAAAATCCCAAAGGAGGGGGTTCAGAGAGCTCCCCGGTTGGTGAACGAGTGGAGGTGCTGGGAGAATAGGGGTCCTGGCGAGGGCTGGAATCTCTGCACCCTTTCCCCCCTCTGCATCTCTTCCCCCGACTCTTCCTAAGATACATATCCTTTTATGGTAAACGGGTAAGCTAGTAAGTAAAATGTTTCTCTGAGCTCTGTGAGCAGCTCTACCAATTTAGTCAAACCCACTGAAAATGGTTTGGCTCAGTGGATAGAGCGTCGGCCTGTGGACTAAAAGATCCCAGGTTCGATTCCGGTCAAGGGCATGTACCTTGGTTGTGGGCACTTCCCCTATGAGGATGTGCAGGAGGAGGCAGCTGGTCGATGTTTCTATCTAGATGTTTCTAGCTCTCCGTTCCTCTCCCTTTCGATATGTAAAAAATCAATAAAATGTTTTCTTTTTTAAAATAGTCAAAACCAATAAAGTGGTCCTTAAAACCTCCAGGCTGTAGCTGGCTAGTCAGAAGCACAAGTGACAACCTGGCTTGCATTGGCATCTGAAGGCGGGGTGGGCAGTCTTTTGGGACTGAATCCTTAACCTGTGGAGCCTGATGCTAGCTCCAGATGGTCCTGGAATTGAGTTGAATTGTAGGACAGCCAGCTGGTGTCAGAGAATTGCTTGGTGGTGTTGGAAAACACATCGGAATTGGTGTCAGAATCCTAAGTATCCTCATCCCTCCCTGCTCAGATGCTGAATGTGGTCCTAGTAGGCGAATGCTACTGTGAAATGCGGGGATCTGTTTAATATATGGCTGCCAAACCCACTGTCAAGTGCAATGACTAACTCATCCTCACTTCCTATACCATTTCTGGAGTTACAGGCATTCTGTGCAGTACCCAGGTTTTAGGGTCAGCAATAAACCCAGAAAGGGACGCAGAAGGAAAAAAATAGAAATTCTCATCAGTCATAATGTATATATTAGAGAACTGAAGAAGAAACCGGAAGGGGGGGGAGGCAAGGGGGGTTGCTTCCTAGTCCCTTCCTTATGTCCCCAGTAAATATGAGAAAGTATAGAGTTTTCCCACTTGAGAAGGACTCCAAAGGATGTGTTAGGAGATTCTTTATGAGACCCTATATTTGTTCTTCAGAATCCCATGAACAAAACTCACATTTCCACAGTCATGGCCAGATGGGCATCCTCCAGCAGCTCGTACTATATACAGTCAAGTCAATCAGTTTTAAAGAAAGGTGGGGAAGCAGGCTACAAATACGTGGCCTCAGTTGGACATATTTTGGCCTCTGGTTGTCATTTAGTTGGCTCTATGGGAAGAGAGGGGCATTGGCCTCACAGAGCATATCTCCTGAGTCAGATCCTGGCCTTGAAAATGCCACCTCTCCATTAGGTTCTGTAGAACCCAAGTTTGGGGCCTTGGAGACAGATTGACCAGGATGCAGGAAAGAAAGGTGGGAGTCATCTTTTATATTAGAAAATTGATTAACGTCTAAATTTGATACATTAAGAAATAGATAAATAAGAATATTATTTGGTCTAGAGGTAGCCATCTTTAGAATGAAAACTAGAACAGTCAAGAAGTGACTAACTGTGAGCTGAAGCCGGTTTGGCTCGGTCTGCGGACTGAAAGGCCCCAGGTCCGATTCCGGTCAGGGGCATGTACATTGGTTGCGGGCACATCCCCAGTAAGGGGTATACAAGAGGCAGCTGGTTGATGTTTCTCTCTCATCGACGTTTCTAGCTCTCTATCTCTCTCCCTTCCTCTCTGTAAAAAAACAATAAAATATATATTAAAAAAATTTATTAAAAAAATAAGTGACTAACTGTGGAGAGGGACTGAGGATAGAGTGGGAGATTTTTAGTTTTTATTTTAAACCAGTTAATTTTTAACAAAGTATAAATATTACTTTGATCATAATAATAACTTTAAAAGTATGACTTTATCTCCAAGACAAGCATAGTTTCTATATAATATATGCTGGGATTAAACCAAGAAGCAATATACCAAAGTCCAAAAAGCTGTCATTATACTCGCACTGCCCCATAGCTAAGTGGTTACCTTGCAACACTTAGAGATGCTTAACACAGTTTGAATTGTTTAAAACAACCCATTGTTCCAACATTAAACATGCCTGATCTTTTTTATGTTCTAATAATACAACTCTTACAAAGATTTATTTCAGAAGTTAAGAATTTCCTTAACTTCCCACAAATTTACACTCCCTTTCTTTGAAGAGTTTTTTTTGTTTGTTTGTTTTTGTTTTTGTTTTTTTGTATTTCACAAGCATCATCAAATGCAATTGAAAAATTGAAAATAAAAACTTTTAGGGAAAGATTATATTCTTAAATTTGTGGTGCTAGTGGCTATTGACCATTTTAGGACCCTAATAAGAAGCTTCCAGAAATAGAAACTAGTTTCTTATGGCCAACATCAACAAATCAACAAACGACAAGTGTTGGCGAGGTTGCGGAGAAAAAGGAACCCTCGTGCACTGCTGGTGGGAATGTAGACTGGTGCAACCACTGTGGAGAACAGTGTGGAGTTTCCTCAAAAAACTGAAAATGGAACTCCCATTTGACCCAGTAATCCCACTTCTAGGAATATATCCCAAGAAACTAGAAACACCAATCAGAAAGGATATATGCACCCCTATGTTCATAGCAGCACAATCTACAATAGCCAGAATTTGGAAACAGCCTAAGTGTCCGTCAGCAGATGATTGGATCCAAAAACTTTGGTACATCTACACAATGGAATACTATGCGGCCATAAAAAATAAGGAATTCTCATCATTTGCAGCAAACTGGATGGAACTGGAGAACATCATGCTGAGTGAAATAAGCCAATCAATGAAAGAGAAACACCACATGACCTCACTCATTTGTGGATAACAAAGAGCATTATAAACTGATGAACCAAAAGATAGATATAGAGACAGTAAATCAACAAGTAGACTGTCAAATTACAGCGGGGAGGGGAGGAAGATCTGGGGGAGATAATAGATCAACCGAAGGACTTTTATACATGCATATAAGTATAACCAATGGACACAAAACTCTGGGGAGGGAGGGGATGTGTGGGAGGGAGGGTGGGGGGCAAAAAAAAAAAAATCAATAAAATATATTAAAAAAAATAATAAAAAAATAAAAAGGAAATCTTGCTAGGAGGAAAAAAAAAAAAAAAGAAACTAGTTTCTTGCAAAAAACCAATGAAAGTGTATCCCCCCCATAGACATTTCCTTGTCTGATGTGTCTTTAAAATTCACCTGGAGAGAAGGTGAGTGGGTGGGAGTAGACAGGATGCTTAGACAGAGCAGCCTGCTTGCTGGACCTTGTCCTGGGAGAACCGAATTAGCACCAAGAGAGCAGAAGCCAGAGCAACAAGCATGCTTTCTAATAATCAGAGCTGTCTGAAAGCCAAGAAGGCTGCCTAGAAAGGGCTAAGGTGATGGCTATTATAGCAATCGAGTGACAAAGCAGAACTGAATTACTACCATTCCTTTCAACTCCGTTGTTATGTTTCACGTTGAATGGCTGTTGCCTTGAAGATTTATGCTGAAAAAGTAAACACTTGGGAAATATTTTTGATACAATATGTGAGCCTTGATGAATGGTGGAAACTACCCACATACTGTCAAACAAAACAGGAGAACCGAGTTTCCTACAAGTGCTTCAGGACCCTGGGATCAAGCCGGCATTAAGTTCCAAGTAGACTTAACCATCTAGACCAATGTTTCCCAAAGTGTGGTACTCATACCCCCAGGGGTACGGGAAGAGTTTGGTGGGGGTACGCCGCACTGGAGTTTGGTGGGGATATGCACTGCACCGTGCTTAGCTGCGCCTAATTCTATGTTCTCATGAGTACGAGGGGTACTCAGCGTTACGAAAATTATAGAAGGGGTGCACATATGTCAAAAGTTTGGGAAACACTGATCTAGAGAATAGTTGCTTTTCCTTGGGCTTCTTTATGGATTGTGAGCCTGTCACATTTCACTTGTTTCATGAGCACCACCTACAAGCCACACTAAAAATTAATTAGCAAGATGGAATCACAGGACACAGAGAGTCGAGAATTAGGAATGCAATGCTTGCCACAGGACTACCTGGCTAGGCCAGAAAGACAGGAGTGCCCGACCATCGGGAGGATTAATGAAAGTTCCCCGAGCCACATCTCCAGGGTCAGCCCACAGTACAGGAAGTGCCACACCTTAAAACACAACTCCAAACAATGCAATAAAACTGTAGAAACGCGGGTAGAGAGGCCAATCCGATACATCAATCAGAAAGAGAGCAGCTAATTTGAACATGAAGATTTTATAGGCTAAGAGCTTCATCTGCAGAAAAGGACAGGACCTAAAAATCCCAGGTGATTCCCAACGAAAGGACACTGAGGTAGATTTTCCAACTAGGGCCGTGCATAATGGCTCCCATAAAGAAGGGTAGTGAGAAGAGAGGCTGGTCTGCCATCAACTAGGTAGTGACCAGAGAATACACTATCAACATTCACAAGGGCATCCATGGAGTGGGTTTCAAGAAGGGTGCCCCCCGCCCCCAAAGTGCTCAGAGATCTGGAAATTTGCCAGGAAGGAGATGGGAACTCCAGATGGGCACGTTGACACCAGGCTCAGCAAAGCTGTCTGGGTCAAAGGAATAAGGACTGTCCCATGCCGTACCCAGGTGTGGCTGTCCAGAAGACGTCATGAGGAGGAAGATTCACCAAACAAGCTCTATGTGTTGGTCACCACTTTCAAAAATCTATGAACAGCCAAAACCTGTTTGGCTCAGTGGATAGAGCGTGGGTCTGCGGACTGAAAGGTCCCGGGTTCGATTCCGGTCAAGGGCATGTGCATTGGTTGCGGGCACATCCCCAGTGGGGGGTGTGCAAGAGGCAGCTGGTCAATGTCTCTCTCTCTCCCTTCCTCTTTGTAAAAAAATCAATAAAATATATTTTTTAAAAATCTATGAACAGTTAATGTGGAGGAGGACTGACTGCTGATGATCAAATACTAGTAGTTATGAAAGTGCCAAAAAAAAGAAAAAAAGAAAAAAGAAAAAGAAAAGGAGACTAAGGTAGGTACAACTGGGGCTGCCAATGATTGCCGAAGGTCTTGGTTGTGCTGCTTGCTTTTCACTGTGTTAGGGCAACAGACCTTGCCTCTCCCTGGGTCCGGAGATGGCACATGGCTGGGTAAATCACCGGAGGAACATCTGCCTAAGTATTTCTCTATGCACCTCTTTCACTAAATATACCATTTGGCAAAAATTTATAATAGCCCCGACTTTGCATGGGTCATCTATATCAACTATATGTAAACTTTTTAAATATTTGCTCAAAGCCTTGCTTTATATTCAGATCATTATTTTAATTCCTTTAAAGAAAAGATTTTTAAAAAAACATCTCCAGCCAAAACCGGTTTGGCTCAGTGGATAGAGCGTCGGCCTGCAGACTGAAGGGTCCCAGGTTCGATTCCAGTCAAGGGCATGTACCTTGGTTGCGGGCACATCCCCGGTGGGGGGTTTGCAAGAGGCAGCTGATCTGATCGATGATTCTCTCTCATGGATGTTTCTAACTCTCTATCCCTCTCTCTTCCTCTCTGTAAAAAAATCAATAATATATATATATATTTTTTAAAAAAACATCTCCATACATTTTGGGAGATAAAGAACTGTTGCAGACATCTATGTTGTCTGGTAACAGAAGAAAATTGGAAGGATACAGCACTTATTTCAGTGGAGTTGCATTTCATACAGAGATGTATACACAAGAAAGAAGAAAGAAAAAAAAAAAACCTCATTGAGTCAAAATTATGCTTGGAAATCTAAGTCACCTTTAAAATACAGTATACAACATTTACAGACCATGTTGGAAGCAGACTCTCAATACGGCAACACAGCCAATTTTTCCTGAGTGTTCAAACAGATGGCTCATTCTTTGGGTGAGCACCAGATGAAGTAGTTGGCTTGCATTTGAGGCCATCTTGTATATATATATATATATATATTTAAAGTACTTATCTTTAAACACTAGAATCACACTCCGCACAGTGAGAAGCTCATACTACATGGCACAAATAATCTAGGATCAGTTGAAGGATTAACATCTCCCTTTTAACACCTAGTCAGGGGAATTGCTGGGACTGGTTTGGCTCAATGGATAGAGCGTCGGCTTGGGGACTGAAGGGTCCCGGGTTCGATTCCGGTCAAGGGCATGTACCTTGGTTGCGGGCATATCCCCAGTAGGGGGTGTGCAAGAGGCAGCTGATCGATGACTCTCTCTCATCGATGTTTCTAACTCTGTATCCCTCTTCCTTCCTCTCTGTACAAAATCAATAAAATATATTTAAAAACAAAACAAAACACCTAGTCAGGGGAATACTCAAGAGAAATGGTAGGCAGTCTTAAGTTCTCTTCTCCCCCTCCCCCCCCCAGGCACACAGTGTTTGAAGTCATAAAAGAATGTGCCTCTGATGAGACTTCCCTATGTTCATGAAGATACTGATATAATGAAATAAAGGCCTTAAAATAGTAGTCCTGCCGAAACTGGTTTGGCTCAGTGGATAGAGCGTCGACCTGCAGACTGAAAGGTCTCGGGTTCGATTCCAGGTAAGGGCATGTACCTTGGTTGCGGGCACATCCCCAGTGAGGGGTATGCAAGAGACAGCTGATCGATGTTTCTCTCTCATCGATGTTTCTAGCTCTCTATCTCTCTCTTCCTCTCTGTAAAAAAATCAATAAAATATATTTTAAAAAATCGTAGTCCTATCTCACTCCTGGTACTAATTTCTGTTATTGCTCTGCTCAGGTTACAAATAAAAAGCATGCCCAGGTAAACAAACTTAAAGGAAAAAAGATTTAAAGCCGATTCACTAATGGCACTAGTACTTTAACATTATCTCTGCTTATGCCATGGATTTATTTTTAAAAATATATTTTTATTGATTTCAGAGAGAAAGGGAGAGGAGGAGAGATAGAAACATCAATGATGAGAGAGTACCAATGATCAGCTATCTCCCACATGCCCCTACTGATTGAACCTGCAACCTGGGCATATGCCCTGACCATGACCTCCTAATTCACAGGTCCACACTCAACCACCGAGCAACACTGGCCAGGCCGCCAGGGCTTTTTAACTCCAAATAATCCAAGCTGGAAGCTGGCTGGGTCTTTTCATCACCACCCATCTCTGATCCCTGACGTTATGGCTACGGCTGAGTCCACACCAGGACAAAATGCAAACGCTCCTATTCCACGCAGACCAAGTTGCGATGGGCTACTTTCCTCTGACAAAGGCAACTTCATGGGCCCATTCTTATTTAGTACAGATACCTTCCAAATGATCACGAGGATAAAACAGTCTGTGGCCCGAGTAGCAGCCAGAACATGTACATAGTGCACCTTTAGCAATGGGCATTATAGGGTTAGTGAAAACTGGGAATGCCATCTATCCCTTTTCTGCTAAAGGAAGATGGCAAAGCTTAAAAGGTTTTGTTCTTGTAAAACTGCCTTTCCCTTAGCATATTATTTCTCTAACTAAAGCAAGTAAACAATCTGAGTTTTACTTTTCCTGTTTGTGCATTTTTTAAAAATCAGAACTACCAGTATAAGAAAGGAAGCTTAGAGTTATTGAAAGAGCCCCAGTTGGTTTGGCTTAGTGTCAGCCTGCAGACTGGTGGGTCCTGGGTTTGATTCCAGTCAAGGAAATTTTTTTAAAATATATTTCTTGAGAGATAATGTTTAAAATTTTCAAAACTTAAGGAATTGGTTACATTTACTCAAATCATTATTTTTTAAGTATATTTTTTATTGATTTTTTTTACAGAGAGGAAGGGGGAGAGAGAGAGCTAGAAACGTCGATGAGAGAGAAACATCAACCAGCTGCCTCTTGCACACCCCCTACTGGGGATGTGCCAGCAACCAAGGTATATGCCCTTGACTGGAATCGAACCCGGGACCTTTCAGTCCTCAGACCGACGCTCTACCACTGAGCCAAACCGGTTTCAGCTCAAATCATTATTTTTTAAACTCAGTTTAATAAAATATAATTGTTCCTTACATTTAGTGTTTGTGAGGATTTTTAGACTGACCAAGACACCTTGCATTAGAGCATCTGCAATGACTAAAGAACCATTTCCCCATTAGTGATTTAGGACTTCATGGTTTCCTAATGACTACCATTCTTTTCCTTTGAGATTTAATGAACATATAACACAAATACCTTCTGTCACAATTTGTTTTAAAACCTGATCCCAGTGCTAGCCAGTTTGGCTGAGGACTGAAGTGTCACAGGTTCTATTCTGATCAAAGGGCATCTACCTTGGTTGCAGGCAAACAATGTGTCTCTCACACATCAATGTTTCTCTGTCTCTCACCCTCCCTTGAACCCTCTTAAAAAAAAAAAATCATTGGAAAAATATCCTCAGGTAAAGATTAAGTAAAACAAAACAAAACAAAACAAAATCTGAGCCAAATTCAGCTCCTGACCATGGTTTTGCCCAAAGAACTTCTAGATAATTCTTCCATAGTCTCTGAGGGCTGTGGCAACTTACAACAGGAGGGCAGTTACCCACCCCTCGGTCTAGGCACTCCACCCCAAGGTTCCTTCAAACTCTGCAGGCTCAGGCTACTCTTTATAGATTTTTCACGGTTGTTCATTTAATTTAAAGAAGGGTTCTGGCCCTAGCTGGTTCGGCTCAGTAGATAGAGCGTTGACCTAGGACTGAAGGGTCCCAGCTTCGATTCCGGTCAAGGGCACATGCCCGAGTTGCAGGCTCAATCCCCAGTGTAGGGGGCAGCCAATCAATGATTCTCTCTCATCATTGATGTTTCTATCTCTCTCTCCCTCTCCCTTTCTCTCTGAAATCAATAAAAATATAAGTTAAAAAAGAAACCACAAATGTGAATCTGAAATTTAAAGGGAACAGAATCACTCTCCTTTAATACTTTTTCTTTAGTGGTTCATTTGCCAGAAAAGGGGGGTAGGGGAGGATAGTTTCATAAAAAAACAATTTTCAAATCTTCAGTTGAAATCAAAATGACTCATTAGAGAGCATACAGGTACAGAATCTGTTTTATAGAGTCTATTGAAAATAAACCAAATATCCATTACATTTGTGTATTTCAAAGTTACAAATTGTAATATACGCGATAGATTCCTGCATCTGCATACGCACATAAACTGGCTATATTTAGTTTAATAATGAGATTGCCTCTGTAAACGGTACAATAAATGTTCAACTATTTTGAATGGCTGCTATTTCTATTTTATGGTCAGTGATATGTCTTCATTGTTTTGAAAATGTAGACAACTGAAATTAAATAGTCAATACCATTTCTCTACAGTAAGCACTAATAGGCATGTTAGACATAAACATAAACACTTATAAAATATCCTGGGCATTCCTTTGAAACAGGTGAATAAAAATAAGTCATAGCTACAAAGTTGTGTAAATAGTGTTTTTCTACCGATATTTTTGCTTCTAGGCTTTTGGATTAATATTTTTAATTTGGAGAATTTATAAATATACAGGAAATGTGTGACATCCATTAAACAAGACCCAGAGACCAACGTAATTCCATGATTATGTAATTGCAGAAGCTGTAATTTATAATAGATGCCCAATACAAGTGCCAAGCTTATTACAACTATCAAAGGCTTCTTCATTCTAAAACATTTATGCTTAAATAGCGTTTAGCTCTAAAATTTTTATAATCATTTTAATTATTCAACTGCTTACATTTAAAGCTTTCTGCCCACAGTGCATTCAGAAAGTTTTGAACTATATTCTTGTCTTTTTGGTATCTTTTTTCCTTTGATCGTGGTCTATAATATTTTAAATTTTCATCGATTTTGGAGAGAAACATAGATTTGTTGTTCCACTTATTTATGCAATTATTGGTTGATTCTTGCATGTGCTGTGATGGAGGATCACACCCACAGCCTTGGTGTATCACAACAATGTTCTAACCAAATGAACTACCCGACTAAGGTGATCATAGTCTTGATTATTATTATTTTTTAATATATTTTATTGATTTTTTACAGAGAGAAAGAGAGAGGGATAGAGAGTTAGAAACATTTATGAGAGAGAATCATCGATCAGCTGCCTCTTGCACACCCCCTACTGGGGATGTGCCCTCAACCAAGGTACATGCCCTTGACCGGAATCAAACCCGAAACTCTTCAGTCCGCAGGCTGACGCTCTATCCACTGAGCCAAACTGGTTTTGGCTTGATTATTCTTGATACCTGGAAAATCCAAACATTCTGGGATATACATGTTATCAAAGTATTTTAGAATAGGTATATTATTTGGAGCTAAAATAAAAGAGCATTTCAAGGTTAATAAAGAATATCGACCATCAAATGGGTGGCACCATGCCCAAAGCTACTTAGTTGAGACCCATGGAATTATATGCCAAGGATCACATGAAAGGTCAGAGAAAGTAGAGGGTAACCTAGGAGTCTGACAATCACTCATGAAAATAAACTCATCTGTGGGGAAGCACGGGACTTGGTTGGAAGGTCTGTAAGGATTCTCCAAAAGGTCGAGGGCCTCTCAGGGGACCTTGCCAAAGGTGGCAGCCTCTACCTTGACTTTTCCAAACAAGTCTGATCCCCCAGGTGTTTTGCTAGAATAGCTATGTTTAGTCTGTAAAGACCTGAACTTATAGAAGCATATACTTTCTCAAGGACAGTTACCCTGGTGATTGTATCTAGAGGTTAATTTGAGTTCAAGCTGTTGTAGAAATAAAAGCCTAAGAAGGCAGGCAAACAGGACTGCTTTTTACTTCTAAAGTAAAACGGTCCCTTAGCCCTCTCTTTCACAGAAACGTGTCAGAGGCAATCTGTTCATCCGTCGCTCAGGGTCTGCCAGTCAGCCCTGGCACTCATCCATGCTAATATAAAAAATGTGAGTGGATAACTTATTAAGACTGTGCAAAAAAAAAAAAAAAAAAAAAAAAAAAAAAAAAGTCTTTGGACATTCTCTGTTTAATTTTAAATAGCCTTAACATAAAACTTATTCAACTTGCCTTCTTAATCCATTGGCCTTAAAGAACAGTAATGGAAGAAATTTTGTAATGGGTCAATCCAGCAGGTCTTCATTCAGCCTTATGGAAGGACCCAGAATTCATCTATCAAAGGCTAGTCCTTCCATCCCTATTCTGGATTCCACTTACTTCTGAACCTCATTCTATATAAAATGTTTGTTACCTTATCTCTCACCTGAATCCATCGACTAACATTTAAACATTTCTGTCTCCCCCATCTTAAAACACCCCAAACCTGGATATCACATCAACGTCCTTGCCCACAATCCTATTTTCCAATGTCCCCTAGCTCAGTGTCCAACAAGCCCTTCAGTGCAGCTGCTAAGAATCCTGGGAGTCTCCCCTCAGAACGAATCACCAAGTTCTTTTCCGATACTGCCTAAACATCTCCGATAACATCTTCAACATGTTCTCTCTCTCCATGCCCACTGCTACTTACCCAAGTCCAAGCCACCATGCCCCTGTATTACAAGTATGGTTAAGAGCCTAACACATAACCTGGTATCCTCAGATTCACTTCCTTCCTCTCAAGTCCATTCTTCAGGCAAATTACTAAACCCATGCTTCAGTTTTTTTTATATGTGAAGTCCATTTTTTATTTTTTACGAATTGTTGTAAAAAATGAATACTAAAGTAATTAGCAGCTGCGAAGCTACAAATAGTAGCTATCATCAGTTTATTAATGTACAGATACTTAATAGCCATTGAACTACTTACATTAAGAAAGGAAATACTATTCAGGGACTAAATCAAAGGACCTAGAGTCTTATCTGGCCTCCACCAACTTTTCAGTCTTCTCTTATACTCAACACACCAGCCTCACTCATTCATGAGCCTTCACAGAGCTATTATTCCCTTTGCTTGGACTATTATCCTTGCCCCACGTGGCCAACTAACGCCTGCTCATCATTCAAGTTCTAGTGCAATCTTTAATTTCTCCAAGAAGTCTACCCTGAATCACCAAACCCTTGGTTCCCAACTAACATCAGTTCTCCCCAATCTACTGTACTACTTCCTGGTACACCATAGTAATTATCTATTCCAAGATCTTCCTTCCCACTAGACCAAGTCCCATGGAAGGTTATGTCTATAATTCCACCAATTAGGACCATGACTGGGACAACAGTTTTTTAATTTTTAATTTATTAATTTTTTGAGAGAAACATCATTTAGTAATTGACTTTAATGATGTAACTGAAAAATACCCTTAAACACTACACTCTGATAAGAAACCTGTGACTCTCGGCATGAGTTGGTAATGTTGGCATTTCTCTATCACTTTGTCCCCCTTGGGTTTCACCAACCAGAAATGGTATAACAGAGTAAGGAAAATAGCTTCTTTTTTAAAAATTTATTTATTGATTGTGATATTACATATGTGTCTTATTCCCCCATTCCCCCCCAACCCCCCAATACCTTCGTTTTTAAAATTTCTAACTTTTCTAATACAAAATTTCTATGTCTAGAATAACTTTTGTGCAGGTGACAAAACATCGGCCTGGTTTAGTTTGCTGCTATATCACTAAATCATATACCGAAGGAAGGAGGCTGCTCTGCTTTCCCATCCTGGAGGCCTGATACACAAAATTAGTACAAGAGTAGGCCCTTGCAGCACCAGCTTTGTCCAGACGGTCATGTTCGGTTGATTTGCATATTACCCTTTTATTATTATAAATAGCTCAGTGACCAGGATCTCAATTTAGAATATATTTTTCGTTAAGTCATTAACATATACTATTGTAGTTTACTCTTCTACTACCTAATCACAGGGTGAGAAAAGATTCCCAAAGATTGTCATCTCTAAGAATTTTGCTACAACCACTTCCAGAAAAAGATTATAGTCCTTATATCAAGCAATATAAATATCTTCACCCAGAAGTGTCTTTATACGTTCTTTATCACTCTTATGTTAATTATTTTACTGAATCTAATTATTTAAAATAATCTCCCCATTTTAGTAGGACCAGAAACACTTGGTTTTGTTCCCATTTGGTTAATCTTGCTTTACTTCCATAAGCATCATGTGACTCTTTTTTAAAAACAGACCTTATATTGCATGGAAGAAGTTGATCCATTTAAAAAAAATCAAAACTAAAAGTATAAATGTCCATGTAAATAAAGCTTGTTTTACAAAGCTTTACTTTTACATATAACTTGTCTTAAAGCAGGATTTTTTCTCTGAATTTCTGCCTTGAAGTAATGATTCCCTATATACACTGAGTGGCCAGATTATTATTATCTCTGAACGCATAATAATCTGTCCACTCAATGTATATCCTATATAATAAAAGGCTAATATGCAAATTGTCCTCTCCACCAGGAGTTTGATCAGTAGGCAGGCCAGCCAACTCCCCATGTTCCTTCTCCCTGGCCAGGCTGGCCAGACCCATGCACAAATTCATGCACCAGGCCTCTAATACACACACACACACACACACACACACACACACACACACACACACTCAGTGGCCAGATTATTATGCATTCAGAGATCATAATAATCTGGCCACTCAGTGTATATACTATTCTATCACAATTCTATAAAAATCAGGATATTATAAGTTAATCTTAACTTCATCCAATAGAGCAAGTATTATAACTCTGCCACTTTAAAAAACAAAACAAAAACCAAATGACAAAATATATGAAAAAGCAATAGATTGAATAAATCAGAAACATGCCCAGAAAAAATACTACAATCTGACATTTTCCTCATGTGCCTGTTTTAATAATTAGTACCTTCTACTTATTTTTTTTTCCTTCTACTTATTTTTAATAACTAAAAACAAATTCTTCATTCATTCTCCTAAAAATATACCAGGCACAGTTACAGATTCTCTCGGTTCTCAAAGAGCTAAGAAGGGGAGAGACACCAGAAAATATGAATTCAATCTAATGTGATAAATGCTCTGATGAATATATGTAAAGAGGCTACTGATCCAAAGCCAGGGGGAGGCACGTGTGGTGCTGGGAAGATGAATGGAAGATGCATGGGGATTAGTTGGGTAATGCACCTGCAGGGAGCGAGGAGAGGGTGCCAGGCAGTGTGGATACAAACAGGCTTAAGAGTAATCAATAATGCTTATACCACAAAAATGCAATATCCATTCAATTTTAATTATTACGTTTTATTATTTTACAATATATTTCAAAAAAATGCTGTTACAGTTGCCTTAACTGCTCTATAAGACCTGGAAATAAAAGAACACTTAGAATTAGAACACAGGAACACCAAGCTATAATAACCACTTGTACTGAACCATTGCTACCAAAGGGATGTAGTCTTTTAAAGAAGCGGATGTGTGGCAATGCAAAATAAAACACAAGCTTGTTAAAACAGAACAGTAAACTTTGTTTTAATGGCTATTGAAAGGAGGTGGGTTTTTTTCCAACACGTCTGGTTCTGGCAGCAAGTTGTATTATGCATTTAAAGCAATGCATGCCCTGGAAGCTTATATTTTCATTTGTGCGTGTCACCTGACTCAGAGCCCAGACATCTGAAAACTATCTTTCTCAGCACCCTCAATACCCCTCCCTCCAGAAGGTCACAATGTTCAAGATTCTTGTTGGTGAATCATTTTACAATAATTTTTCTCTAGTAACACTGGATGCTTTTAATTTTCTCTAAAAGAGAAGTAATGAAAATGCAAAAAACCCCTCCAGGGTCCAATTTTCACTTCACATTCTCCACGCAATAAAATAGCAGCTCTACATGTAGATGAAGAAGAATTTCATTTTCTCCCTATTAGTTTTTAATCGTATTGGCATTAAAATTTATCTGGATTTAGTTAGATTTCCAAAAGGAAAATTTTAGTTGCCAAATATTTCAGAAATGCAATAAAAGCATTGCATATACGTAATTAGCTCTTATCTAGAAAAAATATATATGTATACATATTTATATTTATTTTTCTTACCTTCACTGAAGTTCTTTTTTTCGGGCTGGACATGAGAAACAAAATCAAGTGGACCAATGCTGGCTTTATTTCTTTATAAGCAATAATTTTGAGTATTTTTTTTTCATTCAATACAACTGCAAGTTCATAATAAATTCACAAAAGGCAATACAAGGAAATACCTACTGAATAGGCACCTACCAAGCAACTCACATGTTACGGTTAGACTCTACCAAATGGCACTGTGGCATTATAGGCATCCAATTTTTGTTTTCTTTTTCAAGTTGTCAGTTCTTTTTCTATTTTTTTTTTTTTTTTTAAAGCAGGAAATAGTGTGTAATCACAAAATAAGGCCTAGAGACCATTGACAATTGCTCCCAATATTATGGTGGATGTTACTCTCAAGAGCTGATATAAACCAAACAGAACAGCAGTCAAACTACATTTGGTCACATCCAGTCTCAATAGCACTTTGCTGATATACATATTTCCCTCTTCTTGAATGATTGTGTATTAATTGTATTAAAATGATAACAAGATTGCAAAGTTTTTGTAGAATTGTATTTTTAGGGGATTGCTACATTCAAATGAGTACATTTTCATTCACAAAATGTCATTAGTAATGACCTTTCTATAAACATGGTTGGCAAAATTTTTTAAAAGGCACAAAAGGGGGAAATGAGAAACATTTTCAACTCTTATAGAGTACCAAAGCCAGTATCTTTCATGAAGAAAAACAGAGGAAAATGTTTTATTTTTGCACAACTTGAGCTTAGTAATTTATGCACAACTTGAGCTTAATAATTTCTCTTCAGATAGGTCCTGAGACCTGAGGAGAAAAATGAGTTTTCCTTATCAGGTGTTTCATGTAAAATAAAATGTAAAGCTGCTCATATAATGTTTGGTTTAATTGTGGACCCATGTTTTTTAAAATGTGAGGCAATTAAACAAAGGAAAACAAAACCAAAATACCTTCATAAACAAAGCAACTCTCCTTGTAGCCTGTCCTTTTTACCACTTAGTGGGGCAAAATGTCCAATAAAATGTAAAGCGCAGCATACGCAATCATGTAATCTAAAAATTTTCCATGATAACTTATTGCAAATTGCACTTGACAGTTCACCACAACAATGGAAAACTGGCCCCTTGTTCGTTCACACAGTCCTTGCACCCCAAATTGAAGTCACCAGTAGAACGATCTGGATAGAAAGTTTGCAGCTGTGCTCAGCCAGCTGGCCCCACCCTCCGGGTGCGAGCCCACGCGGGACACTGCTTTATCCTGCTCCTTGGTGGGGCTCTCGTCCTCGGGCAGGTAGTCGGGCAGTTCTGTGTTCTGTTCTACTTCCACAACCATATCCTGGAATGGGACCAGCATCTGACACAGGGAACATGTGAAGAGTGATTGCAAAGTCAATATAATTGATAGTCATATGTCAGAAGTGAAAGGTCAGCTTTCTCCTCATTCTAAGCACCACAGTATTTATTTTCAGGGGCGATAGTCCTTTGATAATGTTCCTCTTACATTAGCTAGACACTGTGTAAACAGAAAGGCAGAACTACCCAGGAATAAATGTGTAACCTTTGTCTACTTCAAGATGACGGAGGTTAGGAGAAAAAGGGGAAGGGGACACTAATGTAACACTGTATGTCAGCTATAATTTAAAAAAATTTTTAAATACATAAACAAGACAAAAGCAGGTCAGCAGATGCCGAAACCGGTTTGGCTCAATGGATATAGAGCTTCGTCCTGCGGACTGAAAGGTCCCGGGTTCAATTCTGGTCAAGGGCATGTACCTTGGTTGTGGGCACATCCAAACAGTAGGGAGTGTGCAAGAAGCAGCTGATCGATGATATTCTCTCATCGATGTTTTCTAACTCTCTATCCCTCTCTGTAAAAAATCAATAAAATATATTTTTTTAAAAAGCAGGTCGGCAGATGTAGCTCAGTGGTTGAGCATTGACCTATGAACTGGAAGATCACAGTTCTATCCTGGTCAGGGCACATGCTCTGGTTGTGGGCTTGATCCACAGCAGGAGGTATGCAGGAGGCAGCCGATCAATAATTCTCTCTCATCATTGATGTTAGATGAGAATCATCTTTATTTCAGTGGAGATGTCTTGAAATCAATAAAAATGTATTTCTTCTCTGAAACCAATAAAAATGTATTTTAAAAAAAGACAAAGGCAAGCAGCTGGCCCCTGTCAGGTTTGCTCAGTGGTTAAGAGCAATGGCCCACAGACTAAAGGATCTCAGGTTCAATTTCTTGTCAAGGGTTGCAGGTTTGAACCCTGCCCCAGTCAGTGCTCATGCAGGAGACAACCAATTGTGTCTCTCTCTCACATCAATGTTTCTCTTTCTCTCTTGCTTCTCCCCCCCTCCCCCTTCCTCTAAAAATCAATGAAAAATATCCTTAGGTGGGGATTAACAACAAAAAAATCAAGCCATCTGGCTACGGTGTGGGCCTCTGGAGAGCTGAATCTCCTTTCTATAGCACTTCAAATGGGCTGAAGTCATGTAGATTAATTTCCCTACCACACACAGCTAGTGGAAAGAACAGCAAAAAGCAAAGCTTTTCACTGTGTATATCCACCTAAGGGTGGGACTGGAGTTTAATTTTGGGGACTGGTAAAACTAATTAAGGTTAGAAAAATATTTAAAGACCAATGCAGCCCTAGCTGGTGTGGCTCAGTAGATAGTGTCGGCTTTTGGACTGAAGGATCCCAGGTTGGATTCCTGTCAGGGGCACATGCCTGGGTTGCAGGCCCAGTCCCCAGTAGGGAGCGTGCAGGAGGCAGCCGATCAGTGATTCTCTCTCATTACTGATGTTTCTCTCTCTCTCTTCCTCTCTGAAATCAATAAAAATATATATTTAGGCCTGGCCAGTTTGGCTCGGTGGATGGAGTGTCAGCCTGTGGACTCAGGGGTCCTGGGTTCGATTCCAATCAAGGGCATGTACCTTGGTTGCGGGCACATACCCAGTGGGGAGTGGGCAGGAGGCAGCTGATCGATGTTTCTCTCTCATCGATGTTTCTAACTCTCTATCCCTCTCCCTTCCTCTCTGTAAAAAATAAATAAAATGTTAAAAAAAAATAAAAAAATAAATATATTTTTAAAAAATAATAAATAAAATAAGTAAATAAAGACTAATGCAAGGAAACCACACCTCCTTTATTTCTATATAATATTGGCAACACATCTCCACTGAAATAGAGAAAATTCTAAAATTAACAAAATATAAGATATACAAACAGGTGAAATCCACAAAAGATCTTTCTATACCTCTAAAAGAGTTAAGTATTAACCAAGAAACACTGAGATAATCTTACCCAATCACACTGCTATATCCTTGGCAGCTTTTAGTTTAAAAACAGTCTGCTAGCCATGAAGAACAATTGGGAGTCAGTTAGGTATAAAGAAAGCCTGTAGCCGAAACCGGTTTGGCTCAGTGGTAGAGCGTTGGGTCTGCGGACTGAAAGGTCCCAGGTTCTATTCCAGTCAGGGGCATGTACGTTGGTTGCGGGCACATCCCCGGTGGGGAGTGTGCGGGAGGCAGCTGGTCGATGTAGCTCTCTATCTCTTTCTCTTCCTCTCTGTAAAAAATCAATAAAATATATTAAAAAAAAAAAAAAAAGAAAGAAAAAGCCTGTAAAACTGTTACCTCTTCTCCACTTTCACTTTTCACAACTTGCTGCGCCTTCATAACCTTAGTTGATGCTATCGCTGATGCCAAAGCCTAGGCCAAGACAAAAAAGGGACAAATTTGAACACTGATTTGTTTCCTAGAATCTTGAACATATTTAAAAATCTTGAGCATATTAAAAATACTAACCTCTGCTTTCAAATCTGACCGGATTCGCACCACACATCTTTGAACAGCCATTTGAAAAGTAAAGCTAATGACACCTTTAATTTTTAACAAAGCCTCTTCACATAGATTTCTCCGAGACTGAAAAAAGTAAAAGCAAACTGTTATCAAAATTGGCAAAATACTAAAAGGGAATAATCAACCGAAACCACACTAAACAGGTCATTGGATTTGGGGGAGGGAGGGTAGGACCATGGAGAACAAATGTCCCCATTTCAGTTCCACCATCTCCTATGTGAGGGCATGGGAGAACGGTGCTCCGTCAAATTTAGTACATTTTATAAGGTCAACAGAATAGTATTCTCTGCTAGATTTTTTCAAGCTCATTACTAATATTTAGTTTTAACAAGAAGCCAGCCAATGTCAATTTAAATGTTAAAGCAAAAAAGAAAAAGTGCTGAAAATTAGACATACCTTTTGCTCAAGGATGGGCAAACTCTGGTAGGCCAGTTGTTTTTGTAAATAAAGTTTTAGCCCTAGCCGGTTTGACTCAGTGGATAGAGCATTGGCCTGCGGACGAAGGGGGCCCCAGTTTAATTCTAGTCAAGGTACATGCCTGGGTTGAGGGCTCAATCCCCACTGGGGGTATGCAGGAGGCAGCTGATCAATCACTGATGTTTCTATTTCTCTCTCCCTCTCCCTTCCTCTCTGAAATCAATAAAAATATATTTTAAAAATAGTTTTACTGGAACACACTTGCACCTACGTGTTTACAGAATATCTGAAGCTAGTTTCATTCTACAACATAGTACTTGAAGACTATAAGCCCTGAAAAACTGTAAATATTTACTAAGTGGCCCTTAAAAGAAAAGGTTTGCTGACCTCAGCTGTAGCTTAAAAATCTCTAGAGATAAATTATAATAAAGTTAGAATTAGTGAGCACTCAGTGTTTGACTATTTTTTTAAAGCACTTGGTATTTATAACCGTCACTACATCCTCCATAAATGGCATTCTCAATAGGTACCCACTTCATTTTCAATATCCTCTTTTTGGTTCTCATTTGCTCTTACAGTACAATATAACATATACCTCTCAATGCTTCTTCAACTCCTAATAATACACTACCCTGGTCTTCCACTTATACCACAGTTAGTCCATCTCTGTGCCATCTTATCTCCAAGATCTAGTGTCTAAAACTAAGGGATTTTCTTTTTACTTCATCCTTCAGTAGACTATTCTCATCATTTCCACAGAGAAACACAGACATATCCCAGTATGCTTTTCTTTTTATTTGTCTTCAGATATATCTACTTAGATATCAAGTAAGTGGTTATCTCAAACACAAGATCCAAAGAGAAGATGAATTAAAAAGTAGTAGTTTTTCCTCATCCCATTTTCCCTCCCAGCCCACACATCTAAATTTTCCTGTTTCTGTGCTGGAATTAGTAGGTTCTAATTCCATACTTTTTTTTTTTTTTTTTTTTAAAGGTACGATTTGCACCACTGTCTTATTATTATTATTTTTTAAAATGTATTTTTATCAGGGTAGGGGCATGGGCTAGGGGGTGAGAGCAGGCGGGAAGAGGTCAATGGGGGAAAAAGGTAACATGTAAAACTTTCAACAAGAATTTTAAAAATATACATACACATATTGATTGATTTCAGAGAGGAGAAAAAAATAAAACATCAATGACGAGAGAGAATCATTGATCAACTGCCTCCTGCCCACCCCTTACCAGGCACTGAGCCCACAAACCAGGCATGTGCCCTTGACTGGAATCGAATCAGTCTGCAGGCCAACGTTCTATCCACGGAGCCAAACCCGCTAGGGCTGAAGTACCATTACCCAGGCACTGGTACTTCTGAGGGGACAGGAATCTGCCACTGATGCCAAGTCTCTGGATCACATCCTGAGCACTGCCTTCAAATTACCCAATTCATTCTTCTCTTCTATGAAATAAAATCAGCTTTCCCACTTATTCCCACATCCTTCCAAACAACTCACATTCTTGCTATCTCCCTATTTAAACCAATTTTTCACTATTCCCAATTACATTTTAATACTCCCTGGGGCAAGGATTTAGAATAGTGGGCATGGCAGTGCATAGACCTACAGGGGCTGATCGAGTACACTGCCTGTGGACTCTGCTCTGCTGCGTCCTAAGTTCTGTCACTCTCTTTAGAACTTTTTAAAAATTATAGAAACAGAAAGTAGAGTAGTGGTGGGCTACAGGGAAGGAAAACAAGGAAGTTATTGTTTAATGGGTACAGAATTCCAGTTTTACAAGATAAAAAATTGTACATACATCGATGTATGGTGGGATGAAGGCACAACATTATGAATGTATTTAATACCACTGAAAGCTATACTTAATAATTGTAAAAGTGGTAAATTTTATGCTAAATATATTTTACAATAAAAAATTTTAAAGAATTTTGCCTAGGCAGCTCAGTTGGTTAGAACACGGTCCCAAAATGCCAAGGTTGCAGGTTCAATCCCCGGTCAGGACACATACAAGAATCAGTCAGTGAATGCATAAATAAGGGGAACAACAAAACAATGTTTCTCTCTCTCTCATCAATAAATTTAAATATATTTTGAAAAAAATTGTTAAAACATTTAATCTACTAGCAATATATTTGGAGGCTTATAACATATGCAGAAATAAAACATATGATAACAATAGCACAAAGGCAGAGAAAAGGGAAATGAAAGTACAATGCTATGTCTTACGTTATGCATAAAGTGATAAAGAATAGCTCCCACTTATCCACAATTTTGCTTTCTGTGGTTTCAGTTACCTGCTGTCAACTGTGGTCCAAAAATATTAAATGGAAAATCCCAGAAATAAACAATCCATAAGTTTTAAATTGCGCATCATTCTGGGTAATGTGATCCAATTCCGCACCATCCCTCTTCCACACACACAAATAATTCATCCCTTTGTCCAGCGTTTCCATGCTGTAAATACTACCTGCCTCTTACTTAGCAGTCCTCCTGGTTGTCAGATCAACTGTTATGGTATCACAGCACATGTGTTCAAGTAACTGAATTATGGCCCAAAGCACAAGAGTAATGAGGCTGGCAAAATATGCCAATGATAAGCCATAAAGTGCTTCCATCCTTTAATTGAAAAAGCATGTATGTATAGGAAAACACAGCATATATAGAGTTTGGTACTATCCGTGGTTTCAGACATCACTGGGGCTCTTGGAACTTATACCGGTGATAAGGAAGAACTACTGCAATAGTAAGTAAGCTCCACTGTGAGAGTTAAAGATACATAAAATAAACCCTAGCGGGGAGGATTGGGGGAATAAGGACACATATGTAATATCTTAATCAATAAAGAAGAAAAATAAGTAAATAAATAATAAAAAAATAAACCCTAAATCAACAAATAAGAAGGAAGGAAAAAAGGAGGTGATCTTGACAAATATCCTACGTGCACTTGAAAAGAATATTATCTTGCTGTTGGATGGGACATCCTACAAATATCAATTAGGTTAAGTTGGTTATTAGAGTTGAGTCTTTTATACCCTTACTGATTTTCTGTAGAGTTGTTCTATCAACTGAGAGAGTAGTATTCAAACCTCTAGCTCTAACTGTAGATTTGTCTATTTCTCTTTGCATTTGTCTTTTTTTGCTTCATGTATTTTGAAGTTCTAGTATTAGGATATAAATAGTTAAAATTGTGATGTCCTCTGATTAACTAGCCTCTTTATCAGTATAAAATACTAGCATTGGGACATACTCTTCCAGACTGTTAGCAGGTGACACTGAGGAAACTATTTAACATGATTTCTCTTTCCCATCTGATGAACCACGTGTTTATAAAAATCTTACCGTATCATCAAGACCATCTATATGTAAAACCACTGTTTTGGCACGTTTGTTAGTAGTTCCCAAAAAAAATTGAGCTTTCCTTCGCCGTGAATTCATTTCATTGAAATTATCACCATCTGCCATATTAGAAGATTGAAGAATGTCATAGATTTCAGAGGCCAGCAGTTTTGTTTCTCCCGGAGTTGTAGTCCTTGAAAAGAAATATATATAAATTTGTATTGTCACTTCTATTGGATTCTATAATTTTATTCCTCAAGTTTGAAAGTCTTGCTTTCTTCATTCTGGTTTGTTCCATTTAAAATGCCAGTGAATCCTAGAATAATCAATAATGTAGAAAAAGCATCTAGTCTATAATAAAGCCTTCGCATTTCATTTTAAACCCATGGTTCGTTGATATTCAACTCATCATCACTACAATGATATAAAAGCACATTTAATTGAAATCATTAATTAAGTACAAAGTCAAGTAAAAAGATCAGGATATAACAAGTCCCTGGATTAACACTAACATTCAACTCCGAATGTGAAAGTAATCTGACCTTCAAGAAAATACAACATAAAAATCCGAAAGGAGAAAACAAATTAGAAGATCATTCATATTAGTTATTCAATAGAGATTCCTTAGTAAATTCAAACTGATTCTGTTTCTTAATTTGCAATTTTACATATTTTTCAAAAAGCATGTATCATAAAACCACAATTCAGACAAAAGTTTTTATTCTTACATTTTTAAATCCTACTATAGCTCCCCACATAAACATTTGTGCCATGCTACCCAACAAACTTGATACACTGAAGAAATGTTCTGTTCCTGCTCTGTCCACTCACATGTGGCTATTGAGCACTTGAAATGGGTCTGTCAAGGGCAACTAAAGAAATGAATTGTTTACTTGTAATTAAATTTAAATAGCCACATGTGCCTAGCCTGTGTGGCTCAGTAGTTGAGCATCGACCCATATACCAAGAGGTCCCTGGTTCCATTCCTGATCAGGGCACATACCCAGGTTTCAGACTTGCTCCCCAGTAGGGCGATGCAGGAGGCAGGCGCATTTCACCTATAAAGTCCAAACCCTTTAACATACATTCAAGGCCTCTAAAATCTAATCTCTACCAACTGAGCTCTACCAAAGCCAGCTCATTGTGACCTTTTATAAATGCCTTTTATAAAAGGAGTTTCTAGGCTCAGCTAACTGCCATTCAAAGTACTATGCTTGTACATTTTAATTTTCCATTTCTTTCTCTTCAAGAATAGGGGTGTATTAGCTCTGTACCTTCCACAAAGCCTAATACATATTTTTGCAATCCATTTGCTTACTGAATGAGCAGGAATACTACAATTTCTAATATTCAGACTGTACACATTCTAGCCACAAAGACCTTCAATTCCAGGCGACTTTCTAGAAGGGTCCTCAATTTATTATACACCAAGTGCTTTTATGAGTCACTGTTGACCATAGAGGTCAATTTGAATGACTTTGGCTCTGTAATGCACAAAGTTATGAAAAAGACTACTTTTTAAGAGATGTCTCAGCACTTTTCTGATAGCTGTTTTAGTTTATTGGAAAGGTCACTGCAGTTCTGAGATATTTTAAATATTGCCAACCTTAAGTTGTAAGGAGTACGAGGATACTGGCATATTGCTGACCAACAAATCAGTAATAAATAATCATCTCCTTCTTTTAAAAATACTAGTGGCTCGGTGCACAAAATTCATGCACGGGGGGTTGGGAGGTGTCCCTCAGCCTGGCCTGCACCCTCTTCAATCTGGAACCCCTTGAAGGATGCCTTACTACCTGTTTACAGGGATCGAGCCTAAACCGGCAGTTGGATATCATAATCCGGGACTGCTGGCTCCTAACTGCTCACCTGCCTGCCTGCCTAATTGCCCCTAACCACTCTGCCTGCTGGCCTGCTGGCCCCCAAATGCCCCCCGCTGCAGGCCCGATCACCCACAACTGCAGTCCCATCCTGGCCTGATCACCCACAACTGCCCTCCCCTCTTGGCCTCTAACCACCTCTACCTCGGCCCCACCACTATGGCCTTGTCCAGAAGAACGTACAGAAGCTCTCCTGGAAGCTCTCCCAGTCTAATTAGCATATTATCCTTTTATTTGTATAGATAGAGGCCTGGTGCAAGGGTGGGGGCTAGCTGGTTTGCCCTGAAGGGTGTCCCAGATCAGGGTGTGGGTTCCCTTGGGGCAGCCTGAGTGAGGGGCCTGTGGTGGTTTGCAGGCCACCACACCCCTATGGGGTGAGGGACCCACTAGGGGGCTGTGTCCAGCCTGGGTGAGGGGATGAGGGCTGTTTTCAAGCTGGCCACACTCCCTTCAGGGTGGGGGTTTCCACTGGGGTGCCTGGCCAGCCTGAGTGAGGGGCTGATGGCTGTTTGCTGCTGGCTCCCAAATGCCTCCCACTGTGGGGAGCCTCATCCCATGGGGACGTAGCCAGCCGAGGTAAAGGGCTGAGGGCCATTTTCAGGTTGGCCACATCCCCACCCTGCAACCCAGGATCCCAGCCCCTCCTTCAGCCACGGCCAGGGCGGGGAATCTTGGCTTCCTCTGTCACTGCGGGCAACCCAAGCCTCCTGCTCACTCCAACTCTGTGGCCGCTGCCGTCTTTGTTGGGATAATTTGCATACTCACACCTGATTGGCTGGTGGGTATAGTGGAGTGATGGTCAATTTGCATGTTTCTCTTTTATTAGTGTGGATGCTTTTGAAGAAAAAGAAAATCCAAGAGCATCTTTACTAATAAAAGAGTAATAATTAGACCAGGAGACCTTCCGGACAAAGCCTTGGTAGTGCGGCTGAGGCAGAGGCAGTTAGGGGAGATAAGGCAGGAGGCGAGGGCAGTTAGGGGTGATCAGGGTGGCAGTGGGGGGGGATGGGGGAGAGAGGGGAGGAAGTTGGGGGCAAGCAGGCTGGCAGGGGGAACCAATTGGGGGTGAACAGGCCAGCGGAGGGGGGGATGTGCAGTTGGGGGCAAGCAGGCTAGCAGGGGGTGGCAGTTGGGGACAAGCAGACCAGCAAGGGGAGGGGGGCGGGGGAGTTGGGAGGGAGCAGGCCAGCAGAGGGGGCAGTTGGGGGCGAGCAGGCAGGCAGACAGAGTGGTTAGAGGTGATCAGGCAGGCAGGCAGGTAAGCAGTTAGGAGCCAGCGATCCTGGATCGCAAAAGAGATGTCCAACTGCTACCCGAGGAGTCCCAGATTGGAGAGGGTGCAGGCCGGGCTAAGACACACACACACACACACACACACACATATACACCCCTACACGAATTTCGTGCACCAGGCCACTAGTTTACAGAATAAAAAGCTTAGTCTTTATTTATTTTTTAAATATATTTTTATTGATTTCAGAGAGGAAGAGAAGGAGAGATGAAACATCAATGATGAGAGGGAACCATTGACTGGCTGCCTCCTGCATGCCCCCTACTGGGGATCGAGCCCACAACCCAGGTATGTGTCCTTGACCAGGAATCAAACCTGGGATCCTTCAGTCTGCAGGCTGATGCTCTATCCACTGAATCAAACCGGCTAGGGCTAGTCTTTATTTATTTATTTATTTATTTATTTATTTATTTATTTTAAAAAATATATATTTTATTCATTTTTTACAGAGAGGAAGAGAGAGGGATAGAGAGCCAGAAACATCGATGAGACAGAATCATCGACCAGCCACCTCTTGCACACCCCCTACCGGGGATGTGCCCGCAACCAAGGTCCATGCCCCCGACAGGAATCGAACCCAGGACCTTTTAGTCTGCAGACTGACGCTCTATCCACTGAGCCAAACCAGTTTTGGCTAGTCTTTATTTTTAATAAGCCAAAATTATTGTTCAAATACTATGATTCAAAACATTCAAGTAGAAAAAGTCTAGTTATATAGTACATTTGGCCATAAATGTTAGAGAGAATGTATAATTAAACAAGTACTAATTGTCCTAATCTTCAGGCAAGTGAAAATGAGAGCTGATTAATGCCCTGGATTTAGTTCAGTCTTTAAAATCTGACATCAGAAAAAAAAGACTACCCTGAAAGGCTCCTTCACAGAGTAATTGGAATTTTTCTCTCAGTAATTTAGTATTCCATAATGAAGTGTATTGTCTCACCACTTTTTCTAATGAGTTATGTAAATTGAAAAGGTTCAAAACTTACTCATAAAACACAACTAAAAAGTGAACTATGATCTTTATTATACAACAAAAATTATTTTTATTCTGAATACAAGTATAATATTTTCTTATTGGTCACATACAGCAAGTCACTCTAATTCTTAGATGCTGCTAATAACATTTTATATTGCCCATAAAGGCCAGTTAAGACTTCCATATACTTCACGGTGAGGCAGGATAGTAAGCTAGGAAAATTCCTTGACAAGTGGAATGTGGAAACTGAGACAGGCAGCTGAACAAACTGGCCAAGCAATTTACAGCCAGATACAGGTCACCCGGTTTGGCTCAGTGGTTAGAACTATGTGGACTGAAAGGTCCCAGGTTTGATTCCATTCAAGAGCCCATGCAGCCAAGACCAGTTTGGCTCAATGGATAGAGCGTTGGCTTGGGGACTGAAGGGTCCTGGGTTCGATTCCGGTCAAGGGCATGTACCTTGGTTGCGGGCATATCCCCAGTAGGGGGTGTGCAAGATGCAGCTGATCGATGACTCTCTCTCATCGATGTTTCTAACTCCCTATCTCTCTTCCTTCCTCTCTGTACAAAATCAATAAAATATATTAAAAAAAAAAAAAAAAAAAAAGAGCCCATGCAGGCTTGATCCCCAGTGTGGGGCATGCAGGAGGCAGGCAATTGACTATTCTCTCTCATCACTGATGTTTCTATCTTTCTCTCCCATTCCCTTTCTCTCTAAAGTCAATAAAAATGTATTTTAAAAAATAAAGTTGTGATGTCACACTTTATTAAAGGGATTTTTATTTATTATACTTCATGTTAGATATTCCAAGTACTTTTATAAAATGCATCATATATCAGAAATATTTCTCCTGAAATAGCAATTAGCAAGTATCTTAAACTGGGTTCAAATGTTTTAAATTGACATTTTGAAAATTCCTGCCCAACTGGCAGGGATCAGTGGTTGAGCATTGACCTATGAACCAGGAAATCATGGTTCAATTCCCGGTCAGGGCACATGCCCAGGTTGCGGGCTCAATCCCCAGTGGGGGCGTGCAGGAGGCAGCCAATCAATGATTCTCTCTTATCATTGATATTTCTTTGTTTCTAAATTAATTTTATTGATTTTTTACAGAAAGGAAGGAGAGGGATAGGGAGTTAGAAACATCGATGAGAGAGAATCATCGATCAGCTGCTCTTGCACACCCCCCACCGGGGATGTACCCACAACCAAGGTACATGCCCTTGTCCAGAATTGAACCCAGGACCCTTGAGTATGCAGGCCAATGCTCTATCCACTGAGTCAAACTGGTTAGGGCCATTGATATTTCTTATCTCTCTCTGAAATCAGTAAAAATATTTTTTAAAAGAAAATTTTCTTCACACAGGGATCCAGAATAAAAATAAAATGTAAAAAGGTTATTACCACTAATGATACGATTTTATTCATGGAAGAGTTTAAAATTAGGACATAATGCCAGAGTGACAGAAAACTTCAAATTCTTTTCACAATTAAAGAACTAAAAGTAACAATGACTTTGAAGTCAATCTGATTGACTGTAGGCACTAATCTGACCACAATACAAGTAAAACTTGCTGTTGAATCACATTAGAAATCTCCGCAACATTCTGTAGCAAAACATAATATCATGATTAAAGGGCAAAATATTTAGCACACAGAATTTTCCCTATTTTATAAAGTATTACTCTCTGCTTCACATGTGAAGAATAAACTCCATTTCCACTCAGTACTTCTGCTTTTTGGTTTCCCCTTTCATTACTGTTAAATAGAAAGTTTCTCTTCAAAGTAGTAACCCTTCACAACAGATTTTCTTGGTTCTATGGCTCTTTCTGGGATATGGGAAGACCTCTCTTTTACTTCCTTAGTTGCTTAAGTCCATGGAATCACAGCTAAATCTCCCCCTAATACAGTATGCTTACAGAGATCCTGGAGGAATCCCATCCTGACTGGCTCGACATCAAGAAAAAAAAAAGTATAGAACATAGATCTCTTGGCTACCGCTTGTTATATGAAAACTAGAATCCTGGTGCATGAATTCGTGCACTGATGAAGTCCCTCAGCCTGGCCTGTTCTCCGACATCCCCCGAGAGGTCCTGGATTGCAAGAGGGCGGTTCTCGGGTGATGCACCCTGGAACCAGACTCCCTCCTTTCTGGTTCCTGGTTCGTCACTCGAGAACCGCAGCTGCCAAGTCACCACCACGGCACAGCAGCTCCTGCGTTTAGCATATGCCGCCTGGTGGTCACTGTGAGTCTCATAACTACCAGTCAGATGGTAGAATGGTCAGACAGTCCCTTAGGCTTTTATATATATATAGATGGGATGCCAAAGCCTGATTCTAATACAAAGTCTTAATGTTTACAAGCCCAGCCAGCACAAGCAAAAACACATACTTTTAACATTCAAACATACAAACTTCAATGGTAAACAGAGATGATATCTTTTTTTAATTTATTTTTTATTGATTTCAGAGAGGAAGGAAGAAGGAGAGATAGAAACATCAGTGATGAGAGAGAATCATTGACTGGCTACCTCCTGCACGCTCTGTACTAGGGATCAAGCCCTGGCCATGTATCGATCCGTGACCTCCTGGTTCATATGTCAATGTTCAACCACTGAGCCATACCAGATGGGCAAGCTAAGAAATTATTTTATAGGCTAATTTTGTGGTACCTTTAAATTTTGCTCTAAATCTTTAAAGTTCAAATATGAAGTATATTTAATATATCAACATTAATTTTTCACCTACTTTCTCAACATTTAAAAAATTTTACCACATATTTTCAACTTCAATAATTATACCTATTAAAGGTATCCATAATGGTCCAAGTTCATCATATGAATAAAAGAGGCATCTTTATTATGCTTAAACCTTTCACTGTATCCACTAGCACTATTATATAAGTTAAAAATAGTTAACTGTAGTGCCCTGGCCAGTGTGGGTGATTTGGTTGGAGCACAGTCCTGTACACCAAAAGGTGGCAGGTTCAATTCCCAATAAGAGAGCATGCCCCAGCGGCTGGGGCACAGGCAGCAAGCAACAGATCAATCCGATCAATGTTTCTCTCTCACATTAATGTTTCTCTCTCTCTCTCTGTCTCTCCCTTCCTCTTTCTAAAATCAATGTAAAAAATAGTTACCTATAAGGCACTAATGCACAGTAGGAACAAAAATAAGAATAACTTATATTTTACACACTTTAGAATTTACAGAGCATTTCTTACAGATATTATCTTACTGGATTATCAATTACTTTGCAGATATTACCTTCAGTCTTACAGATAAAGAAACTGATGGGCAAAGAAATTATTTGTCTCAAATCAGAACTAGATTCCAAATTTTTACTAATGAAATTCACCTCAAACCATAGGCAATAGTTAATATAATTGATGGCAGTCAGTATTTTGTTATTAACTCCTAATTGATCACCTGAGTAAAAATAAGGAAACTTCAGTCTCTATCTTGTCATTATCAAAGATCTAAGCACAAAGAACTAGTCTGTCACGTAGCCGACCCCATGAAAACAAAATATTTAAGTAATGTCTAAAAAATGAGATCAATAAAATAAAATTTATCCAGGAATAAAGAACACTAATAAAAACAAAAAACAAACCCAAAAAAACAAAAAAAACACTGTCTTAGAGGTGAGTTTAGATGATACTTCACTGATATAATTTAACCTGTAGTATTTGGAAATTATAAAAGAACTTTTGTGTCCACTCAAGCCAAAGAAACTGCAAGATAAGTTTTAAAAAGTCAAATTAAATGAAGTGATTATTTATTATAAGTTTAAAGGCAGTCATCTTCTATATAAGATAAAAAGTGAACTAAGATAAAGCCTCAGAAAGCTTACCTTTTGCCTTCCAGACACTGGAAATATCAAAACACTGAATCTTCAATTTCTAGCCTCTACAAAGAAATCAGCAAGGCCTAAGAAAGGAGCAAACCAGACATTCCCAGAGGCAACACAGCTGAAGGACCAGAGATAAGGTAACAGCCTCAGCACTTTCCTCATCCACAAAACTGTCACCTATCAAACCTACTTCAAAATGTTGTAAATAACAAGATGAACCGTACAATTACAAACACCTATTAGCTAAAATGCTAAGTAAATAGCACTAGTCCCTGAGAGCCTTCTCAATGATACTCAGGAAAATATCACCAAAAGCCTTTTTTGTCATAATACTGATAAAGGTTCATTTCCGTTAAGACTGGGATGAGGTAACAAAAGAATTTTGTGAATATTTTCAATGTTGATTAGTCTCCCATATTGCTCTGCAATTTACTTTACAAAACTTCACACAAGGCAAGATTTTCTTTTTTAAAATATCCATAAATACAATGTTTATCAACATTTTAAAATAAAATTTGAACATTTACATAAGGACTAGTATTAAAAACAAATATTTAAGCCCTACCTGGTTTGGCTCTGTGGACAGTGTTGGCCTATTAACTGAAAGGCCGTGAGTTTGATTCCAGTCAAGGGCACATGCCTGGGTTGTGGGCTTGATCCCCAATGGAGAGGTGCAGGAGGCAGCTGATCAATGATTCTCTCTCATCATTGATGTTTCTTTCTCTCTCCCTCTCCTTTCCTCTCTGAAATCAATAAAATAAAAAAAAAAAAAATATATATATATATATATATATATATATATATATATGTACATATATAAGGAACATAAGGATATTGACCATCAGAACTTTTTTTGTACATATAACCCACATTAGAATTAAAATTTCAGTAAATTCATATATTAACAATGAGTACATATTTAACAAGAAGATCCACGTTTCTACTGCATTGGGAGACACTATTGTACTTACTTCTGTATAACGTTTTGCAAGCTTAACATCATACCCAGTTCTCCCTTCATCTTTTCTCTGTTAACACGGCATTCTGCCAAGTATCGAAGAGCCTGCAGCAGAAACAGTAATACATTAATTCATGTGTCCAGACTATTCAAAATTAAACCCACTACTAACTTACTGCAAGAGGAAAACAGCTTTTTCTTTTTACAAACAACCGGTTTTTGAAGTGTTTAGAAACCCTTCTTTAAATGTGATCATCAGAGCAGTCCCCTGGGGGTGAAACGATCCTTTGAGCTAAAGTGGCTGATTCAGCTCTTTGAAATGAAGGTTCCTAACTTATCTGCAAGGTCAAAATCAGATTGTTCCCAGTTTTATTTTCATCACTTCATCTTGTCAAGGATACAAGAAACTATATTCCATTTATTAATTTCAGGGAGTAGTCCTTACAGCCATCATTTCCTTGGATGCTTTTCACATAAAAATTAAAATAAACTGCTGAGAGGGTCAAAACATCCAACCACCTTCATGGAACCAACTGCTTCTAGTTTTACAATTCACCTTCAATATGTCTTTTTGTACTGAAAAGCAAAAGATGAGCTCACCTCACAAATTTCTACTTTCTGAGTTCATTTTTCCTAGAGTGCTTTTCTCTTAAAATGTAAAGTGCATTTTGTAAGTATATCCTTCGCACACCGATTCTCTAGGGATCTCATTAGCTGAGATCCCATAATCTGTCATCATTCACCAGACGATGGTACATGATTCTCAGGAGAATACTTCTGTGAACCACGCCATCCAGAACTCTGCCATCTCAGTCCAGTGACATTCACATTTTTTAACCACTACACCATTTTCAAAGTGCCTGGTCTTTACCAAAAACGATACCATCTCTGTAACCACAAATTCAACCTGTCTCTGTCTATAAGGTCCTATCCTTTCTGCAACTTCTCCTACCTTGACTTTCATTTCAGTCCTTAAAGGATTAACAGCCATGAGAATTGCCATCCTTCCATAAATAATAATAATAATAATCAGGACCAGAGGCAGCATAGAACTGTAATCCCCGAGAGAAGAGAAATGATAAAGGGGGCCCTACAATTGCCCCATCTGACTGTGTTGGAAGCAGTTTCCAGACTGTAGCACAGGGAGGAGGAGCCCAAATGGAGGTCACTGGTCTTGCTGAGTGAGGGGATCAGAGATCAGAGTTGGGGAGGTTGGGGTGTGCAGTATAATAAAAAATAAATATTTGATCTCTGGTTCCCGGCACAAAGCTCCTAAAACCCTTGGAACTTTCTGGGTGGCGAGATGAGCTCTAAAAACTCTTGGACAAGGAGATTCACAATTTCTCAGGTGGTGACTACATCCTCCTGCCAGGAAGGAGGTGCACTCCAACTCCACAGGAATAGAAGTTCCTGTGCTCAGGACCCTTCCAGACCCCGCCCTGTGTACCTGTTCCATGTATCCTTTATCATAAACTAGGAAACGTAAATAAAGTGGCTTCCTGAGTTCTGTGAGCCATTCTAATAAATTGCCAGACCTGAGGAGGGGGTCAGTGTAACGCCCAATTTATAGCTGCTCTGTTAGAAATATGGGTGATGTAATACTTTCAACTGGCTTTTGAAGAGAGGGCAGTCTTGTGGGACTTGGAGTTTAACAGCTCCAGCTAGTTTGTGGCAGAATTGAATTGGACTGTTGAACACACAGCTGGTATCCACAGAGGATCAGAGAATTGATTGGTGTCAGAAAACATTTTTCAAAATATCCTTAATCGCAAAATTACAACACTGAGACTGAAACCACTAAAGGCAACTTACAAGCAAAGCTGAGTGGACAACAGGGGGGTTGGGATGGTCCATAAATAAAATAAGGCCAGGCAGACATCCCTGATCCTGGACAATGGCTCTTCTATTTAACGGATCTGCCGCCAGGTCCCGCAGCTGGTTAACTACCGATAGAGCATCAGGCTCTTCATTCATGGTGGAGGAGGAGGAATTCATCTTCTCTGCCAATCACATGAACAAAATCTTCTTACATTCTGTAGAAATAGTTTGCAAGATTAGTTCTAGGCTACCGAAGGACATTATGGCATTTGTTAAACAATTAGGATTACAACACCTTAAGAAATAACAGATGAGTCTAAATCACAAAAAAGAATTGGCAATTCCAGTTTAAGGAAAATGAACATAGGCAGCTGACTAAAATAAAAAAATAAAAATAAAAAAATCAAGTTATTTATGTGTATACAATGTTCAAAGAATATGTGTCATCTTCAATATTCCAATAAATTCCTTTTAGTAATACATATTTTAACACTAAAATATCACAATGAACAAGATCTTTACAGTTCAAGATTGTAACACACAAAGGATTGCAACCTTCACTACACTTCTCAAACTGTAACATTGCCAGTACTTTTTTCTCTAGAATACTTCTGGAGTCTAAGTCCCATCTCAGGGACAGCTTTTTTCTTATTCATCTGTGAACAAAACCCAGCAAACTGAGTCTACAAAAGATAAAATCCATCAGGAAAAAAGAGAGTCAAAGAAGGCTGTGAACAAAGAAACCAAGAGGGGGACCTCACCCTGGGCCTGAGCCAGTGGAGTTGGGAGGTCACAGTGAGTCTGATCTAAACCTAAGCACATTTGTCCATCTCTGAGAGTGCCATGTTCAGAAGAATGAAACAGAATTTGGTGGATTCATTTGACAGATAAGTAAACAGTCATAGAGAAGTTAAATTCCTCCCAGGTGGCAAAAGTTAATATGGTATAGAACTTGGCTAAAATCTTATTTACTAGCTCTTAAACTGGTCAGCAGTTTTTCCACTTCCCATACAATTCTTTTACATTCCCATACAATTCCATAAAAGTGAATATGATATTTTTTAAAAATGTAACATGGTAAACATACAAAAGCCAAGAAAACAATATTTTAAAATAATCTTCATATAAACAGAAAGTTAAAAATATAACTTCAAACCAAATTACACAATGTATACTCCTTACTAGGAAGAATATAAAGGTACAAATACTTTCCACAAATTACTAATTTAATGTTCATTTCAATAACATTGCCAACTGGGGAAAGATGCTAGAGACAAAATTATAAACTATAGAAAAGCTACTACAGTTACTTTGGCCCGGCTGGTGTTGCTCAGTGGTTCATGGCTGACTATAAACCAGGTCACAGTTTGATTCCCAGGCAGGGCATATGCCCAGGTTGTGGGCTCGATCCCCAAAAGGGGACATGCAGAAGGCAGTTGATGAACGATTCTCTCTCCTTCCCTCTCTGAAATCAATAAAATAAAAATATATTTAAAGTTATTCTGTAGTCAATTTGGCTCGATTGGTTGGGTGTTGACCTGCATGCACCCAGGGGTTGCCAGTTCAATTCCCAGTCAGGTTTCACTCCCAGTGGGGCATGCAGGAGGCAGCCAACTGATGTTTCACTCTCACATAGATGTTTCTGCTTCTCTCTCTCTGAAAATCAATTAAAATTTTTTTTTTAAGTTATTGGGGGAGAGATGTAAGAAAGTAGAACTGGCTCTATCATATATTAAGAGTAAAGCAGCAGGAGTGGGGTGGAGGTAGAAAGAGAAATATTACTCCCAGAAAAGCTGTTTATATACTCAATAAAGTGAGTCAGACCCAGGGCCCACTACTTGGTAACCATAATTTTAGGCAAACCACTTATACTCTTTATGTTTCTTAATCTGTAAAATGGGGTTAGTTGTAGCAGCTACCAAATGGTGCAATGTCCAAATTAAAGTACATGTTAGACTGGTGCCTAGCTCATAGTAAATGCTCAATAAATGATAGTTAAAAGTTATATGGAGCCAAAACCAGTGTGGCTCAGTGGATAGAGCGTTGGCCTGCGGACTGAAAGGTCCCAGGTTCGATTCCGGTCAAGGGCATGTACCTTAGTTGCGGGCACATCCCCAGTAGGGAGTGTGCAAGAGGCAGCTGATTGATGTTTCTCTATCATTGATGTTTCTAGCTCTCTGTCCCTCTCCCTTCCTCTCTGTAAAAAATCAATAAGATATATATATATTTTTAAAGTTACATGGAGTCAAAAATCAATGAAAAACTATTTAATAAAACACCAATCAGAAAGAATATATGCACCCCTAATGTTCATAGCAGCACAATTCATCATAGCTAAGATTTGGAAACAGCCTAAGTGCCCATCAGCAGATGAGTGGATTAGAAAACTATGGTACATCTACACAACAGAATACTATGCTGCTATAAAAAAGAAGGAATTCTTACCATTTGCAGCAGCATGGACAGACCTGGAGAACATTATGTTAAGTGAAATAAACTAGGCAATGAAAGAAAAATACATGATCTCACTCATTTATGGATAATAAAGAACATTATAACCTGATGAACAAAAAGATAGACACAGAGGCATTAAAGCACCGAACAGACTGTCAAATTACAGCAGGAAGGCTGGGGAGTGTTGGGAGCGGGAAGAGATCAATCAAAGGACTTGTATGCATGCATATAACACAACCAATGGACACAAGACACTGGGGGGCAGGGGATGAGGGCATGCGACAGGGGGTAGGGAAGGCTGGGGGAAAGTCAATGGGGGGAAAAAGATATATGTACTACTACTGTATGTAATACTTTAAACAATAAAAAATAAAATTAAAAAATAAAGTATCTTCAGGAAACAAAAAAGAGAAAAATTATTCAATAATTATGAATGACTTCTAAGCAATTTTTAAAACCCACTGCTAAGAATTTTTAACTCATACCATGTTAAAAAAAATCGTATTCCAGATAAAATTAGTAAGTTTTTAAGTCTGCAAGCAAATGAAAAATAAAGGATTCAGAGAAAACAGAGCTTTATCAAGACAGCATTTGGGAGGCAATTTTCTGAAATGAAAATATTACAGTTACTGGAGCAATTTTTTAAAAAGACTTAAAGAAGTAGACTGAATACACAGGGATAAGACGGGGTTTGGGGGCATGGTGTATCTTAGGTGCTTCTATAGCAACAGCCTGAATATCCCTGTTTATAAACCAGCTTACCCATGAGCTTTATGTGCTGTTACCAACACAAACCCTAATTCAAAATGGAATCAGCAGAACTAATTACTGGTTCAAAGGCCCAAGAACCAAGTCACAGTTAAGAACCAAATATTTGGCCCTGGCTGGTTTTGTTCAGTGGATAGGGCATTGACCTGTGAAGTGAAGAGTCCAAGGTTCGATTCCCATCAAGGGTACATTTCTGGGTTGCAGGCTCAATCCCCAGTGTGGGGTGTGCAGGAGGCAGCCGATCAATAATTCTCTCTCATCATTCATGTTTCTATCTCTCTCTCCCTCTCCCTTTCTCTCTGAAATCAATAAAAATCTATTTTAAAAAGAACCAAATATTTGCCCTAACTGGTTTGGCTCAGTGGATAGAGTGTCAGCCTGCAGACTCAAAAGTCCCAGGTTTGATTCCGGTCAAGGGCATATACCTTGGTTGCAGGCACATCCCCAGTAGGGGGTATACAACTGATAGATGTTTCTCTCTCATCGATGTTTCTAACTCTCTCTCCCTCTCCCTTCCTCTCTGTAAAAAATCAATAAAATATATATTTTTTTAAAAAGAACCAAATACTCAGGGTGATGGCTTTTTACATAAAACATTGGCCTTGAAACTGAAGAGCTCTATTCTCACCAAGGAGTCCTTAGAGAACTAATTACTAGTGGGAAGTATTCTGAAAAGCGTACAGCCTTCTTGTTCCTTTGGGATGAACAAAAGTCAAAACAGTTAAAACTTCCAACCCTCAAAGCTCAGTGGTGGGGAGAGGGCTTAAATAAGGATCTGCAAAGGAAAAGGTCAGAAATATAACAAGGCACCAAATACCCAAGCATAAGGAGCAGAGGCTGAAGCTGGGGCCACGTACTGCATTTCCTATGGCACTTAAAGAAAGGCAAGAAAGGCTGGCAGGAGCTGTGATTTGCTCCCCTAAATTAGACAAGCTTTTTTAAGACATATTTTTTATATTTCAGAGAGGAAAGGAGAAGGAGAGAGAGAGAGATGATGAAAGAATCATTGATGGTTTGCCTCCTGCATGCCCCCTACTGGGGATGAACACCCCTCCCCCCCCCAAATATGGGCATGTGCCTTGACCAGGAATCCAACAGTAACCTCCTGGTTCATAGGCCCAGGCTCAACCACTGGGCCACACCAGCTGGGCCTCCTTTTTTACCTTTAAGACCAGCACCTGATGCAAGTTAGTTTTGAATTACTATTTAAATATTCATGTATATATTTAAGATTTTTGGATGCAAAGCTAAAATTGCCAAAACAGACATAGTTAATTTTTTAAAATCATATCCTCACCAGCAAATGAGAAAAATGTAAAAACAAAACAAAAAAAGCTTTGTCTTTATAATTCGTCTTATTACAACACATACATACACACTGCATACCTTTTATTTTCTATTTATTTATTTATTTATTTAGTTAGTTAGTTAGTTATCTATCTATCTCTATCTATTTATATGTTTATTTATTTGGTTCAATTTGGACAAATCATTACAAGGCAATGAATGGATACTCCCCAAACGTTAACCAGTACTCTGGTCACCTAAGAGATCTTGTTAAAAAGCAGATGCTGATTTAGTAGGTGGGGTGAGGCCTGAAATTCTGCATTTCCAACAGGCTTCCCGGGGAGAGCTAGGGTGCTCAGGGGAACCACACTTGTAAGAAACCAGGATTTAAGTGATGGATGTGAGACACCTGTAGGGTAGATGTCCGAAAGATTTTTCTTTCAGCCAAGATTTGTGATTCGACTCAAAGAATTATTAAGCTCGCACATATACTAAGAGCAACAGCGGACACACACACACACACACACACACACACACACACACACCCCTGGTCCGGAAGGCGAGTCTTAAGTCAGAGCCATAAGCACTGAGATCACACCTGGCTTTCCCCTGACTAGCAACCGACAGCAACTCTTTGAAAAGTGGGTGTAGCCCCTTCGAGCCTCAGTTTTCTCACATCATAATCCTGAGAAGCTGTCCCAGAGCAAAAGAAAACGAAAACTTAAGATGATATTAATAGAGTACCGGCAGCTACCAAACAAGAACGATCCTTGATCCTGCGGGGACTTCCATTCCCCCAGATGTGGGGGGCTATGTCCTGCACCGTCCTAACCTCCAAAGGAGTTGCTGACAGCACGAATGCATCCCAAGAAGGGCTTTGTTTTGTTTTTAAATACAAGGATGTGAAGACTGGTCTCTCTTGAATGAAGTCAAACACAAACTATGTGATCATGCTCTTAGTGTGTAGACACGATGGGGCAGAAAACTAACAGAAAGTTACCGAAGAAGCACCCGAAGAGATGGAGGGAGATGACACCTATGAATAACGCTATAGGATTCCTAAAGATCGGACGTGCGAGGGGCAGAGAGGAAGTGAGTAAAGCTAACATTTGCACAGGGCACATGGGAGCGGGCGCTTTAAAGAGCCAGGCGGGGTCCTGATCGGAAGGGAGGCCGAGCGAGCGCCCTGCCCAGGCCGCCCCGCCGCCTCGGAGCAGGGTCCGCTCTCCGCGGCCTTCCCGGCGGCGCCTCCGCTTTGTCTCCCGCCCGCGGACCCTACGTACCGCTGCAGGGCTTCAGGAATCCGGGGCCTGCCGCACCATCGGGGCCGCACCGAGGGACGAGGCAGAGGGGCGTGGGGAGGGGGGTCCCCTCCGTTCGCAGCCGCCGCCGCCGCGGCCTCGGATGCAGCGGACACTGACTCCTAAAGCCGAACGGCGAGGGCGCCAGCGGAAAGAGCTGCTACGGACTCTCCCCCATGACCCTGAAACCTCCGGCGGGACTGCCCTCTGATTGGCTGGCGCCGCTGCGACGCGAAGGGAAGGCGCCCAATCGGCGAAGGCTTTCTTGGGCCGGAGCGTTCATTGGTCACCTGGGGCAATGCCCTGAGTGTGGAGCGGGAGCGTCCAATGAGAAGCCCGTAGCCCGGGCTGGACCGAACGCCTCGCCGTCCGCGGAACTGGTTCCAGCGGAGAAACCTTCGCCCTTCCCCGGCGCCGGCTCCCCGCGCTCCACTCCTGCGTTCAGAAATTCAAATGGAACGTGTGTGTGTGTTTCTCTAGCAACTCTTGTAGTTCTCAGGAAGCAGTTTCATTCGCTTCTGTGAGTCTTACTTCATAATCTTTAAAATATATTTGATTTTTTCCCAAGAACACTGGCACTACCGGAGGCTTTCTATTTCGTTCATGTCTCGCTCATGTCTGAGTCTTCCTAGCAGCGCGAAGTCCGCAAGGTGCTGTGATGCGTCTGTAAGTGAACTTAAAAGCCAAAAGTTTGCTTTTGCTCAGATGTACTTACCTTCCCTGATTCTTGTTTTAGCTTCCTTCTAATAAACTCAAACAGTAAATAGGAGCAAAGTGGAGCAGGAAAAGTCTCGTTTGCACTGTTTGACCTATTGCAAAAAAAAAAAAAAAAAAAAAAAAAAAGGTTGGGCATGGTTTCTGTTTCCCAAAGTCACAAGAGGGAGTGGTTATAAGAGAACGCAGAGTCTAAAATACAAAGAAAAGAGAGGGAGGATACATGTCTAGGGCGCTAGGAACACCAGCCTCACTTGTTAACAATCAACCAAACCAATCTATTTCTGAAAATGGAGGGGTTGAGGGGGGAGGAGAGGAGGAAATTGTAAGTGTACAAAGAAAGCTATATGAAGTGTAAGTCCAGCCCAGCTGGTGTGGCTCAGTAGTTGGACAAGGTCATGGTTCGATTCCTGCCCAAGGCACATGCCTGGGTTTCGGGTTCGATCCCCAGTGGGGTGCATGCAAGAGGCAACCTATCCATGATTTTCTCTCACCACTGATGTTTCTTCTTCTTCTTCTTTTTTTTAATATATTTTATTGATTTTTTTTACAGAGAGGAAGGGAGAGGGATAAAGAGTTAGAAACATCAATGAGAGAGAAACATGGATCAGCTGCCTCCTGCACACCCCCTACGGGAAATGAGCATGAAACCAAGGTACATGCCCTTGACTGGAATCGAACCTAGGACCATTGAGTCCCCAGGTCGAAGCTCTATCCACTGAGCCAAACCGGGAACCACTGATGTTTCTATCTCTCCCTCTTCCTTCCTCTGAAATCAGTAAAAATATACTTTAAAAAATATTTTTATTGATTTTTTTTACAGAGAGTTAGAAATATCGATCAGCTGCCTCCTGCACACACACCCCCCCCCCCCCCCACCGGGGATGTGCCCGCAACCAAGGGACATCTCCTTGACCAGAACCGAATCTGGGACCTCCCAGTCCGCAGGCCAACCTCTATCCACTGAGCCAAACAGGTTTCGGCAATAAAACATATATATATAATTAAATGTAATCATCTTTCTGACAAAGTATAGAGAGACATTTTTCCTAGTAAATTGCCATATAGAGGGTAGATGACTGGCATTAAAAACCAGGGGATGGCCAAAACCGGTTTGGCTCAGTGGATAGAGCATCGGCCTGTGGACTCAAGGGTCCCAGGTTTGATTCTGATCAAGGGCATGTACCTTGGGTGTGCAGGAGGCAGCTGATTGATGTTTCTCTCATCGATGTTTCTGACTCTCTATCCCTCTCCAAAACAAAACAAAACAAAACCAGGGGATGTATTTGCAAAAAAGAAAAAAATTACCAGTTTCATAAGCATCTATGAATTATAAGTCATAGGGAAGTCTTAAAGGCTTTAAGAATTTATATTCTTGCCCTAGCCAGTTTGGCTCAGTGGATAAAGTGAACATTGGCTTGTGGAATGAAGGGTCCCTGTTCGATTCCCATCAAGGGCACGTACCTAGGTTGCAGGCTCCATCCCTGGCCCTGGTCAGGGTGTGTGCATGCGAGAGGGAACCAGTCTCACATAGATGTTTCTCTCTCCCCCTTCCCTTCCACACTTTCTAAAAATCAATGGAAAAATATCTTTGGGTGAGGAAAGAAAAACAAACAAATAAATAGTTTATATTCTCATATTGAAAGTATATGAATTTGACACCTGTGAAGTTATACTATTTGCCATTATGAGTCATTGCTTGTTCTTAGCCTCAAATATCTTGCTACAAGACACAGCTGGAATATCAATTTTCTCAATGGCTGTGTTGCTTAAGACACATGAATAAGATAATGGCAGTTTCATTCACTCAATTTTTTTAACAACCGTTTTTGAAACACATGCAATAGACAGTCTTAGCAATGAATGTAAAGGTAAGGAAAACCATAATTACTGCCCTCAAGAGCTCAGGGTCTAGTATAATGGTTCCCAAAACATTTTTTGCTTAACACATATTTGACCCTATAGCTTCAATATATGTATGTGTGTTTATTCATAAATTCTATACATATACTATCATGTTAATACTTAAAAACATGTTAAAATAGAAAATTTTAAAGGGTGAGAAAAAAATTATAAATAGAAGCCCTGACTATCCATCTGGATAAAAATAAAATTGTATCCATATCCAACATTTACAAAATAAATAAATTCCAGATGGATTAAAAACTCAATTGCAAAAAAAAATAAACATAAAAAAAATCCTGTCAGAAAAATATTGGTTACTTCATGCAACAAGAAATAGGGGAGACCTTAAATAAGACTGGAAACCCAGGAGTTAAAAAAGAAATGCACATATTTGACTTGTTTTAAAGGACATTTTTTTTGTGTGGCAAAAAGATGTATAAGCAATGTCAACAGAAAGTAGGTTTGAGATAAGTCTACAACTCATTGGGCAGAAAGAAGGTCAGGAAAAGAGAGGAATAAAATGGAGTCACTGTGGTTAACCTGCTAAATTACTAAAGCCAAATAAGCTGAGGCATGAGGAAATAGTTCTAATTGAAGATTATATATACATCTCCTATAGATAAATCTCTGAAAAATATAGGAAAGAATGTTCACACATCAAGAGCACCTGATATCCATTATCCAGACCATTGGTCTTCCGGAAGGTTATCATCTCAGAACAATCCAGAGGCTAAGGAAGCAGGACTGAGTCTTCTCAAGTATGTACTTTTTACTATAAGAGCTCTCAGCTTTTCTTTCTTCTTCTTGAAAATATTCTGGGTATTGCCTAGTTGTGTTTATGATTTGAAAATTCTAAGACACTTGACTATAAATCTTTATCATTTCGTTCTAGCCAAAGCCTCCTTATTCTTTGTGCTCTGATGAAAAGTGTAACATTCAAAAGTCAATTACAAGTTGTCAAGAAGGGAATAAACAACCCTATAGAAATTGGGTAAAGAATATAAATTGGGCCCAGCTGATGTGGCTCCATGTTTATGTATGAACATGGAGGTCATATTTTGATTTCCAATCAGGCCACATGCCAGGTTGCAGGCCTGATCCCCAGTGTGGGGTGTGCAGGATGCATCTGATCAGTGATTCTCTCTTATCATTGATATTGCTGTCTCTCCTCCCTTCCTCTCTGAAATCAATAAAAATATATTAAAAAAAAAAAAAAAGACCAAGATACCTGCCTTCCAAGATTGCTGTCGAAATTAAATAAAATAGTGTAAGAGCACATAGCTTAGTGCTAGAGAAGATGCTTAGAAGATATTCCATAAATGTATATTTAGCCCCACTTCTCTCTGTATAAGAATCTACTACCCAGAATAGATCTGGTAAAAGCTAATTTATAAGGATAAAATTCATAAGTGCTTACTAATCCTGGGAGTGGGGGCTAAAGAAAAATCTTTAGAGAATTTAAAGGAACCAACTCACTTCCCTGAAAATTGGTAAATAAAAAGAATCAAACCAAGCATTATACTTATCTTTTTTACTAGTTTATGTACTATACTTCAGAATAACAAAATAGGTGATGTGGGATAATTATCTGAAAACTGGTAAATATTAAGAAACAAGCATTCAACGTGCTTTTCTTTATATTCCTCAAGGTAACCAAATAACTAATAGGAATGATAGAATATCACCATTTTGCAAACCCTTAATGAGATCGTGGATGTAGGCAATGATCACTAATAGCCATTAATGTTACAAAGAAGAGAAACAAACACATGAACATTATGTAGGTTTTGATGAAAGTATGCACCACTACCTATGAAGTATTCTAGTCAAAAATTTAACCTGGAATCAAATCAAGCCTCTATATTTAACTACCAGTTTACAGAAGGAATTTGTTAAATGGTACCATAGGAATGTAATCAACAAAATCCTGAATGTGGGAAATTTCTATAGGACAAAAATCTTCCTTTTTCAAAACAAAAAGGGTGGAAAAGGGGGTTATGTAAAAAATATATATATTTCAGAGATATTCACCAAACGTGATGTGTAGTTCTTTTTAATATTCTGATTCAAAGAAACCAATTGTAAAAAAAAAAAAGTAAAAAATAAAGGGAGAGGAAATGGTGACATCAGTAATAGTGTCAACAATATAAATAAATAAATAAACAAACAAACAAATAAATGGGACACCCAAGTAAATTTGAACACTGGATTGATGATTTTAAGAAACATTATGATCAATGTTTTAGGCCTGATAATGACACTATTGCTATGTTTTTTAAAAAGACTCCTTAAAAAAAACTTCCTTAACTCCTAATGATACACACTGAAATATTTATGGTTGAAATGACATGCCTGAAATTCACTTCAAAAGAATCTAAAAGTTTGACTGTATGAGGCCCGTGTGGTTTATTCTCCAGCATCTCCAAAGCAAACAAACAAAATGAATGAATGAGGCCTGGAAAAGTTATGGATAGAACCAGAAGCTATGAGTTTGCTTATTGTTGAAGCTGTATGATGGACACATAAGGATTCATTGCATATGCTTCTTACTTTTGTGTATGTTTGACATTTTCCATAATTACAATTTAAAAAATAAAACCTAATTTAAAAACATTAAAATAAAAGAGTTCTGCAGGTCCGAGTATATCCCAAGAACTGATTTACACAGTAAGGTCACAGTCTCTGGAAGGCAGGTCTTTTCACCTATTTGGATATACATATTTTTATATATATATATATCAGATCACTTTGTATACTGATCTGAGAAGAAAAAAAAATATCAAGGCTTAAAACAACCAAATGTACTCAACACTGCATGATTAAATCAAATAACTCAACAATCTTTCACTCGGCACCATTGTAAACACTTTCATTTGCACTGAGATTTACATGACTTAGAGGATTTAAAAGATCTCTCTCTCTCTCTCTCAACCATATTTGTCTTTAATAGTGATCAGAGCTTGAAGCCAATGGATCTAAAATATTAGGCATTTAGCTGTATGTTTGAACTTGCACCTCATGTGAGATGATATTGGCCCACCAATTAGTCCTGTAGCCGAAATCCTCTCCCAGACACATCCAGCCCCACCTTGTCCTAAAGCACCCTCACAAGGGCACTTCACTACTCTCCCCAGTGGAATTTTACCAGCTAGGTTTTCCTGGATTTTAACTCAGGACCATTTGAGGCCCATTCCAGTGTTATCTTTTCTACAGACAGGCGATCAGAGCTGGAGAAAAAGCAGAACTAGAGAGAAAGGCTCTGGATTTTTATGGAAGATACTGTGTAAGATTTGCAGATCATTACCTACCTCACCAAATGGGATTGTCATTAAACCTAATCTGAGAAGCAGGCTGATGGACACATGTGGACATTTGTCCTCTACCGCTGGATCACAATGATGTGAGCTGACCATATGTCCTTCACAGCTATTATTTATAGAGCTCTTGAGCTAAGTGAGGCATTGCCTTTACATCAGTCCTCGGGGCCACCTTTGAGGTGGCTATTTTCCCCCACTGAGCACATCAGAGACCAAGGGAGGCTGATTGGTTTGCCCAAGGCCACATAGCTGGCATGTGGCAGAGGCATAACTGAACATGGGTCTGTCTGACTTGGAAACCCACATTCTTTCTACAACAGAATTAAGCTTCACTGTCTACCAACATGAACAAATGGGAACCTGATCTTTTGTTAAATCTCTACAAGGAAGCTGGCCCACAATGGGCCTTGATCACCTAATAATACTAGCCTAATATATACTTAATAATGGGTAAATCTCTGCTTAAATAATGACATTATAATCCTTTAATTTCCAGTTAGCCATCTGGAAGCATAGAAAGGTCAAGGGATTTTTTTCAAGGCCATAAAGTGAATGAAAGCTCTGATTCTTTTCCTCTATTCAGTAAATACTCCAACTAGCAGATGAAGTTACAGTCTATTTGGATTCTGCCAAGAAAGCTGAGCCTTAATTTGGGTAAAGAACTCCAGGATCAGATACACTAAAAAGAAAAATAAAGTCTATTTTTTTTTCTAAAATCCCCAAATGGGTTGCCTGTAATCTTTTATATGTTTCCAAAGTTAGCTAGGCATAAAAATCACTTTAGATTCTAGGAAGAGGCCTGGACTTATGTATTTTTTTCAAACATTTCTATTGATTTTTAGAGTGAGAGGGAGGTGGAGAAATATGCATGTGAGAGCGAAGCATCCATCAGCTGCCTCCTGCACACCGTCCACAGGAGACTGAGCCTGCAAACTGGGCATGTGCCCCAATCGGGAATCAAATCAACAACCAACTGAGCCACACCAGGCAGGGCTGGGCTTATGTATTCTCAAACAAGCTTCAAAGTATATTTAAGAACCACTGATCTTGTGTCAGAGACAGAAATCATATTAGCTGTCCATCGTTTTCTAATAAATTACTAAAAAAAGGTAGCAGCTTGCCACGACAATCATTTATTATCTCAAATCTGTGTATGAGGAATCCATGTGCAGTTCAGCTGGATATCTCTGGCTCAGGGCCTTCCTCTGAAGGCACAAGTGGGATAGGATCTTTCTCCAGATTCACTCACATGGCTGTGAGCAGGATTCAGTTCCTCACAGGCTGGTGGACATGGGAGCTTGTGTATACCAGAAGGAAGTGACCATGGGTGACCTCTTTAGATGCTGCCTATCACAGAAATATAAACCAAAAATGAAAACACAAATTGGTAGTCTATTTCCCTGCTCTGTGTACTGACAGGCTAGATTCAACAAGCACACTCCATGCCTAGACCTCCCACTCACCCCTCCCTGATGTGTTCCGTGAGACCCTGGCAGGGTTAGCTTCCAGGCTCTCTCTCTCCATACCTTCATTACAACATTCCCTCTCTCCATACCTTCATTACAACATTTGGTTATATATGTTACATTTACATTTCTATCTCCCTGTTAGCCTGTAGGTTCACTGAGGGTGTGGTTCCCGGCTTAAAACAAAACAAAAAAATCTTTGTACTGTCACAGTGGGCCCCCCAAAAGCCCTTGTTGAGTAAATGAAGTAGTGTTTTGCTGAAAGAGGAAAGCCCTTGCCAGGGCAAGACTCGGGCGCCAGTATCAGAATGAGAGCGCGGGTGCCAGCCCAGTGACCTCTGGTATCAGTTACAATGGGAGGGTAAGTGACACAGCCTATCAGCAACAGCCTTTGGAAAGGCAGTACATAAATACTGATAGGTTTTCTCCTTCCAACGCCCCTACATAGGAATCTTTTATCAGACCTTCACACACTCCTTGCTGTATTTTCATGACCAAATTATTTGAAATCCAGCGTGCCTTAGAATATTATTTTTTAAAAAGCACTATTAAAAAAAGCAGGTGTCCCAATGAATCAGAGTAATCGGATGCTGGAACTGAAGCTGGTAAACTAAAATCCTCATCTATCAGGCACTCTGTAAGGACCCCATACTCTTTTTCTCACACACCGCAGACATGAGGTCCATTGAAGCAACAGATCTCCCGCTTGCACACCCAGTCTACAGCTGGTGTGGGATGAAGGGCTCAACATATGTTAGGCTAACAAGGGCTTACATCTCCCAGCTCCTTTCAAGGTATTACCCACTTCAGGCTGCATTCAGAATATGGGTCGTTTCCCGCACCCCTAGAGAGGCCCGAGGTTTCCACACAAAGTGCTTCCCGGGGCGGAGCAGTGAGGCCACAAAGCGAGGTCCCAGGGAAAGCGCCCGCACCCAGCGGAGCCCCGCGCGTGCGTACAATGGCTGCGAGGGGGCGGCCGCCGGCGCGGGGGGCGGCACCCTAAGCCTTCCGCTCTGAGCCCGGGGCCCGCCTCCGGGCCGGAGGAGGCCGCTGATTGGCCAGTCTGGCCGCGGCTCGGGGCGGAGATCGGGTGATTGGCAGCCACGTCCTGGGACCGCCAAGCTGGAAGCCGGAGTCGCAGAGGAAGACGCCGCCTCGCTGCCTCGCGGCCGGGGTGAGTGAGCCTGGGACTTGGCGGGGGGACGGTTCGCGTCGGGGCGACGGCCTCGCGGCGCCGGGAAGCCCTGGTAACCGTCGGGGCAGCCGCGGAAGGAGCGGGGCTCGGGCTGGCGGGGCGATTGGCGGGCGGGCGGGCTTCGGGGGCGGGCTGTACGGCTGCGCGGCGGCCGCGGGGAAGCGGAGAGGCTGCGGGCCGTCGGGGCGGCTGGAGGCCCGGAGGGGTGGGAGGTTCGGCGGAGCGGAGGGAACTCGGAGGAAATGCCCTGGTGGCTGGGACTCACCCGCGTACCTGCCCCCTCCCCCGCCTTCGGAGCCCGTCGTTCGCTCGCTCGCTCACCGCCAGGCGGCGGTCCCCTCGGGTGTCGCGCCCTTTCCCGGGGCCGGACGGGACGGGACGGGGCGGGCGGCGGCGGGCGCCGGGATTCCAGAGGAGGAGCGCCCGCCCGCTGGTCCGTGCGAGGCGGCGGCGGCCTCACCTGGCGGGGGTGGTGGTTCGACTCGTCGCCTCGCACAACTTCCCTGTGAGCCTTCCTGGGACCCGGATTGACATTAAGACCTTTGGACATGTAAAATTAAGCTCTAAGCTCATACAAGCTCTAAGCTTAGAGCACTAGTTAAGTATACAATTTTACCTATATGTTCCCAAAAATTCTAGTTTAGCACTTCTCAGTTGGGATTCAGGAATCTGTATTTTAACAGCTCCACCAGGTGATTCTCCTCATGAGAGAAGTTTGGGAAGCCCTGTCTTAGGGGAATCTTCACAGGATGCCGAGGCTGAGAGGCCGGTGTAAGGAACTAGGGCGCACCTGTCGCCCAGCTCCATCAGTTACCGGAGTCGGTGGCCGGACTTAGCCCTCCTCCCCGGGTTAGTTGGGAGCATGTCCCAGACATACCGTTTAATCTCTTGGACATCTTTGACATTTAAATTTTTTTTTTTTTTCCTACGGGCTTTACGGTGGTCAGTGTAAAACAAGGCACACGTGCAGGTGCAGACAGCGCTGATTTAGTTTGCTGCAAGAATGTGGTCGAGTTCCCCCACCGGGCAGTCTTTTAACTATCTATCCTCTGCTCAGATTTTCAAAATCACTGAGAACAAAAGTACCCAGTAATCCAGTCTTGACAGTCGCATTAATTGGTTTTGGACGGTGAGAATAGTACTAATAATTTGCATTGAAGGAGCTCTTGATATGCATGAAGCACTCTGAAATTGTTTCCATTTACTTTTTAACAGCAGGCACGTGAAGTAGATGCTTCATTTTACAGAGGAGGGGGAAAGGCTTTGGTTAAGCGGTTTGCTTAAGGTCATTCTGATTGAAGGGGGTGGGGTACACCTGGGATTTAGGATGCTAAACCTGGTCACCACAACGGCCTTGCTCTTTTAACCATAATTGAATGTCTTAAGAATTGCGGAGTGATGTAACTGTGGGAAATTATTTTCATTGAGTTACAAGTCCATGATGGGGGTTGGGGGGACTCCGCCCTGGAAATTGACATGTGTACAGTATCAGTATAGGCATTTTGGTTTCTTTGAAACTGTAAAAATGTTAATACAATTGAATTTAAAGTTACAAGCAACATATATAGGTGTAGTTCAATAAGTATAAGTGTCTGTCCCCACTCCCCATAGTATATGCCAGATAAAGGGGCCTGGAAACGGATTAGAGATATGTACATCGGGGAATAATCTCTACCTTCTTTTGGCACTTAGCATATATTGGCTATTTATTCTGAATACTTTCATCTGTATCCCTCATCTTTCCAATCTCCTACTAAGATTCTTCATCCAAACAATGTTAGAGAACTCAGTAATTAGATTCAGTTGGTCTTATTCAGAGGGCTGTGGAATTGAGTTTGACCTGATGCATATAAAAGAAATTGTGGGTAACTGGTGAACTTAATGGACATAAGCAAAGGATTGGAGGGAATAAAACAGTCTGAAAAAGAGAAGAAAAGACAGCATGGTACAGTGCAGGAATTTCTGAAATACTGGTGAACTTTATTTTCCATAGGTTTTTTTTCTTGTGCAGTCTTGGTGATGAGTATTATTACTGTATCACTGCTCTTTGAAATGCTAACTACTGCTTTGCTATTTAAGTATTCTTTTATGTGTTTATTGTGTGCTATTGATACAAATTACACAAGTTAGGTAAGCAACAAAAATGACACCATAATACCATTATTTAAGGATAAAACAATAAACATGCTCTAGTCACTAGGCTTGTGTATGCTCTTAGACTAGGGTTTGGCAAACTGACCTGAAGGCCTAAACTGACCGGAGGCCTGTTTTTGTATGAACTGAGGTGAGAGTGGATTTTACATTTTAAGGGGTTGGAGGAAAAAAAATTTTTTTTAAATATATTTTATTGATTTTTCACAGAGAGGAAGGGAGAGAGATAGAGAGCTAGAAACATCGATGAGAGAGAAACATAGACCAGCTGTTTTATTACAATTTACATTGACACACATCAGAGAAGGAATGTCCTGGCATTTTCTTAGCATTTCACAGAAAGCAAATGTAACCATCCAGGTAGCCGAGTCATCCACATCTTTCCAAACACAATGCAAAACTTTTATATGTGATAACTCAGAAAAGCAAAGTTTTCTTATTCCTACCTACAAAACTTCCGTGGTTTTGTGAAGTGGGCTGAGAAGGGAAGTGTTTCCCTCCTGATGTTCCCAATCCTGGCCCCAGGTCCCACCTCTCCTCTCCCCTCTGACTTTCTAGATGATTCTCTATGATACTGCAGGTGATATTGTGTTCAGGGGCCACAAGGGCTTACTTATAAGGCCAACTATTATACTTCACTATAGTTGAAAAGAAAGGAAAGACTAAGAAAATTAACTGCTGGGAAATGCACAATGGCAAGGAGAAAATATCTGGCTGTATTAAAAATGAGATGCTCTTTTCACATAACTCATTTAAAAGGTTACAATTACCATAAACATTTAACTCTTATTAAAGATCACTGGCAAAAGCTTGCTCTTACATCAGCAAAAGGGCTCTGCATTTATCCAGGCTCAGGAGAAAGCAACATATGATGTGAAAAGTCACTAATCCAGGTGAAGGAGGCATCAGACTATTTGGAGTCCCATAAGTGTTTTTTAGATCTGTTTTGTACAAGACACTATGGAACCCTGACAAATCTCCATCTTTCTGGTCATGTGACAGTGGACGTTTTAATTCTTTCATCGCCCAAACACACAAGAGTATACCTAAAATGACATTTTGGATAGATTCACTATACATTACATTATATATCGATAACTTGGGGACAGCAAAAGAAAACACCTGAGCATGACACTACTACTTCATATAGAAAAGCACTGGAGGAGAAAACTTTGTTTTAAAACATTTAAACTCAGGTGAATGTAAATACATTTTGGTTAACCTGTGCTATCACATATACAAATCTTATCAGATATTCAGTCTACTAGGTAGTAAGTCATTCAGATTTTCACTTCTGACTGCAGTAGCAGAAGAATATACACTGCTGCATACACTCACATGTATGTATATGTATATGTATGTATATAGATACATACACACACACACACAGAGATATATATAAAACTCAGGCCATGAAAAAAATTTAAAATACACATACTTAAAACCTGTATCTCTAAAAATAAATACATTAGCCTCTAATCTGCTAATTCTCAGTTCCTTCACAAACCAATCAGAACGTGGTTTCTCAAAAATGGCAGGTGGCCAATTAGCTGCTCTTTAAATCCATTATCTACCAGTAAACGTTTTAAAATTCAGACATACAACAAAAATAACATTCCCAGAAGGAAATGTACATAGAATCCTGACTTTGAAAAGACATGTCCTGGCTTCCTTGATGTTTAATTCCTCCAGGTGCCTGCTCTGTGCCCCTGCATTATGTGGCAGTGGGAAAGGAACCGTGTGGCAGCATGCTACCTGCTCCACTCACACTACTTCCTGACCATGGTGTCAGCTGGCATTTCTTTTGCTGTTCTGTTCGAGGGAACTCACACAGCACTGCTTGTGTTTGATACCACTCCTATAATCACAGTGAATTTTGTGTGTTAATGTAATTTACAATGTGCTGATACCACTGAGGTAAAGCAGTCGCCCTGGCATTTAAAAAAATGTCTCTCAGGGAGACATAGGGTAAAGGGTCTGGTGGTGTAGACCTAGGTTCTATGAAGAAACTCAAAACCATGGCCAGAATGGGCACACTGGAGATCTGGCACTGTAGCTCAGACAACAGAAGCAGATGCAGACAGGTACTCTGCTCTTCTTAGAGAGGAGGCAGTTCACAAAGCGGAGGGTCCCTTTTTCCTTTTACATGTCCACAAATAACTCTTAAAATGATAAGGCCAGACCACAATGTTTAATATATGCATTACTTAACAACCTTGTCATTTGTTTTTGAACACAAGAATGTCAGATATGGAGAAAATCCATCATAAAGGATAGGAAACATGTTTAATGCCACTGCCTAAATTTTTTAAAGGGAAAATTTTACCATAAATGAAATGTAAGCTCTAAAAAATACAGTGTTCTAGGCGCTCACAGTTCCAGATTGCTAACTTTATAAGTTAAAGGTAGAAGTTATCCATACATAAACAAGGCCTCTTTTTCATTGATTCAGTCTTGTTCAAACCTTTGGATATTTCAATTTTCAGATTCCACAAGGTAAGGCTGGGTTTATCAAATATAAATAAAATGTTTAAGTCCATGATGTATTTATTGCAGCACTAAGAAAACAAATCAGTCAAATATTTACAACCTGGCTACAATATTTGAATGCCTTTTTCTTCTTCTTGTCTGATCACTATGGCAAGCACTTCCAGTATTGTGTCGAACAGGACTGGTGAAAAAGGGCATCCCTGTCTTGTTCCTGTTTTTAGCGGAAATGGTTTTAGTTTTTGCCCTTTGAGTATGATGTTGGCTGTTGGTTTGTCATATAAGATTTTTATTATGTTAGGTATGCTCCCTCTATTCCCACTTTGCTGAGAGTTTTTATCAAGAAGGGGTGTTGGATTTTGTCAAATGCTTTTTCTGCATCAATTGATATGATTATGTGATTTTTGTCTCTCAGTTATGTGATGTATCACGTTTATTGATTTGCCAATATTATACCACCCTTTCATCACCGAAATAAATCCCACTTGACCGTGGTGTATGATCTTTTTAATATATTCCTGGATCTGATTTGCTAATATTTTGTTGAGAATTTTAGCATGTATATTCATCAGGGATATTGGACTGTATTTCTCTTTCTTTGTAGTGTCTTTATCTGGTTTTGTGGTTAGAATAATGCTGGCTTCAGAGAAATGGTTTGGAAGTGTTCCATCCTCTTCAATTTTTTTGAATAGTCTGAGGAAAAGAGGTTTTAGATTTTCTTTGAATGTTTGGTAAAACTCCCATGAAGCTGTCTTGGCTAGGGCTTTTGTTTGCTGGAAGTTTTTTGATTACTGCTTCGATTTCTTCCATAGTTATTGGCCTATTCAGATTATTTTATTCTTCTTGATTGGGTTTTTGGAAGATTATATTTTTCTAGGAATATGTCCATGTTGTCTAGATTGTCCAGTTTGTTGGAATAGAGTTCATAGTATTTTTTTTTTTTTTTTTTTTTTTACAATCCTTTGTATTTCTGTGGGGTCAGTTGTTATTCACCTCTTTCATTTCTGGTTTTGTTTATTTGGGTCCTCTCTCTCTGCTTCTTTCTGGTCCTCTTTCTCTAGCCTAGCCAGAGGTTCATCAATCTTGTTTATCCTTTCAAAGAACCAGCTCTTGGTTTTATTGATCTTTTGTATTATTTTGTTTGTTTTTGTCTTTTGTTTTTTTTGGTCCCTATGAAGGGCAGCACTTTTAGTCAGTGAAAGATATTATTGACTTCCAAGTTGTGTGTACTTGTTTCTATTGATGTTCAGGTTCACTTAAGGTATTTGAATAGTCTTTTCAAAAGATTATTATAAATTGATTCCAGAGTACTAAATTTATTGGCATGGGAATGCTTAAATATAAACACTTTAAGACGAATATACTATAAAAAAAAAAAAGACGAATATACTGATGCCATTTACTGTAAGATTATATTTCAGAGATACTTACATGAAATGGCAGACCTTTAATTCAAGAGGAAATATAGCTCCCTCTAACCTCTTTCATGTCACGAAGAGAAAGCTGACCTCTAAAAATGTTACAGAAAACATTCTTCAGTTTCATACTTAAAACAAATTAACTTGAAATATTTTTCATCAAATTTTAATTAGCTTGTCTTGTTAGACTTGTTTAAACAGATTTTTGTTGAGAGATGTAGCATAGGTCATGACATTCATTTTTGTACTGGAAAAAAAAAAAGGACACATTATATGTGAGATTCTATGCTAGATGGCAAGAGACTACACCAGTGTACTTAATTATTGCCAGTAAATTTTACCCATAGGTTCGATATTGTTTTGTAATAGGGTAAAGCTTTCTGACTTAAAGTCTCAACTAGACTAATTTTGTAAAGTGTAGCAGTGGCCATTAGATTTAAACTTCAAGTTTAATCTTCAGAAAGTAGTTTAGGTTATTTACATAGGTTTGATAATTTTTCATTATGCCAAGTAAAGGCTTTATTTATTTATTTATTTATTTATTTATTTTTTAGGTCCTCGGGAATTTTAATGACCAAGTGTAAAGGAAGGGTGCGGAGAACCCATGCTAGATATTATATCGGGTCTAGTAATAATTAATGTCGTTTTCCAACATTCGTTTAAAATCTTGCTTGGCGTTGACTTGTATTGACATAACTTTCAAACACGTGGTATCTACAGAACGTGTGAAGTGCCATTAACAAGTTTTGCTTGAAAAAGTTTGTGTTTGGTTTGTTTTTGTTGCAAAACTAGGGCTAAGAAGATGGCGGATGAAGAGCATATTCGGCACTGCATGCTTTACGAGTTCCAATTAGGAAGAAAAGCAAGTGAGGCTGCAAAAAACATCTGTAGTGCTCTTGGTCAAGATGCAGTTAGCGCCAGAAAATGCCAGCGTTGGTTTGAGAAATTTCGCAAGGGAAATTTTTTGTTAGATGACAAGAGTGGTCGAGGCCGTGTGTCCAATTTTGATCAAGAAGCTCTTCAAGCTCTTTTGGTGCAAAATCCTCAAATTACCCAACAAGAGCTTGCGACAACTTTAAATTGTTCACAAAAAACAATTTCCAATCAATTGCGTGCACTTGGCAAAGTCCAAAAGTTTGGAAAATGGGTTCCTCATGAGTTGACAGACAACAACTGTAATCAAAGAGTCACAATTTGCAGTTCGCTCCTCTCTCGTCAAAACCGTTTGCCGTTTTTACAGCAAATTGTTACCGGAGATGAAAAATGGGTGCTGTATGTTAATTTGAAAAGGCTGCCTCAATGGTTGGACAAAAATGAGGCTCCGCAGCCCACGCCAAAACCTGACTTGCATGCGAAAAAAGTGATGTTGTGTGTTTGGTGGAATTTTAAAGGAATTCTTCATTATGAACTTTTACCACCTAACCAAACCATTACAAGTGCAGTGTATAGTGCCCAATTGGAAAGGTTAGCCCAAGCTTTAAGAGAAAACCCGCGCTGATTAATCAGAAGGGCGTAATTCTTCACCACGATAACGCACGACCGCATACTGCAAGAATCACTGCTGAAAAACTGCGCCAGTTGGAATGGGAAGTTCTCCCTCAACCTGCATATTCTCCTGATATTGCCCCTTCCGATTACCATTTGTTTCGTTCTTTGCAAAACTTTCTTCTTGGAAAAAAATTTAATAATGAAGAATGCTTCAAAAATGCATTGATCGAATTTTTTGCATCAAAATCACAAGAATTTTACAACAGAGGGATTAAAATGCTTCCTGAGCGTTGGGCACAAGTAGTAGAAAACAACGGCAACTATATTGTTGATTAAATTTTGTTGTGTTGTTTAAATAAATTCGATTTAAAAAAGTATTAGAAAACGACATTAATTATTACTAGACCTAATAGTTAGCTTTGGGAATCACATGGCCACTTAGATGGGGGATCTCTTTGACAGTGGGAGTCTGGTCACATCCTTCTCTAGCAGACACACTTGAGTTCAGGGAGACATCTCTCCACACCTGGGTCATCTTCACAGATCCTGGCTGGAGCTGATGGGGAAAAGTGTAACAGTGGCGGCCTTTGACCATTACCTGGTACTTATTTTGCAGCACTAAGAAATGCAGATCAGCCAAAACTGGTTTGGCTCAGTGGATAGAGCATCGGCCTGTGGACTGAAGGGTCCCGGGTTTGATTCCTGTCAAGGGCATGTACCTTGGTTGCAGGCACATCCTGATCGATGTTTCTCTCACATTGATGTTTCTGATTCTATCCCTTTCCCTTCCTCTCTATAAAATATCAATAAAATTTTAAAAAAAGAAATGCAAATCAAATAGTCGTCCAGCCCAGTCAGTGTGGCTCAGTGGTTGAGCATTGACCTACGAGTCAGGCAGGATGTTATAGTTCCATTCCCAGTCCAGGCATATTCCCGGTTGTGGACTCAATCCCCAGTATGGTCCATGCAGGAGGCAGCCTATCAATCATTCTCTCTCTTCTTCCTTCCTCTCTGAAATCAATAAAAATATATATTTTGAAAAATGGTTGGCCATCCACAAAGGGCATATCGGAGTATTTCACCTCTGATTTCTAGTTTCCAACCTGAAGGCTATTCACCACCACATAGCTGCCAAAGTATACTGGGAAATGAAAGGCATTGTCTGAGTTATCTTCAGTTCCAGTGTGGAAATCCATCTGCAGTTCTGGGTTTTTGTTGAAAAACGGGAGGTTCCCCTTTGATTGCCATTAAAGAACAGGACAAGTTTTTGTGTTTTCTTTGTATAGACAAGGACAAGTAAAGGACAATTTTTTTTGTACGGGACCTTTACCATTGTTGTGTCTTCTGCTGGGCAGCTCTTTCAAATTGTGTTCAGATGTGTGTGATCTTTACATTGGCAGATTATCAGTTAGGACATTTAAAAAAAATTAGGTAACACTAATCTGTCCCCATATCCTAAAAGGAAAGGCATTTTTATTTATTTTTTAATATATTTTTATTGATTTATTACAGAGAGGAATAGAGTTAGAAACATCGATCAGCTGCCTCCTGCACACCTCCCACTGGGGACGTGCTCGCAACCAATGTACATGCCCTTGACCAGAATCAAACCTGGGACCTTTCAGTCTGCAGGCTTACGCTATGTCCACTGAGCCAGACCGGTTTCGGCAGGAAAGGCATTTTTTATCAAAAAAGTTGGAAGAATATATTCTCAAATTAAACAGTAACTTTAAATTGAGTAAGTTTCTGTTTTTTACTTCATGGTCCTTCTTTTTCTTTTTCTTTTTGTTTGATATCAGACTGTATAGTGTCATTTGGGATGCACTGATAGAAGTGTACCTAATCTCTTACTATTCTGAGAAGAGGAAATTTTATTCTAATAGTTTAGCCAACTGAATAATTAAGAATGTCCTACTAATCTTGGACTCTCCTATATAACGGTCATATTCCTTTCTCATTGTGAATATAATTAGATGACAATTTCTTTTTTTCCTTTTTTTAAAATATATTTTATTGACTTTGGACAGAGAGGAAGGGAGAGAGATAGAGAGTTATAATAGAAACCAGTGAGAGAGAATCATCGATCAGCTGCCTCTTGCACACCCCCTACTGGGGATATGCCCACAACCAAGGTACATGCCCTTGACCGGAATCGAACCCGGGACCCTTCAGTCCCCAAGCCGATGCTCTATCCATTGAGCCAAACCAGTCTCGGCTAGATAACAATTTCCTTGAATAGTTCCCAAATATCTCCTAAAAATAAGCTCCAATGTAGTATATAGATTTTAAAGATTTTGCACTTTGATTTTATTGATTTTGGAGAAAGAAAAAGAGGCAGAGAGAGAAACATTGATCTGTTGCCTCCCATACATAGCTTGACCAGGGATGGAACCTACAACCTGGGTACATACCCCAACTGGGAATGGAACCTGTGACCCTTTGGTGTATGGGTCAATTGAGCCACACCAGCCAGGGCAAATTTTTGGCATTTTAAATTTAAGGACAGTTGTTATTATTGCTAACAGAGTTATTGTGGAACTATACTGATTTAAATAATTGTTACCTCAAAAACTTGTTGCTTTAGATCAGTGTTTCCCAAACTTCTCTCATGATGAGAATCACCTGGTGGAGTTGTTAAAACACAGATTCCTGAATCCCAACTAAGAAGTGCTAAACTAGAATTTTTGGGAACATATAGGTAAAATTGCATACCTAACTTAGTGCTCTGTATATAAAATCTGTCTTAGAGCACTAGTTAAGTATACAATTTTACCTATATGTTCCCAAAAATTCTAGTTTAGCACTTCTTAGTTGGGATTCAGGAATCTGTGTTTTAACAACTCCACCAGGTGATTCTCATCATGAGAGAAGTTTGGGAAACACTGCTTTAGATCTAAGTAGTATTGCAACTTAACCCCTTATCCTTATCTATAATAATAAAAGTGTAATATGCTAATTAGACTGGATAGCCGAATGGCATTCTGGGTGTCCTTCCAGGTGATCTTCTGGATGAAGCAGGGACTGTGAGAGTCCAGGCAGCCACTGTGGCTGCGAGGGCTGAGGCAAGCTGTCGCGACAGTGAGGGCCAAGCCCCTTGCATGAATTTTGTGCATCAGGTCTCTAGTTTTCTTATACTAGTACTGCTTTGTATTTCTGTGGTGCCAGTTGTTACTTCTCTTTCATTTCTGATTTTATTTGACTCCTCTCTTTTGTCCTGTATGAGTTAATCTTGTTTATCTTTTTAAAGAGTCATCTCTTGGTTGCATTGATCTTGTGTGTGTGTGTGTGTGTGTGTGTGTGTGTGTGTTTCTTTTAGATTCTATTTCGTTTATTTCTGTTCTGATTTTTATTATTTCCTTCTGCTCACCGCGCTTTTTTGTTATTTTTCTAGTCCTTTTAAAGTGTATGATTGGATTGTTTATTTGAGATTTTATTTTATTTCTTCAGGTAGGCCTGTAATGCTATGAATTTCCTTCTTAGGATTGCCTTCACTGAGTCCCAGATTTTGGGTTGTGTTTTTATTTCCATTTGTGTCAAGTTATCTTAAAAGTCTTTTAAAATTTTTATTGTTATTTTTTGTTAATCCTCACCCAAGGATATTTTTCCATTAATTTTTAGAGAGAGAGGGAGGGACAGTGGTGAGGGGGGAGAAGAGAGACACACAGATGGACAGGCTTGAAAAAGACACATCAATTGATTGCCTTCTGCATGTGCTCTCACTAGGCTGGGGATTGAAACCTGCAACCAAGGCACATGCCCTTGACCAGGAATTGAACCCGTGACCCTTTGGTGAGTGGGCTGATGCTCTAACTACTGAGCTACCGGCAGGGCTCAAGGTATCTTTTGATTCCTTCCTTGATCTTGTTGTTAACCCATTCATTGTGTAGTGATGTTTTATTTAGCCTCCATGTGGCCTTAATAACACACTACTAGATCATTATGTGTTTGTGTCTTTTTCAGCTTTTTTCTTGTAGTTGATTTCTATTGTAGTTTCATGCCATGGTGGTTGAAGATGCTTGATACGATTTCAGTCTTCTTAAATTTGAGACTTGTTTCATGTCCTAACCATGTGGTCTAAGCTAAAAAATGTTTCATGTGAAGTTGAAAAAAATGTATGTTCTGTTGCTTTGAGGTAAAATGGTCTGAAAATAATGTTAAAGTCATCTGATCAAATGTGCCATTTAAGACCACATTTTCCTTGTTGATTTTCTCTCTGGAAAATTTTTCCATTGATGTTGATGGCTCTTAAAATCCCTTACAATGACTGTATTACTATTGATCTCTCCCTTTATGTCAGTAAACATTTCTTTATATATTTAGGTGCTCCTATGTTGGGTGCATAAATGTTTATAAGGGTTATATCCTTTTGTTGGGTTACTGTTTTTGTCATTTTACTAGAGGCCTGGTGCATGAAATTCCTGCATGGGTAGGTTCCCTAGGCCTGGCTAGTGATAAGGGCCAATCTGTGAGCCGATTAGGGCTCCTGCTTGTACCCACCTTGACTGGGCACCACCCTCCCACTGATCGCTCCGCCGATTGCCCCACAGTGGTCAGCACATGTCTAACTCCCAGCAGGGGGGGCATTTGGGGGCGACCTGGCGGGCAGTGGGGGCAGTGAGGAGTGACCAGGCCGAGGTAGGGGTGGGAGGAGAAGAGGGCGGGCAGTTGAAGGTGATTAGGCAGGCGGGGTGGGATGGGGTGGGGCAGTTGGGGGCAATCAGACCATCAGGTGGTTAGGAGTGATCAGGCTGGGGGAGGGGAGCAGTTAGGGGCAATCAGGCAGACAGGCAGGTGAGCAGTTAGGAGCCAGCGGTCCGGATTGTGAGAGGGATGTCCAACTGTCGGTTTAGGCCCGATCCCTAAACCGGCAATCGGACATCCCCAAGGGGTCCCCGATTGGAGAAGGTACAGGCTGGGCTGAGGGGACTCACCCCCCCCCCCCATGCTCAAATTTCGTGCACCAAGCCTCTAGTTTTTTTTAATAAATGTCTTTATTTATGTTACTGATTTTAGAGAGAAAAGGAGAGGGAGAGAGAAAAATCAGTGATGAAAGTGAATTATCAATTGGCTGCCTCCTGCATGCCCCCTACTGGGGATTGAACCATGGCCTTCCAGTTCATGGGTTGATGCTCAACCAGTGAGCCACATCAGCCAGGCTATTACTCATAATTTAAAAAAAAAAAATTTTTTTATTGATTTTTTTACAGAAAGGAAGGGAGAGAGAGTTAGAAACATTGATGAGAGAGAAATATCTATCAGCTGCCTCCCACCACCCCCCCCCCCCCCCCCCCCCCCCCCCCACTGGGGATGTGCCCACAACCAAGTTATGTGCCCTTGACTGGAATCGAACCTGGGACCCTTCAGTGGAGGCTGACACTCTATCCACTGAGCCAAACCAGTTTCAGCTATTATTCATAATTTTGATAGTTTTTTTTTCTTATTCTTAAAGAAGACCATTTAACATTTTGTAAAAATATATTTTATTGGTTTTTTTTATGGAGAGGGAGGAAAGGGACAGAGAGCTAGAAACATCAATGAGAGAGAAACATCGATTAGCTGCCCCCTGCACACTTCCCTCTGGGGATGTGCCTGAAACCAAGGTACATGCCCTTGACCAGAATTGAACCTGGGGCTCTTCAGTCTGCAGGCCAACACTCTATCCACTGAGCTAAACCAGTCAGGGCTCCCTTTAAAATTTTATGTAATACTGGTTTGGTGATGAAGAACTCCTTTACATTTAAAGTAATAATGAAAAGTTATGTAGTTATTGCCATTTTATTAACTGTTTTCTGGTTGTTTTGTTATTCTTCTGTTTCTTCTTTTGCTCTCTTGCACATTGATGACTTTCTATTATATAATGCTTTGTTTGGATTCCTTTCTCTTTATTTTTTGCATATATGGTATAGGCTTCTGTTTTATTGTTCCTGTGAAGTTCAGATAATACCAAGCTATGTTTTGGCAGTCTATTTTAAATTGATGGTTGCTTAAGTTTGAACGCATTCTTAAAGCACTACATTTATTTACTACTCTCTCATTTGTTTTTTGTCATCATATTTTACATGTTTTTTGTGTAGGTGTCTGTATCCCTTGATTTATTATTGTATTTATGCATGATTATAAAACTATTGCCTTTTAATCTTCTTACTAGCTTTATGATTGGTTGATCTACTTTTACTAAGTGTTTGCCTTTATCAGTGATATTTTTTTCTTTCCGATATTTTCTTTATTTTAAAGTTTTGACCTTTTCTTTTTTCCTTAAAGGAGTTGCTTTAACATGCTGGTTTAGTAGTAATAAACTCCTTTAACCTCTTGTCTGTGAAATGATCCTTCTTGGCTGGTGTGACTCAGTGGTTGAGTGTTGACCTATGAATCAAGAAGTCACAGTTCAATTTCGGTCAGGGCACATGCCCGGTTTGTGGGCTTAATCCCCAGAGGGGGCATGCAGGAGGTAGCAGATCAATGATTCTCATCATTGATGTTTCTATCTCTCTCTTCCTCCCCCCTTCCTCTCTGAAGTCAATAAAAGTAAACTTTAAAAAATTCTGAGTGATAATCTTGCTGAGTAGAGTATTATTGGGTGTAGGATACTTTCCTTTCATCACTTTGAATATATCTTGCCATTCACTTCTAGTCTGCAAAGTTTCTGTTGGTAAATCTGATATTATTATGGGGTCTCCTTTGTTTGTAGCTAGTTGCATTTCTCATGCTACTTTTAATATTCTCTCTTTAACTTTGGCATTTTAATTATGATGTTGGTATGGATCTTTTTGGGTTCATCTTGTTTGGGACTGTTTCCTAGACTTGGATCAAAATTTTTTTCTTGCCAGATGAGGCAAGTTTTCCATCTTTTTTTCTTTTCTTAAAATAGTGTTGTTTTTTCCCCCTCTACTATCCCTCTTCTGCTTCTATGACTCCCCCATGAAGCTAATGTTGGTGCATTTGATGTTCCAGATGGTGCTTCTTATTTATTTTTCTAATAAATCTTTATTGTTCAGATTATTACAATTGTTCCTCTCTCCCCCCATAGCTCCCCTCCACCCAGTTCCCATCCCACACTCTGCCCTTAACCCCCACTGTCCTCATCCATATGTGTACGTTTTTTGTCCAGTCTTCCCGAATCCACACCCTTTTCCCCGAGAATTGTCAGTTCACTCCCTTTCTATGCCACTGATTCTATTATATTCACCAGTTTATTCTATTCATCAGATTTTTTATTCACTTGATTTTTAGATTCACTTGTTGATAGATATGTATTTGTTGTTCATACTTTTTATCTTTACCTTTTTCTTCTCTTCTTAAAGAATACCTTTTAGCATTTTATATAATAGTGGTTTGGCGATGATGAACTCCTTTAGCTTTTTCTTATCTGTGAAGCTCTTTATCTGCCCTTCAATTCTGAATGATAGCTTTGCTGGGTAGAGTAATCTTGGTTGTAGGTTCTTGCTATTCATCATTTTGAATATTTCTTGCCACTCCCGTCTGGCCTGCATAGTTTCTGTTGAGAAATCAGCTGACAATCATATGGGTGCTCCCTTGTAGGTAACTGTTTTTCTCTTGCTGCTTTTAATATTCTCAGTCTTTTGCTTTTGGCATTTTAATTATGATGTGTTTTGATGTAGTCCTCTTTGGATTCCTTTTGTTTGGGGTTCTCTGCGCTTCCTGGATTTGTAAGTCTATTTCTTTCACTAGGTGGGGTAATTTTTACGTCATAATTTCTTCAAATAGGTTTTCAGTATCTTGCTCTCATTCTTGAAGTTGTCCCAGAGGCTTCTTATACTATCTTCATATTTTTGGATTTTAAGAGCCAGCGAGACAAAAGGTGGGATCTGGTAGATTGTGTTCTGTCAGGAGTGGCAGTAGCAGTGGTGTCTTCTCAGGACCAGTTGTGTTGCAGTTTTGGATGTCTTTCCTGGTTTTGTAGCATGTTAAGTCAGGTTCTGGTAAGATTGTTATTTACTAGATATATTTTCATAAGTATATTTCCTACTTAAATTAGCCATAAGTAGGTTTTTGTTGCTTTTAAGAACTCTGATTGGGGAAAAAATACCTTAAAAAATCTGTACCATTAGTTTACTCAAAATTGATTATAAGCAGAATTGGTTTTCTCTTAAGTAAATTTAGACACAGTTTAAAATGTTTTACACTTGCCCTAACCGGTTTAGCTCAGTGATAGAGCGTTGGCCTGTGGACTGAAGGGTCCCAGGTTCGATTCCAGTCAGGGGCATGTACCTTGGTTGTAGGCGCATCCCTGGTCGAGGTTATTCCGGGGGAAGGGGGGGGGGGTAATAGATGTTTCTCTCTCGATGATGTTTCCAATTATCTCTCTGTAAAAAATCAATAAAATATATTTTAAAACATGTTTTAGACTAGACTTACTTTGTGAGACATGTTGCAGACAGTAAAGATTCTTAATAATTTCATCTTAATATTTGCATTTTAAAATTCTAGTGTTTTTTATGGACCATGAGCTGCTATGTACGCCTGAAGTACTTGAAATGCAAATTTGGAGACACTTTGCCATCTAAATGCTTGGCTGGATTAAGCGCCTAATTAGGATGGTTTTTCAACAGGTTGGAGTAAACATGCAATCGGTGAGTGCTCAAAATTCATTTTTAAAATATAGATAAGATTTTTTCCTGAGAAAGTGAAATTAATCTATATATGACCATCAATTCAGTATTTTTATGAACTTTTTATTTGCTTACTGTTTAAATGATAGAAGAAAATCTTTACCTAGCATTCTAAGTGAGGGAGTAACTTTCTGGGTTACACTGAAAACGTATTAGTATTAATTTGATTATTAAAAGCAACTTATTTGTTATTAGGGAAGAAAAGAGTTAAGTATATGTAGGAGTATTGAATGAAATATGTTTGATTAGCACAACTCAGTGTTGTGGAATTATTAATATTTAATGCTATATGATGTGGTTTATCATATTTAAAGTGAAAGGTAATTTATGTTTCCTATAATATTATAACTATAAACATGAAGAAAAAAACTAGCATAGTATGGTTATTCTCTGCTAAAGATGGGCTCCACTTTTTCAAGGTAAATCTCAGAACTTGCATGCTTTTTCATTGTATTTATATCAAAATACTCTGTTCCTTCAGGTGTTTAAGGTAAGCTAGAGAATTCTGTTCTACTGCTATTTGTTTTTTTTGTTCCTTAATATAGTTAATACTTTTATTTAAAAATCATGAGACTTAAAAAATATATATTTTCTGCTAAAACCAGTTTGGCTCAGTGGATAGAGCGTTGACCTGAGGACGGAAAGGTCCCAGGTTCGATTCTGGTCAAGGGCATTTACCTTGGTTGCGGCACATCCCCAGTGTGGGGTGTGCAGGAGGCAGCTGATCGATGTTTCTCTCTCATGGTTCTAACTCTCTATCCCTCTCCCTTCCTCTCTGTAAAATATCAATAAAATATATTTTTAAAAAATAAATATATTTTCAACATTATAATAGTGTATCTCTAAATACCCATTCAAAATATTCCCAGATTTAGCACAAATTGGTCACTTGTTCTTGTCTCTGTACATTTTTTTAAACCAGGTCTCTTCAGAAAAAATGACATTTAATGCTTAAATTTGAAAAATGTTCTTAATGTTTTAGGATGACCAGAGTTGTTGTTATTTTTTTTAAATCATTTGACCTATAAAATAAAAACTGAGCCCAGCTGGTGTGGTTCAGTGGTTGAGCTTTGACCTATGAACTAGGAAGTCACAGTTTGATTCCCAATCAGGGCACATTCCTGGATTTTGGACTTGATCCTCAGTGGAGGGCTTGCAGGAGGCAGTCAATCAATGATTCTCTCTCATCCTTGGTGTTTCTCTCTCCCTCTTTTCTATATGAAGTCAATAAAAATATATTAAAAGTAATAAAAATTATAATCAGAGATTATCATACATTGTTAGGCAACATATGATGTAATTAATAGTCCCTTTCATGAGGACCTTTAATAGAAATGAAATTGCCTGTATGTTTGTAACACTAAATCTGATGATTTTCATGTAGATCATTAAAAAGTTACCTGACTAATAAGTGTAATATGAACTCAATTCTGATTCTAAAAATCCTTATTTTAGTTATCTTGTATAATAGAAAGGGAAGACGACTTAATATTTACTAAAGACTTATTATATATAAAATAGAGGGCTGGTGCACGAAATTTGTGCATGGGGGTGAGGGGTGTCCCTCAGCCCAGCCTGCACTCTTTCCAATCTGGGACCCATCGAGGGATGTCCAACTGCCCTTTTAGGCTTGATTCTGGTAGGATCGGGTCTAAACAGGCAGTTGGACATACTCTCACAATCCAGAACTGCTGGCGCCCAACTGCTCACCTGCCTGCCTGCTTGATTGCCCCTAACCGCTTCTGTATGCCAGCCTCATCATCCCCTTACTACTCCCCTGCCAGCCTGTTTGCCTCTAACTGCCATCTCCTGCAGGCCTGGTCACCCTTAACTGCCCTCCCCTGTAGGCCTAGTCCTCCTCCAACTGCCCTCCCCTGCAGGACTGGTCTCTTACCCCTCCTCCCACAGCTACCCTTCCCTGCAAGCCCAGTCACCCCGACTTCCCTCCTCTGCCGGCCTGGTCACCCGTAACTATCCTCCCCTGCAGGTTTGATTGCCCCCAACTGCCCTCCCTTGCAGGCCTGGTCCCTCCCAACTACCCTCCCCTGCTAGTCTGATCATCCACAACTGCCCTCCCCTGCAGGACTGGTCTCTTACCCCTCCTCCCACAGCTACCTTCCCTGCAAGCCCAGTCACCCCGACTTCCCTCCTCTGCCGGCCTGGTCACCCGTAACTATCCTCCCCTGCAGGTTTGATTGCCCCCAACTGCCCTCCTTTGCAGGCCTGGTCCCTCCCAACTACCCTCCCCTGCTAGTCTGATCATCCACAACTGCCCTCCCCTGCTAGCCATCTTGTAGTGGCCATATCATGTCCACATGGGGGCAGCTGTCTTGTGTGTTGGAGTGATGGTCAATTTGCATGTCACTCTTTTATTAGATAGGATAGAGGCCTGGTGCATGAGTGGGGGCCAGCTGGTTTTCCCTGAAGGGTGTCCCAGATCAGGGTGGGGTTCCCTTGGGGTGTGGGGTGGCCTGGGTGAGGGGCCTGTCATGGTTTGCAGGCCAGCCACGCCCCTCAGCCACCCAAGCGGAGGCCCTGGTATCTGGGATTTATTTACCTTCTATAATTGAAACTTTGTAGCCTTGAGTGGAGCTAAGTCTCCTGCTTGCTCCTGGCTACAGCCATTTTTGTTGGGATTTATTTATCTTCTCTAATTGAAACTTTGTAGCCTTGAGTGGAGGCCTAGGCCAGCCAGGGTGTGTGAAAAGCTTGGCTTCCTCCATTGCTGGGGAAACCCAAGCCTCCTGCTTGCTCTGTGGCTGCAGCCATCTTGGTTGGGGCTAATTTGCATATTTGCTTCTGATTGGCTGATGGGCATAGCTTGTGGGTATAGTGGAATGATATATCTGCATATTGCTCTTTTATTAGATAGGATATCTTAAATCATTTAATACTTATAGACTTGTGAAGTGGATGTTGTCCCCGTTTTATAGATGATGAAATGGAAGCATAGAGGGAACAATAATTTGGCCAGCTTTATACCAGCAATAAGTGATAAGAGTCTACATTTTTATTGAATTTATTGGGGGGGGGGGGGAGATGACATTGGATTATAAAATTATTTAGGTTTATTTTTCTAATAGAGTGTACTTTGAAAGCCAGGCCTATATGCTGCGAAGACTTCTTCACTACCTTCCGTTTGCCTCAAAATTTTTTTGAGTAAAATAATATATTCACATCTTTCCAAACTTTATTCTATTTGAAAAGATGTGAATATATCTTCTTCTGTTATATTTATGTCCTTAAGCAAAATTATTTTTAAAATAAAGACCTAAATAATAATATGGAGTTAATGTGATTCTGATTATCTCAGTATTTTATGTTGAAAAGAGTTATAGCAAATATCTAATTTGTATTAGAAATATGTATATTTCCAGTAATACTTAAAAATTATATCCTTGTTTTCTTTTGTTCTTTGGAAGAAGAATGTAGCTAGGAGTTCAGAGTAAAGAAGAAAACTAAAGGAAATGTTACCTTCCATTTGAGAATTTTGAAATTGTTAGAAGAGTTTCATCTTTATTTCTACCCCCCTTTCCTCAGCACACACTTTTAATTTTCTCTTGGCTTCCTTGGAATTAAGAATTTTTACTTATTTGGTCCTAGACTCCCTGAAAATGTTATAATGGCATTGACATTCTTCCCAGTAAAATGTTGTATATGCACACTATTTTGCATGTAATTTCAGGGATATGTGAGTCCCAGAAGTGAGAACCCTTGTATTAATGTGATATATAAATGGTATATATAGAACACCGCCGGTGTGGCTCAGTGGTTGAACATAGACCTGGGAACCAAGAGGTCACAGTTAGATTCCTGGTCAGGGCACATGCCTAGGTTTGGGCTTAATCCCAATTGGAGTGCATGCAAGAGGCAACCAGTCAATGATTCTCTCTCACCATTGATGTTTCTTTCTTTCTCTGTCTCTCCCCTTTTCCTTCCTCTCTGAAATCAATAAAAAAAAAAAAAATTCTTTTTAAATGGTATGTATTGAGAAAAATATTTTTGTTTAGAATTAAATTTATACTTTTTCCTGCTAAATGGTGTGGTCTCAAATAATAGTGGAGATTAAACCAGTTTATAACAAATGAATTACCACATAAAACTTGAATGCAGTCATTATGATGAGACACATGACAGCTTCAGATTCTAGCTTCACACTTCAACACATCTACAGTAGCATTTCACAATGTTAAAACACCAAATTGCTTTCCTGTGTCATCCTTCTCCTTGCTGTCATCACTTTCAACACTGTTGCTAAATGTTATGGACTGCCATTACTAGACATGCAAACACACACAGAGAAATTCATTATTAGATTACTTATCAGTAGTTCTTATAAATTATTAATTAATTGCTTCTTAATGGGATTGAATTCTTATTAATGACATTGATTTGTCTAGTAATAACAGTTTTCTCCCTGCCCTTTCTCTTACATTTGAAAAAAATAGTAATGACAGTTTATCTTTAGAGAAAGTCTTTCCTTCTCCAAACAAGTATACTGACAATACAGTTCAGCCACTGTTAGGGTAGGAGATGCACTCCTATACAGCCTCCCAGGGTACAGATGGTGACTTTTCAATACCATCTGTTATTTTTTCATAGCCATTTACAAAATTTCTCCCCCTCCATGAAAGCTGAAAAGGAAAAAATAAAAGCCTAGTTTTAGAATTCCTGGAAGTTAACTGCTCACTTTTTCCCTATAATCCAAGAAAGGTTATGGCTCTGCTCCTTTTTAAATATTCCAATCATTAGCTTACATAGTCACTTCATATTTCTTGGTGCTAACTGCTATGCAATTCACAAGTAACAGGAGAACAACATTTTGTTAAGTCTACTTTGTATACTTGAAAAAATAATCACATAAAGCAATCTATTCTTTTACTTCCTTTAACTTTGTACTAGTATAAACCTAAATAGTCTACTTATTCCTTATAAATAAAAACTCAGTCTTTGTTCACCTTCTCTTGTAGAAGCCGCTGGTATTTTTTTCCTTCTGATGTTAAGCAGATGGGAAGATAATAGTAGTTGAAGCATGCCATAACAAGGAATGCTAAAAGCTGACAGAAATATCATTTCCTGACCGTGACAAATCCTTTCTAAATTTTTCCTTGTTAGCTTTTGTCCTCTTCATCTCCAGTTAAGATCTTTGCTTACTGGAAGGACAAGAGATTTGCTTTAGATTCTATGTAGTTGTCATATTGTGATGCATAGTGTTCTACTACTCTTATATCATAGAATTTTGATTTGTGACTAAATAAAAAACTTGAGAAGAGAAATGACTGAAAGGTATATATATACTATTACCCTATGGATTTATTTTTAACAGATCAAGACCTATGAACAAATATAAGGTAAAGAGTTTGCTTAAATACTGTTTTAGAATTACTTGCCCCTGTTTTTATTTTTTATTATTTTTTAAAATATATTTTATTGATTTTTTTACAGAGAGGAAGAGAGAGGGATAGAGAGTTAGAAACATTGATGAGAGAGAAACATCTATCAGCTGCCTCCTGCACACCTCCTACTGGGGATGTGCCCCCAACCAAGGTACATGCCCTTGACCGGAATCGAACCTGGGACCTTTCAGTCTACAGGCCAACGCTCTAGCCCAGGGGTCCTCAAACTTTTTAAAGTGGGGGCCAGATCACGGTCCCTCAGAGAGCTGGAGGGCCGGACTATATGAACTACTAATTCCTACTGTAACACCTCGGCTGCGCTCACTGCCCAAAAAACCTGACGGGCCGGATCAGACTCCTCTGCTGGCCGCATGTGGCCCGCGGACCGTAGTTTGAAGACCCCTGCTAGCCACTGAGCCAAACCAGTTAGGGCAGTTTTTATTTTTTCTTGACCTTGCAAAACTGCAGTGCTTCTCATTGTCCTTTAGTGAGAGATTTTTTTCTTCTTAGTCTTTGTGTGTTATTGGTAGTAGTCCTGTGATAATCCCCTATATGAACATTGGTAGGCATAATTTGAGTTCCTGAACTACAGGTAATTTTTTTTCTAAGCATCAGGGTAACTTTGCCTCATTCTTTGTTTAATATTCATATTTCAATATTGATGTATTATTTTTCTATTGACCAATTTTTCAATCTGTACCATCTTTTAAATTTATATTTCCAAAGCAAGAGTTATAGTCTTCATTGGTTATAGTAGCTAATTGTAGGTTACAGGACCTCTCCCAGGTGAAACTTGGAACATCATGAGGAGAATCACATAACAGCTGAGGCAGATGCCAGAAGTATCTTATACTGTATATTACCCCTTGATCCTCACTTTAACTCACACTGTTATCCCTAAATTGGACTTGGTCGATAAAATCTAAGAAGAAGATTTCTTCTATGCTCATTTTGGTTTGTGCATACTTTTAGAATGCTGTAAAGGTCTACTTTGAGTTATGTATTGGAGGCACCAATGTTTGCAATAACATTTATTGCTTGGTCATGCTGTTTATATTAGAGTAATTTCATTCTTTAAATTCAAATATCCATGGAGTGACTTTAAAAAGAGATCGGTGTCCATTGCTTAAAATGCATTTTAGTTGATCTGGTACTATTTATTTAATTTTAGGATATAATTGAATATTAAAGTTTAATGAATGAAATATAATCATATCAATCTCATTCTTTTCTTTTTAAATTGCTTTTAATAGCATACTACCTCTCTTTACCTCCTCTGTCTAGGCTTTCAAGTGTAGCACTCAAAACAGATGGATAGTTTTTTTCTTTAAGGAAAGATCATTTACATGGGGAGAAGTTTCAAGGTACAATTTGTAATGATTTAACATTTTACGTGTGTGTTTTTTTTTTGTTTGCTTTTTTGCTTTGGAGGTTTGTGTTTACTTTAAGGATAGCACAACATCCTTTGAGTATTATGTTAATCAGCTTAACAATAACCCACAACCTTCGGACCAACTCCTTTGAGTATTATGATTTCGTCTTGGAAAATTTTGCTCATTTAGGGTTACCGCTAGCCCATTTAGTACCTTTTTGTAAATTGGAAAAAGGGGCCTTTCCCTTGGGAACAAGACTTCACAAGAAAATGTATTGCAACTGGATTTTGGCTCCTGCTCACCCTTGGCCAAGTGTTTTTGTGTAACAAACAAAATGCATTCATTACCTTGCATGGTACAAATTCAGATTCTGAACTTTGTACTGATTTGGATTTGTTTTGAAAAGTCATTATAGTTTAAAAAAATGTATCTGTATGTAAAATTAGGAAACTAAAAGTATAGCAGAAGATGTAAAATAGTGTTTCCTTTGCAGAACACTATGAAAATGACTTTTTATTCAATTGAAGTATTATTTTACAAATTTTTTTCAAATTGAGAAGTATTAGTTTATTTCCCATAACATTTAGACATTCTGATTCTATAATTAATGCATCAGCATGTTAAGCAACTAATTGTTTAGGGCTTTGTGTTAACAATATTATAAATCATATAATTAAACATTTATGTTTTTTTCTTTTTTCTGTTTATTCAGGTACTTTGGTCTGGGAAGCCATATGGTTCATCTCGAAGTATTGTACGGAAAATTGGTACTAATTTATCTCTGATCCAGTGTCCCAGAGTTCAGTTTCAGGTACTATATATTTTACAATTTTTGTATTGGTGTTTGTATTAGGAAAAATAGCTTTGCTAGTATTTGTTAAACTTTTCCCCCTATCAATGCTACTATCAATAAAATAAAATAATTTTTATCAATCATAGTAAAGTCTTTCTAATCTTAGTTCCTCTGAGAAGTGATTATTCAAGATCTTTAAGACATTTGCCCTTTTTAAGAATACATATGTGAGGATTTAGAAACATACGAAGTCAAGCAGTTGTTACTTCCCAGGTGACTTCGAAGGTAGGCTTTATATTTCTTTAGGAGATAGAAGTTCCACCATTATTTTCTTTAGTTATTACACCTTCCTCTTTGAATAGCCACTCTATTTCTCTTGTTTATTTTTAGATGTCTCTGTGCATGCCTTTTAAGTTGCTTTCCCCATCCTTTGTTTAAAGCTTTGCATTAATTTTTGGGAAAAATTGCCTTGGCAACAACTGTGTTAAGACAGAGGTTACTTGGGTTCTCTGAAGGAGGTAATGGTGACACACTGAATTAGGAATACTCCTGAATGGTCAGGTCTTAGTCTCTTTTAGCACCAAATCAGGGGCAGCTCCACTCTTTGCTTGCAGGTAAATTGCTATTTTCTTGATTTGGGCTTTTGTTCCTTATTGCTGGTATAGTATTAGACATGCTTTGTTCTTGTTTTTTATTAATTTTGCACAAAAGTTATACACAAAACCTTTTAGTTTAACATTTAAGAATATAAAGTTCAGCAGATATCTAGACCAATTTAAAAAAATAGATTGGCATATAAAGTGCAGAAGATAAATTTAACTCATCATTCAAAAGTTCAAAAGTGTCCCTATGAGCTTATATGATATTATGTCATACTCAAAAATCATTCTCCCTGGTAGATAGTAGTAAAACACACACACACACACACACACACACACACTCGCACACACACAAACCTGTTCCTAAGTAAGTGGTAGTAATTAGTGTTTAGTTTGACTAACAGGTTGCTCATTGTTGTGCTGACAGCTTAGAAATTTTTAATAAGTAATTTTGATCAAACAATAAGCTTTAAAAATAATAACCAAAATGAAGAAATCTGGTAGTGAATCTCTCCAGCATAATTTCTGAGAATTCAGTTAATCCTTCAAATAACTATTGGTTTAACTAAGGCTTGTTAATTTTTTTTTGATTTGCACAGTTCCATTCAGTTTTTCTTTTTACATATTTATCTACTTAAACCAGTGTCAGAAGACCTTGCTTTAATAATTGTGTTCATGTAGCCAGAGACATGTAACAGGACATGGGGATAATCTAGCATTTTCTGGTAGCAAACAACTCAAATCCCCTTTGGCAGTTAGTAGGCTGAAGTACTACAGTAGAACCAAGTACATTTCCTGGGAAGGAAATAACACTTTCTCAGTCACTGAAAAGGGTATTAGTAGAATAAAACTGTTAGATTTAGTACAGGAGCTGCATGTGAAAAGAGATGGATTAACATAAGGAGAGGAATAAAGTAAGAGAAATATTGGTCACTTGAGAATGTAGTGGAAGACATTTGTTTATACTTAGGCTTTTACTTCCAGGCAGTTTTGTTGCATACTCAGTCTTTTCAAATTAAACATCAATATTAAAGTGGGTATTTTATCTGCTACTTATTTATATATTTTGATTTTACTCTGTATTTTCTGTTTTTTATTTTTATTTTTATTTATTTTTTAAAATATATTTTATTGATTTTGTACAGAGAAGAAGGGAGAGAGATAGAGAGCTAGAAACATCGATATCAGAGAGAATCATAGATTAGCTGCCTCTTGCACACCCCCTACTGGGGATATGCCCGCAACCAAGGTACATGCTCCTGACAGGAATCGAACCTGGGACCTTTCGGTCCACAGGCCGAGGCTCTATCCACTGAGCCAAACCGGTTTTGGCTGTATTTTCTGTTTTTTAACACATCTATCAGAAATATTAAAAATGTATTCAAAATATAAAGGATGAAATTTAGAGTAATACAATTGAAAATGCATTTTTGCTATTTTTTCTGGCTCATTTGGGGGGCTTGATTGGTGTGGAATGTATTTGAACTGTCTAGAAGTCCAACATGAGTAAATACTGCTCTAGAAGGCGTGGAATTGGGGGGTCACAGTTGGCCCAGGCATACTGTTTCTTACTTCCTAGGTTATTTTGAGAGAGACATACACATTTTCCTCCCTCTTGTTGCTCTTCTCCCTTTTCCTGTTCACCCTCAGACCCCCTCACTACTATTCTTGGTGTGTCATGAATAGAAAGCATCAACATTCAAATATTAGTGGCTTAGTTTTGTCTAGAATATTTGAGTGCTACATGCTTCAGATTAGTGTTCTTCATACAGGTACATTTCTTGGCCTAAATGGTGTCACTGTATGTCATCCTTTTAAAATACATAATTTTTGTTTTCAGTTTTTCTTACTATGGTAGGAATTGGTTAGAAAAAAAAAAAAAAGGAGTAATTAAGTCTGTAAGAAAAAACCTAAAGGTTACTATTTTACTGTGTTCATTTTAAGAATACATATTTTGTATTTGGCTATAAACAAATGGTGGTAAAATAGACTGAATCTATTTACTGTTTCATTCTTTTTGGCCAGAAACTGAGAGCATCCTTATGAAGAGTCACATGCAGACAAAATGAATTTTTAAAATCTTTCTAAGTATTTTGATTTTTGAACATGCTTTGTATATTTCTTTTTTATTTTATTAAATGAATCAATTTCCTTCATGAAGTTTTACGTTATCAGAATATTTAAAATTATCTGAAGTTACTTCAGTAAAATATTTCAAATATAATTGGTTTTTAGATTATTTAACTTATATAAAATGTTCATTAAACTGCTTAAAATAGTAAAAATACAGTACTGTTGCTGAGTTTTTGCTGAAGGAAATGCTTTTCCACACTTTCTGAAAGGAATTTGGATACTTATAAATCAATAAGCATTAACTTTAATTTAAAATTTTATAATGCCCTTGATTTAAAAATAAGTTATATTCCTTTCACTGTTGTTTTTTTCCTCCCCCACTACTAACAATAGCCATGGTAGGACAGGACCTTGCTGGAGCCTTCAGTAAGTGGCTTTTTCTTTTTTCAAACTTCCCATCATCCATGCATGTCAGAAATGGCGTCTAAATCATATTTCAAAAATTCCATATGGTCAGTCCCCTTGCTTGCACTGACTTCACCTTAACTGGTATTTGACTAATTGAGTTGTTCTTCCCATTCCATGCTTATGTTACTCAGTGCACATTTCAGCAACAACTGAAATTGCCTTTTTTTTTTTTTTTTTTTGTCTTTGCGAGTTATTTATCTGTATAGAAGCTATAACCATGTACCACAGGGACTATCCAGTGGATGATGGGGTTTATCAGCTCAGTAGGCTTAACCTATTTAATAAAAGAGTAATATGCAAATTAACTGTCACTCTGTGACAAAAATAATTGCCCCCATAGCCACAAAATGGCGGTGTCCAGTCCCCTCATCCCCGCTGCCTGAATGTCTGGGCCTGTCCACCAGAGCAGCAAGGCTGGATCTGCTGCTGGAGGGGGCAGATCCAGCCTCCCGCTCCACCGGTGCTGCATATTTTAACACAAACTAAAAATTGTGTCTTGTGGCAGTTTTTGTAATGACTGTTTTGGTCAGGTTATGTCTATTACTAAGTGTATTAAAGCCAGCCTTCATGCCTGGCTGATGTGGTTCGGTTGGTTGGCGTGTGATCCCCTACACTGAAAGGTTACAGATTCTATACCCGGCCAGGGCACTTATCTATTGTAGGTTGTATGTTTAGTCCTCAGTTGGGGCACATGGGAGAAGCAACCAATCAATATTTCTCCCTCTCTCCCTCTTTCCCTCCCTCTTGCCCCCTTCTTCCCTTCCTCTTTTCCTCTCTCTAAAATTAATAAACATATCCTTGGATAAAGATTAAAGAAAACACAAAAAGAAACCCCAAAACCCAGCCATCTGTGTATTTTAAAGTAATTATATGTATTTTACATTAGGTCTCCAACGATTTCATTTAACCACTATAATTTCATGTTACCACTCATAATAATATAACTATATGAGGAAATAACCATTTCCAACAATCAGTACACTCCCGTGTGATACCCTGATCATTTCATTAACGGAACAGTGACATACTTTTCACAGTGTGCATGACCATAGAGATGGATAATTTTGTATGATCACTTGTACTGTGGCAAACATAACATTGTTCCATTCGTGAAAAACTCACATCTAACAATATATTAATAAAGTGGTTTAAAAGAAATACTTTGTTTATAAGCAATAACTTTATTATAGAGATATATCAGTAGAAAATCCTCTCAAATTGGAAAATCAGATTAAATTAACATTTTAAGAAAGCAAAAACTACTTTTATCATTTTCATGGTTCATTTTGCAAAATAGGTTTCATTATTTTTAAAAAATCAAAACTTGTTACAATAATTATTTCAGTTTTTATTAAAATTTCTTTATTGATTGAGGTGTTACATATGTGTCCTTATTCCCCCAACTATTTCAGTTTTAAAAATTAATCTATTGTACATCCATATATAATTAAACTATTGGACTAAAATTATCTATATATATATAAAAGCCTAAGTGATGTTTACGACTGGAATGACTGGTTGACCAGTCACTATTGTGTGCACTGACCACCAGGAGCAGATGCTCAATGCAGGGGCTTCCCCTGGTGGTCAGTGTGCACTCCCATAGCCAACTTCCCACAGCCCCTCCCCCTGGCTGGCCAACCTCCTGCAGCCCCTTGCTCCAGGCCCTGATAGTGGCCAGCCAACCTCCCTGGTTCGTCCCCCCAGCTAGCCGGCCCCCTGATAGGCCTCAGTCACTGGCCAGGCTGATGGACCCCACCTGTGCATGAATTCATGCACCAGGCCTCTAGTTTGATAATAGAGAATTATTCTCTTACTTTTTGGTAATTTTTTAAAAGGAATGAAATAGCCTTTTATAAAAAGATTAGTGGCCCGGTGCACGAAATTTGTGCACATTACAAGGGAATTAATTAGAATAAATATTTTAATATTGCTACTTGTTCTTTCTATAATAGAAGTGTCAGAGATGAAAGAAAATTGTATATTAAATCTTACTCCTTTCAGAGTCTGAGGCACACCACGGGACCCAGAGTCAAATCCCCACCTACCACCCACACACACTTTGAAAACGTAGGAGACCCAGATTTGGCCTGCCCCACCCCAATTGGGTGAGACCAGACCTGGCCGGCCCCAACCCCTTAAGCCCCTCTGGGTGGGGGTGCAACCTCAGGTCCCCCAGCCTGGTGCTGGGTGGGGGGGCGCAGCCTCGGGTTCTCTGGCCTGGCACCCAGGCAGGGGATGCAGCCTGAGGTTCTGTGTCAAGCCCTGCTGGGTTGGGGACACAGCCTGAGGTCCCCCAGCCTGGCGCTGGGGCAGGAGATAAAGCATGAGGTCTTCTGGCCCAGCCCTGGGGTGGGGGATGCAGCCTGAGGTTCCCTAGCCCAGTGCCAGGGCAGGGGGCGTGGCCTGAGGTCTCCCGTCAAGCCCCGCTGGGTGAGGGGCATAGCCTGAGGTCCCCTGTCAAGTCCGCTTCCCCCTGCAGCATCATGTCAGCACTGAGCGGGGATGCACGCAGGCAGTGTCACGTCCCTGTCCAGGGATGCAGGCAGGCAGCTTCACCTCAGTGTTGGGCGAGGACATACGCAGGCAGTGTGGTGTTAGCACTGGGGGCGGAAGTCCCCACCCCTGTCCCTGCCCACAGACTGGTCGTGACTGTTATACTGTAACGGACAAATTAGCATATTACCTCTTTATATGTATAGACTAGAGGCCCAGTGCATGAAAATTCATGCATGGGGGCGGGGGGTCCCTCAGCCTGGCCTGCCCCCTCACAGTCCAGGAGCCCTCAGGGGATGTCTTACTGATGGCAGAGAGCGGGCCTAAGCTGCTGTTTGGCCTCCCTCTGTAGGAGGCGACTGGGCTGATAAGGGGAAGCACTGCCTTCATCACCCCACTGCTGCTGCTACTGTCGGCTGCCTGCCGTTGGCCCTTACAGCTGCCATGGCTTTGTCCGGAAGGATGTCTGAAAGGACATTTGGCTGTCTGATCTAATTAGCATATAATGTAATTATTATTATAGACCAGTGCACGAAATTCCCCTCAGCTCAGCCTGTATCCTTCCCAATCCGGGATCCCTTAGGGGATGTCCAACTACCAGGTTAGGTTCGATCTGCAGACATTCCTCTCACAATCTGAGACCACTGGCTCCTAACTGCTTGCCTACCCCCCTGCTTGCCTGGTCGCCCCCAACTGCCCCCCATACTGACCTGGTTGCCCCATGCAGCCTGCTAATCAGTCGTTTGGTTGCCCCTCGCTAACCCCCTCTGCCAGCCTGTTTGCCCCACACAGCCTGTTCGGTCATCCGTTCAGTTGTTTCAGATGCGATGGTTGCTTAGCCAGATAGATAGATAGATAGATAGATAGATAGATATAGATTGATTAGTATAAATACTTTTTCTTTTTTCTTTCGTTAGGTTTCTCCTTTTTAAAAAAAACAAAACCCTTTATTATTGAAAGTATTATATATGCTCCCTTTTTTATCCCATCAACCCCCTTCAGCCCTCCTCACCCCCCCTTTCTTTTTCTTTTTGGTGACATAGATTTTACCAGTTCTGGAATTGATTTTAAAAAAAAAAAAGTGTCTTAACAGTATCACTAACTTTTTCATTTAATTAAGCACATAGTAAGTAGAGACACGGTTTTATTTCAGTGATGAAATATAATCAATGCTTAATATGATTGCAAAGACCATGGAATAATTTAGCTTATTTTTTAAAGTTTGTGCAAAAAGCAAAACTCATGTCTAATATATGAAGTATTACAGATATCAGTTCGGGAAACGCTTGATCTTTAATTATGCTATAAAAGACTGAAAAGCTGCCACAAAACGGGTTAACTTTTATATTTTTGAGTGCTTATAATTTATTTTTAAATTTCATTTTTCAATGAGGGCTTACATTTAATATTGCATTAGTTTCAGGTGTACAGCATAGTGATGATTATTTTAAAAATATTTTGCTTCCTTTTATAAACAAACTAGAGGCTTGTTGCAGGAAGATTCTTGCAAGAATAGGGCTTCCTGTGGCCAGAATGAAGCGGAGAAGGGAGCAAAACCTGCCTCAGCGGGCTTCGCTACCACCTCCGCTGCCTCACTTCCTCCCGTCTCCACTGCCTCACTAAGAAAATGGCAAATTTTGTAACCTTTGGGAAAGTAAGAGATCTTGAGGTCAAACTAGAAAGTAGTAGCTATATTGGAACAAATTTTTATTTTCTAATCAAAGAATTATAATCAGATAGGTCTTCATGAATTAGCACCTTAGGAAGACATCTTTCAGATTTTAATTTCATGATCTCTTATTTATACAAAATAACCCATTAATACTCTGTCTTCTAGGAACTTCTACAGGGCTTGGGGAATCTTTATGTTCAAGGATCTCACATAACCCATGTAGAGTCTTCCTATTATAATACTAGGGCCCGGTGCATGAAGATTTGTGCCCGGGTGGTGGGTCCCTCCGCCCGACCTGCACCCTCTCCAATCTGGGAGCCCTCAGGGGAGCCCTCTCCAATCCGGGAGTTTCTATGTGTCTTTGCAATCATATGAGCGAATTGTCTGAGACCCCAATCCAGTTTGGTTTGTTGCTCACAGAATAACAGGCTTTTTTTTTTTCTTTGCTTTGCTTCATTGGTGGAGATTTCCTGGAAGTTTTAGGATATCGTCCCTTTAATCATTCCTAGACACTCTGATTTTACTTATGTCTCTCACCTTTGCTTTCCCTCCATCCCCCACTGCAACAGTACCTTGCTCCAGGCTCACTTTGCTCTAGTGTCTAGATCCACCTGCCACAGAACTGTGATTCCCAGCATTTCTGGTGCTCCCTGTGCTCTGGGTTTTCTCTTCCTGCTCTGTCTCCATCCCTCAGCCTCCTGCTCTGCCAAGTCCTCCAAACTGCCGGCTCTCCATTCTGCTCTCCGCCCAGTGCCTGTGTATGCAAATTAACGCACCATCTTTGTTGGGTTAATTTGCATACTGACTCCTTGAATAGAATCGAACCTGGGACCCTTCAGTCTGCAGGCCGAAGCTCTATCCAGTGAGCCAAATCGGTTAGGGTTGGTACAAGCTTTTTGATAAATACATTAATATGTAAATTTCGCTGGCCTTTTAAATTATATATTTTAATATTTTAAAAATTGATTTCAGAAAGGAAGGAAGAGGGGGAGAGAGGTAGAAACATCAATGATGAGAGAGAATCATTGATTGGCTGCTTGGTTCATAGGTTGATGCTCAATCACGGAGTTACTTTTTAAGTCACTTCATTTTCTTTTTCACTTAAACCTCATTCTAACTTGTTAGAAGCATTATATTAATCTGATAACTTTATTTTAAAATTATCCATTGACCATATGACTCTGAGATATTATAACAAAAATTGAATTCAATTAAATTATATTTCTAATTTTTTAAGGTAAATCTCAGAACTTAGGTGCTTTTTCTTTGTTGTATCTATTTAAAAATACCCAGTTCCTTCCTCTATGTGTTTAAGATTAGCTAGAGAATTCTTTTCTACTGCTACTTGTATTTTTTGTTCCTTAATATAGTTAATACTTTTATTTAAAAATCATGAGCTTAAGGATTAAAAAAATATATTTTCAACATTATAACAGTATATCTATCAATATATATATCAAATTAATAATTTCCAGATTTAGCACAAATTGATTACTTGTTCTTGTTCCTATACTTTTTTTTAAACCACATCTCTTCAGAAAAATTGTTTAATGCTTAAATTTGAAAAATGTTTTCATGTTTTAGGATAACCAGAGTTTGTGGGATTTTTTTGTTTGTTTTTTAATATATTTTATTGATTTTTTTTTTTTTTTTTTTTTTTTTTTAAACAGAGAGGAAGTGAGAGAGATAGAGAGTTAGAAACATCAAAGAGAGAAACATCAATCAGCTGCCTCCTGCACACCCCCTACTGGGGACATGCCCGCAACCAAGGTACATGCCCTTGACCGGAATCGAACCTGGGACCCCTCAGTCTGCAGGCAGACACTCTATCCACTGAGCCAAATCAGTTTCAGCTGTTTAGTGTTTTTTAAAAATCATTTGACCTGTAAAATAAAAATTAAGCCCGGCTGGCATGTCTCAGTGGTTGAGTGTTACCTATGAAAGAGAAAGTCATGGTTCAATTCCTGGCCAGGGCACATTCCTGGGTTACAGGCTCAATCCTCAGTGGAAAGTGTTCAGGAGCCAGCCGATCAATGATTCTGTCTGATCATTGCTGTTTCTCTCTGTCTCCCTCTCTGAAATCAATAAAAAATATATATTTTTTAAATGAAAAAGGTAAATTCAGAGATTATCATACATTATTGGGGAATATATGATGTAAGTAATGGTCCCTTTCAAGGGGGACCTTTAATAGAAATGAAACTGCCGTAAAACATCATTTTCATTTAAGTCATTAAGAAGTTTTATTCTAATACTTTGGTGCCAGATGACAATCTCCCTATTTGTACCTTTTAGCTTACCAGCCCTACAACAGTACTGAGCCCCAGTCACCCAGGAGAGGATGCAGTGGCATCTTTTGCTGATGTTGGATGGATAGCCGAAGAAGATGGAGAGTGCTCAACAAGACGAAGGTTAGTCTGGAAACCTATGAGAACTGAGATGGGATATTTATTATTTTAACAGATGTTATCTTTATGGTATTTACCTTTAATAGCTGAATTTGGTCTCTAGTAATTAACCCAGGTTTTCTTTTTAGCACTCATCTGTACTGTTTATTTTAAAGACTCAGTATTTGTAAATTTCCTAAAGACATATAACTATTGTGTTCTTAAGAATTAAAGAATTCCCTGCCTGTTAGAAATTCTAATATGAGAGGACTGTCATAAATATGTTTATATAAGCATAGTAATAAAATAGTATTATTGGTGTAGAAAAATCAGTGTGGGTTATAGTAGAAAATTTGTGTGACCATTGGAGAATAAGTCCTAAAAATTCTGAATCTAAGTGGGTTATGATTCAAAGGAAACTATATGTAAGAGTTAGACGGGGACTTAACATTTATTTGAAAGAGCCTGAATAAAGTATTATTATGGCTCAAACTAATAAACAATTATTCCACATATTCAACTCTTCGTTCTTAGGCATTGAGGATACAGAGATTAAAATAAGACATAGTCCTACTTTTCTAGGAATACTTGGTGTGCTAGAGGAGATTAAAGAAGAAAACAATAATATTAATACTGTAAAGTTGATTAAATACAGAAGGCCACTTTTGGATGAGAGAGGTTTGGCCAGGCTTTTCAAAGAAGGGGATGTTAGAGCTGAGGATCAGAAGGAGCCAAAAAGATTGAGTTCCTGGGTCTGTTGGTTCTTGCTATGCCCTGGGAGTGGTATCTCTTTAAGAACTCATTTTCCATTGGTTATACTCCTTTGTGACCCTGAGAGTAAGTAGGATCACTGGCTTCCACAGTCTGGTGATCTAGAGGTGTCCCCTGGTGTGGCTTAAAAATCAGGGTGCCTCACAAGGGTGTAAGCATCTTTTGGGAGAGATACTAAGTAACTGGAGCGAGACAGAGGAAGAGTGCAAAGATAGCATCTACTGGCCTCTGTTCCCTGAGAGACTCTGTAGGCCTCTAGATGTGTGCCAAACCTGAAGCCTGTCCTTCAGGCCAGAGCTCCTGGACGAGCAAATAGGCCTTCTCAGAATGACTGGGGATGTTTCAGAATGATTGCTGTCTTACAGTGCCCTGAAGATGGTAGTTGGCCAAAACCTGTCTCTGTAATTTTTACGATCCTACGGGAATCAGGAATGTAAGACTTCCTTGCCTTCAGAGCCAGGTGATCAAGGGTTGTCCCCTGGTGGCAGCCACAAAATTTGGGGCATTAGACATAAAAAATCGGGCCGCAGACTCAAATGAAAGAGCCCCTCTGGAAGATACTTGTTGTCTGGAGCAGGGCAGAAGGGTAGGTTAAAGATGGTACCTGTGGGGTACCATCTGAAGCTATGGGTAGAAGGTCTAGGGTATTTTTTTTTTTTTTTTTTTTTTTTTTTGCTAGGGAAGGAGGATGGCACTTACAGTTGGTGCCTGCTAGCCTCCATCCCCAGAATATATCTTAGCAGGCCCCTAGATGTGTAGGTTGGCGATCTCTGGGATAGATGACTGCCTCGCAGGCCAATGCTTCAAGATTAGCAAATGAGACATTTTACATGAAGTCAAGGCAGGATCAGCTGCTTCTGTGTTAGACCCTGGGGAGTCCCAGCATGAGAGCAAATTTAAGGGCCATTTCTCAGATCACTATGGCCTTGTGGATCTCTTGAATATGAATCCTGTTGGCTAGACGTCTTAGTTGCTCATCTCTAAGATGTAGGTCTTAAAAGTTGGGGTACCCAATGTGTTCAGACTCTGCTCCACAGGAAGAAGCTATGGGTTTTGAGTGCCCTTCCCAGTGAGAGTCACTGCTCCTGGGGTGTGGTTTATTAAGAGATTTTGTCTCAGCCTCTCCAGCTTTAGTGTTATTTTTGTTTAGTGCTGTTTTTATTGTTTGGTTAGATTTTACTTTTCAGAGGAAAGTTCCATACATAGCTGTAAGATTTGGTGTATTCACTGGAGGAGGTGAGTTCAGGATTTCCCTAGTCTTTCTGTGTTGCCATCTTGAACCAGAACTCAGTATTCCTAGGTATGGATGGATCAGTTTATTTCATCATGCACCAGTTGATGGACATTTGGCTTGTATTATATATAGGGTTTTTGAATTAACGTAAGTTTTCATTTCTCTAGATTAAATGCAATTTCTGAGTCATGTATAATAAGTCATAGGTGGTTGCATGTTATTTTATTATTTTAAATAATTCTTTATTGTTGAAAGTATTACATATGTCCTTTTCTCCCCATTGACTCCTCCAGCCCACCCCTGGCTCCACCCTGGGCCATCAGCACCCTATTGCCTGTGTCCATGAGTTATGCATATATGCATATAAGGTCTTCCGTTGATTACTTCCCACCTACCTACCCTCCCTTGCTTTCCCTCTGAGAACCTGTTCCATGCTTCCATGTCTCTGAATCCACTCTGTTCATCAGTTTATTTTGCTACTTATATTCCACATGTGAGTGTGATCATGTAATATTTGTCTTTCTCTGATTGACTTATTTCACTTAGCATGATACTTTCCAGGTCCCTCTCCATGCTGTCTCAAAGGGTAAGAGATTCTTCTTTTTTACTGCTGCATAGTATTCCATGAAATAAATGTACCACAGTTTTTTATCCAGTCATCTTCTAATGAGCACTTGGGCTGTTTCCAGATTTTAGCTATTTTAAATTGCTATGAACATAGGGCTGCATACATTCTAATTGGTATTTTGGGTTTCTTAGGATATGTTCCTAGAAGTGGGATCACTGAGTCAAATGGCAGTTCCATATTTACTTTTTTTGAAGAAACTCCATACTGTTTTCCATAATGGCTGCACCATTCTGCATTCCCACCAGCAGTTTCCTTTTGTCCATATCTTTGCCAGCACTTGTCATTTGTTGATTTGTTGATGGTAGGTATTCTGACAGGTGTGAGGTGATAACTCATTGTTGTTTTAATTTGCATCTCTCTGATGATCAGTTACTTGGAGCATTTTTTCATATGTCTCTTGGCCACCGTATGTCCTCTTTGGAGAAGTGTCTATTTAGGTCCATTGCCCATTTTGTAAATTAGATTGTCTTCCTTTTGTTAAGTTCTATGAGTTGCTTATATATTTTGGATATTAACCCTTTATCAGATGTACCATTGCCAAATATGTTCTTCCATACAGTGTGCTCTCTTTTCGTTTTGTTGATAGTAGTTTCTTTTGCTGTGCAGAAGCTTTTATTTTGATGTAGTCCCATTTGTTTATTTTCTCCTTAGTTTTTCATTGTTGTAGGAGATGTATCTATAAACATATTGTTATGAGAAATGTCTGAGATTTTGCTGCCTTTGCTTTCTTCTAAGATTTTTATGGCTTCATGACTTACATTTAAGTCTTTCATCCATTTTGAGTTTATTCTTATGTATGGTGCAAGTTCGTGGTCTAATTTCTTTTTTTTTTCTTTCTTTTTTTGCATGTATCTCTCCAATTTTCCAAATACCATTTATTGAAGAGACTGTCTTAACTCCATTGTATGCTCTTGCCTCCTTTGTCAAATATTAATTGAACATAATGGCTTGTATCGATTTTTGGGGTCTCTATTTCTGGGGTTGGTTACAATGGCTTTGTAGTATAACTTGAAATCTGATATTGTGATTCCTCCAACTTTGTTTTTCTTTCTAAAGATTGCTACAGCTATTCTGAGTCTTTTTGATCCCATGTAAATGTTTTGAGTATTTGTTCTAGATCTGTGAAATATGCTGTTGGTATTTTAATAGGGATTTCACTGAATCTGTAGACTGTTTGGGTAGTATGGACACTTTAATGATGTTGATTCTACCAATCCATGAACATGGTATATTCTTCCCCTTGTTTATATCTTCTTCTATCTTTTTTTTTTTTTTTTTTTTTTTTTTTTTCCAACATCCTGTAGTTTTCCAAGTACAGGTCTTTTGCCTCCTTGGTTAAGTTTATCCCTAAGTATCTTATTTTTTTTGGTTAAATTGCAATGGTAAATGGGATTGTTTGTTTAGTTTCTCTTTCTGATAATTCTTTATCCTGTACACTGAGTGACCAGATTATTATGATCTCTGAACACATAATAATCTGGCCATTCATTGTATATCCTATATAATAAAAAGCTAATATACAAATTGTCCCCTCGACCAAGAGTTAAACCAGCAGGCAGGCTGGCTAACCACCCATGTCCCCACCCCCTGGCCAGGCTGGTTGGATCCCACCCATGCACGAATTCATGCTCTGGGCCTCTAATACACATGCACACACACACACTGGCCAGATTATGATGTTTTGTTTTGTTTTTTTTATACCAAGAAGAAGGGAAAGGAATGGAGTTAGAAACATCAATGAGAGAGAGATGTCGATCAGCTGCCTCCTGCACACCTCCTACTGGGGATGTGACTGCAACCAAGGAACATGCCCTTGATTGGAATAGATACTGGGACCTTTCAGTCCGCAGGCTGACACTCATATCCACTGAACCAAACTGGTTAGGGCAATTTCCTTGTTAATTTTTTGTCTGGAAGATCTATCTAATGAAGTCAGAGGGGTGTTAAAATCCCCTACTTTGACTGTATTGTTGCTGATGTTTTTGTTAAAGTCCTCTAGAATTTTTTTTATATATTTAGGTGCTCCTATATTGGATGCATATGTTTACTAAGGTTATAGCCTCTTGTTGGATAGATCCCTTTAGTATTATATAGTGACCTCTATTACCTGATATTTACTTATTTTATATACAGTGTCCAATATTTTTAGTTCTAGTTGGCAGGGAGTTAATATAGTTAGATGGAACAGTACATCTGCTTCTTCCTGGAAAAAGAACTTCCTAAAGATTTTGTGTGTGTGTGTGTGTGTGTGTGTGTGTGTTTTTCTGTTGTTGTTGTTTTTTTTTAAACACAAATGTCCTATTTGCACTGGATATGACATAATGCAGTAGTCATGGGGATTGTGATTATAATGTACTTGGCATAATGGCTCTGGGTAATGGGATTGTGTCTGTGATGTTGAAAGTAATTGACTAAAGGGTCTTTGAAGAGGTGCCTGGAAGTACCCTAGGTAAAGATAATCGGAACCTGGACAAAGTGAGAAGGAAACAGGGGAGCCCTAGTTGGATTTGAATGTTGCTCTCAAAGAGAAAGTTGACAGACAGTGAATTTCCCTCAAGAGTTCCAAGGTCAGTGACATGGTCCATGTGATTAGAAAAATTAGGCAAACTTTCTCTTACAGTATGGTGTGATAGTACTCTGTATTGATTGTGCAAACTGTATTTGTACATATATCTCGATGGCTGGGAAAGGTATTCTCAGTGTTCTCTCCCCTCCCCCCCTCCCGCTAATACCCAATAAATAGGCTGATACACCTACATCTTCCCATCTGCCATGGAAAGGGAGCTTTAAGGAATCTTGCCTTTATCAGTGTCATATACCAGAAAAATAAATATATTGTATAGATTGAAGAAGTAGCAAATTTACTCTTTATTTTAAACAGTAAGACAGAGTAGAAAGATGGATGAAAGTTGATGGAATTTTACTTTGTCTTGACAATTACTGAATACTAGTACTGTTACCAGGCAATTTAAAGTTTTTATTTGTCACTGATATTAATGCCATAGTATTGTGTCTCTGGGGAAATAGCACACATTAAAAGTCTTTCATAATTAATTGTATAAATGATTGTTTTCAAATGCACTGAAGTTCAGTTAGTTTGTTTTTTAAATATATTTTATTGATTTTTTTACACAGAGGAAGAGAGACGGATAGAAAGTTAGAAACATCGATGAGAGAGAATCATCAGTCAGCTGCCTCTTGCACACCCCCTACTGGGGATGTGCCTGCAACCAAGGTACATGCCCTTGACCGTAATCAACCCAGGACCCTTCAGTCCGCAGGCCAATGCTCTATCCACTGAGCCAAACTGGTATCGGCTGAAGTAGTTTTTTTTAAATTTCTAAATTGTATTAATCCCTACCTTCTGTGTAGAATTTTTAAAGATAACATGAGACAACCCTTACCAAAGTGGCATGCACACAGTAAGGCCTCTTTTTTTCTAATCTATGCACATTTTGATTTCCCCTTAAATGAACAGAATGGCCTCAGAATTAGAAATCTCACTTTTATAAGTACTGAAAAGTACTTATATAAGTACTTTGAAAGAATCTATAACTGATTATCTTGTCTAAGATAATTGATTTGTTCTCTTTTGTAATAAAACCCTAAAGGGACTATGTAGTTTTTTTTTTTTTTTTGTTATTGTTTTTTAACTGTTGTACAGTGTACTGCATTTTATTTTTTAAAAATATATTTTATTGATTTTTTTACAGAGAGGAAGGGAGAGGAATAGAGAGTTAGAAACATCGATGAGAGAGAAACATCGATCAGCTATCTCCTGCACACTCCCCACTGGGAATGTGCCTGCAACCAAGGTACATGCCCCTGGCCGGAATCGTACCTGGGATCCCTCAGTCCACAGGCTGACGCTCTATCCACTGAGCCAAACTGGCTAGGGCCTGTGTAGTTTTTTGATAAGTACACAGCATAATACTTGTACACACTAAGTATGATGAAATAAAAGACTATCATATAAACGCCATTTAAGGACCCCATAAATATAAAATGTTTTTTAAGCTCCACTGGCCATTTAAGCTCCACTGGCCATTAGTAGATATCATAGATATTGTCATGTATTAGAGTAACTTTTGGAGAAGATCATTATTTAAGGGATATTGAAATATTTCAAGTTGAACTCAGATTTGGTCATTCTATGTTACTACCTTCATTTCTAATTTTTCTACTTCTTGAATCTGAGTGCCTCATACATATCAAACTGAGTATTTATTAAAAGCTTATAGGTTCATAGGATTGAAGTCCTTACAGATAAGCCCTTTCCTTACACCAGGATGTTTGTATTCTAATTGCCAAGATGAATAATATTTACAAGAATTGGTAATATAAGGGTAGTAACTAAAGTGAGACTAAGGGCTTTGATTAAACAGCTTTTAATTTTTCAAATTTGAATATTAAGTGTAAAATGGAATGTGCTATTTTTTAAGGAGAGTTGGAGAAGAACCCAAATCTCATAAAGTATGACTATGAGTAACTAGATTCCAAAGGAAATGACTCAGCAGCCAGGCCACAGTTCAGTAGGTGCAGTGAGTGTAGACCAGGAGATGGATCCTCTCCCCCTCCCCACCTTGGGTTGGAGCAGGAGTTTTCCACTCCAACAAACAACAGGTGTTATTCTATCCCGTTTTATTCTTAATTACTAGTACGTGACACAAGACATTAACTGATAATGTACATCAGTAAAATACTAGATTCAAGGCAGAAACATTTCTATTAAGTGTCATTTTTAGTAAAACATGACATAAAATACAAGAGACTTGTGTTGAGCAGAATCTACAACAGCTAATGTAATGAATCCAGTAGTGCTCTGGGTCTGTGGCCTCCTAACAGTTCTGCCAACTTTCCACTATAAATCCTTTCAGGGGTTACCCCCTCGGTCAAAATAATCTCCCCAGTCCAGTTGCCTTTACTCGGCTACTAGCTTTAATTAAAAAGATTGTTAGGCCCTAGCCAATTTGGCTCAGTGGAAGAGTGTCGGCCTGTGGTCTAAAGCACATGTGTCAAACACAAGGCCTGCGGGCCAAATCCAGCCCACCAGGCCTTGCAATGTGGCCCGCACAGCGCTGTCATCACTGCACTCCGCTGTCAGTTTATGACATTGTCAGTAAACCATTCGGCCCGCAATTTAGGCTGGATTTTAGATTTTGGCCCCTTCTCTGATTGAGTTCGACACTCCTAGTCTAAAGGGTTCTGGGTTTGATTCTGGTCACAGGCACCTGCCTGGGTTGCTGGCTCAATCCCCAGAAGGGGGTGTGCAGGAGGCAGCCGATAATGATTCTCATCATTGATATTTCTCTCTCTCCCTCTTATAGTAAAAAAAAAAAAAAAAAAAAGATTGTTAGTTTTATACCCAATTTCATGTTTTCAGGGAACTAAACTGGATCCTTTTGACAATGTGTTTTTATATCTTTCTAAGCTATTCTCCAAACCAAAAATAATTTTGGGAATACCACTTTTCCTAGGACACTGGGCTAATTTGAAACAATCTCAGCTTTTGAGTTTACATTAACCGTGAATAAGGGGAAAGGACCCCATAAATATAAAATGTTTTTTAAGCTCCACTGGCCATTTAAAAAAATTCTAAATTCCATTTAATTTAGAATTTTTTAAAATGGCCAGTGGAGGTTAAGAAGCATTTTATTTTTATGCAAGTTGTACTCCAAAAGAGGCTGTCCTTGATACTAACATTGAAAAGATGAGAGAGGTAGGTAAGTTGTGTGTAATGTTACTCTGCATAGGAGCCTGTACTCTTCTGCCGTAAGGCATGTTGGAGCCATAATCAAATAATGGAGGAAGGGGGGTGGTGGTGGTGGAAATCTCATCAGGAGAAGTTGGTGTGAAAAAATTGTGTTAATCCTCACCAGAGGATATTTTTCCCATTGAGTTTTAGAAAGATGGAAGGTTGGGGGAGGAGAAGGAAGAGAGAGACATCCAATAGTTGCATCCTTCATGCACCCTGACAGGGAATTGAACCCATTGACCTTTGGTGTGTGGGCCAAAGCTCTAGCCACTTAACACACTGGCTAGGGCAAGAAAATGGTTTTTAAAAACAACCTTATTTTGGCTGTTTGTCTTCTGCTTTGGGGGCATCAATAGTTGATACCGCTTTATAGTTTTGCTTCTTAAAATTTTTCTAAATTATACACACAAAAATCTGAACAGCATTCCTCATAGATTAATTGTGGTCTCTGTATGCTAGCTCTTAATAGTCCCCTATTCTGAAGGATGACAAAACAGACTAATTCTGAGAATGGTTTATTATTTGTTGACTCTTTACAGAATAGATGTCTGGGAACGATGTGTGTGTTTTTAAAGCAAGGATTTTTTGTAAAATTTTTATAAAGTTTAGTTTTTCATACACAAGGAAGAATATTACAGAACAATTCTTGTCTGTTTTAGGCTCCAATAGATGTCCATCTCTTGTGTCTTTTAAAGACATGACCATTTTAGGAGTACTTTAATTTTTGGCTTCTAAAAATCCACATTTAAACTTATACATTTTCTATAATTGCTTTGAACTATAACCATCAACAGTATTTCACATAGAGAAATGCAGAATCTATATAATCAAAATTATAAAAATAGCATAGATATAGAATATAGGTGATCTGACACTGTTGCTCAAATCATTTTGCTAACAGCTTTTTCCTCTTACGCAGGCATACTGATATTCCAAATTGATGAATGCTTTGTCATTAATTTCCAGTAGATGGAAAAGCAAAAGGATAAAATTCACCTGTAAGAGGGGAGATGTAGAAGATTCCTTTTTTATTTTTTAACATTGCAGTTGTTGATTCAGTACTCAATTTTCTCTTGCAATTTATTTTTGGTAGAAGATAATTTAAGGAGAATAAGATGGTCAAACGTGTAATAATTGATCTTAATCCATATTGTCTTGTTCCAGTTTTGGATAGTTTTAGAGTAAATATTAATGGGATTTGAAGATTACTTGAATGATAATAGTTAAATACATACTTCTAAGCATTTGATACTTTTGGCCCCTCTGATGTCTAGAATTTTAGGTGGGGAAATGTTCTCTACTAAAGTGACCACTAGTTCTTGAGTAAACAATATTGTAACTTTTTTTAGTAGCACAAAAGATTCTAGTATCCAAAATTTTCTTTTCTTTTTAAAAGAAACCATCACCCTCACGGGTGAATATCTTCGGTATAGGACCATGGAACACGGGGTGGAGGGTAGAGATGAGTCTGTATGCGCAGGTTCTGTTTCTCTCCTCTGTTCCACTTCCCTCCGCTGTCATCCTCCAGGAGCCCTCACTCGTGCCCATGGTGGCGGGTCCATCCTCAGCACACCGCTTCTGACTGGTTCCTCCTCCTCATTCAGTCTCAGCTACCACTAGTCTTCCATCTTTGTCGACACTGTTGTTTTGAACAAGAATATTATAATTCTACAGTTGATATTTCTTCATTGTATTCTACCCAAGACTAGAGTTCTGTTACTACCACTATCTGCAGTTTCCTTAGTTTTTTCAAGAAGTTGTTTTTAAGAAGTCATTGTGTTCAGTTTTATTAAAAACAAAAAGTTTATTAAGAATATAATTGAGTAAGCATATTACATATTAAATATCTCATACTGATTAATTACTCTGTGTAAATATTTCCCAAAACTTCAGTAGGTGGATTAGTTTCTATTTGTAATCTATTTATTGTAGAGAGCTATTCAACAGAATTTCTTGATCTACCCTATGAAAGGTAGGTAGAAATCAGAATTTAGCCTATTGCATCAACGAAGAGCCAGTGATTTCTTTCAAAATATTTTATTGTAGATTGATTAGAGCAAATGCATGTAATCACTTTTTATATAATCTTTCATAGAATATATGTATTTTAATATTTAATCAGGTTGTTGGTACTATTCCTTATAGATTTTTTAACCTTGTTTAATCTCATGTACTTTTTTCAAAAAGAAATTTCATCACCCATTCCTTCCTCTTGTTATAGATATGTGATAATTGAAGCTTTGCAAGCCAAACATATATTCTAAATAAAACAAATACAGCTTTATTTCCCCCTCTAAAATCAATATGCATAAACTTGGGTGAGGATTTTAAAAAATGCCAAGGGCTTAAGAGAACAGGAAGACCTAAAGAAATCTGAATTTTATTCTCAGCCTCAAAAGACTTCCATTGGGAGCTGCAGAGAAGTGCACATTAAATTTTTTACACCTAAGAGATTATATTGATTTTTCCCCCCCCTTTTCAGTTTCTTTTGCTGTATTTTGCCCATATTGTTACAATATGTTTTGTAATTTGGTATATTCTATCATACACAGAAATACTGACATTGAATTGCAAAAGCCAAGATCCTGGGGAAGGGCTAATGCATTACTGATATGATTTTGTAGTCAAGTACAACTAGTAATTTATCATTTAAAAGAGTATTAAAAGGTTTCTTAGTTCAAATAAAACCAAATAAGAATTAGCAAAAAAACATTGTTGGAATCTGTGATGCTTGGACATATTTCCTAGTGATTCAGAAGAATGAATGGCCACAAGAACCACTTTTTAGGCTGAACTTACATAAATCCCCTCCTTTATGGACATTTTGTGATTAATTGGCAGTGTATTTTTATACTTTCTTATAAAGCCTGTGACAGCCACCCTTCTCTCCTTGCAGGACAGAGGCCAGGTCAAGGCAGCCCCTTCAGGATGACATTCCTTTCTTTGAGAAACCCCCAAGCCGGCAGCTTTCCTTACCAAACCTGTCTCCGGAAGAGCCTCCGCTGAAGACGCCCCTGGCGAATGAGGAGGCGCTGCAGAAGATCTGTGCTCTTGAAAATGAACTCGCTGCTCTGCGCGCTCAGATTGCCAAAATTGTGACCCTGCAAGAACAGCAGACTCTTACTGCAGGTCTGTAAGTCCTACATTGGTTTTACCAGCAAACTGGGAATGGGAAGCATGTCGCTGTAATGTTAGAATTTATTGGCAAATAACAGCTGTAACTGGGAGTCAGTCCTGGCCCAATCAAGCCGAAGTGGTTTGTGTCTGTTTTGAACAATCTTGATGCTATCAGAGAGGATAAGTGGGGATATTTGGAAAACACTGGAATTACTACCTAGGTGAATGCTATGGGGAACTAAATGTCCTAATCCTCTCTGACAGGCTGAGTGCTATTTACTTACCTATCAATAGAAGTCCCAAGGCAAGTACTTTCCCTTTCCTGCTCTAAAATGGGACCACAGTAGCTGTGTTAGAGTTACCACGGGAGAAAATATGGAAATTATTATAAAATGCCGTAAGCCCAGAGCAGAATCTGAATTCGGGTCCTCTGACTCCTAGTCTAATACTGTTGCTTTTATTTGTGTGGCATTTATCACTGAAGAAGAAACCATAGACTTGAAATCCTAGTCCACTAACCTGTTGGCAAGCAGTTGTTTTTCCTAGTGTTGTTCCAGAGTCCTGGCTAGATTTAGGATGAAGCAACTCTGTCTAAAGGATAAGGACAGTACAGTTACTCTACCTCTGAGCCACTTGGCTTGTGCTCCTGGAGCTGAATGTAATCCAGCCTTGTAAGGCCAAGGTGGACAGAGGGCAAATGCACTCCCCACCAACTGCTTGAGGAGTAATCATGTTAAATGAAAAACCAAAATCCTGTCCTTTTCTTCCAACTTTAACCCTTTGCACTCCGCTGTCCCCTCTCAGGGGACATCGGAATTCTAGCATATCACTCGGATGTCCCCTCTCAGGGGGGACATTGCAGTTTATTAGTGATTACAGGGAATTGAGTTAATTCAACACACATGTCCGCCGCAAAGTAGCGTCGAGTAGCTGGTAGCCAATGTCCAGAATGGTTCGGAGTGCAAAGGGTTAAGTTTTGCTTTACCTCCCTCTCCTGGCAAACAAGGTCAAGTGCCATAAATAGTGAAATAATTTGGGGATTTATTTGGTGGTCTGTTTATAATAAAAACCCTGAGTGAGACTTTTTTTTGCATCCCCCAATGTAATTCACCTAAAAGAAAACTCTCTAACCTCTAATTGTGCAGAAAGATGAATTTTAGGTCATCATTATTTAACCACTTTTAGTTATACTTGGAATTAACTTTTTTCCCCCCAGAAGTTTGTTCAGTTAATTTAAATCCTTTCAAACACATTCCAGTCAATGGAGGTGTATAATATTTGTAATATTGTATATGTGAATAGTATATTTAAAATGAACCACAAATTTATCCAATAGTTTAAAAAAAGTTATAGTCCTAAATTATATAACTGTATATAATTAAGATAATTATTTGTGCAGCACAGACTATATTTCATCTAAAGGAGTTACAAACTGTGCCACAGTCAGGCTTGACCATTTGATATCACAAAAACACTCCTGTTAAGTTAAATGGAACTTTTCCATCTGGAGAGTTTGGGATTAAATGATACAGTGACTGATTTAGATTTTAATCAAGTAACTGAAAGTTTCTTTTTAAGGATATTGTTTTCAGATATATAAAAGTGCTTAACATGATTTACAAATTTTATTTGCCTGTTACCATCAGGATTAAAACTGATTTTACCTTATTTCTGTGGGTGATTTAGATTCTAGCACATCTGTTACCACAGCACCACCTTCTGTCCCGCCACCTCCCCCGCCACCACCCCTCCCTCCACCGGCGCCCCAGCAGAACTCATCTGCTGTGGACCTGATCAGAGCCCGGAGAGAGAGAAAAGCCGGTGCTGGGAAGACGCTGGATAAGCACAGCCCAAAGCAACCTGCTGTGCCCAACATGCTGGAGATCCTCAAAGACATGAACAGTGTGAAGCTCCGGTCAGTAAAAAGGTGAGGCTGCGTTTACCTTTCCTCACTTTGTCTTGTTAAAGTACTGGGCTTCTTAAGATTTTCGCTTTATAATAAGACTATTATGAATAGTTTAAGTTTTTAACTTGTAAAAGATGGGCCCTGGTGGCTCCTTGCACAGATAACTAAGAAATTAGCAAAATAAACATTTCCAGGTTACTTTTTAGCTCTTTCCCCTTGCATCTAAAACCTTCATTCGTTAAAGTCTGCACTGCCAGCCATTCACTCTGTAAAGCCATGCTGTGTACCACTATGGTAGTCCTGGGCTTCTGGAACAGAATGGAGCCATACTGGCCCTGAAAGAACATGATCAGTGCCTTCAGATGAACTGAGTGGCTGTTCACTGGGCCTGAAATCTCGGGTTCCTCCTCACTGCTAGCAGTGTCTTCACTGTCAGCCTACTGACCTGTCCCCTTGGTTTCTGCTCACTTCTCCAAGGTCAGAACTAGATACAAAGCCCAAACCTGTGGATGCTACTGACCCTGCTGCCCTCATAGCAGAGGCTCTGAAAAAGAAATTTGCTTACCGGTACCGAAGTGATAGCCAAGAAGAGGCTGAGAAAGGAGTTCCAAAGTCTGCGTCAGAGGCCACTTCAGAAACAGTGTTGGTGAGTATGAGGTCAGGCTTCTTTCCTGGTCCAACGTAGGCAGTAGTTCCAGCCACTGCTGGGCACCTCCATTTTACAAGCCAGTCCGCTGTGTCCTCTGCAAGATTCAGAAAGACTTAATCTTTACAAACAAGCCGATTACTTACAGAAGAACACAAAGAAGGAACCAAAATTACCCCCTGGTTTCACTGCTTAACATCGCCAATGTTAATTTTTCATGCTGTGTTAAGCATAATGAAGTCAGATTTATTAAATAAAATGGATATCGTTGGACTGTGTGTTGTGATATATAGAAAGATAATTTTTTCTTAGGGCAGGTGCGCTGAGAGTTGACCTAGGCCTTGTAGGATGTGTCATAGGTGGAGAAAAGCTCCCATAAAATCTGCTCAATTCCTAATTTATACATTCCTTCTATTTAAGCTACTGTCCTGGGGGACACCTGCTATCTGGTCCAGAGAGATAGGTATCTTAGAAATTCTAGCATCATTGAAAGTCTTTATAGACATTGAAAAGTAAACATTGAGGTACTTCCTTCTTTTACTCACGAAGTAAAATTGGACTGAGCTAGATCTTGCTAAGATGATTGTACTTTTCTAGGAAGCAATTTGGTCAGCTCTTTGCCTTTCATTCTGTTGATATATTATTTATTTGCTTGGTTTTTTTTTTTCATTTAGAACAAATCATATAATTCGGAAAGGGGTGTATCATCACTGTTATATGAATCAATATATTTATTTATACTTTTTGTTTGTTTTCCAGTTTGGGCCACACATGTTGAAGTCTACAGGAAAAATGAAGGCTTTAATTGAAAATGTTTCAAATTCCTGAGAAACCTGGTTCAGCTGTTGGTTTGTTAGGCCTGTTTGGCTAATAGAAATCAACAATGTTTAGTAAATACCTGAATTTAACATTCAGTAGTCTCCTTTTAACTCTACCTAGAGGATTAAGCACTAGCAAGGCACTCTTATCAGGTCAGTTCTGAAGTTTTCCAGAACATACTTATATTCTGATGTAATGTTTTTAGTGTATAGTCATGATGTTTAGGTTTCTAATTTTGAAAACGATATGGATTTCAGAATGAAGAAAGGACATTTGTAGATGGACATTTTCAACTCTTAACACTAACACTAATTTATCTGTACAAATGTTCCATATGCATATATTTGGATACAAGGCAGTCTGTAAAATTATATGATGAGGGTGCTGTTATTTATTTTCATTGACCATTTTACTAGTCATTGATGGAAGAGCTGGCATGACAGTTTTTTAGAATGAAATATTGTTAGAATGAGATTGGAATCTTCTTACCTCACACAGAACTTTTAGTTAATCTTGGGATTCCCTCTCACATTTTCTTGGAGATGGGATTTGAGTAGGAACTCTTGATAATGCTCACTGCCGTCCATTCTGAGGAAGAAAAGGTAGTTTGCAAATAGGGAGGAATCAAAGCATTGAATTAAATCTTTTCAAACAAAAACCAGAATATTCCATCTTTTTCTTTGTTTAATAAATGGCATCATAAAAAATGACTTGTTAATACTTCTGGAAATTGTTGGCATAATGGAATTTAAAACTTTCAACATTGGTCAAAACAAGTAGCTTTAAAATGGAACACTGAATAGGCAAAAACATGTCTTTTAAGGTGTTCATCATCAGAATGCTGTTCTGTTGAACTACATTATGCGCCATAAGCCTCAGCTGTTATTAGAAAGTGCAGAACTGCCTTTCTTACCTATTGCTACAAGTGATCATTTTTAAATACTTGATAAAGCTTCATGATTTTCTTTATTTCTGATAAACTCAGCTCGAGTTAATGCCAGAATCTCCTACATGAGTAAATAGTGTTTGAAGTTGTAATTCCTCTACGGGGTTGGAGATGAAAAGAGTAGGTAGACCCTAACTTTTAAGTTATTGAAAATATGTGCAATGTTTTAGATGTTAGTAGATATTAGTTAATTTACATGGTTTGGTTATTCAGCTTAAATTTGAACTGCTGTTGATGTACATTGTTTCTTATGTTTTAAAAATTCTGCCCTTAAAAGAAATTCATAAAGTTCACTTGACACACATATTTTGACTTCCTAAGAAATTTACATTTGTATCAGTATTGAATTTTGGCCAGTGCTCCAATAGAAGGAAGTTACTGTTTAAAACTTTTTCCCCGGACCATAAAGCCTGTACGTGCATTTAGTATGTTTTTTATGATAAGATTCTTTTATATTACACATGGAGCTTCTTAGGAGTAATTTGCTTTCTACATTTTTCAAGTGGAAATGTTCTTAGAATAAATTATGTTGTCTCTCATTCACTTTTCTCAAAGGATTTCGCATTAAACAGGGCAGTCACTTGGGGTGACTTTCCTCAGCATTCCACCCTATTACCTCTGGCGTCGGTGTCATCTTTTTTTGCCTATGCCCACTTCCTTCAGTTTCTGGTTCTCTCTTCTAACACAATACAGAAGAGAATGATCTTAAAAATAGTTTAATTCTGCATTTTATAGCTGAATTAAATTTAAGTAACTGATATAATGTGCTATTATAATTCTGACTAACCCAGGGCTCACTACACACAAATATAAGTCAGAGAAGATTGGACTTGGATTGTACATGATCTGTGCTGTGTGACCCCGGCCAAGTCACGACTCTGTTTTTAAAATGGGACTAATGCTTAGTTCAAAAAATAGTTGAGATTAGCTGAAATAATGATTTTGAACACACGCTGGTAGAATGTAAATAAGTTGTGACTTACATCATTTTATACGAGGTCACTGGTTCCCATTAGACTGAATTCTGGCACCTGCACAGGCTTAGGGTGGAGGACCAGTCTTTAGTTCTGGTTGTGTCACAGGCTCTTCTGTAGAGGAAGCCTGTTCTCTTGCTGTATTAAGAATTCCTGAAAGTGGTAAATAAAACATCAAAAGGTAACAAATTCCAAAAACGAGTACTTTGGAAAAACCATCCTCCTGGTAACTTACCTAAAATAGACAATCTCTCCGTTAGAATCTGGCTGATGGAAGCTGTCACAATCGTTTCTCATGGGCTTTCAGCCATTCCTGAGTCCTTTCCCCTTCTCACCTAGAGATTCAACGTTCTGAGCTACCCCACTAAGGCTATTAAAATTCCCTTTAGTTTTTCCTTGTCAATCTCGTAAGTGGGCTAGTTCCTTATTGGTGCAATCACTTGAGAACAGATAATAAAAATAGCATCACCAGAGAAGGATCCAGAAATGGAGTGTTTCCCTCTGAGACTGTCGTCCTTAACCCACTTCCTACTTGCTCGATGCCAGAACGTTCCCGCAGTGGGGGCTTCTCCTCCGGCAGGTGCTGCAGCGCCTTCTGAAGTCACAGACGGCGGGAGGAGAACATGCGTGTCAGGCAGACATTTCTGGAAGGCACATAACCAGGAAACCACATGGTGCCTCCCGTTCCACACCAAGCAGCTACCCCTCCTGACCGCTCTCCTCCTAACACCACAGGGTTTTGACTGGAGCTATGAGAAGTCTGCTGTTCCTGGTGCCTGATGGCCATCCCTGTTCTCTGGCCGGGGGTGCTTTCTGTCCAAGGGCGAGAGCCACTCTGGCTGGGAAGCCTCCTGAAACGTTGGAGTTAGCAACATGGGTTGGGGAACACATGACACTGACCTTGGGGGTCACGTTATCTGAATACTCCTCCACCCAACTCGAAGGCAAACTGCCCAGCACCCGAACCTCTGCCTTCCCTTCCCTTCTGGGAAGGGTTACTCGGTTACGTTCAGGCTGGTCAGTGACCACCAACACAGCTCTGATAAGCTGGTCTCACCAGAGTCGCCTTAGGCATTTGAACAGGAAACTTGGACAGAGAGGGCTGTTGGTACCTGGAGCTCAAATTAGGATGTCATGTAGGACAGCTATGTTCCTGAGCCATTCCTACAAAACATTACGAGGGCATGAATTAGGCCATTGGTTTGGCACTTAACTATGTATCAATACATGACTTTTAAGAGACATATTTTACAGGTTAGGAAGCCACTTAAAAGATAGGTGACTTGTCCAAGGAGCTCCAGCTAATAAATGACAAAAAACAACAACACAACCACCCAGGTCTAGTTGTAAAGACAACACTTTTCTAAATGACGTTATGCCGCCTTTTGAAGCAGAAATGCAAGGTGAAGAGAGGAGAGAAGCCAGATGCGTGGGAGGGGTGAGCAGCTCCACCTTAGAATGGCCAAACTCACAGGTTCGTCTCCATCCCACAAACACGGATCTTTCGGATAAAGCCTCAGGAAGCCTGGAGAAATCTGAGTGCATCTCTGTTCCCCACAGTGGAAAACTAACCCCCTATCCTGTGGTGATTCTCAGGTGAAAATGCAAATGTTTGACTAGGAACTTTAAACATTCCTTTAAGGGCACTTCGAAAAGTCTGATATATAGATTTCAGCTAAAATAAAGAACTTGGGATATCATGCTGCCTCCTGATTCTTTATAGGAGATGGCTCAATAACAAACACTTAGCCCGCCCACTGTGGTCAGGGTTTGATTGCAGGTCAGGGCACATGCTTGGCTTGTGGGCCCAATCCTCAGTAGAGCGAGTGCGGGAGGCAGCTAGCTGATCAATAATTTTCTTCATCAAGGTTTCTCTCCCTCTCTGAAATCAATAAATATATATTAAAAAACAACAATAAATTTAAAATTTATGCTAAAGAATCTCAGCTAGCTGTGGTTGGGTGGCTAGGTTGGTTGGAATGTTTTCCAAAGGTTGTGGGTTCAATTCCCAGTCAGGGCACATTCCTAGATTGAAGGTTCAATCCCCAGTTGGGGCTACAGACACCAATTGGTGTTTCTCACACTGGTGTATCTCTTTAAAAAAAAAAAAAAATCAATAAAAACATATCCTCATCCTCAAAGATTTTTTAAAAATCATATAGTGCCCTAGCTGGTTCAGCTCAGTGGCTAGAGTGTTGGCCTGGGACTGAAGGGTCCTGAGTTTGATTCCGGTCAGAGGCACATACGTACCTCAGTTGCAGGCTCCACCCTGGTCTAGGCTCTTGCAGGAGGCAACCAATGGATGTGTTTCTCTCATATGGATGTTTGTCTTTCTCTTCCACACTCTAAATATTAATGGGAAAATATCCTCGGGTGAGGATTCAAAACAAAACACACAGCCAGCACCACAGTGAAGACCCCTTTGTATTTCCTCTGAAATCACCTGTTTAGACATCAGTTTCTCTGCTCCACACACGAGCACACCCACGAGACCCACACATCAGTTTACAGGGGAGGCGAGATCACGGGAAGAACAGGGACAGTGCTTGTAGACTTGGCTCCCTGCCACGGGCTGAGCCAGCCAGCAGCCCCGGCTAATGGAGAGGTGGAGGAGTTGGGGTCCAGCCCCCAGGGGGGATAGAGGCAGCAGCAGCATTGGTGCCCCAAACCTGGATCCCACCGTGGATCATGGCAGAGCCAGTAGCAGAGCAGAGATGCATCCATGGCTTCTAACCCTAGGGAACCAGATGAACAGCGCCATGGGTCAACCCCCCACACCATGCCCTCCACAGGGGTGGTGCCCTGAGACCCAGGTGACCACACACAGCAGGGGCACACAGGTAAAAGAGAAAGTTGTCCTACAAACAGCCATTTACTGAAACGAAAGAAAAACCTCTCAAGTAATACCCTGAAATAAGAAAGGTGCTCACTACTTCAGATGCACCACACATTAATCACACGAACAACCAGATAACACAAAGAAAACGACAATTCTTCAGCAATCAAACTCAACGCCATGGAAGCCTGTGATGTAAATGCCAAAGGATTCAAAACCACAGTCATGAAATAAACCAAGGAGAGCCAAGAAAACTCAGAAAGGCAGTTCAAGGAACTCGGGAATAAAATTAGTGAACAAAAGTACTTTACCAAAGTGATTGAGACAATAAAGAACCAAATTCTGGAGCTGAAGAATTCAGTAAGTGAGATGGAGAATGATTAGAAAGCACTGGAAGCAAAGCAGATAATATGGAAGAAAATTAATGAACTAAACCATTCATTCTAAACACTCTGACACATTGCATTCATTTGTTTAATATGGAGACTTGCCATACTAAATAACAAACACTTCACACACCAGTTTGTCACCCAAAATACTTTGATAACAGAGACCATATTCTGGAACTTTTAATACCTTTATTACATCCAGCGCAGTGCTCTGTACACAACAGGAACTTGGGTATTGCTTACCACATAACTTCAGCATAAACAGACTAGTTTCAGTATAATTTCTCAATGACAGCTAAAAAGGAAACATAGTTAAACCATCAAGTCATTTATTCAGCAACCAGTTTACGCTAGCCCTCTGCTGAGCACCAGACAAGACGGAGACCTTGTCTCCCGCCCCCTACCCCAGACACACACCAGCCAGCTCACCCCGGTCATTCCACCGTGGACCTCTGGGGCCTTCCAGAAGACAGGTTGTCTGCAGAGATGCACAGCAAGCAAGGAGCGGCTCAGTCTAAATCTTGCACATATCTGTACAAACTTAGGTTTCCAATGCCTGCCGATCCAATGGTATTTAATATGCACATTTATTTAAAAACATTACTGAATGCACAGTAGCTATCAGTCATTATATATTTTTCCCAAGCAACGAGGTACCAATTAGGAGGGGATTTAAACAAAATACTTATACATTTAAAAAAGTGCACATGAAAACATTGTAAATCTCTGATGTGGAAGTTTTAAAGTTTTAAGAAAAGTGAAAGCTTTAAGAGACAAAGCATTTTGGAAAGAGAGACTGTTACAGGAATCTTCAAAGAATTATTAGCACCTCTAAACCTGTATGTTAAGTACAAATATATTTCCCAGGTTTGCAAAAGACATAGTTATTTTACACAGAGAATCATTATGAACCATCACATTTATAGAGTATAAATACTGACAAAAACCAGGTATTTTCTCATCCAGCTAAGGCTTTGCCAAAAATGTCTCTCCAAGGACCTTTACCCCCAAGCATAGCAGATGCCCCAACAGAAGAACTGGGCCTGGCATCCCAATGGGCTGCTACGTTATGCTCAACAATTCTTTGAAGTCTCCTGTTTTTATCTTTAAATTTTTGCAATCCGTCCCATAATATACCTAATTATTTTAAATGTGATCTTCTAAATTACTGACCAGTTTTCTCAAATTTTTCTAGGAAATTCATGTTCAAGGAACAAAGGTCATATTTTAAAGAGCAGTATAGACAGTGATTCCCTCAGATATATGTAAAACATAACAACAAAAAAAGTTTATTATATGTGTTGGGCAGGAAATGAGAGCAACACTGAGAAGTCTTCCCCCTGAGAGTGGAAATAAGACAATCCTTTGAATATCAGTAAGAAACATAGTGGATCAGAGCAAAAGCCATTGATCAGACACAGGCGGATGGAGCCCAGGCCAGTTCAAAGGAGACCAGGCTGAAGGTACTGACATGTCTACGGAAAGTGCCAATCAGAAGCTGATGCGGAGAAGCAGCGAATGGCAGAGAACCTGGAGCATCGTCCGCAGGAAGAGGGAACCCTGTTCCACAGACAGTGCACCGGCAGGTGTGGCCCCCCAGGGAGACGGGTGCGCGAGGCAACTTGCGTCCCTTGCTCAGAATCCATGCTCACCAAGTAACCGGCTGATCACAATCGGGCTTCCCAAGAAGATCTGCCTAAAGGGAGAGAATGATTGACAGTTATATATCCCCAATATGTAAATGTAAATATTAACATTCTTTAAACACATCAGTTACTGTGAGCTTTGTTCCTGTGAGTTTGCTATGAGATAGTTCCCCTCTCCATTGCTGACACACCAGGTCTATGAAGCTTTAAAGGTCTCGGATGCCGCCCTATCCGGTTTGGCCCAATGGATAGAGCATTGGCCTACAAAAAGAAGGGCCCTGGGTTTGATTCTGGTAAGGGCACATACCCGGGTTGCGGGTGTGCAGGAGGCAACTGATCAGTGATTCTCTCTCATCATTGATGTTTCTCTCTCCTCCTTTCTGAAATAAAAAAACAAAACAAAAACCAACAAACTTGGATACATCCAATTTACCAAGGTGATGCCACCTCATGACTGGCCAGCTGACTTTTCTCAGGAACATCCAGCTTTGCCACCATCAGACTTCTGTGCCTACACAGTCCCCTATGGTAGCCACATGGATATCGGGCATTTGAAATGTGGCTAGTATGAACATACACTGCAAGTGTAAAACACCACATTTCAAAGCCTGTACCAAAGAAAAGAATTTATAATTATATATTGAAATAATTACATATATATCACATTGGAATAAATGGTATTTTTTTTTCTTTTTACATGTGGCTACTAGTAAATTGAAAGTCACTAATGTGGCTCACGTTATATTTCTATTAGGTGTCACTCTTAATACGACGACAGTGGGGTTTTAGAATCAGCACTGCCTCCCATCTACGGAACTGGACTTGGGAAGATACAGAAGAGGCCCAGCGGTACCTTTCTGACGTTGATACCAATCAAGCAGAATTAAGCAGCCGTTTCTTATTATTTATAAAAGCCAATAAAAGCAGTACTGTAGTACTTGCAAGAGGTGCTGAGTCGTATGCAATTTCCAACTGTGGGAACAAAAGGCTGGGTGGCGTCGGGAGGTCTGGGCTCCAAAGCTGGCCTCTGAGCAGACGTGGTACCAGGGCCTCGGCCTGCTCGGTGTGAGGCGCAGATCACCCAGAGGACTGTGCCTGCACCAGCTCTGCCTGAATACACGTCTGATGTGTGAACGCTACCGAGAAGCTACGTCTGTGGTTTCCTGGACACTTAGCATTATGATTTCCAAAGGACTGATTATAAGGTAAATATCAAAGATAAAATGTGAAAAGGTAGCTTTTTATTTATCAAAAGTTAACAGCAACAGGCACATATTAAAATGAGTATGGCAAAGCCTTTTACAAATGGCTTCACACTTAAGCTTTCTCCCAAGAAAATGGCTGTTGCAACAAACTGTAAACATAATTGATAAACAGTCTTTTACAGTAACAAGGGAAATACAATGGAACTAAAAGAAAGCACTGGTTTTTCTTAAAACTAGATTACAGTTGTGCTTACTATACATAAAACAATTTAAAACAAATTACAAAAGTGGAATGTTTTAAGTTTAAAATTAGTCCTTAGGTTTTTGTCCTAGAAAACGTCTGTTCACATCAAAAGGCCCATCAAAGGGTCGCGTTTCATCAAAAAGGGGAGAGGGGGGAGACGAGAAAACAATGCACTTTTTTCAAATCACAACAGGAAGTTTGGTCACTTAGCTTTGTGCATAGTTTAAGGCAACTGGAGCGTCCGCCACAGCTCCCTCCCCCGCCCCCCGGGGGGGCTGCCCCTCACGGCACATTCTAAAATAAATAAGAGCGTCCACATCCGATCCTTTCCCACAAGGATAAATAGAACACATGCACAGTCACACATGCACAACATGCACACAGACATACATCCGCCCATCCACACACAACATACCTCTCACTGCAGCGAAAGGGGCTTTAGTACCTTGCTCTGAAGGGCACACTTCCCCATCCCACTTTATTTCAGATTGGCAATACCCTGAGCTGATTACGGTGTTTTACACATTCCACCTTTTCTTGCATGTGCAGGTCAAGTGTACAGTAGTGAAAACAACATGCAATGTCTTCACTGCAGAATCATAATACAGCTAGGACACGGGTGCGCTGCCCTCCCGCCCCCAGTGAAAACTAAGCGTTAAAGGAAGGGCACGCCGACCAGCCCTGGAGGGAGGCTGGGCGCACGCTAGGACAGTGCGGTGTTCAGTGCACAGACAAAACCGGAGCACACGGGGGCTTCGGTGGCATCCAGAGGAGAAGGCAGGCGAACCGGGGGGAAGGAGCTGCAGTGTAAAGTTTGATCTGTAACGTTCTTAGTGGTTCCTTAGCAGTTATGCTCCAAGGCAAATGTAGAACCAGAATTTCAGAGTGGATTTGTAAACATCAAGCCTGGCCAGAGGCAGCAGAGCTGGGCACTTCACATTTCCGTTTCTCAGAGAACTCAGTGGGAGGTACAGACACACAAGACTGCATGAGACTGGTTAAATCCCGAGAGATTTCTGCTGACAGATTCCGTTCAAGTTTCATGTTCGAAGAGTAAATGCTTTGAGAAACACCTGGCACTCCGCAAAGCTTCTTTGTCTCCTTTCGGATTCACGCCTGCTGGGCTTTGCAGATTCCAGGTTTCCCAGGAGAGCCATATCCATATTGCGTGTTCAGGTCTCAGAATTAAAAAGTGGGTTCAAGTGACCGACAGAGGAGATCCTGGCATCATCCACCCGGAAACCTTGCAGTCCAGAGTCAGTTCCCTCACCTCCAGCCCCCGCGTCACGTTCTAACCTCCAGGAGGCAGCCTGTCCTCGGTTCTGGGTAATGACAACCGGTTTCCTGAGGTAATAACTATGAGTTCAGCTCCTCGAACGCAGCTTCAGGGTCCTCGCTGCTGGGCGGTTCTCTCTGCAGCCCCTCCCAGCTGGCTTTGTTCAGCCCCACGTGTCCGAGCATCGTCTGCGACAGCCTGGTGTTGGAAAACCTGGCCCACTCTGTGAATAAAGGCTCCACTAGGTATGTCATAAAACCTTAAGGAAAAAGAGAAAAAGGTATCAACGCATGTTCTGAAACTTTATTTTTTTAAGATATACTTTTATTGATTTCAGAGAGGAAGGGAGGGAGAGAGAGGAACATCAATGATGAGAGAGAACCACTGATCAGCTGCCTCCTGCACGCCCCATGATGGGGATGGAGCCCGCCAACCTGGGCATGTCAACCTGGGCACGTGCCCTGACTGGGAATCGAACTGTGACCTCCTGGTTCATGGGCCGATGCTCAATCACTGAACTACGCTGGCTGGGCTGAAACTTTATCTTTAGAAACTTTATCTCTTCAGTGTTTACTCTCAAGTCCTATTCCAATGTTATCTAAACCTTATTTTTCAAAAGGTTTTGTATGTATAAATTTAAAAGTCTTTTCTGAAGAATCTATTTCTTAAGCAACTTAGAGGTGAACTGACAAACATATCAATCTTTCTGACTCCTCTCAGCTGCACAACCACGTCCTGTTGTTAAAGCAAACACAGGCCATGCTGACTGAGGGGCGGAGGCCACGAGGGGCCACCCAGCACTGCGGGGACGAGGCGACCTGCAGGGGAGCTGGTGGCCCCTCTGGACACCCTCAGGGATGGTAATCTTCACACCTAGCCACGACTAAAATAAGCCATTTTATTTAATTTTTTTAATCCTCACCCGAGGATATTTTCTCATTGATTTTTTAGAGAAAGTGGAAGGGAGAGGGAAAGACAGAAACATCGCTGTGAGAGAAACACATTGGCTGGTTGCCTCCTGCATGCACCCCGGCCAGGGCCCTGGGAGGAGCCTGAAACCAAGGTATGTGCCCTTAACCGGAATCAAACCTGGGACCCTCCAGTCCCCAGACTGATGCTCTATCCACTGAGCCAAACCGGCTAGGACTATAAGCCATTTTATTTAACTTAGAATTCACATAAGCCCAAACTTCTGACAAAAATTATGAGTCTAAAAAGAACAGAGGAGATTAAAGCAATTATTAAAGTGGACATCAAAAGTGTACCAGGGTCCTACTTTATAAATAACTGCTATACTGATCTCCTTAATTCGTAGTCAGATCAGAGGAGGAAAAGGAGTGATTCGGGACTGTCTGCATCTTTAAGCAGCACTCCATGCCCTTTATATCTGATGTAATGCTCAGAGTCTCTTACTCGGGGGGTGGAAGCTCCCAGAAAATGCCTCATCAATGAGAAATATACATTAGGAGAAACAAATACGTTATCTTCCTGACCTTTCATCTGCTAAGGACGGGGAAAATGTGCATCCAAATCCTATCGCTGCTTATGTGAGCGGCTTTTACATTCTCTTCTTCTCTAAAACCCTGTCTTTGCAGCAAAGACCATGTTGACCACAGACAACAAATTAAAGCCAGCAGCACCCACTACTTTTACTTAAAAAGTCAGATATGGTCTGATGGCTGAATTTTCTTAAGAGTACCAATGATGGGATCTGAAAAGGCAGTTAGGAGCAGAAGTAAGGCTCTCTTGCATTTCTCCGGTTCCCTCCACACGAGCTGAGCACCTGCTCTGTGCCGGCGCTGTCCGGGTGGCCGGAGGGGAGCAGGGACTGGGGCTCCCTCGGGAGCTGCGCCTGGTGAGGAGGAGACACACAGAAATGCCCCGCAGCCCCGAACGGCGGCTCTGGGCGCCGCCCTCACACGGGGCCAGGCCGGCCAGCTCCCGGCTCTCCGGCAGCCGAGCTCGGGCACGAGCGGCTGGGCTTTCGCACCAAACGCAGAACCTCGTGCTCACGGGCTTCCCGTGACTCTTATTTGATTCTCCCACTTGTTCCTTACCCATCCCTGCCCCTCTGATAATCCTTCCCAGAACCTTCCAACACTGACCAGACCTAAGGAACAGTTTAAGGCATCTGGCTTCTTTTCCTTTTTAAATATTGCAGCTTTCGGAAACCGCATTTGCAAGTTCTCCCATTTGCTCGGAGACCTTGGGTCAGCAAAGCCATTTAAAGTCGCTACAGTGAGTGAGGACCATCCACCGGCCCCAGCTCCTCTGCCGACAGCCGCCTGCTCTTCCCCATCTGGAGACCAGTCTCCTTGGGAGCCGGAGCAGATAGATCCACGTCCGTCCGTCTTACCCTCTGAAACCTCAGCGGTCCCGGCTGAGCCGCGGTCCTGCCCTTTCTGCATGTCTGTGCCCCTTCCCACCGACTCCTCCCCCCGCCCTCCGCAGGCAGGTCAGTGCGCCGTGTCCTCCCCACGGCCCTCTGCCATCACAGGAACCACATTTCCGAACCTGAGCTGACAGAGTCCTTCTCAGTCTATGCCACAGCATCACGCTATCTTCTGACTGTCCGGAAGCTTTGCCTTTCTAAAATCTGTGTACACATTCCACTACGTTCAGTCTAATTCTCAAAGGCCCTACTGCATACCAGTGACCAAAATCAGTCATTCCTCGAACCCTTGCCGAGTTCCCGGACACGCCTGTCTGTCCCCCACCACTGCCCAGCGCCCATCACAGGAGGGCCCTGCCCTCTCCCTGCGGGGGCGGCCCCTCGCGGGGCTCTCCGTGCCCGCGCCCCCAGTGCGGCCAGGGGCCGAGCCTGGGGCCGGGGGACGCTGACCGCAGAGGAAGGTGCTCCTGGAGGCAGGACGAGGGAGAGGAGCCCCTGAGCTGAAGGCGCAGCGGGAGGTGGGGACCACGGAGGGTCCTCGGCTGCTCTCGGTGGACGAGGGGTGGAGACTGAGGGGCAAATGGAGGCCAGATTTCCAGAGGCCCGTGCCAGAGGCGGAGGAACCGCTACACCGAGCGGCCGTGATCGACAGGAGGCGGCGGCAGTGCAAACTGCTCTCATTACACTCAGCTCAGTGGTCAGCTTGTCACGTCCCACAATTACACAAAAAGCGCATTTCCATTTTAGAACGCACAAAAAAGGAGCTGTTACATGTTCTGAAAAATTATGCTTTTTGCAACCTGTGGTCAAATGAGAGTAATTATAAGAGCAAAATACCATATTTTCCGGCGTATAAGACAACCCCCTAATTTTACAGTTAAAACATAGGTTTAGGCCTATATTCGCTGTATAAGACTACCCCCCCACTTCCGAGGCAACACCAGTTCTTTTTTTTATAGACCGCCTCTCTGACTCTGGCCAATCTGAGCAGGCTTTTTACTAGAACACAGTGTAGCTTCGGGTACAGAACATGTATAATTTGCATACATAAAAAGCCTGCTCGGATTGGCTGAGTTAGAGAGGCAGTCTATTAAAAAAAGAACTGGTGTTGCCTCGGAAGTGGGGGGTAGTCTTATACAGCGAATATAGGCCTAAACCTGTGTTTTAACTGTAAAATTAGGGGGTCGTCTTATATAATACGCCGGAAAATATGGTAAGAGTAAAATTTTAGATGGTTTAAGTGAGCATAACTGTAATATTCTGTATTTCAAATGTGTATCTCTTTTTCTTGACAAAGTTCCAATCAGTAGCATTTTTCTAATTGTCCGTATCCACGTATAGTTACCAATCTGGATGTTGGCAATATTCTCAGTCTGACGATCACAAAATGGACTAACACCCAAATGATACTTCTTCTCTATGTCTCCTAGAAATTAACAAAAGAGACAGAACCATTAATGTGGAGCTTACCTACTGTCTGTAATCAAAGTCTACATCTTACCTGTCAGCTCCCCAAAACAGGCAACACATTTCCTCCCGAGAGGAAGCCTCCCAGGTGCCTTTACGCTAATCACACATAGCAAAGCCCGTCCCAATCAGAGGACTTTTACCTGGGGTTTTACCCGAACACTGTAGTTCTGCCAGCATTTTTATTTAAATCTTAGATTTCCAAAGAAAGGTGCATGAAATGAAAGATTCTTGATTCCCACGTTTAAAGCACAAAAACGTCTTATGTGTTCGTATGGCCACGCCCTCACCACAGGACAGGAGGGTGAAGTAAACAAAGTCTTCCATTCAACAAAATTTCCAGCCACACTGATGCCGATTCATAAAAGCATGCACACACATCCGATGATGTGAAGAAAATTAGTTTTCAAAACACGCTCAGTCTGTACATTATTGGATATATGTTCATCTACTGTAAATTGTCACTAAAAATTTCAAGTATCTACTGCTGGCCTCCTATAAATGTCTGAGTTATTTTATTCATATAATGCTAAGAAAATGAGCTGAATAGATTCATTAGCGTTCAATACTGTAACTTGCCTTGATGGAAGAATTCCTCTGTTACTTTTTCGCTCCACTGCTTGCTTAACTCCCAGGTCCGACATGGGTTACAAATGTCAGCACATTTCAAAGCCATCTAGCAAGCAAAACAGTTACATCGTGTTAAGAAAAAAGTAAAATTCCAAATGTAGTAAGTTTAAGTCTACTCTAATAGTGGCAAAATAACACCTTAAAAAAAGGAGAAAATTCTGCAACAGGAAATTCACTTTTTATATTACTTTCATGACTAACAGGTCTACCAACCATTTCTCCAGAAATGCTGCAAGACTGCAAACCTACTGCACAGCCCAGCTCAAGGCCTGGATTACCAGAAAGTGACCAATACATCACCCAACTCCCTGTCCATTTTCTTCTTAAGCTTTAATAAGTGAGAGCTATTAACATGAAATGCTCTTTGAAAACTGTTTTTGTTAGGAATCCTGAGTGCGAACAATGCAAATCATTGGTGCCCTCCGGGGGAGTGGCTCTCCCTCCGGGAAGGAAACCCACAGCTTTCTCTCAAGACTCAGCCACTCTGCACACAATTTCAGTCTAACAGTCACATGACTTACCTAGAAACAGAACCTTCCCGAGCCCCACTTACCTGTAAAACCAAGTGTCTATGCCTGACATCTTCCAGGCATAAGTCGCCTCGATCCAAATGGGACCTAAACAACGACAGATACTCGTTTTGGCGGCTGATGTCTGTGGCTAGTATCAAAGCACCTATCTGAGTCTCCATTTGTTTCCTGAAATTAGAAAAATATAAAAAGAAAATACGAGACTTTCAATTAAATAGTTACTTATTAATTTTTTCTTAATATTCAGAAAGCTTTATAGAGGCCTGATATATTCTAATTGCCACGCAGCTTTTAACCTATTACAAAAAAATGAATTTTAAATAGTGCATAAATAATCAAAACTAAAAGCAAGAGTTTGTAGAAAATACTAATATGCAAACATTCTCAAAAGAGTGCCTTTTATTTTTCCGCCTCGGTGGAATTATGTGCCTATGAAAAACAATAAGATCGGTATATTTTCTGTGGAAATTCTTTGCTGGGATGTGCTGAGGGTAAACAACTCTGGGTTTCTTTTCTAGTGCCTGAGATCTGGGAAGCAGAGGGACGTTTCACAAGGAGGGAAAAGAGTCCATTCAACAACAGACTCCGATAGACATTTTGATTAAAATGCCTGATTAAATCCTGATGAAATCCCACCAAAATGTTTGAGAAAGTTTAGATTCAATTATATGTATAGTTCAATAGTTGTATACTGCCGTAAATGTATACTCAAGAGTCAATCATCTAAATGACTGCCCAAATTTTCTGGAAGGTAAAAGATAACACGTTAATATAAATAAAAAATATATGGTATTTTAGCCCTGGCAGGTGTGGGTCAGTGTTTAGAGCATTGGCCCAAGAACTGAAGGATCCCAGGTTTGACTCCCCGATCAAGGGCTCATTGGGTTGCAGGTTCGATCCCTGGCCCCGGTTGGGGCGCCCATGGGAGGCAAACAATCGATGTGCCTTTCTCACATCGATGTCTGTCTGTCTCTCCCCTCCCCTTCCACTGTCTAAAAATTAATGGAAAAAAATATCTTCCATGAGGATTAACAACAACAACAAAATAAACAACAACAAAAAACCATATTAAAAACCCCCCAAAAAACTATCTCAAATCTAATAACAAGAGAAATAAACTTTACAAAAATGTCCTGCCTTTTGCCTCCTGGGTGGCTCAGTTGGTTAGAGTGTCATCTTGTAAACCAAAATGGTTATGGGTCCATCCCCAGTTGGGGCATGTGCCGGAACAACCTATCAATGTTTCACATAGATCTTTCTTTCTTTGTTTTCTTTTCTTTCTCCCTCTCTCTCTCCTTCTCTCCCTCTCTCTCTCTCCCTCCCTCCTTCTCTCCCTCTCCCCCCCACGTTTCTCCCTCCCTCCCTCCCTCCCTCCCTCCCTCCCTCCCTCCCTTCCTTCCTTCCTTCCTTCCGCTCTCTCTAAAATAAATAAACATATCCTTGGGTGAGGATTAAAATAAAATAAAAACCTGACTTTTGTTTCAATGGGCCATAGCAAACATTATCTTTGTACAATGATCAGAACTGTCAATAGATTAAAAATTTCACAATATTGAAATACAGAAAAAAACAACATCCAAAGAATGCTATTGTGTAGAGTTCCTTAGTTTTAGTTTTTACTTGTATTAAATCTGAGAATTTAACAGGGGGCTCATTATCAAATGCAAAACATGATAAAAAGGTATAACAAAGGAAACATTTTAATCTACCTCAGTCAAGGAAAAGATACTTCCTATATACAAACATGTATGGCTTGAGCAATTTTTATATCTGTACTCAGCAAGAAACAATTCTACTTACCAGAAGTACTGTCATAACTCCAAATGGTATCCATGAATAGAGTTTAAAAAAATAAAAAATAAAGTCCAGCTTTTTTTTTTTTTTATGGTCATTACACAAAACATGCAAGTTTTTAAATCATGAAAGGGAAAAAGGAAAGAACTGTGATAGTAGCTTAAATTTTAATACCCATTGTGTTGGGTATTAAATTTTCATGCCTCACCTTCTTGCTAGAATTAGCTGGTTTACACAACCACTGACATGGCTTTCCTAAGACACCGTCTCTGAGAGGCTTACAGTGAACCGTGGCTTATGGACAATGACACCGTCATGTTGGGCTCATTCACATCCATGCTCTCCATTAGGCTTTCACGTGGCCTGCTTAACATTAAATGATCTATTCTAAAAAATTAGTATTTTCTGTTCTTTCTAGAAGTGACCTATAGCTGCAGGATTTTTACTTCTCATCAGTTTTATTTTTAATAAATCGATTTGTTATACAGAGGGTTTACTTTCTATTTATTTCTAGAACTCAAGGTTTAGCACAAAATGGAAATATGTCATATTATTTATATTAATAAGCAGTAAACTGTGATTGAGCCATTTTGCATTTGGAGTGAGTTTTATACAGTACTCAAATCCATGGGATGATCTTTCATAATAATTCTCTAAAAAATACTATTAACTGTACTGTAGAACAGGTTTAAATTACTAAAATTTTTATAGAAACATAAAATAATTTACTCATTAAAAATTAATACCTTCCCCCCACAAACCTGAAAATTATGGAAAACTTGAACATAATAATGTAATTTTAAAACCTTATAAAATTGTTTTGCCAGGTTAATTTTCACAGTTAACAGCAAATTAAATTTGTCTGAATCCAGCCTACCTGCTCTCTAATGGCATATGAGAGAATAAACCGGATTCTCTCAATATCCCCACTGCAGATCTCCAGTGGTGATTTTCCAGGACTGAGGTATTCTATAGGAGAAAAAAAAAAAAGCATGTCTGAGTTATTTAATGGTAATAAATCTCTTTCTAAACATAAAGAATTATTTGGAAGTAATATTAATCTGGTAAAATCCTAACATTTGTTAACCACTTTCACTTCTTGAAAACAAGGAACATTTTTAGGAATGCTAGAATATTGAATGTTGATGATAAAACTGCACTAACCTTGTATAAAGTTGCCAAGTAATGGTTAGTTTTAATAAGGAAAGGTTGATTAACGCCTGGATGATCCAGATCATGCGTGGCAGCTGCAATTAAGCTCAGCAAGACATCCCAAGGAGTTACGGAGTTGGCAAGCTGAAGTTGACAAAAGAAGATGAATTATAGTCATATTTGAAATCAACTCTGTTCCACTGCAATGGTTTAAATTGGACCCAAATGGCAATGTCCTCCTGTCCTGGTTTTCAGACTGTTCGCTAAGGCGGCTGGCACCTGCTGGGCTGGCCCCTCCGACGCTGAGAGAAGTCAGACTGGACAGCCCTGCCCGGGGACCTGACCAAGCTCGTCCTTCACAGCTTCCTTTCAGACAAGCTTAATCACAATGGCCAAGTACAAGCCATCTCAAAAAAGATTCTATTCGAAAAGAGAATAGTTCTGAAGCAATAAACACAGGTTTGTATATTACCACAGCCATTACAGCAAACAGAAAAGACCTATGAGGTTAAACATTTTTTTATTATAAGAACACATAACATGAGATCTACCCTCTTATCAGATTTTTTATCAACAAACTAGAGGCCCCATGCACCAAATTCGTGCAAGAGCAGGCTTCCTCCACCGGCTGCCGGCCCTGGCTTCCCTCTGGCTCTCGGGACCTGGGCTTCGCTCACAGCCTGGCTTCGTCTGGAAGGTTGTCTGGAAGGACATCTGGTCTAATTAGCATATTATGCTTTTATTATTATAGACTGTTTGTGGGGAAGCACGGAACTTGGTTGGAATATCTGTGAGGAGGATTCTCCGAAAGGTCGAGGGCCTCTGAGGGGACCCTGACTTTTCCAAACAAGTTCAACCTCCTGGGGTGTTTTGCTAGAATCTCTGTTTGATCTTTTAGACCCAACCTTGTAGAAGCATATTCTTTCTCAAGGATGCTTACCTTGCTGGTTGTATCTAAGGCTAATTTTAGTTCCAACTGTTATGCCAATAAAAGCCAGAGGAGGCAGGTGAACAGGGCTACTTGGCGGCGATAGCCAAGCAGTGCCTTAGCCCTCTCTTTCACAGAAATGTGTGTCAGAGTAATCATTCATCCATCGCTCAGGTCTGCTGGTCAGCCCTGGCAAAGCGGTGCCCTGTGTGAGGCTGACCAGCAATTGTTTACTGGATCTCAATTAAGAACCTAAAAAGCGAGGTTACTTCTGAGGCCGCGCTGACTAAGGAGGCTACTGGGTCATCAGAGAGCAGAGTCCCAGTCCTGTCTGAACACAGGCTCTCCCAGCGGACGGCACACTCGGAACAGCGAACGCCACGTGCGAACCTCAGAAAAGGCGATCTTGTAAGCGAACAATTACACTGCTGCTCCCAATCGTCACTGTTGATCTTACTTGGTACAATAAGAGAATCACAGAAAAGTCTGTTACCTGCCTGAAGATTTCAGTGATAAAAACCACCACCGTGCTCCATGTACCGCTGCTTTTCACGAATCCCTTCTCAGCACTGGGCCACTGCTCCTCATCTCAGGACCCCTCCCCTCAGCACGCCCCTCCCCTCTTGTCTGCCTGCAGCCCCTCCCGGCAGCGGCTGGTTTGTGTTCGTACAGCACTTCACGTGCCCGGCCACGGTGACTCTCAGCAGGACACACTTTTACTTTAGGGCAATGCTCTCTAAACTTGTATGGCCATGTGCCCTGACAGTAAAACAATGTGATCGTACACCACCAATACTGGTGCACTTACTTATAGATTATGACACTGAACTAACACATATTACACATGATGAAGATGAAAATGGAAAAACTCTAATTGAGATAAGTTTTGATTCCAATTTTAGTATTTTCTTTCTATGCCAGAATGAATTTTTTTCCATCCCTTGTGTCGAGTTCATCTCAGTCTGAAAAAGAACTAAAACTCAACATTTAAGAGTTTGAATCCCCTAGAAAACTCTAAGCTGTTTGAAGGCCAAAAACATTTATTATTTATTTTTGAACTGCTTATAATTGGTATGGGGAGAAGTTCAAAGAATGGGGAGGAGTTGTTGAAGAAAATTATTTCCTCTTCAGGATTTGTGACAGCATTTAAAAAACACAAACTTAAAGCAGGGCTCACTAATCAGGAGGAACGGAGGCACACTCTGAGCACCCTGCACCCAGACCAGCCTCCCCTCCCAACCCAGGGCGTGCGGGCACGGCCGTGGCTATCTTATCAACAAACAATTAAGCAACATGCAAATATTATATATATATTTTTTTAAAATATATTTTATTGATTTTTCACAGAGAGGAAGAGAGAGGGATAGAGAGTTAGAAACATCGATGAGAGAGAATCATCGATCAGCTGCCTCTTGCACACCCCCTACTGGGGATGTGCCCGCAACCAAGGTACATGCCCTTGACCGGAATCGAACCCAGGACCTTTTAGTCCGCAGGCCGACGCTCTATCCACTGAGCCAAACCGGTCCTGGCCAAATATTATATTCTTATGATAACAGAGGGGAAATGGCAGAATAGATATGTACTATCCTGGGAGAGTCCAATAATCCAGAATTAAACAAAAAAAATCATGTATGATTACTCATGACATCAACCAATCTCAGGTAGATTAAAAGTTCTGTGAGGGAAAGTAGCTCTGAGTTTGGTTTCTCTCCTATATGACGGACTCTTACTCACCTGTCTCTCAGACACCCATCTGGATATCGCACAAACACATTTGTCTCCAGATTCAAACCGGAAGTCACCATCTCTGCCCGCCCCGCCCCGCCCCCCAGGCACGCTCCTTCTCCGCATTCCTTCTCACAAGGCCTCCAGCTTCCACCCGCCGCCCCGGCAGCCTTCATCGCTCCCCTCCCTGCTGCTTCCCACACCACTGGACACCAGGGCCCATTCGTTCTAAATCTAAGTGACCCACCACCCCGCCCTGTCCCTCCCCAGGACTGTGCCTGCCCCCTTGAGGAGCACTGCAGCAGCTGTGAGGGAGGTGTCCCTCTTGTCTGGTTGATGGTCACACAGCAGCCAGCTCCCTCTCCCTCCCGGAGCCGGACTGGCGGCCCTGCCCTCAGGGACACAGCAGATGTCAATGCGGATGTCCGGACAGCCCGGGGTGGGGATCTGGCCCGCACTGGGCCCCTCCACTGCTTTCTCAGCAGCCCCCCACGTTCTCCAGGAGCTGCGCTTACAAATACAGCCGCTTTTGGGAAACTCGATCCCGCCAGATCTCATTCTTTTGAAGGAAACTTCTGATTCTGAGCCAAATCACTAACTTAGGGAAAAGTATTTGAAATAAGAAACAGTCTTAGGGTTTTCACCTGCTGTCAGTGTCAGCATCTCACCTTGGGCTCTCGCAGGTAACAGTGCATGGCCTGAGTGACATCGGCAGCGTGGACGGCGTTGTGGTATGGGTTCTGGCTGTGGTAATCTTCTTGAATCATAACTGCAACAAAGGAAAAAGCCCCCACCCCCATTTAGCTGTAAACGGGAGGCGTGGACATGTAAACTGCGATAATCACAGGTCCCCACTGACACTTTCCAGGTGGCTATCAGTTAACCGCTCAGGTTCAGAGAGATGATAATCACCCACACTCACATGGAGACCTAAAGAATCAATACTATTTTGACTCATAACTGGTTTGAAACTTTAAAAAAAATATATGTTTTCATTGATTTTGAGAGAAAGGGAAAGGGAGAGATAAAAACATCAATGATGAGAGATAATCATCCATCAATTGGCTGCCTCCTACACACTGCCTCCTGGGAATCGAGCCTGCAACCTGGTCATGTGTCCTGACCTGGAATCAAACTGGTGACCTCTTAGTTCATGGGCTAATGCTCAACCACTGAGCCACACTGTCCAGGCTTGTTTGATACTTAAATGAGAAAGTATTCATGTCAAAATTATAAGATACTTTCTTTTAAAATGTGAAGGACAGACCAAAAGAATCAGTTTAGTAAAAACAGTGCCATTCAACAAATATTTATTGTGCCAGATACTGTTCTAAGTGGTACTAGAAATTCATCAGGGAACACAAATCTTTATGACACTGAAACAGTGTGAATACTGGGGTCTAGAAAGTGATCCTGGGGGCGTCATCACACGGTGGGTTTGGGATCTGGAATTTGTTTTCCAGTTTGTAGGGAGGGACCTGCTGCTAACCCCTCCTTTCTCCCTGTGTCTGTTATGCTATAAGGGAAAGGTGGACCAGGATTAGCGGGAGCTATCCATGGCACCAGCGAATCTGCACGGGGGTGGTGATGGGGTGGGGGCCAACAGCAAGACATGCTAAAACCTCAAGGTCTCTGCAATCCACCCATGAGCAGGAAAAAGACTCGGAATTCTGTATTTACTTTGATCCCATTGTTTAAAATAGCCTTTTAAATACTCTTGTAACATCTATTTTTATATGTGTTTTATAATTTATATAATATACTAGTACAGTATCACAGGCATACAATTTATAAAAATGTGCACTGAAAGTTTCTCAAGCCCTGGCTGGTATTGCTCAGTGGATAGAGCATCAGCCTGCAGACTGAAGGGTTCCGGGTTCGATTCCAGTCAAGGTCACACGCCCATGTTTCCAGCTCAATCCCCAGTAGAGGGCATGCCGGAGGCAGCTGATCAATGATTCTCTCTCATCATTTATGTTTCTCTCTCTCCCTCTCCTTTCCTCTCTCTGAGATCAATAAAAATGTATTTTTAAAAAGTTTCTCCAAAATGCTAGCTAATAAATTTATCTTAGTTTGGAACTTAAGAGGAAAGAAAACATTGTCTTCTTCCTTTAAAAAAAGAATCATCATGCTATGCTACCAATTTGTTCCTAACATGTTTCTTTATTCGGTGAAAAGCTTCAACTTTCCCCTTAGCAGAGCGGTCTTAGGTAAACACCACCCTGTACATTTAAACATATTCCAAATAATCCTTCAAGTTTACTGTCAAAATAAGAGTCCTGAGTTTTATCCTTCAAACTCTTAGAAAGGTGGCATCTTCGTCAGGAAACCGTGGCCGGGGTAGCCCTGAGTGCAAAGTAGTTCCAGTTCTTCCCAGGTCCCGACCCTGGGCTCCTGGGCCCCGAGGCTCTGCAGCTCCCACCCCCGGATGCAGTCCATTTCCACCTGCCCTGACCCGGCCGTCGGTGCAGAACGCAGGGCTCCAGGGGTCTGGGTCGCCAGCTCTCTCTTGGAAACTGGACACCACTCTTTGAACAAACTCAGCTTATCCAATCCTATATAGTAACAAAACCCTAAGATGCAAATTGACTGAATGGCAGAACGACCAGTCACTCTGATGTGCACTGACCACCAGGGGGCAGATGCTCGACACAGGAGCTGCCCCCTGGTGGTCAGTGTGCTCCCACAGGGGGAGCACCGTTCAGCCAGGAGCTGGGCTCATGGTTGGCAAGTGCAGCAGTGGTGGCGGTGGCAGGAGCCTCTCTCACCTCCATGGGGAGCAGGTCTAAAATGGCAGTCGGACATCCCCAAAAGGGTCCTGGACTGTGAGAGGGTGCAGACCAGGCTGAGGGACTCTCCCCACCCCAGTGCACAAATTTCATGCACCGGGCCTCTAGTTTTAAAAGAAAGATTACTTTCTTTTTTGTTCTTAATGTGAACCTATATGGTGCCAAAGTCCTCTGCGTTCTTTTAACGTAATAGGAGACCACGCAGAGCTGCTGGTCAGCCCCAGCTCCTGGGCTGCCAGCTGCAGGAGCTCAGAGAGCAGTAGGACTGGAAACAGCATGCACAGCCCACAGATGCGGGAGCTCAGTAATGCATGTTGTTTTAAGCCACTAAACTTGGAGCGGTTTGTTTTAGAGCAATAGTTCTTAATACCAAATTTTTAAAAGTTCTTGTATACATCTTACTACTGGAAATGAATTAGAATCACTTACCTAAAAATCTACGAAGTTTCACCATATCTAAATGGAAGTACTCAATTAATCCATGAAGACTAAATAAATGACAGGTTAAACTTACTAGACTATTTCCTAAAAAAACAAAAACAAAAAAGGGAGAAAGGAGATATTAGTAGCTAACATAATTGCAATAGGTTTTGAATATTCAACATAAAGCACTAATTCCTTTTTGTCTAAAATTTACAAATGCTTAGACCAGTTATGAACTTCAAATATCACATCTTTTTTTTCCATTCTAAGAAAAAAACTTTTTTGTTGTTTCATTTTGCACAACCAGGTAAACTGGGAATAAACTTTTAACAGACTGATTAAAAAATACACCAAAATAATTAGAATCAACAGACACTTTGAAAGTTGTCTCACGGTAAGATTAAGTCAACTTCCCAAAGCACGTACACATGGCTGCACTTAACCACTTCCCATTCGGCCCCTCAACCACCTGCTGTAGCTGAACAGGGATGACTCAGAGCAAGCGGCCTTGGCTGCACCTGGTTATGGGGAGGCTGTTTATTCTAACAAACCAGACAGAAATCTATAGCTAAACATTCACAGACAATACGACAGCTAGCAATCTTATGTTTTTCTAGTGAAATGTTCCTTTCACTTTTCAAAATGCCTATGTTCAAGCTTTCTCTACTTTTCTCAAACTACTGACATAACCACATCCTATTCACCCCTTCATCCTCAACAGTCTCATACTTCACAGAAAAAAAATTCAAGCCCTCAAATTTCCCTTTCTTTCAAAAGCCAATAATACCTCCTCCTCTCCATAGCTTCTCAGGAACCTTCCTTGGTCCCTCACATACATCTGCCATGTCCCCCCATCCCCATTCCCAGTTCCACTGAATCAAAACATCCCTCCCACCTCCCCTTCTCATATTGCCCGGAACGATGGGCACTCAGACATGCTGTAGATTCTCTTATTTTTGGCCCCTCCAGTTGTTTCCCTCTCTGCCCCCACAGCGAGTTTTTTGGGAGTGCTGTCATACGCAACAGGGGTTATCTTTATCCTCAACTCACTCCTTTGTCACTGACAACTGGAGCCAAGTGCAGAAATTAAATTTGGAAAAACTACCATTTTTTATAATACTTAGTTTTTCCTTCCAAGATTCAACTCTCTCTCCGTTTCTTATACCTTCCATTATATTTCTCAATGTTTTGAAAATTTCCTCTACAGGACTGATATGCATTATTAACAATTAAGCAAGCTATGTGATTTAAAAGTAGTATAAACTCATAATTACTGCCAACATTTTGACAAGAACAACAGACACGATTCTAGTATTCTCTAAAAAAAATCTATGATTCTTACAAAAAAATGAATAAAAGGCATAACTAGCCCCACATTGAAAAATTTTAGTAATATTTATGAAGGATTATAAAGAACTTCATTATCCAAAACTGCCTAACCAATTATCAACAGAAGCTCATGGCTGAGGAAAAAAGTTAATTAATTGGAAGAATATTTGCATGGGCAACATTATAAATAATGTGGCAGCCCAAAAGAGATTCTTTTTCAAAACTACCTGGCATATCACCTTCAAAAGGGAGGAAAAAACTATTTCAAATCTCTTACTTTTATGAAATTAAACGTTAAAATGCATTCCAATCCTGATAACATTCTACTGGTACAAACGTGAGCCTATGTGGTTTGGAAGTATTTGAGAAAAAGTGAGCTATATTTCTGCTACTGCTGTTGTAACAGCCAACTTTTTGTTTGGTACATTCATAGATACTTTAGAATGTATATTCAAACAAATATCCAATTAAAAAATGGTCAGAGAATCTGAACATTTTTCCATCTGACATATAGATGGTTGACACATGAAAAAATGCTTGACATCACTAATCATCAACTAAATGCAAATCAAAACGACAATGTCACCTCACACCAGTAAAAATGGGGATTATAAAAAAGGCAAGAGATAAGTGTTGATGAGAATGTGGAAAAAGGTGAACCCTTGGGCACTGTTTGCGGGAATGTAAATTGGTGCAGACATCATGAAAAACTGTACAGAGATGTCCCCAAAAATTAAAAACAGAACTACCATATGATTTAGCAATCCCACTTCTGGTTGTTTATATGAAGAAATCCAAAACACTAAATTAAAAGAAGATACAGGCACCTCAATGTTCACTGTGGCATTATTTGCAACAGCCAACACATAGGTAACAACCTAAGTATCTATAGCTAGAAGAATGGATAAAGAAAATATGACATATGTGTATATAATTTTATTAAAGTAAAATGAAAGAAGGAATGTTATTTAGCCACAAAAAAGAAGAAAATCTTGATTTAATGTTGATAGCCATTATGACAGGTGTGAGATGGTAATTCATTGTGGTTTTAATTTGCATTTCTCTGATGATTAGTGACATTGAGCATCTTTCCATGTCTATCGGCCATCTGTATGTCCTCTTTGGAGAAGTGTCTATTCAGGTCCTTTGTCCATTTTTTAAAATTAGATTTTTTTTTTTTTTTTTTTGGTGTTGAGTTTTTTAAGTTCTCAATAAATTTTGGATATTAAGCCCTTTTCAGGTGTATCATTGGTGAATTTGTTCTCCTATTCAGTGGATTGTCATTTTTGATGTGCAAAAACTTTTTAGTTTGATATAGTCCCTTTTATCTTTCTTTTGTTTCCCTTACCTGAGGAGATAGGAAAAAATATTGCTCAGAGAAATGTTTGAGATTTTACTGCCCATGTTTTCTTCTAGGATTTTTCTTTTTTGGTTTAGAGTCTAACATTTAATCCACTTATTTTCTTGCATGGTGTAAGAAGGTGGTCAGGTTTCATTTTTTTGCAAATTATCTGTCCAATTTTTCCAACACTATTCATTGAATAGATAGTCTTTACCCCACTGTATGTTTTTGGTTCCTCTGCAAATATTAATTTACCAGAAAGGTGTGGGTTTATTTCTGGGTCTCTATTCTGTTCCATTGATCTATATGCCAACAACAAATGTTGAAGAGGATGTAGAGAAAAGGGAACCCTCTGCACTGTTGGTGGGAATGCAGATTCTGCAGCCACTGTGGAAAGTAGTATGGAGAAAAAAAAAATAAAAATGGAACTGCCTTATGACCCAGCAATTCTACTTTCTGACGATATATCTGAAGAAACCCAAAATATGGATTCAAAAGATATATGTACCCTTATATTCACTGCTGTGTATTTACAATAGCCAAGATTTGGAAGCAGCCCTACTGCCCATCAGTAGATGAGTAGATAAAAGAGCTGTGGTACATTAATACAATGAAATACTACTTGGTTGTTAAAAAAAGGGAAACCTTACCTTTTGCGATAGTATGGATGAACCTGAAGAGTATTATGCTAAGTGAAATAAGCCAGTCAAAGACAAGTACCATGTGACTTAATTCATATGTGGAATCTAATGAACAAAATAAACTAACAAACAAAATAGAAACAGACTCACAGATACAGAGGACAGGCAGCTGTCACAGGGGAGAGGGGTTGGGTGACAAAGGTGAAGGAATTAAGCAAAAACAAAACACCAAAAAAAATGACCTCACAGACAACATTGTATGGTGATTACCAGAGGGCAAGGGGGTGGAGGAGAGTTGAAGAGGATAAAGGGGGGATAAATGTGTTGACTTGGGGTGTGAACACACAATATACAGATGTATAAAATTGAACACCTGAAGTCTATATAATTTTATTAACCAATGCTCCCCAATAAATTCAATCAAACAATCTATCTATCTATCTATCTATCTATCTATCTATCTATCTATCTATGTAATAAATATGTATAAAAGCCTAATATGCTAACTGTCCCTCTGACCTGCCATCTATCTATTTATCTATGTAATAAATATGTATAAAAGCCTAATATGCTAACTGTCCCTCTGACCGGTTGACCAGTCACTTTGACACACACTGACCACCAGGGAAAAGACACTCTGACTAGTAGGTTAGCTTGCTGCTGGGGTCCGGCTGACCGGGACTGGGCGAGATGGGCCAGACACACCCTGGAGCCCGCCCATGGTCCCTTCCTGATTGTGCACCAGTGGGCTCCCTCGGCCTGGCTTGTGCCTTCTCACAATCTGGGACCCTCGGGAAATGTCAGAGAGCCAGTTTTGGCCCAATCCCCACAGGCCAGGCAGAGAGATCCCACCGGTGCATGAATCTGTGCACTGGGCCTCTAGTCAATATATAAAATCTTGCCATTTGCAACAACATGGATGGATGTTGAGAGCATGCTAAGTGAAGTAAGTCAGAGAAAGACAAATGCAGTTTAATCTCACTTATGCATGGAAACGAAAATCAAAACCAAAAGCTGAGCACACAGATAGAAGAGACTGTGCATGTCAGAGGCAGGGCACTGGGTGTGGACAAAATGGGTGAAAGGGTCAAAAGGTAAAAATTTCCAGTTGTAAAATATAAATAAGTCTTGGGATGTATACACAGCGTGGTGACTATAGTTAACGATACTCTACCTCATATTTGAAAGTTGCTAAGAGAACAGATCTCAAAAGTTCTTGTCACAAGAAAAAAAATTTGTAACAATGTTGTAACAGATGTTAACTAGACATAATGTGATTATTTTGATATATACATCATTACACTATACACTTATAGCTAATATGCTATATGTCTATTATAACCTCACTATAAAAAATGTATCTACATTCTGTAAATTTAGGTCTTAATAGGTTCTCCCCAAATCGTTTTCCTAACCTAATAAAACAAATGACCAATTTCTAGGGTCTAGAGTAGGTTTCAGGAAAGCTGCAATCTAATGGTAAAATACCCTCATCTGCAATCCGGACACACTGCAGAGAGCAACACATGTAATGTCTTGCACCAAGACCTTTCCAAGAATCTGACAAGATCCAGTCAGATTAGAGCATGCCACCCACATTGAACTGAAAAGCTGCATGTAGCATTTTCCCCCCATTTTCAGTTTATAAGACACTAATGGACAATTTTAATACCAGTGGATAAGAACACAAGTCAACAAAACATTTCAAAACAAGCAATGCTTACGGTAGATGATGTGTTGAATAAGAAACAGGCACAGAGGACTTAAATGAAAATGGAAACAAACACATTGTTGGGAAAAACTGTACTGATAAAAAGGCTACCCTCGTAAAAATATATCAAAGGACAGAACTGCGGTGCAGTGGCCCTGACAGCTTTCAGAATGTAACTAGACGGGAGTCCTCCAGGACCCAGGCCTGGTGATTGGGTCCTCCCCAGCCAGGGAGCCTTCAGGGGTGACCAGGCATATCTTGTCACCTCACATCACCTCTCACTCATTCCGAGAAAGGAACATCAGATGTATCCTGGCAGCAATAACTACGTTCCTCCTTGCCACGGACCATGTATCTTGGAGAGTCACTGAGTTTGCCTTCTCCCTGACTTCCTCACAATAGCATTTGGAAATTACCAAAGCAAGCATGGGATCAAACGCAAGAAGGGAAAACTATACACTTGGAAACCATGTACATATGTCATCCAGAATTCGTGTCAGGACGAGCAGTTTTAAAACATATATATATTTTATTGATTTGTTTTACAGAGAGGAAGGGAGAGGAATAGAGAGTTAGAAACATTGATCGGCTGCCTGAGATAAGTAAGACTCGGGCTGAGTTAGGAAAGGGGCGCTCTCTGGACCTGGAAGCTGACCACCTGGCACCTCACTACATGTTTTCATGGAGGCGGGAGGGAGGCTGCTGTGTAAGGGTGTGAGCCTTCTGTGTGCACAGCCCGCCTGGGGCACTGAGAGGAGCACCACGCTGAGCCTCCAAAGGGCCAAGGAGAGGCGGCAGTGGAGGGAGGCTTTGCAGATTAGGCAAACTTCACTGTTTACAATTTTGCCAATTTCCCATCGTTAGTCACTGGACACAGTGATTACCAAGGTATTTTCATTCCGAGGGAAGGGTGTACCCATCCTAAAAGCTAGACCCACACTGCCCTTCAAGATGAAAAAAGCTGTATTGGCTTGTCCTTTTCCCATATTTGGCTTCCTCATGAAAAGGGCTTCATTCCAAAAGGAAATAAAAAAGGAGGTGCTGCCCTAGGTTTTTATTTAAAAAGAAGGTTTGGCTCAGTGGATAGAACATCGGCCTGCGAATGGAAAGGTCCCAGGTTCAACTCCGGTCAAAGGACACATGCCCAGGCTGTGGGCTCGATCCCTAGTGGAAGACATGCTGGAGGCAGCCGATCCATGATTCTCTCTCATTGTGGATGTTTCTCTTTCTCTTTCTCTCTCTCTCTCTCTCTCTCTCTCTCTCTCTCTCTCTCTCTCTCTCTCTCTCTCTCTCCCTTCCTCTCTGAAATCAATAAAAATATATTTTAAAAAAATAAAAGGAGCGTGCTTTCAGAGCATATTTCCTGAGCAGCCAGTGTGCTCTCCATGTTGATGTATGTATGTACGCATTTGTGTATGTAGTGTATGTGTGTATGTATTTAAAAGACATTTAGACATAAGGGACAAAGTCTAGTTGAACTGCATATAGCACCCATTTTTTATGCCAAAAATTTTCCCTAAGTAAAACTGATCCCCAAAGAGAATAAGGAAGTGTGACATTCCCCCTCTCCACCAACAACAAAAAATCAGGGAATGTCGAAACCGGTTTGGCTCAGTGGATACAGCATCGGCCTGCGGACTGAAAGGTCCCAGGTTCGATTCCGGTCAAGGGCATGTACCTGGGTTGCGGGCACATCCCCAGTAGGGGGTGTGCAAGAAGCAGCTGGTCGATGTTTCTCTCTCATCGACGTTCCTAGCTCTCTATCTCTTTCCCTTCCTCTCTGTGAAAAATCAATAAAACATATTAAAAAAAAAAAAAATCGGGGAGTGTGTGAACAGCGCAGAACCACCTAGTTTTTTAAACCACTCACATGCGGCAGATTGACATGCCCCTAGGAAGCTGCGGCTCTTCCCCAGCCGGCCACGGAGGGAGCGCAGCACACCTTGGTCTTCCCAGTGCGCAGAGAAAGAAAAACGTGAGAGCCACGGAGCTAGAGGGAAGGATTCTCCCGGAAGGCCGGTGTCTACCCACATCTGCACTATCCGAGCTGGAACACAGTGTCATGAGGCGTCATTGTAAATGGCCACAACCCAAAAGGAACATCAGGAACATGAGAGAACATTCACTGGGGGTTATGTGTAACAGCAGCCTTAATGAGGGATGGCCAAGTGATGGTGACTGATCTTTTGATTACTGCTAAGAGTAATAATCAAAAGCTCACTGTACGAGATTGGCTCTAGGCTTATCGACCAGACATAAAGAAGAGACAAAACGATGCCCGCCCTGCCAGCAGAGGCTCCTGCGTCAGAGGAAGCAACGGCCCGCCAGAGGCTGGACCGGCAGCGCAGCAGCCAGAGAACACATTGATTCGAGGAAGTCAAATTCTTCACTTACCATTTGTTAGTCTATCAAATAGAAAGATATCAAAATTCCAATTTCCAACTTTTCCCAGCATACACTGAAATGAAAACCAAACATTCCTACTGTAATTTAATTTCAATAACACTATCTATAGTAGATGGTTCATAGAAAAGTTAATGAAAATGTAAAGTGATTGATTTACTTTAAGAAATGCTATATTATCATTATCCTTTTAATCATTACTTTTCCAACTGGCTACAAAAAATGTATAAAGAGATAAACTCTATTTGAAAAACCAAATATTATTGTTTTCCAATGAATAAATGTATAAGTAAGGTTAGTGTTTTTTTTTTAAACTTATTCTATTCTGGTACAAACTTTTAAGAATTCTAACATAATTTAAAATCACAGAAGTATGGTTCATATGTTGTATGGTCTAGAAACTATATTTTAAAAAATCTAGTAAAACTAAATTATAGTAACTGAGTACATACTATATTCCAGGTACTGTTAAAGTACTTTACTACTCTTACTATCCAGTAGGTACTGTTTTCAATCATTTATAGATGGGAAAACAAGCAAAAAGTAACTAACTTGCTTGGCTGAGAATACTAGAGCTGGGGTCTTAAATCAGGTGGCCTGATCTGGAACCTGGGCACCTGACATCTATACTATGCCATGCTTAAATTGTAATTCTTTTTTTTTAGAAAACACTCCCAATTATGGGTATTTATTTCTATCCTTTAAATATCCTTATAAAACAATAGCATTTACTACATTAATTTTCAAATTGATGTGTATTTCAGTCAAACAAATATCACAATGACTTTAAAAATCAAGTAGATTCTATTTTTACATGATATATTTGTAACATGAAAGTTCTGCGAACTTTATTTTTAAGAAAAAATTTGATTTTGTTTCCAAAAGTTCATTGTTGTATATATTTATAAATAGATTAACAACTAAACAGTACTAAGACACCACTAGTATAGATTATGATAGTACCAACAACCAATCATTCACAGATCAACATTCTCATTCTAAAAAGACCTTGTGAACTTTTTAAAGTTTAAAGAAAGCATGAACATTTTCCATTGATTTATTTTACCAAACAGAGAAGCAAGTTTTTTTCACTTTAATGTTATCATAAAGGTACTCCAGCCCTATCTACACAAACTTACAAAATCTGGTGTACACACACACACACACAAAGAATACTTCTAAAAATATAGAAACATAAGATTAAAAATCCTCGTTAAAAAAAAAAAAAAAAAAAAAGCTCATCTAACTTCCACTTTCATTAAGACATTTCTTTTAAAACATGTGAAGAAAATAATGCTCAAAATCACTGGGTTTAATTAAGAAACACCTAAGTCCTCAAAATAATCCACTGACACAAGAGACTATGAAAACCATCTGACTGGAAGTCACGAGACTAACTTTCTGTGCTGATTTGCCTCTATTAGGCCATAGTCCACTTATCTATTGAATACAGGAATAATGTATAATATTCTTCCCAGGGATAATACTGTGATCTTACAGATGAATGTTCTACTCCTCTATTTGTTAATGTTATAAAAAATAAAAAGCATTTTCATTTATTTAGTTCAGAAATTTCCCTTGCTCTGTAATAACTAGTCATAAAGTGAACGAACAACTGCTCTAAAGGGAAAACCTGAAAAAAGGGCTTAACTGATTTTCACATACAAAAAAAGGCTCTATAAATCAGTATCAGATGGGAAAAGAAGGCTTCATTAAACTTATCAAAAGGGTAATGTTTCTTGAAAAGGCTATACACACCTTGGCTTGTCCGTTATAATCATCATCTAAAATATTTAGAGAGTTTGAAACAGAAGTACCACGAAAAAAACGTGATGATCTAAGATACCGCTGGAAACTTAGTAACCTTCTGATATTCCTTGCAGATACTGAAACTTCAATTTCAGATTGAGCTGAAATGAAAGAAGTAAAAGGTGAGTACAGCAAGTCAACACTGTGCCCGGACTGTCTTATAATACCTCTTTTCCAGCTACACACAGATACAGATTTAAAATGTCAGCCGTTATGCCACACTTCTGGGAGAGAAGAGGTACTTCATTTGTATTTCTATTAGAGAACTAAAAACGAAGGGGTAAATGGCCAATTTTGACAACATTTAGAAAGTTAATAACGAGGAGCGAGGCTCCATTAATAATCAGCTATTTTTTTTTTAACTTCCAAGAATTATCATTTCTCACTCTATTGCCTCAATATACTAAACACACATGGAACAGAAACACAAAACCTAGTCTGAAACTATGCTTCATACTAAGAAGCCGGGTCCCAAGTTACTAGCATATCGGAGACTTTAACAATGACACAAATAAAACATCTCAGATCCCGAGGAGGTATCATTTTAAGTCTTTCCGTAAGGTGATTTTAGTCAGAGGCAAGGAGAGGGAATGGGGAGTAAAGCAGCTTACCCCCTGTGAGAGGGAGTTCTGAAGCTCAGGGATAAACGTTCTGTAAGGTGAAAACCCAGAAAGGCCGTGGTGCCGGCTGGAGACTGACATGTTCTCTGTCAGTAAGTCTAGCAGCCACTTTACAATAAACCGAACTTTGAGTAAAAGGTTAAATAACAGACTTGTGTTAAAAGCTCTGTTTGTTTTTTTTTTACATTTAAAATTTTTTTATTGATTAGCGAGAGAGAGAGAGAGAGAGAGAGAGAGAGAGAGAGAGAGAGAGAGAGAGAGATGGATTTGTTGTCCCACTTATTTTATGCATTCATTGGTTGATTCTTGTATGTGCCCGTCCTGACCAGGGATCAAATTCACAACCTTGGCTTATGGGGACAACAGTAATATCGAACTCAGAGAGAGCTGGATTAAATGAGATGGTGTGTACACAAGTCACCTTCAGGAAGTACTAAATACATAGTGGCAATGTAGATGATGATGAAATCGGTGCTGATGTCACTACTTACAGTTATGCTTCTAGGTATTATCCTAAGCTCCAATTCTGTTCATGTTGCTCTAAATTAAAGTATCCACTGGCTCCCAATTATCTTAAAATGAACTCTATCTCCTTAGCCTGGAAGAAAAGGGTCAGGGTCCAGGTCTGGCTGCTCCAGATCTGACTCAGGTGTCACCTTCCCTGGGAAGCTCACCTGAAGTCCCACCTCACATGCACTGCCTGCCCGAGAGAGAGAGAGAGAGAGAGAGAGAGAGAGAGAGAGAGAGAGAGAGAGAGAGAGAGCGCGAGAGCGAGCCGAGAGAGAGAGAGAGAGAGAGAGAGAGAGAGAGAGAGAGAGAGAGAGAGAGCGCGAGAGAGCGCGCGCGCACGCGGGAGCACGAGTGCGAGCACCTCCTCCGGGGCCTCCAAGTGCCCTGTGCACACACCTGTCGGGGCACTCCTAAGGCTGGACTGTAACTGCTTACTGACCTGTCTCCTTTGACAAGCCACAACCTCCAATACAGGCACAAACTATTGTTTTCATCTCTGTATTATAAAGCTAAATAATAGAGCCAACTAGGCATATGTGAACTATACTAAGTGTTGAATAAACGCATGCTGTGTTTAAAACATTCCATCCACTCACATAAGCCAGAAATAAAATAATGCACACTTTTCTGTGGTTCACTTCCCTTATTTTTTTATTCCTGCGAGTCTAAAATCCAAAGAATCTAGAACAATAGTAGAGTTAAATTTTGATCTTTAACAATGTAACTTATATTAAAAGGACCGGAACCAAAATGTAAAACTATTAATATCAAGTAATTATATTTGAACTACAGTACCACCTTTGAGGAAATAAGGGCAGACCAAGCTCAGTGAAAGCCATATTCCAAGCGCTTTACAAAGAGCATCTCACTGTACTCTCAACAATCTCAAAATATTATCATCTTTCACTTTACACACAAGAGCACTACATCTAAGAGATTAAGTAATGTGCCCAAGGTCACACAGCCAATTCAGGATGACAACTGGATTTTAAAACACAGATCTGTTTATATTGTTTAACTGTTTATTATAAAAATCCTATGTATTCCATCATTCAAAATTGTCCTTATTTAGATGAAAGTATGTGCAAAAAAAGAAGCAGAGAGGAAAAAGAGGATGTATGAAATGCATGTCTTTAATGTGACCCCACCTGGAAGGGTCAGCAAGGAAGCAAATGAGTGTGTGGGGAGCAGACTAGATCTAATTCATACAATACCAGCACCACCATCCCTGAATTACAAGGTACTTTACAGTTTTACAAAATGTTGCAGAAGACACATATTCATTATGGAAAAGTAACCTAAAAGAGTTCAAGGTCATGAGCATCGCTTCAATTTATCTTACGCACAAAAGATAACAATTTTATCATTAGCAATTACATCACATCATTTGTGCATAAGGATATACACTAACAGTAGAATCACTGCTTTCAAATGATTGGTCTAAACTAATATATCTTCAAGTAAATTTGAGAATCTCTTTGAGAGGGTAATTGCATAAGATCCAAAGCAATGAATGAGCCTCATTTGAGAGGAAAATACCCTCATATCTGAGCTACATTGAAACAATTGCTCTCTCTACTTCCTGATTCTGAATGTACCTGTTTCAAATATTTTTGTTGTCTTATTATCTTTTTCTCTGAATTCTTGAAGTTGTTCATTACAATGAAGTTATTGCTTCCTTTAGTTTTTAAAGAAGCAGTAGAAAATTTGGTCACAATTGTCATCAGTTTGATGATAACCTTTTCCTGTGAAGTGCTTTTCAGTCACTGTTAAGTTCTGCTGCTCTCTTACACAGTTTTGCTTAATTATCTATCTGATGTGCCAGTTTCTTTGTTTTAAAGTGTTATTGAATGGGCTGAATTTTCCTGAACTAACCCTTTACAATTTTCTTGAACTAAACGTAAATGAAAGTGAAAACTTAGGAGAGCAGAGATGTCCTCCAAGCTTCACTACCCAAATGGCTGTGTTCTCGGCCAAAGAGACAGACAAACATGCCGCTGATATTTCTCTAAATGGGGCCCAGGTGGCCTGCACCTGCCTCTCCCCTCAGCCCAGATCATAGGCCAAGTGTGGACATAAAGTAGTTAACTTTGTACTTCAGAGTGGGCCCCTTTACATAATTCTTGCTGCTAGGCTGTTTCTAACCTTCCTTCTTCTCACAAACAATTCTGAAATTGTTTTAAAAAAGAAAAACAATTTCCCCTTATGTTAGACATTCTTATAACTAAATCTTGAGCACATTCTGATTGATTCCCTTAAAATAAACCCTCAGCAGTAGAACAAGCACATAGGAGCACATGTCAGTGACTTCTAAAACACAATGCCAAACTGGAGACTAAGTTTTGTAAAAGAAAATTAGAGAGGATTGTTCTAGATGAGCTTCCAAAATATGATCTAAAGAAAGGAATCAACTATAAATCAAGGATGAAATGTGATAAACTCATTTAAGATGGAAATTTTTAGTTTCTTCAGGCTTGGTCTCTCCTGCCCCAAATTCTTTCCTTTTACATACTCTCACACATATGCACACACTCTTTATGATGATTAAAAATAAAATTTTTATATGGAAACAAGCAAGTAGAGGCCACTACAGAGACAGTACTGTGTTGAGTAATTAGGAATATATAAAAGGGAACCAGGTACAGAAAATGGTAACCATACCATTAACTAGTGCTTTCATTTAGATAATTACTAAAAACCTCATCCTCTGACCATAATAAACAAAATCTGACCCTATCTATTACCGATATTCTCATGAGCTCATGCTGTAACATGCAATACACTGCCATTATTTATTTCACAGCGTAGACACCAATAGGTAAAAGTTGTCTAAAGTCCAGCTTTTGCCAGGCTAGGACTATTTAAGTCCCAGGCTGTTCTAGTTTACATGGTTACCCACATTCCAATCCAGCTTAGAAAGCCAACAGGCTCCATGAATTAATCAAGTTACTATTAAAGAGCTGTTGGCTCTGCTGGTTCTCGTCTAAAATATCACATTACCTCACTATGTGACCGTGAACAAACTAATCATAAGCAACTTCCACCAATACTAAATGAGTGGTGTTACTTAATGATCATGGGAAATACTTACAGTCACCCATGGAAGTAATGGATGACTTAGCTTCTCTAAGCCATAATTAATTAAATAAATCAATAAGAAAGAAATTAAATGAAGTGTGGGATAGCAGACACAGTCAGAAGCAATGCTTTTTTCTCTCTCTTGCTTTTCCCCTCATGTTAGAGAGTGGACAAGAAGTACAGGTTAAGGAAACAAAAGGGCTGGGGAATCAACACGTCTTGGCAGCATTTCTCCCAGAGACTCTTTTCTTTATCATCCAAATGGCATGGCAGGAAATGCCACTGATATTTACTTATTAGACAAAAGAGGGTTTTAACAAGAAAAACCTTTCATTCTTGAGACTCGACTACTTGCTTTAATAGACCACAAGAGGGAGCCACAGAGTCACTGTTATCTGCCACCTTAAAACCATAAAAATAATTTAGATGCATATAATCATGAATTACCCTTGCAGATTGTTTAAAATGTTTTTAAAAAATACAGTGCTGTAAGGTTTTAGCTCTAGCCGAGGGCAAGGTCATGTTGAATAATAATTGAATAAAAAAATTTGAAGACCTTCTATATTCTAACCTCCCCTTTCTTTAATTTTCCTCAAAAAGAACAGGAGCCATACCTGAAAGTCTATTGTTAATAGAGAGTAAGTATATTCACCTCTACCTATGAGATAAGTTTTCTTAGAGTTTTTACATTTAGCACGTACGAGTAAATGGAGATGGGGGTGGGAGAAGCTAGGTGCTTAGAGCAATGGCTTGCACTAGAGTAACATATGCTGAAATGGACAGGCAGCACAGCAGAGTGAATACAGATATGGGCTTTGGAGTTATACACCTGAGTTTGAATCCCAGCTCTGCCATTTTGACTTGTTTTGTGATACTGGGAAAGTTATTTAGTTTCTGATCCTCAGTGTCCTCACTATAAGCCTCACAGGACTGTTATAAAAATTATATGAGATAATACATGTAATATATCTTTGGGGTAAAAAAATAAACACTTAACTTTAATTCTATAGTTATTATAGATATCATGTTTTTATTGAGGTATAATTAACATTAATTTCAGATTCAAATATTTTTAAATACATAACTTCACATTATTTAACAAAATCAGATTTATTCTTCATGACAGCATAACTTCAACCCAAAGACCACTGGATATTTTACATATTACAGAAATAAATGTACACATTTGAAGATTTCAAATATGCGTAATCTTATTTCTTTAAAATGAATATATAGACAATCAAAGCCTTATTATAAATCAAAGAAATGACTTATTCACAATCTAAAACTAGATCAGTGTTAAACATGAGAATAAACCCTATAACTAATATTCTTTCCTTTAGCAATTCTAATAACCTTAGTTTGCAGAATTCATGTTCATTTTGACAGGATTTGATAAAACAGTCAATATAAAACCTTTTTTTTTTTTCCTTTTTTAAAATGTAAAACCCTTTAAAAAGATTAATCTTATTATGTTATGGATTGGGCATTTCCATTCCTCAGTTATGGGTTATGCATTATATTGGGTCCCTCTTATGCTTAAACTCGGGTATTGAACATAGCCCCTCATTAGTGAGCTGAGAAAGAAAGGAGGAAAAGAAAGCACAGAAGGCCTTAATGGGTAACATACAAAATAAAGCCTAAAGTTAAATCTCCAATTTCCCCAATTCTCCAAAACAGGATTAAACTACCATTAAATTGTATTACAATCAAGGACCAGTCCATATCCTTTTCTAATTTGTGCTATGAAATTAAAGAAGATACCCAGGACATAAAAAAAAAAAATCAGTGGTTTTCGATCCAGGCATCTCACAGTCACAGGCAAATGAGGTATGTCTTTAAAAATACACACATGGGGCACAAGACCGCAGTGCTCGTCTGTCTACAAGCAGTGCTTGGTGAGGAAAGTGTCATAGGAAGGAGGCAGGAACACTTGTGGTGAAAGGCAGAGGAAGAGGACACAGGATTATTGTTTCCTGTTATATCTCCACAATCTATTTCAGAAAGGTGGTTTTTGAAACAACCAGGTATGATTTCAAGACAAATGAATGATGAGGAACAAACTAAAATTTTAAAATATGACCTTAGTCTACAATGCCACAGCTATAAGTAGATGCTGGCATGCTCACATTTGAAGGGGAGACTAAATAACAAACGATAGACAAGCCATTTAATACGCTCGTAAATAGGGAAGCAAGGACCAGGCAGTACAGCAGGAAAGATAAGAAAACAGGGTAACAAAGAAGGTCAAGGCAAAGGAAATGGCAAGCAACAACTTTTATGCTCAAAGTGAGAAGCAGTAAAAGTTTCTGAGTAGAATAGGATGCACCCTTGTGTGAGAATTACCATATATTAAAGACTGAGATAATAATCTAAGACAATAAAATCAGCATGACATAAGCTTTTAAGCCCAAAATACACATAGAAACAGATGTTCTTTCAGATCATATAAACAAACATGAAATGAGTATCCACATCTAACACAGCCCTGTTAGGAAGACAGGAAACAACCCAAAATCAAACACACATGAAGATAAAGAGAAAATTCAGGATGTTTTCACAAAGGGACATTATAATAAAACAATTTGAACATTCGATTCAACAGAAAGGCAGCAACCAGACTGAATTTGGTTAAGTTAATACAGATTACACTTAGAGAAATACAAATGGGATCCTATAAAATCTGATAGAAGATAAGAAGTTATAGTCAATTTGATGTAGCAAAAATATAAATGTCTGAGCCAGAGAACAAAACAAAAAGATGAATAAGAAAAAAGCCTAAAGTTTAGAGTTTTTAGGTCACAATGTGTATATCCTGAAAAAATTCTCTTGCTGCCCTAGTATGGGGTGGAATAAAGTGCTAAAATGAATAAAAAGCTCAAGATAATGGGCAAAATACATTTACATGGAATGGAACATTATCATGTGCCAAGAGAAATAGAAAATGGAAAATAAATGCACTTGTGTGGAATGAAGAAAAAAACAACTGTAAAGAAATATTTTCCATGTATTGTTTGACATTGGCAGAGGGACTAGGCCTTCTAGTCTATGACGTCAATGAGCTTGGGTGAATTCCATGAATAGAAGTAACTGTCAAGCTGGTAGCTGCCATTACTATTTAATAATCATGCCAGAATCTTTCAAAACACCACACCAGATTTTGTAAGTGTACACATGGACTAGAATTATAATAATTCTTTTATAACTAGAGGCCCGATGCACAAAATTCGTGTGCTGGATGTGTGTGTGTGTGTGTGTGTGTGTGTGTGTGTGTGTATGTGTCCTTCAGCCCAGCCTGTGCCCTCTCACAGCCCGAGACCCCTTGGGGGATGTCCATCTGCCATGGGTTTGGGCCCAAGTAGGCAGTCAGACATCCCTCACTCCTTACTGCCCACCTGCTTGCTCCTTACTGCTCAGCGCGCTGCTGTGCTCCCCAGCCATGAGCCTGGCTTCCAGCTGAGTGGCGCTCCCCCTGGGGGAGTGCACTGGCCACAAGGGGGCAGTTCCTATGCTGAGCATCTGTTCCTGGTGGTCAGCGCACATCAGTGACCGGTGTTCCATCGTAACGGTTGCTTAGGCTTTTATTATATAGCCTAAAGGCCCGATACATGAAATTCATGCAAAAGTAGGCCTTCTTTCCCACATCTGCTGGCACTGGCTTCCCTCTGGTACCCAGGACCCAGGCTTCCCTTATAGCCCTGGCTTCATCCAAAAGGATATCTGGTCTAATTAGCATAGTACGCTTTTATTATTATAGATGGAACTACCTGAGAGTCAGTGTACCCTTCTAAAGGGTCCTAATTTGCAAGAGGGTGCAGGCCAAGCTGAGGAACCCCAACAGAGCACTGTCAAGGCCAGGAAGGACGTAGGATGTTGGCCAGCTGGGAAGGGGCTGCAGTAGGGCTCCAGGGAGTGTCCAGCCTGTCTCGCTCAGTCCCAATTGGCCAGACCCCAGCAGCAAGTTAACCTACTGGTCAGAGTGTCTGCCCCCTGGTGGTCAGTGCACATCATAACAACTGGTCAACCAATCAACTGTCTGTCCCCTGGTGGTCAGTGCACGTCATAGCGAGCACATAGTTGAGAGGTCTTAGAATATCATTAGCATACCACGCTCTGATTGGTAGAACGAACGAGCAGATGACTGGACACTTAGCATATTAGGCTTTTATTATATAGGAAGCTATAAGTACTTATCTATCTATCTATCTATATATATATATATATATATGTGTGTATGTGTGTGTGTGTGTGTGTGTGTGTGTGTGTGTGTGTATATATATATATATATATATATATATATATATATATATATATATATATATAAAAGCCTAAGCAACCATTAGACTGAACGACTGCCCAGTAGCTACGAGGCACACTGACCTAGACCTTGCTGCTGGGGCCCCGACGGCCCCGAATCTGGTTCACCAGCACCCCAGACTCAGGAGAGAGAGGGAGCCTCATCCCAGGCGGAAGCAGCCATGCCTTAGCTTGCTGCTGGGGCCCTTGACAACCCCGAATCTAGTTCACCTGCACCCCAGACTCAGGAGTGAGGAGGGAGCCCAATTCCTTGTGGAATCAACTGTTGGTTAGCTTGCTGTTGGGGACCTGACAGCCCTGAATCTGGTTCATCCACACCCTGGGCTCAGACAGGAGGGAAGAGGGAGCACGATTCCTTGCACAATCAGCTGTTGGATAGTTTGTTGCTGGGGCCAACCTTCCGTGGTCTCTCCCCCTGGCAGCCCCCCTCCATAGACCCTGATTGCCCGCCAGGCTGAGGGACCCCACCCGTGCACAAATTCATGCACCGAGCCTCTAGATATTATATAAGCAAGCTCAAAATAACATGTAACTAAAAGAATGACCTAAGTTTAGGGCCTATAAATTTAGAGCAAACAAGGTAAGTTTTGACAAAAAGTTAATATGGAATTCATTTCATCAAGTCTAATAGATTTAGGACTCAAATACTGTATTTCAAGACACCAGGTATATGGCCAACTGAACATAGAAAAATATGTGCTGGAATATTGGGAGTCTTAATCCAGTCCCGCCCACTTAGTCAGCCAACTTACTCAAAAGGAGGAAAGGAAAATGAGAAAGTTGCCTGGTTATCTCCATAGGGTTGAGTGAAAGCAGACCTTTGAGAAAGGTTGTAGGTCCTGTAAAAAAACCCTTTTCAGAATAAATCAGTTTTTCTGTATTCCTAGCTTGCTCAAAACTTGGTCAAAAAGTGCCTGTTGAATTTTATCAAATGCGTTTGTGGTGTAGAAAGTCTATCCACGGTGTTTCTCATTTATTCTATTAATGTAATGAATTACAATGACTGATTTTTGAATGTTAAAACAATCTTACATGTTTGGAAAAATATAAATTAAGTCAAAATACATTATTCTTCCTATGAATTGCACTTAATTTAATAACATGTTATCTAGGATGTTTCACTTACGTCTGTGAGTGACAATGGCTGTAATTTTCTGTTCTTGTCTTATGCTTGTCAGGTTTTAGTATCAAGATTCTGTTATTCTTACCTAAGTGGTGAAGTGTACCCCTTTTCTCTTATTCTTGAGAGTTTGTGAATAAAATTTTAGTTTTATGGTTATTTATTTTTTCCCATCACTTCAAAGTAATCTTCTACAATAGTTTCTTGGTTTCTGTTGAAAATGAAATAACCTGTTTCTGACAATCTCCTAGTTGCTTCTTTGAAGGTAATAATTTTCTTTTTCTCTTTCAAATGTTTTCTCTCTGATTTTGGTTATAAGTTATTCTTTGCTACATCTAGGTGTGGTTATCTTGTAATGTTTTTGTACCTGAGATTCATAATGCTTTTTTCCCCACCCCATAATGCTTCTTGAATCTGTACCTTAATGTCTTTTATCAAGCCAAGAGATTTCTCAGGCATTATCCTTCCAAAGACTGCTTCTGCTATATTTTCCCCCTCCTCTGCTGGGACTCTAATTACCTTTCAGTACATTTTGTATCAGATTGGGAAGACTAAAACATTTTTAAACCATACTTCATTGACAAGCGGGGTCTATGTCCTCTCTGCATGACTCTGAACAAGTGGTGTGTCAAGCTGATGGACAGAATATAAAAACATGATGTTGTACTAGTGTCCAGGCCCAGACCATCAAAGACTAGAAACTCCCACACTTCTTCTCTCTTGGAATGCTTGCTCTGGGGAAAGGCAAGTGCCAAGACTAACTGCCATTAACAAAGAGAGAATTCCGGGCCAGCCCCAGAAATCCAGCCATCCCAGGCCTGGTACCAGAAATGAACGTGCAGAAGCCATTGTGGATGCCTAGCCCCAGGAGATAGCATGTAGAGAAGGACCAAGCCCCCAGACACACTGACCTAGTGGAGTCACCCCAGCCATCTCTAGCCGTTTGAACTAACCCAGCTGAAGATTAAGACATTATGAAGCACAAACCTAAGCCAGACTGAATTTTTAACCCTCAGATTCATGATCATAAAAAAAGGTTGTGCCAGTAAGTTTTGGGGTTATTTGTTTCTGCTGGGAAAGGTAATCCTCCACAAAGGCCCAGGGTCAGTTCTCTTTCTTATTGGATGTGCCAAGAATGCCAAGCCCTGACCAATCATTACCTGGGCCATTTCTCAGGGCTGTGTTTGCAGCTGGCATCCTTAGGGGTAAGAAAGATCTTTTCCTGGGACAAAGAGTATTTTTACTATAAAAGATAAATTCCACCAAGCTCATTATTCCTTAGAGGTGATGCAGACTCACTGTTTGTAAAATATTCACATACCTGCCTGGGTATTGGAGGAACTGACACAATATGATATTCAAGTTGTTGTGTCATGAATAATAAAGTCCTTTGTCTCTGACCCAGAAGTTTTGTGCCTTCTGCCAACATCTATGAAGCAGTACTAGGCAAACTTGTTACCTTATAAGGTAAAATCCCAGATGCTTCACAATTCTTGACAGGCACAGAGCAATATATAACTGGAACATATTCCATATCTTTTCTGTATTTTCTATGCTTTGCCTCATTGTGTTTCATTCTAAATATTTTCTTCTGACTTATGTTCCAATTCACTAATTACCCTTTCATTTTGGTCTCATTTGCTGTTAAAATCATCTCAAATTAGTTCATATTTAAGGTATGGTATTTTTCAGTCTTAAGAGTTTCCAACTGGTTCTTCTTTTGTAATTTCCAGTTCTCCAATGAAGTTCTCATTTATCTTTATCAATGTAATTACATTTACTTTAAAAAAATTTTTTATTGATTTGAAGAGGGGAAGAGAGAGAAACATCAATGAGAGAGAAACATCAATGAGAGAGAAACATCAATTGTCTGCCTCCTGTGTGACCTCCTACTGGGGATCAAGCTGGCAACCAAGGCATGTGGCTTGATGGAGAATCGATCTGGTGACCTCTTGTTCATGGGTCGATGCTTAGTGACCCCATGAACAGTATGTACAATAATTAGTTATTTTAAAGGCCATGTACAATAATCCCATATGGATATTTCTATTGTCTGTTGTTTCCTCTTCACTTTGGTCACACTGTCTTGCCTCATTATGCCTTTTTATTTTTAGTCAGTGTTTGATATTGCATATGAAAAATGTTTAGTAAGCCGAAACCGGTTTGGCTCAATGGATAGAGCGTCGGCTTGGGGACTGAAAGGTCCCGGGTTCAATTCTGGTCAAGGGCATGTACCTTGGTTGCGCGCATATCCCCAGTAGGGGGTGTGCAAGAGGCAGCTGATCGATGACTCTCTCTCATCGATGTTTCTAACTCTCTATCTCTCTCCCTTCCTCTCTGTACAAAATCAATAAAATATATTAAAAAAAAAAAAAAAAGAAAGAAAAAAAAGAAAAGAAAAATGTTTAGTAAATTGAGACTAAGAGGATTAATATTTACTCCTGGCAAATGACTAGAGGCATTAAAGCCACAGAAAATCTTAATCTAATCACTAGAGATGTTTCAAAGCTGGGATTTATTTCTACAGTTTACTTCAGGGTTTCTAATTTAAACACTGAGGTTTTACCAGAACCAATCTACAAGTGTTGGTGAGCTCTAAACACCTGTTTTTGTTTTTCCTATCCTTAAATGTCCACCATAGTCTCTGCTCAGCTTATCCACCTTTCTCAGAATCAACAGATGCTACTAAGGGGAAAGTAGCCTGAAAAGGGAGCTCACCTTTCTGCCTTCATAGCATTCTGATATACTCAAATACAGCTTCTATGTTCTACCCATCTTTCAAATATTCTTAACCAGAGAATTAATCCAAATAATTTAACCAACATTACCAAAAGTGGAACTTCTCCAAAAATACGTTTAATGTGTTTAATACTTAAAGTTTTAGAAGTTTTGTTTTTTTCCATTTTCTCCATTGTGGGCCAGACCCACGTAATGTTTGTTTGTTTGTTTGTTTATTTATTTAATTTCTTTATTGATTAAGGTATCACATATTTGTCCTCAACCCCCCATTCCAACCCCCCACCCCCTATTGTCCTTGACCACTGGTTAGGCTCATATATAATGTTTATTTTCAAAATGTGCATTCTACCAAACATTTTAAATTTGATGTGTATTTTCAAATAAACCAAAAAGATATACCTTCTTAATCATGTAATATCTTTAGAAAATGTCATTTGCACAAAAACATCTGGAGTAATGAAGATGAAACATACAGAGTAAAAATTTTTAAAGAAAATATATTTTTAGAAATAGATGCATCAATATAGAGAACAGACAGATGGTTGCCAGAGGGGAGGGAAGTTAGGAGGCTGGATGAAAAAAGTGAAGGGTTTAAGAAGTACAAATTGATAGCCACAAAACAGTCACCAGGGTGTAAAGTCCAGCATAGGAGATGTAGTCAATAACCCTGTAAAAACTATGTATGGTGCCAGGTGGGTATGGGAAATATTGGGAGATCACTTTGTAAAGTATACGATTGTCTAACTACTATGCTGTACATCTGAAATTAATATAAATAATATTGAATGTTAATTATAATTAACAAATACAATTTAAAAATCAAGGAAAAACATTTTTTTTCCCAAAGAAAAAATGTACCAAAGTAATTTCACATTTCAATTAAAAAGGAGGAAAAGTACATCAGCTTTCATACTTCTAATTATCTCTAAACATTTTACTAACATCATCTAGGAATAAAGTGTCATTTACTGTGACTCAGTATTTTTAAAACATTCCAAACATAGTAATACAGTTTTCTTTTATATTCTTTCTCCCTTGGAAAATTATGTAATTTTATAAAGATCTGAAGTTTGCTCAATGTCTAAGAGAAATATTGTATCTGCCCACACTTACCGTGAAAAATACGAAAATCAATATATGGATGAGAACCTCTTCTTTCTGATTCAAATCCTGCTCGACTCCTTACGCGTACATCTCCTGGATGGGTCAAGGATGAAACACAGCTGAGAAGGCTGCCATCTTGGAAGAAACTCCCATATGCAACAAAGCCTATGTGGCGTGATAGTCATAAGCAGTGAGTTGCCCACTAGTAATATATATGGATTAAGTAATTAAGAGCTGCCTTATATAAATTTTCAGTACTGAGTTGTAAAGCTAAATGGACATGTTTTTTTAAATCTACTTCTACAATAATTATTATAATAATCTATAGTTTAAAGTTAGCTTTCTGAAAGATGACTCAAGTATATGATAATTCAACCAACTATCTTATTACTCACAAGGAGTTAAAAAAAAAATGTTAAAAAGCCACAGGAAGAAACAAGTATTTATGAACTGTTTACTTGATACCTAGGCACTCTACTACAGTTTATGGGGGATATGAAAAAATAGAAAACTCATTACCTATTCTCAATCAGCCTACAATTTTCTGATGTACAGAAAAGTAAAATGATCTGCCTTGTTCAATCTGGTCAATCTCTCTTTTCTCGTTGACTGTGATATACCCAAGGCCTTCGGCTGTTGCTCGCATTTTGCTCTTTACAAGCTCACACTGTTTCTCTGTGTATCCATATGATGTTCAGATGCTCTTCTCCCTACAGCACCACTGCAAATCATGGACCAGGCATTTTTTTGTGTGCTTTATAGGCATTATTTTATTTAATTCTCTAGCCAATTCTGACAGGGAGGACCTTTATCCCATTTTATAGATGTGGAAACTGAGATTTTGAGAAGTAGCATGCCCATGAAACAAAGCTAGTGTAAAGGGTGAGTGAGGACTTAGACCTCGCTCAGTAGGCTCCACTATATTCCACAGTTCCCAGGTTCATAAACTTTAAATCTCCAGTCCCTATCTGGGTGTTCTTGCAACTCTAGGCAGCTGGAAGGCTTTTCTGCTTATCACTCTTTGTTTCTCTAAGTGAGGCCATCATTTCTACATGAGTCTATCCCACAAAGATTAACCACTTCTCTCAAGTGCTGATTCCTTCACCTTGTAGTAAATGTTTACTGTGCACCCAACCACACTGCAGACTCAGGAAATACAGCAGCAAGCAAAATACAAGTCCCTGTCTTCATGGATCTTATCTTTTCATGGAATGAGGCAAATAGTAAAATAAATAGTTTCGTTCTATAGCTGATGGCAGCTGGTAACATGGAGAAAATGAAAGCAAGGTAGAGGAGGAGCGACTCATTAGTGTGGTCAGAGAAGGCCTCACTGAAAAGGAGGCATCCGAGCAGAGACCTGAAGGAAGTGAGGTTGGGAGCCATATGGTATCTGGAGGAAGAGGTTTCCTGGCATAAGAAAGAGCAAGTATAATAAGTAAATACTCTTAGATGGGAGTATGCTTGGCATGTTCAAGGTCAAGCAAAGAGGGCAGCATGGCTGGCGTGAGGTAAGTGAAGGGAACTGGTGGGATCATATTGGATCTTCGTGGGACATAATAGCTTTGGCTGTTACTCTGTGATAGAAAACTATTAAAGTATTTCAAATATGTAAGAAAAATTTAACTTATATCTGCAAAGACTGACTCTGTGCATAGTAGAGTTGTATAGAGTCATAGAGGTAAACTAGTTAAGAAGAGCAATAAACAAAGCAGTAACTATGGCTCGTAGGGAGGCGACATGGGAAGATGTTGGTCAATGGGTACAACACATGAGTTAGGCAAGATGAGCTCTAATGTACAACAATGCGATTAAAGTTAAAAATCCACTATGGCTGAGCACGTATGGTAACAGCATGTGGGGGGTGGGGCAGAATTCTGGTTATATTTTGCAGGTACCAGCCAAGAAGATTTACTGATAAAGTAGACATAGAGTATAAAAGAAATAAGAGTCAAGAATGACTCCAGAGAATGGAGTTACATTTTCTGGGATGGCAAGACTGCAAAATGAACAGCCTTGAGTACCCAAATCTTTTGTCTAATAGACATTTTAAATGTGAAGTACCCATTATACGCCCATGTGGAGAAGTTCAACAGAGTTTTAAAAAATGATTCTAAAAAGCTCTGTTTCAAGGAGAGCAGAATCCTGAATAGGTTTGGAGAGAGATGGAGACAGTGAAGAGGAAAGGGCTGCACATTCGTCGGGAGACAATCTGTACCAGAGTAGAATGAAACTGAGGCAGATAAGATACACAAGCTAAATTAAAGAGGGGGAAATGAAAAAGAGCAAAATCCGGACTCTGGAGAACATTCAGGCTTAAGAGCATGAAAAGGAATTAATGAAAAAGGCAAAACAACAACAACAAAAAGTAGGCGAAGAATAAGAATTGCTCATATCATAGAATTGAGGGAAGAATTTGAAGCATGAGGAGAATTGTCATGGAAGATGCCTTTAAGAAAAGATGAGCAAACTTTTTACAGTTTGAATTAAAGTACAAGGGATGTAGAGTGTGGAGGTAAAGAGTGAAATCTGATAAAGAGAGAAAGAAAATTATGGACATATATGTGAAAATTCATGTTACTTTGTGGACTTAATCAATACATTAAAAACGTAAGAACTAAGATTAGAAGACACACGGTCCTCTCCTCACCAGCCAACTGAAAACAAAACACACCCAGTGACAGGACCCTGGCCAGGTATTTCATGGCCTCTTCTTTGTCTTTCTAGCATGGACAACTGTTCAGTACTTAGCAACTCTACAAACCTAAGATTATTTTTATAAACGACTAGAGGCCCGATGCACAAAATTCGTGCAAGAGTAGGCCTTCTTTCCCCTGGCTGCTGGCATCGGCTTCCCTCTGGCATCCAGAACCGGGCTTCCCTCGCAGCAGGAGGCCCCGCCCACGGGTTGGGTTGTAGCCATGGCTTCCTCTGGAAGTCATCGGGAAGGACGTCCGGTCTAATTAGCATATTACATTTTTATTAGTATAGATACTCGGGATGCAATTTAAAATTGAGCAAGAGTGACAGAGTCCCAGTTATTACACCAGATTTCTCAATTACCTAAAACTTAAATGCCACTTTATTCACATCACATTTAATATTGGTTTCTAGACTCAATTTCAAAGTAATAGATTACTTCTGCTGTAAACAGGGATGAAAAGCTACCTAATTAAATATATCTCAATTTCAAATAATAGCAGGTGATAATAAAATTAATTGATATTGGTACAAAATAAAAAATGCTTACCTAGCATACGAATGTACAACGCAGTCTGGTCCGAGCTGTCATAGGAAATAGCTCCACGCCTCTAAAAAAACAAACATACACACATTTTAAATGCCTGACAATTAGATATGACATAAAATTCAATTCAACAAACATGTATTTATTATTTATGAAGCACAATCAAAAGTTGGATATACAAAATGAAATTAGTTACATATGGCATCTGCTCTTGAAATCTAGAATTATAAAGACAAATAGTCATAACCCAATAAGGTTAAGCACTACCATAAACGTGGATTTGGAGTGAGGTGCACGCAGTACGTGGAATTCAATGTTGGAGTATGTCAGACAAGCCCACTTGGGGAAGACCTTCTGTAGAGGTAAACAGAACTAAAAAGAGAGATGGCTCAACTGCTTTATTATTCCCTTCCTATAAACATGTACGAAGAAGCAGACAAACAAGAATCATCAGACACCTGAAGAAACCCATTAGCTAAAAAGAAATGGAATGAAGTAAAAAACCAAATGGCCCACAGGCTAGCAAGAAATAAAAAAATATCAGGAGTGTACTTCAAGGGATCTGAGAAGACAATGAAATTTATGAAACAGAAAAAAAAAAAGACAAAAAACCCACAGGCTGCCATTGAAAGAGCGAATTTGAAAATATATTTTATGTTTAAAATAAACATAAAAATATATCTTGCAACATTATTCATACTAGCCCCAATTTAGAAAAATGGATAGATAAAATGAGGTTTAGCCATATAAGGAGTAATATCCAGACAAAAAAAAAAGGAAGAAAGTACAGATACAGGGTACAACCTTGAGAGAGTATGTTGAGTAAAATGAGCCAGTCACAAAGTACCACATAGTATATGACTCCATTTACATGTAATGTCCAACTTAGGCAAATCCAAAGACAGAAAGTGAACTGGTGGTTGTCTAGAGGTAAGCAAGTTGGCAGGAAATGGGGAGTGAACGCTAATGGGTGCAGAATTCTATCTGCATTGATGAAAATGTTCTCAAATTAATTGTAGTCATGATTGCACACATTTGAATATACTTAGAATCACTGAATTGAACACTTTAAATGGGTGAATTATATGATATGTGAATTACGTATCAATGAAGCCATTATATAAAAGCAAATGTTGCAGACTTTAAAATATAATTACTAAAACAAAATAATTAAAAGAGCTGAAACACCCTCAACAAGTTCTGCCCACTCTACCCTCACAGTCATCTCCTTTCCTCTAGCTTCTTCATTCTGGCTCAGGCAAGAGCATCTCTCACCTGGACATCTGCAAGGGGCTGGTTTTCCTGATGCATATCTTGGTCCCTAGTCCACTCTTCCCACAGAACCAAGAGTGAACATTTCAACTTATTGCTCAAAACCCTCCAAATGACTCCCACTGCACTTTAAATAAAGTCCAAACACCAAGCTCTGATTTGCAAAGGCACCCAAGGTCTGCCTACCTCTTTCTATCTCCTCACCACATGACCCAGCCAGCCTGGCCTCCTTGCTCCTCCTCAATCTCACCAAACAGACGGCCTTTACCTGCTGGGGTCACTGCATCACTGTTCCCTCTCATCTCTCAGGTTCAACAGGAAATGTCATCTCTTCCGAGAGGCATTCCCAGACTACCAATCTGAAGTCCCCTGAGATCACCCTCTTCCATAGCTCCCTGCCTCCGTGCTCTCAACGGCATTAGCAGATGTTACTTTGTTTGCTTGTTCTAAAATAAAAGCTCCACAAGAGCAGGAATTGTACTCCTGGTCCCCAAAACAATAGCTATTATTTAGTAGATTCTAAATAAATATTTGGTAAATAAATTATTAAGTGACTTACTGCAAATAAGTTAATGAATAGCACTGATATAAAGACAGCTTAAAAATTGAGAAGATAAAATTAACAGAATCTAACTCTTGTAGAGGCAGAGACTTTCTTCACTGCTGCATCTTCAGATCAAGAATAAATCCCAACATTTAGAACACAGTCTAGCACATCAAAAATGATCAATAATATTAGTTGAATAAACAGGTAAGCAAATTGTTTTTATTTTTTAAACCTCACTCAAAGATATGTTTATTGATTTTAGAGAGGAAGAAACATTGATGTGAGAGAGAAACATGGATCTGTATATGGCCCCACTAAGGATTGAATTCACAACCTAGGTGTGTGCCCTGACCAGAAATCAAATCCTCAACCTTTTGGAGTATGGGACAACACTCCAAAATTTTAAAAACATTCAAAAAGAAAAGAAAATATGATCACATTAAAGTATTTTTAAATAGGAAAGGTCTTTCTACCTGTCCAATAAAATCCAAAATTCATGAAAATTGATCATTTTGGGCACTAAAGTTATATTTTAAACATATAAATATCATAAACATATCATAAACAAAGGCAAAAGACAAACCTCAAACCAAGAAAAATGAGTTCAACAGATATAACAAAAGGCTAATTTCCCCCTACTTCAATACAGCCTAAAAATGAAAGGGAAAAAAAAGATGTCTCACAAATCAATTAGAAAATGATGAATAATATAGAAAACATGTAGAACATAAGCATATGACTCATAAGGAAAGAAATAATCCAATAAACACAAGAAAAAATGTTCAACTTAATTAACAAAAGAAATTACATATTCAAGCATGAGACTGCATTTTACCTATCAGATTAATGATGTTCTTCCATCACAAAACTCTCAAGGAAAAATAATCTTTTTTATTAGTATTATAAAGAAAACTTATTTAAAGCTCTGGTTTGAATTTAGTATGGGAAACAATTCCCAAATTATTATCTTCTCAATGCTTATCAATTAAGAGAAAATTATCAATTAAATTCTTACATGACTTTATACATCCTTAAGAAACAACAACAACAACAAAACAGTCCATGAAATGTGAAAGAAACTAATTTTCAACATTGGTTGTCTCCAAGGAGGCAGGGGGACACAGAGGTAGAGGAGGACTTTTCAATGTATAGCTTTTGAATTTTGCAGCATGTATAGTTATATGTTCACTAAATAAATCAAGTTTAAAAGAATATAATATCTATCTATCTATACATCTATCTATCTATCTATCTATACACCAAGAAAAACATATAGAACCCACTTATGACAGCATCATGCTTAAAGAGTCTTCCCCCAACACAATATCCTAAGGAAGCCACCTGCACTCTTTCATGGTGAACTACTTATTCTAGAGCAAACAGCCACTTTAATCATACTGATGAGACTACAGATCTCATTAAGTAATACCTTGTCATGGTCAACATCTATCAACCTGCTAGTGCCCAATAATAACTTGATAATAGTTTGCTAAAACAAATTTTAACCTATTTCTAACAGTTCTTCCTTAAAAGTGGTTGGTTTTTTTGTTTGTTTGTTTGTTTTTTAAATGTAGGAAGCATATTTACTAAAGCAGCCACTAATTGCAAAGGTAAAAATCTCATTTATCACTTCACATATTAAAGACAGAGAAAGACTAATATCAACTCTGTTAAATAAAATTAATAATGAACATAATCTAGATTATAACTGACATACTAAAATTTTTTTAAGATAATCACTTTAGACTTACTTATAGAGGCACTTTAGATATTAAAATGACAGGCTTTGTAGTAATCATAATAAAAACTTGGCAAAAAGGATAGAATTTAATTTTTAATATATATTAACAAGTTAATAGGGACGTGCAAAATATTCAAATTATTCTACTCTTTCCTAACTTAAGTAATTCTGGTCTACAAACTTAGTCTAAATGCTATAGTAAACATAACTCTTATAAAATAAATCCAAATGAGACAAAAATAATTTTAAGAATGGGCTTTAAATGTATGTATCTGAACATATCTATGATAATTCCATTCATTCATTCATCACCTCAAGATTAAAATGAGTATTAAATTCTCTCATAAACAATTTAGGTAGAATAAAGTAAAGTAACTCATTTTGGAAAAATACACTATCCTATATAATAAAAGTCTAATGTGCTAAGTGTCTGGTTGTCTTATCAACAAATCTAAGTGTAATATGCTAAAGCCGCTCAACTGCTCGCTATGACGTACACTGACCACCAGAGAGCAGATGCTCCGACCAGTAGGTTAACTTGCTGCTGGGGTCCGGCAGATGGGGACTGAACAAGAGGGGTCCTGGAGCCCTCCTATGGTCCCTCCCCGGCTAGCCAACCTCAAGCTTCCCTTCCCAGCCCCAAACATGCACCAATGGGGTCTCTCGGCCTGGCCTGTGCCCTCTCACAATCCAGGACCCCTCAAGGAATGTCACGGCCCAATCTTGCAGCCAGACCGAGGGACCCCACCGATGCACAAATTCATGCACCGGGCCTCTAGCAAGTTATAAATTATAACAATAAGTTTGACTTCCATATTAGAATCATGGTATTTTATTTATTTTTATTATTATAATTATTTTTAATCCTCACCCATACATTTATTGATTTTTAGAGAGAGGAAGGGAAGTGAGAGAAAGAGAGATACTGAAGTGACAAACATCAATTGGTTGTCTCCGGTATGCACCCTGACTGGAGATCCAACCTGAACTTAGGTAGGTGCCCTGACCAGAAATCGAACCCACAACCTTTTGGTGCACAGGATGATGCTCAAATAAAACAAGCCACCAGGCCAGAGTGGACTCATGGTACTTTAAGAAATCTTTATATGTACTTTATACACCAACACTGCAGCACAGACTTAACATATGTATTTTTAATGTTACCATTTTAAAAGCCATATACCAGTAAAACTCTATTTTTAATAAAAATAGTAAAACAAATTTAACCAAATTCCTGTGTCACACTGCCAGTCAGAAAACCCTCAGCCATCATCCACATTCCCACTTCATCTCACCAATGAATGGAAACAGCACAGAAATTTCTACTCATGACTTTTCTAATTTAGCCATCCTGGGAACAACTTGTAAAGCACAGTATAGGTCAAAACATGGGTGAGGCTGAGCTAATCAGAAACCGGCAGCCGCAGCGCAAACAAGTTAGTTAAACTGTAAGGCTCCACAGGACCCGCTGCCTCTGACAGGAGCCTGGAGTGGCCTTGTAAAATACTCACTGCCTGAAATCAGGGTTGATCACTCTTCCACAAGACTTGACTTACAAGGTACATGACAAAAGTCGTAAAAGTTGTTCCTGAGGTTAATAGATAACTTTTAAAGACAAACATGTTTTGAAACTGACAAAGAGATTTTAAGTGCTATTGTTTTTTATCTTTTTTCAAGTTTCCACTGAACCGACCTATTGTGAAAAAGCATGTGTATTTCTCTCACATGGTCCAAGTAATAACACATTAACTAACACTTGTTGAGCTCCTCCTCTCCCTGCCAGAAAATATGCCAGGCGCCTGCATACAAATCTCACAGTCCACACACGGTATCTCTGAGGTTGGATTTTTTGGCCTAGTTTTTCTGATCAGTAAACTGACGGTCAAAGGGCTGAGACACAGTAGCACTAAATTAATTTTTTTGTAATATTATAAAGAAATAGTAACATAGTACAACAGATGAAGCCTAGCCAAAGTTCTGAAAGCAATTTTCTCTGATATAGTAAAATATATTCTTATATATGCAAGAAAAACATGCTCGTGTTTGTGTGCCTAAACACTGCATTGGCCCACTGAATAGCATTCTTACTAGAAATCACAAACAAAATATTAGCATTCTTTTTTCTTAAAAACTTAAATTTTTGGTGGATATATAAAAAGTAAAGTCTCTGAAAACATCCACAATTCATCTAATGATTAATATTAACTTGACCTTCATTCAATAATTTGGCAAGCTAATCCTTTAAAAACAATGAGTAAATATAGATGTCAATGCAACAAAATTAATTCTTAACTTAAAAAATATAAGGACTTAAAAAATTTGAGTACACTGTTTTTCTTTGAGAGTTCTTCATATCACTAAGAAAACTGTTTCAAGTAAGAGAGAATTATGCTTAAAACATTATGCTGAAAAGTGAGAAGATTACACATCAGGGATTAAAACCTTGCTTGAAAATGAAATGTAATTATATAGGAGGATGCCTTGCAAATTTTAAGTGATTACAGTACTCTTTAATTTCTTAATACAGGAAGACAGAAGCTACATGGTGCACTAAAGATATAATTATTTTTACATGAGTATAGAAAAATAATTTCAAATACTATAATCTTAAATATATCCTACTTTAGACTCATCCAGATAGTATCTGGCTAGCATTCTAACAAGCATTTCTCAAGCCTGATATTTAGAATTCAAATAAAAAATAATGGCTATATAATAATTTTAAATGTTTCAATATACTATAAGTAAGGCATGCATTTTAGTAGGAGGAAGACCTTAAGAGAGACCATGATAGAGGGTGATAGTTTTTAAAAAGTATATACACTATGATTTTATTTGTGTACTATATTTTAAATTTACATTAGTAAATTCTTCATCTCCAGAAGAAAAAGTTTATAATATGTACACCAAAAGTCTAAATTGTTTAATCATTTTATAATCTTAAAAGCTGACCTGCTTTCATCATAAAAACACCTTTTAAGGAATGATACTGAAGAATGACACCATAAAAAGTCCTTGGTAAGAAATAAGGTGGGAGAAGTACATATAAGCTTTTCAGCTGACAGGTAAAACTCATAGCTCTTTTAATCAGAGAAATAAAAATATAAGCAAAAGGAGAAGAAACTCGACTAGTAATTTCATTCCTACCAAGTATAAAAACTAATAGTTAAGGTCACAATCCCAATAATAAAGATGGCCTACCTTAGAGGCAATCCACTTGATAACAACCAAGGCCAGACACCAGATCAATGTAATTCCCATTGGATCAATCAAAAGCCGGCGACATAATCTCCCTTCTCCCCCAGCGAGCAATGAGCAAGAAAGGCTGGTCAGGAGTTTGAGAAGAACCAGCTGTCCCTAGGGAAGGGACACTGGCTGCCTTGAACCTTAAGCAGCTGCCTTCAAACAAGGATCACCTGACTCCTCTGAGAATGTGCTGCCAGCCAGTTTCTTACCACTACGTGCTTAATGCCACCACCCAGGGCAGAGGTAGAACAGCGTCAGTAATGTTGGACGAGGAAAGGGAAAAACCTTGGCGAGGACTGACCTAACAGTCTCACAAAACGGAGACCAGAGAGGCCTCAGGCTAGCCCCAAACCCTTCTACAATGTTCACAGTTATGGAGGGCTTTGAAATAACTTTCAAAAGAATGTGTGGCAGTACTAAAAATTCCTTCATTTCTTACACATAGACCAGCTTCACAGGTATAATGTCCTGGCATTTTATTCTATCTTTCCAACCTTTAATACTGGCTTTGTTCAACTCTTTATTTCCTTTCTTTTAGTTTAAAAGAAAAGGATTGTTCAGGAGAAGGGGGAAAGAATCAGGATGGAGACATGGAGGGGAAAATAGTAAGAAAGGCCATCCAGAAAGTTCTCTTTTAAATGAATTTCTGTTGAGATTATTTCTGTGCTTATTTCCTAGCTTTACTGCCCAGAGCTGGGGGACCCTGGGCAAGCCTTATTCCCTTCCCCTTCACAGGAGTTAAATGACAATTATAAAAGCATCTGTGCTCCTGGTAGGCTCTCAATAAACTGTAACTGATTCAGACTTACATATTGAAGACCTAAGGATAATGGCCAAATTCCCTCTAGCTCCACCCCATCACAAGGCTTAACTGTAACCACAATGGTCCATGAGGGGAACATGCTCTGTGCATGCCCAGGGCCCCAACAAACCTTCCTGCAGCCCTAGCCGGGCGAGGGTCTAAGTTTCCATTTTTCACACTGGGGAACAGATTGACTCCCTAAAAATGGTCCCTCAGCATCCTCTTCCTAAATTTCTACTACATTTCTAACACTGAAATACAGAGATAAATAATCAAGACACAATCCTCCCAGATCACAAAATTTCCTATTTGAATGGAAACAGCTATTGAGTTTATGCTTAAAATCAGAGATCCTTTGCTGCTCGTGGCACATTTACATCACTCAAATTTTATAAAAATTTCAGGCAATTCAATATACTTACCTTTCTTAATGACAACCTAGTTGCTTTAAAAAATTTTTTCTTATTTTGAGATATGAAATACTACTTGATAAATTACAAGGCTTCTCTGAATAACAAAAAGTTTCAGGAAGATGAAATAAAAACAAAAGCTATTATTTAATTAGTATGAACCCTCTTTTACAATATTATGTGTATTAAAAATTAATCTTTCCACATTGAATCACATAATTTATTATTCCATAAAAAAAGTTAACTCTTTTATAACAATAACAAATGTATTATTTTACATTAACTTTTCTCACGTCTCAAAGTCTTACTGAAATATGACAGGGTAACAACAACAAAAAAGCACTTAACTATACCAAAAAAATTAATGCACAGGATACAACTAAACTTTCCAAAACAGAATCTGGTACTGTTAGAAGAAAGTATAAAACATTTACCTTTCTGGGGCTTATAAAACTAATACATAAAAAATTAAGGCATTAAAAGCAGACCTCACTATTTTAAAAGTGTGTGTGATCAATAAAAAAAGAAAAGATATGACTTTGATCATTGTGTCTTAGAGAAGTAATCCAAGTGCAAATTTTATCCCTGGGGCTTTCTGTTATCCACAGGACACCTGTCAATTCTGGCAATAGCCCTTAGCTGTCCATATAGAGACATGGCATGCCCCGCTCTTGACCAAATTAGGCCATGCTCATCTGCATTGACATCAGTGTCTATAATTTTGGAATCTTGTTGACGGAAATAGCTTATCCCAGAGTTCTTTATACAAAGTAGTGTCTGTAAGAAAACCATAATCAAATTAATAATAGGAAAAATTGAACACTATAGTCAACCCCCTCCAACTGAGCTTTTATCATTTTAAATTCCACCAGTTTTAACAAGTAATCAGGGTGGCTTTGTTTCTTTTACTAAAAATCACATACAAGAGCTTTTGTATTTTTCATATGGTATGAATTTCAAGATATATAAAACTGACAAAAAACTGTGGTAACTAACTTTTATAATAAAAATTATTTTAAAACTAAAGTAACATGAGAGTTTTACAAGCTAATTAATACCTTTGTATTATACTGATTTTAAGTCCTGAATTAAGTTTTCTGTTATACAGTATCCCAGTATTTGATGGCAACAGATATGTGATTAGTCCTAGTATGAAGGAAGTAATTAAAAAAACAAACAAAACCCTTATAATTTTATAAACATTCAAGTCTTCTGGTCCAGAAAACTACATCTGATGATAATAAAAAGGACATAGAGTCTTGCTTATCAAACCACTGTTCATAATAATTTTTAAATTATGGAAAAGTGGAAATGGTTACAATTTTCAGAAGGAAAAAAAAAAGCAGTAGAGCTTTCACCACTGTAGCATTTGGAGTTAGAAAAGGGTCATATAATTTATATAATGCAAGTGTAAGGCCTCTATTATATTAAGCCAGGAGAATGTCCCAGACACAGGGTTTCTTAATTTCAACAAGGCTGTACACAGTCTCTGGTGACATCCTTAAGAACAAAACAGAGCAATGTGAGCCCCTCACTACAGTTAGGCAGACTCCTAGCTGACTGAACAAACACATCCAGAAATTAAGTACTTGATATCAAACTAGTGGAAGAATTCTAGCAGTAAATCAGAGAATTTTGCATTTGACCTTGTCTTGTTCCACCGTTTGTTTACTGGGGTGCGGATCATACAAGCACTTATCAAGTCTTCACAAAGGGTAAACCAGGATGTTTAATTACAAAATAACTTACACACACACACACACACACACACACACACACACACACCACACAGGTAAAAGGCTAGAATGGTTACATTCTAAGTTAATAAGAGACAATGAGTAAAGGCAATCTTAGGAGACACTGAGTCAGAAATACCCAGATCACTACTTTCAATACAAGAAACATAAGACTGGGTTCAGTTCTGAATATTACACTGGAAGATTTATACATCTATAACATTTAAAAATGCAGATAAAGACAAAAGATAAGAAATAGTTTTATGAACTGATATGCTTTAGGCAAAGATATAAAAAGAGGGACAGAATAGATATTAAAATGCTGTAATTAAAAAAACAACAACACCCACACACAAAAAACCTAAAGCGTTTGGCTTTATTCTATGAAATTATAGATTAAAAGTAGGACCAATGGGAATAAATCTATGAAAAATAGGATTCAACTCAATATTATTTTCTAAGAACTTTCTACAATCAAAACCATGTAAAAGTAAAAGGAGCTGTCTCAAACTAGTCTCTGTCTAGGAGGTTGTGGGGCAAGCTAGAACAAATTACCTTGAAGGTCTCTATCAATTCTAATAACCAATACGATAACTTTATATTCAAAGAAGTCTTTCTAAGAAAGCTCAGACGTTAAAGGCTTTCAATGGGAAATGCTTCCACCGCCACTCCCCACAGACCTAGCATATCGACTTCCTCAAACCTACTAGGACTAAGTGGTTACTGACATTTACCTTAAAAGGCACTTAAAAACATGTAGTGGGGGTGACACTGGTAAAAGGTACTTTTTAAATGAGAACTATTTATAGGTGAGGAAAACAAACTTCACCTCTTAATATGAACAGACCACTACTTGTGGGTAAAATATATAAAAATGTTTAAAACATAGATACTAAAGAAGAAAAAAATTACTGACTATAGAGATCGAACAAACTTAGTAAGAAAATTATGAATAAGCATGGCAAGAGTCAATAACTGCTTCCCCCTCAAACCAATCAGGGTTGAAGCACAATATAATTCTGAAGTGTACTGTAGGCACACTGAATTGAACAGTACTATTACATCTTCACATACAGTATTGTAAGAGAGACAGACAGATTTTGACCTCTCCAGTGTGTTAGGCAAAAGGGAAATAATGTAAATGAGACATAGTCCTTGCCCTCACACATCTCAAGTTTTTGTGAGGATTACAAAAAATTACAATTGCCAGGAAATATAAGATGCTATGAACACCAAGATGACACCAAAACTAGGATTTGGTAGCATCAAGGAAGACATACATGGTCAATTGATATTTGATAAAGGTACCTAAGTAATTCAAGGGAAAGTACAGTCTTTTCAACAAATGGCACTAGAAAAACTATATAAACATATGTGGGGGGATGGGAGGAAGGAAACTCAACATGCAATCTGTTGTATACAAAAAAATTTAACACAGATCATATATCTAAACATAAAAGCTAAAATAATTCGATTTCTAAGAAAGTATATGAGAATATACTTGTGATCTTGAGTTAAAAGCACTAATACAAAAACACTAGTCATAACAGAAAAATATGTTAATTGGACTTCATTATAGTTAAAAACTTCTGCTTTTTCAAAGACAGCACTAAAGTGAAAAAAACTAGACACAAAGAAAATATTTCCAATACATAAATATGACAAAGGACTTGTATCCAGAATCTATTATACATATATTAAAAACATATAACTTAAGATAAATAATTCAATTAAAATACAGGCTAAACAGTTGTATAGACAAGTCACAATAGAAGATATATAAATAGCTACTATATATGAAAAGATGTTCATAACCACAAGATACCAGTACACACCCACAAGAATGGCTAAAATTTAAAAGACTGGCAACATCTAGGATGTGGAGCAATCAGAACTCTGTGTAAATGAAACAGTTCCAAAAAATGATCTGAACATGAATGTTCATAGCAACTTTATTCATAATAATCAAAACTGGTAAGGACACAAGCATCCATCAACTGATAAATTGTGCTATATCCATACAATGAAATACTACTCGGCAATAAAACGAACTATTGACAAATGCAACAACATAGATAATCTCAAGAAAAACTGTTAAGTTAAAAAAAAAAAAAAAAAAAAAAAAAAACAGGAAAAAACCACCAATTTCTTATGATTCCATTTCTAGGAAGCTCTAAAAGAGACAAAACTAATTAACAGTGGTTGCTTGGGCAGGCTGAGGGAAACAGACCACAAAGGAGCCCAAGAGGACTTTTTGGGTAACCAGAGTGCAATATCTTGAGTGGGGTATCAGTTACATGATGTACACATTTGTTAAAACTCATCAAACTGTGTATAAATTATACCTCAATAAAGTTGGATTATAGATTAACTCCATAAAAGAAACCATAGGCATCAGTCTCCAAGAACTGAGCACAGCTGTTGAGGACAGGCTATGATGGACATCACTCATTCATAGGGCTGCCAGGAGCTGGAGCTGACTCAACAACACTTAACATACACACAAAGTTGAATTTCAAAATGAGGAGCAATATCTATCCTCTTCCATCCACAAAGGAACTTGAATACAGTTAGAGTGTACCAGTGAAGTGAAGTTGGGAGTGGTGAGGGGGTTGAAACTTGAGATGTAATAAAGACTTTATCAATAGTTCTAAGGAGTCTGAATTGTACACAAAGAACAAAAGGAAACCACTGAAAAGTTTTATTTAGAAAAGTGATTCATAAATTATATTTTGGAAGAAATACTTTGGGCCCCCGTGTGTGAAATAGATAAATACAGAGGAGACTGAAACGTCAGTCTTCAGATCTGGCCTAGGTTAGGGTAGTGGTCACAAATGGATTCAAGAGATGATTTTCTTTAATATTTCAGGAGAGGGTTAAGTGCTTCAAGGATAGCTACACAGAAATGTTTATTCAGTAGCTGGGCTTGTGCTCTAAAGGCCTTAAAATATAGGTGGGCGAGAGAGAGGGATTTAAGAGTAACCTACTTATCAAGGTTCTAAAATGAGTAAGATTACCCAAAGAAGATAGTTAAAACTAAAAATCTTTAGGCTCACAAACAGGAAAAGACTGAGAGATCAAAAGGCCAAAACTCACAGTTGTTAACTATTCAAATTAAACACACACCTTCCATACTATATTTTTCTCTCTCACACATACATATATACAAATAACATTCCTTTCCCTCTTAGACCAACAGTAATCATAAAGCTGTGAAAATCAGCTTTAAATACAATACAAAAAGCAAGTGATTAAAAAAGGTCATTGCTCAACAACTCTCAAACTGACTTCCCTTAGGCCTAAAGTTCCTTCCAGACCTAGGCTGCAGAAGTTTTGGTTCAACCTCTCCTCTCATCCATCCCTCTAATGTAAGCTCCTTTAGAAGATGAAAGCAAGATATAGCAGAAAATATTTAAATTTCTTTCATCCAGTTCTGTAACAGACATTGACTTGGAAGAAGCTAAGAATAAATTGTAACTCACAAGACAAAACCCATGTTCCTATTCCTATTATTATTATTTGCTAGGTTGCATGAATGAATCTGTTTGGTTAAGATCACTTGCATTTCCAACAGTGGACTAGTGTAGGGAACTAACCCTACCACAGAAAACAACCAAAATGCTGGAAAGTCTCTACTGAAATGACTCCATGAGCTGGTAAGAAAATAAAGAACACCCAGGCAAAAACTAAGTAAAGGCAGGAATGCACAAAGAGAAGCAGAGTGCTGAAGCTGGCTTTCACTTCAAGGTCAAAGTAAAGTGAGTGAACCTGAGCTTTGAGTTTTTCACCACCTCATGGTTATACGGAACAAAAAAAGACCAAAGCCAGGGTCTGGCCAAAGTATAGAGCACCTCCCAGTAACTATGACTAAAGGAATACAATGAGCAATAATAATTACATTCCATGTTCATTTAAAAAAATAGCTTGAACCTGGCTGGCTCAGTGGTTGACCTATGAACCAGGAGGTCTGGGTTCAATTCCCAGTCAGAGCACATGCCAGGGATGTGGGTTCGATCTGTAATAAGGGGCATGCAGGAGGCAGCTGATCAACGATTCTCTCTCATCACTGATGTTTCGATCTTTCTCTCCTTCTCCCTTCCTCTCTGAAATCGATAAAAATTAGTTTTAAAGAATAGCTTGAATCATATTGTGTGCAATTTGACAACCATCAGCTAGAAGAACATGATACAAATTTATGCAGGCTGGCAAAAGGATGGTCATCTTTTGGATTTGCTAGCATTTTGATTAATTGACTGGAAAGGCAATTAAGACTAATGCTACTTTAAGGAGGTCTAACTAAGACAGTGTATAAAGAGCAGTTCAGTATGGTTCAGAACCATTTTCTTTTAAATCAACACCATTTAAAAGAAAAGAATCATTTTCTTTTAAACCAACACAATTTATTTATATTTAATAAAATGAAGAGAACATGAAAGATTCTGTACTTAGAATATATAATTATAATGCTTTGTTTAAAATAGAATAGACAAAGAATTTTAAAAGGTAAAAATATGTTTTAATTTGCATTGAGATACACGGTACTTCTTGTTAAAAATAAATTCATTTATAATCAATACTCTACAAAGAAATGTAAAATTTATTTTATATAATCGTACATCAACAAAACTCTCTCACTAAAAAAAAAAAAAAAAAAAACATCCCAAAAGCAAAACATATATTTTCTTCATGGACACAGAAAGTAGAAAAGAGGACCAGGGGCTGGGGAAAGATGGGTACACAGATTCCTTGCAACACTATAAAAAGGTTTGGAAAATGGTCAGTGGTGGGGATGGCTCCACAACAATGTAAATGCACTTAGTGCCACTGAACCATACATTTAACAATGGTAAAGCCCTGGCCAGTGTGGTGCAGTTGGCTGAGCATCATTCTATGCACCAGAAGGTCACAGGTTCATTTCCTGATCAGGGCACCTGCCTCGGTTGCAGGCTCAATCCCTAGTAGGGGGTGTGCAGGAGGCAGCTGACCAATGTTTCTCTTTCTAAAATCAATAAAAACATTTAAAAATGGTAAATTTTATGTTAGATTTATTTTAGTACAATAAAAAGTTACATAGGAAAAAATATTTTCATCTAATTTTCCTTAAAGTTTAGAATTCTCTTAAAGTCTAAAATTCATACAAAACAAATATTCTCTTAAAACTGGATCATGTAATCTTGGAGTCAAATCTAAGGCCTACTCTTTCTAGCCATGGAGTCGTTATACAATTAAATTGTAAAAGCCTGTTCCCTCCACCTCGATGGTGAGAAAGTGCTTGGACATGAGGACGTAGTAAGAATTAAAACAGTGATGGTTTCCATAAAGATAATTCAGGATCTTCACCAAGGTGTCCTTACTAATTCTCCACCACAGTCCAAATGAAGAGTCATTAACTAAAAGTCACAAACCTTTAAAAATCATCTAACTTCCTTTAACCAGCCCTTTGGTAATATATCCAGGCATATCAAAGACTCGATTCAAATTCCTTAAAATGGCTTTCCCCTCTCTCCAGAGCAGATACTAATCACCCTAGCTCCTATTTAAATGGCCAGTTTCCATAAGTGTATGATACAGTCATGAAACGTAAAAACAAAAAACTCATTAACTTGTCATTAAGTTTAACCAGAATGCTTCCCTTCTCAAATTTTTGTCAGCTATTACACAATTTCTTGAACATAGCCTGAACATTACCACTGCCACAGTGGTACTCAACTCATTTCCTCAACCTAAAATTAATTCCCTATCTACACCTGAGAAAGTCATGCCAGTTTTAACACCTCCGACATGTGGTGGTATGAAGAGAAAAATAAAGTTCAATCATTTTGGCCATCAGAATGGCTTACTGATTTCAACATCTCCTGGGCAGCGTAAGAAAACCACACTAAAACGGAGGATTTGCTGCAGCTCTCGGTTTTAATCCATTCTCTGGACAAGAATGACTTAGATTTCGGACAGGCTATTTTCAACTGATGAAGATATTTAAAGTTTCTTGTTTAGAAGCTGGAATACAAATTGTGACCACAGCGGCTATGTTCTGAGTGTAGTTGATTTTAAAATTATGATTCCTGTTCACTTAAAAGTTTCTGAAGTGTTGGATAGAAAACAATATTCAAAATCAGACAAGTAAACATTTAATTAGGAGGCAGGTATCACTGTATATATTTAAAAATTGTTTTTATTATATTATTATACTTTACAACTTATATGAATCTTTCTATGTTGACCAATAAAGATCTGAGGCTATAAAACACATTAAAAGCTTATTTGGGGTCTTAAAGGTCTCCAATCCAGCTGACACACATTCAGGGTAAAACCTGAAATGTGCTCCAGGCAGACAAAAAAAACCTGGAGCTTATAGAGGCAAAAACCACAAACTGGCACAAAGAGATTTTTCCTATTGGCTATGGGACACAGTGCACTGACTAGTCCAGAAGGACTGGTCAGATCCGGGTGATGAAGCTCAGAGGTAAGCGTAGGCATGGGGGCACTTACAAGATGTACTTCTGGAGTAAGCACAGAAGTCCAAAGAGCCAAACCTCACCTGGGTGCAGACTTGGGAAGTCTGACTTCCCTACAAGTTCCAACTTCATTGTCGGGCCCCTGATAGTACTCCATTTGATTTTATTTAATAATTCTTTATTTTTCAGTTAGGTTTGATACACAATAGTGCATTAGTTTCAGGTGACCAACAGTGATTACTTAAATATCTTATGAAGCGATCACTTGGATAAATGTAGTATCTGACAGCACATAGATGTTACAGTATTATTGACTATATTTCCTATGCTGGGCTTTACATCCCCATGACTATTCTGTAACTAACAATTTGATCAGTACTCTATTTGGTCCACACTTAAATTATTGTTTGAATGCAAACTGATAAGCTTTCTAGAAGGTAATTTGGCAATGTTTAACAAAAAACTTAAAACCGCATCTAACATTTTAACTAGCAATACCACTTCTAGGGCTTAATTTTAAGTAAATTATCATAAGGAACTGGTTTGTTATAGAAATATGGAATACCTACAATCATTAAAAGTGAATGCTATAAAACAAATGTTCAAACTTTCCAAACAGATTATAATTCAATTAGAGGCCTGGTGAGCACAAATTTGTGCAGGGTGTGTGTGTGTGTGTGTGTGTGTGTGTGTCCCTCAGACCAGCCTGAACCTTCTCCAATCTGGTAACCGTGTGTGTGTGTGTGTGTGTGTGTGTGTGTGTGTGTGTCCCTCAGCCCAGACCAGCCTGAATCTTCTCCAATCTGGTAACCGTGTGTGTGTGTGTGTGTGTGTGTGTGTGTGTGTGTCCCTCAGCCCAGACCAGCCTGAATCTTCTCCAATCTGGTAACCGTGTGTGTGTGTGTGTGTGTGTGTGTGTGTGTCCGTCCCTCAGCCCAGACCAGCCTGAACCTTCTCCAATCTGGTAACCGTGTGTGTGTGTGTGTGTGTGTGTGTGTGTGTGTGTCCCTCAGCCCAGCCTGAACCTTCTCCAATCTGGTAACCCTCGAGGGATGTCTGCTGTTTAAGCCCGATCCCACTGGGCAGTCGGACATCTCTCTCACAATCCAGGACTACTGGCTTCCAACCACTCGCCTGCCTGCCTGATTGCCCCTAACCACTTCTGCCTACCAGACTGATCACCCCCTAACCACTCCCTGCCAGCCTGAGTGATGCTCCCCTGCTGACCCAATTGCCCCTAACTGCCCTCCCAGCTAGCCTGATCACCCCTAACTGTTCTCCTCTGCAGGCTTGGTCACCCTCAACTGCCCTCCCCTGCTGGCCTAGTCACCCCTAACTGCCCTCCCTGCTGGCCTGGTCACCCCTAACTGCTCTCCCCTGCAGGCCTGATTGACCCCAACTGCCTTCCTCTGCAGGCCTGGCCCCTTCCAACTTCCCTCCCCTGCTGGCCATCTTGTGTCCACATGGGGGCAGCCATCTTGTGTGTTGGAGTGATGGTCAATTTGCTTATTACCTTTTTATTACGGTATATAGAATTCTTGGATACTTTTAACTAATTTTTTTTTTATGTATTTATCTAAAGTTAGACCAAACTTTATGGTGCCCATTTTTTACAATTTTTTACAAATATAATTTTACTGATTTGAGAGAAGGGAGAGGGAGAGAGAGAGAAACATTTATGATGAGAGAGAATCCTTGATTGGCTGTCTTCTGCACACTCCCTACTGGGGATTGAGCCCACAACCCCAGGCATGTGCCTTGACTGGAATCAAACCCAGGACTCTTCAGTCTGCGGGCTGACGCTCTATCCACTGTGCTAAACCAGTTAGAGCTACCTTTAACTATTTAAAATTTGTAGTAAGAGTGAGAGCGACAGCGAGAGTGCACTCATGTATATGACAACAATGTGGTGATTGCGGGGTGAGGAGGATGGGTGGAGATGGTAGAGGGCATAAAGGGGATAAAAAGTGATGGAAACCATAAGATAAAATTTAAAAATTGGAAAACAAAGTAATGCATATATGTAAATACACAGATATAAAACTGGATGACTAGTTTTAGGGGCTGGGGGACAAGGGAGTGAAGTGAAACTGCTAATTAGTAGAGTTTTGTTTCTAGCTGATGAAAGTGTCTTGAAATTAATAGTGAAGGTGTGCAACTCTGGACTTTATGAATATACTTAAAACCACATTGTACATTTAAAAAGGGTGAATTTTATGGTGTGCAAATCATTTCTTGGAAAAATGAACATACTCAGACATTTAAGAAATGTAACTCTTGGGGACTCCTCCCAAAATATTAATTTATACTACTAGTTTAACATCTTTTACTCAAATCATGTTAGCATCTCTGTGCATATATCTGAATGATTTGTATATGTGTTCTGATTTTCAAAGTCTGGGCTCTAAAATGAGCTTTTTCATTTGGACCTGTGCACAATTCAAGCTCCATAAAAGAATGCAAGACAAAGCTAAGAGACATCTGTTCAGCATATATTTTCATTTAAGCAGTTTTATGCTAACAAATGAACATCTAAGAAAGCATTGGGATATTGTAATTTTAACTAGAGGCCCAGTGCATGACATTTGTGCCCTGAAAGCAGGCCTAAGACAGGTGGACATCCCCTGAGGGGTCCTTAGCGCTGCCACAGAGGTGGGAGAGGCTCCCACCACTGCCACTGCGCTTGCCAGCTGTGAGCCCAGCTATGGCTGAGCCGCGCTCCCCCTGTGGGAGCACACTGACTACCAGGGGGCAGCTTCTAAGTTGAGCGTCTGCCCCCTGGTGGTCAGTGAATGTCATAGCGACCGGTCATTCTGCTATTCAGTCAATTTGCATATTAGGGTTTTACTTAGTAACTTTGGAGTACTTTTCTGACTTTTATATTTATGACAAACAGCATGGACAGAATTTTAGATATTATTACTGACTATACATTGAAAGAAACATTTTTGATTATGTGTCTTTCAAACTTATAGCTCACTAATTACATATATATATATATATATATATATATTTTAATATGTTTTATTGATTTTTTACAGAGAGGAAGGGAGGAGGACAGAAGAAACATCGATGAGAGAGAAATACCAATTAGCTGCCTCCTGCACATCCCCCACCAAGGTATAGGCCCCCGACTGGAATCGAACCCAAGACCCTTCAGTCTGCAGGCCGATGCTCTATCCACTGAGCCAAAATGGTTTTGGCAGCTCGCTAATTTTAAAGTGTCCTGAAATTTTAAGAAAAGGCTTAAATACTGGTAACATTTTTTAAGCAACTTTCTTTAAAAAAAATTTTTTTAATTTTAGAGAGAGAAGAAGTGAGAGAGGGAGAGAGAGATACATTGATATGAGAAACATCAATTGGTTGCCTCCAGTATGTGCCCTGACCAGAATCAACCCGTGACCTTTTGGCCAGGGCTATATAGCTTTCTTAAGATACAGTTCACAAACCATACAATTCACCCATTTAAATAATAATACAATTTTTCTTAGTATATTCACAGATACAGGTATGTTCAACCGTCATCACTCGTAATTTTATACTTCCATCCTCTCAAAGTAAACTACATATCCATTGCAGTTATTCCCCATTCTTCTTCCCCACAATCTCTAGCAACCACCATCTGCTTTTTGTCCTTTTGGAAATACATTTTATGGATAGCTCATAAAAACAGAATTATACACAATGTGACCTTTTGTTTCTATCAATAGCTTATTTCACTTAATATATTTTAAGGTTCATCCAAGTTGTAGCATGTAATATTGGCTTTTTAGAATGAATTCATAAGAATACTGTTAACACTTGCAATTTTTCTGGATTTATGATGAATTTTAGCAATAAAAATAAAAATAAATTAAGTATTGATGCTGATAATATGATTGAAAGTGCCATCTACAACCCATGTGTGGTGGACACTACTAGTTGCATAATCAGCATCCACCCCTCCTTCTCTTCTTCCTAAAAGAAACAAAATTTTGTTTAGGTGCCTGGACAGCTATGTGCTTCCTGGGTGTGTGCTTATGGCCTCACACCTGAATAGTAGACCCTGATAGTCCAAACCAATCATAATAGTTCCATCTTTCTTGTTAGAAATGGTCACATGAAACAATCAGGTACAGTGGGAAGTCCTCTGGGAGAGCCTCAGGGACGGGTTTCTTTAAACATAAAATGACAAAGAAGGAAGAGACAGTCCTTCCCTTCCTCTGGAAGCTGTTATGTTTGGATACACAGAACTATTAAAGCCACTCTGCAACCATGATGGAAACTATCCTGAGGACAACTTTAACATACTGAAGACAGCAAAACAGAAAGACAGAGAACATTGGTTAGTGAGGATGGATAACACTGAGCTGCCAAATTAACCAAATCTATGGCCACCCAACCTTTTGGTAAATCTTTTGAGGAAATCAGTGTAAAATTTTTGCTATCTGCAACTAAAAAGTCCAGTTGTATAACCGTGGCGTGCTAGAGCCTGCTAACACTGGCTCAGGGCAGACAATTCTGCACAGTTCATTCTAACAACTCATTCAGTGACAGTGCATTGACAGTTATTGATAGTTTCATAGCAAGAAACTTGGCAATCACCACAAATCAGGGATATTTTTCCTTCAGGGATCCAGCTGCTATAAGCATTTAGCAGCACCCTAATGGATACCCTATTTTAATTTTTTTGTTGTTGTTCATCAAACCAATCTTTTAATTCCATAATAAAGTTATAAATTAGTAATATAAAAGTTTTACCAATAAAACACTGCGTATGTTTGCGTTTCTGATAAGACTTTATAAAGTCTCTAATCTCTGAAATATAGCTATAAAATATTTCATAATATGGAAAACACTAATTTAAAAATTGATTATAAAACATTATGCATAGAAAGAGAAAGAGCCAATGTATTTCGATAAATATTAGATATAGGGCTACACACCAATATGTTCACACTGTTATCTCTAGATGGTAGGATTACGAATGATTCTTATATTTTTGTCTATTTTTTTCTCTAAAACTTCCATCATGAATATGTACCACCTTAGTAATAAAAAAAAAAAAAAATTCGGCGGAGCTTGAAGATGGCGACCGAACAGTCGGACTTGTTCTGACTCTGGTCCCAGAACAGATAAAAGTAACATCTGAGTCGCTCAGGGAGGGTTGATTGGCAGCTGAGGGGCAGCAGAGGTTTCAAGGAAGCTAGGCAGCGATCCGCTGGACAGGATTTCCAGCCGGTGGCCAACACAGCCACAGCGGCGGCCGCGGCGGCTGCGGCGGCGGCAGAAGCAGCGGCGGCGGCGCTGTGAGAAAGGAGTGGCTTCTCTGAGGCCGGGAAAGCCCACAGCGGAGAGGTCCATCCAGTAGCTGAGACGCCCGAGTTGGCGCTGGCGTGTGGATTCAAAGGAGTTCTTCGGTCACCCACGGAAAGGTCAGAATTTGCGAGGAAAGCCTGAGAGATCGCGGTCCCGCGGTGCCGGCAGCCACAGTAGCCGGGGAGTTCCGGCCCTGCCTCCATGCAGCGCCCGCAAAGCTGAGCCCTAAGAAGGCTGCAGCGACATCTAGTGCTGGGTTTGGCATAAGCTTCCCCAGAAGCGGGAATTTTTTTTTTTTTTTTTTTTTTTTTTTTTTTTTTTTTTTTTTTTTTTTAAAGCCAGGGGACACGGGACAGAGTGCTAAGAATCGCGGCTGTCCCGCCAAGGGCGGAACATCTGGACACCTCGGCGCCTGATCCCCTTCACCCCCTAGCTTCGGAATACTAGGGAAGATCAGCCTAGTTGGGCATATCCGGGGAATTTGCAGGGAGAAAGTGCCTCCCTGGAAACAAGGGATCGGAGCCAGAAGAGATAGTCTGGGAGCCAGCTGGCACCCTGCCAGCTAGAGCCATAGAGAAAGAAGGCCGGAGCAACCAAAAAGACTGGGAGGTCAAACCGGAAACACTGACACCTAAGAGCTGAATTACAAACTGCCCTTCTTTTTTTTTTTTTTTTTTTTTTCTTTTTTTTTCCTTTCTTTTCTTTTGTCTTTTAATTAATCAAAAATAAATGGACACAAATATCTAAGATATAGTCTACTAAAAATTAAGGATTACCTTACAAAACTGAGGTGCAGTGGAAAGCTGGGAACTGCAAGACTGTCTGGTCCGAGAATCAGAAGTGCCAAATACATTAACTGAGGAAGTGAGTGACCAGTACTGGTCATTTTTATGCTAATTTTGCTATACTTTACTTTATTTTCATTTTTTACATCTTTTATTTAATTTTCATTTTTCATATCTTTTACTTAAGAAACAATTTTTTTTCTTTTTTCCTTACTTGATTTTACCTTTTCAATTACTACATTTTTCAATCTCTATCACTATTACTACTGCTATTTTGCAATTTTTTAAAAAAAAAAATTTTATTTATTTTTTTTTTTCTTTCTTTCTTTTCTTTTTTTTCTCTCTCTAGTACCATTTTATTTTTTCTTTATTTTACATTGGGAGTAACTTTCATTCTATTTTAATCTCTACTATAGCATCATTCAACCCTATCTCAACTCAACCTTTACACTATCACTCTCTTACTAAACTTTACCCTTTAGTCTACAGTTTATCCTATCCCTTTCCGGCTTTAGTTTTTCCTCTATTCTCTCTCTATACCCCCTGCTAAAGCTCTCACTATACTTATAGACCTAAGTTCCAACCCCTGATCCAAGTGTATAAATACCAATCTCTGCACTATATTAACTAGTTAAAAAAAAAAAAAAAAAAATCCATTCTCCCCTCTATCCTTTTCGCATTGTATGTGTGAAGGTTGATTATTGTGAATTTTTATGCCTTTTAGTGAAATTGTTATGCTTATTCCTGTATTGTTATTGTTGCTTTGTATTTTTTTTTAAATCCTCTGTTTTTGTTTGTTTATTTTACTTCTGTATATCATAGCCTTACTTAATAATAGTGGATATTGTAGTTTGTATTAATCTCCAAGTATTGTTACTGGCATTGGCTGGGTCCAGAGGTTTTTCTATGGCAATTTTCTCCATATATATATAGTTTGTTTCCCATTTCTCTTTTAGTTTGCTTCTTCTCTCTCTTTCTCTCTCTCTCTCTCTCCCTCTTCTTTTTTTCCCTGTTTTCCAACTTCATTTTGTCATTACTTTTTTCTTCTTCTTCTTTTTCTATCTCTTTATCCCTCTTTTTTTTTTAATTTACTTAATTTTTTTTTTTAATTTTAATTTTATTTTTTTTTAATTTTTCTTTATTTTATTTTTACCTTTATTCCTTCTCTCCTATCCCCTAAGTTGCCTTTCTCTAGTGGTCACCTTTATTAGAGGTTATTAATATTGTAAATACATTCCTGTTAAGTGCCGCTTGTGTTGTACCTGGTAGTGTTGTATTTTGTACCTCAAAATCAACGCAGGAGAAGGAATACCACATAACCAGACATCCTGAAAAGAGAGGCCATGGGGAGACAAAAACATAGTCCGCACTTGAAAGAAAAGCAGGCATCACCAGAAAAGGAAGTAAACGAGCCAGAGGTAAGCAGCCTGCCAGAGCAAGAATTCAGAGTAATGATCATAGCATGGCTAAAAAGAATGGAAGAGAAATTTGACAAAAGCCAAGAAGAAATGAGAAAGAACCATGAGGAAATGAAGGAGAGCCATGAGGAACTGAAGAAGAACCAAGAAGAAATGAAAAGTGACATCGCTACCATGAAGAACTCAATAGAAAGCATCAAGAGTAGACTAGATGAAGCAGAGGACCGCATCAGTGAGCTAGAAGATAAGATGGAAAAAAATACCCAAGTAGAGCAACTTCTAGAAAAAAAGATTAAAAAGCAGGAGGAGAGCCTACGGGAGCTTTGGGACAAAACAAAACAAAATAATATTCGAATAATAGGGGTTCCAGAAGGAAAGGAAACTGAGGTAGACATGGAAAAAGTATTTCAAGAAATAATGACAGAAAACTTTCCTGAAATAGAAAAGAAAAAACCCACACAAATCCAAGATGCCCGCAGAGTCCCAAGCAAAATGAATCCCAGAAGACAGACTCCAAGGCACATTATAATTAAATTGGCAAACAACAACGACAAAGTAAGAATCTTAAAAGCAGCCAGAGAGAGACAGAAAGTTACATACAAAGGAACCCCCATCAGACTAGCAACTGATTTCTCAACAGAAACTTATCAGGCCAGAAGGGAATGGGATGAAATATACAAAGTCATGCAAAGGAAGGGTCTGAATCCAAGAATACTGTACCCAGCAAGGCTATCAATCAAAATTGAAGGGGAAATCAGGAGCTTCACAGACAAAAAAAGACTGAAGGAATTTATCTCCACCAAACCAGCAATGCAAGAAATGCTAAAGGGTCTACTGTAAAAATAAAGAAATAAGAAGTGAAGAAGGAACACGGGTATAGAATAAAAATGGCGTCAAATGAGTACCTATCAATAATAACCTTAAATGTAAATGGATTAAATGCTCCAATCAAAAGACATAGGGTAACAGATTGGATAAGAAAACAAGACCCATACATCTGTTGTCTACAAGAAACCCACCTCAGAAAAAGAGATGCACACAGACTGAGGGTGAAGGGATGGAAAAAAGTTTTCCAGGCAAATGGAAATGAAAAAAAAGCTGGGGTAGCAATACTTATATCTGACAAATTAGATCTCAGAGTGAAGGACATAACAAGAGATAATGAAGGCCACTTCATAATACTAAAGGGAACAATCCAACAAGAAGAAATAACCCTGGTAAATATATATGCACCCAATACAGGAGCAACCAAATACATTAAAAAACTGCTAGAGGACATTAAGGGAGAGATTAATAGCAATACAATCATAGTAGGAGATTTTAATACCCCACTGTCACCCTTCGACAAATCATCTAAACAAAAAATCAGCAAAGAAATATCAATCCTAAATGACTCACTAGACCAGATGGAATTAATTGACATCTTCAGGACACTCCACCCCAAAGCCACAGAATATACATTCTTCTCAAGTGCACATGGGACATTCTCAAAGATAGACCACATTTTGGGACATAGGCAAAGTCTCTTCAAATTCAAGAAGATAGAAATCATATCAAGTATCTTCTCAGACCATAATGGCATAAAACTGGAAATTAACTACAATAAAAATAATCCAAAGAAATCAAACACATGGAGACTAAACAGCTTGCTATTAAACAAGGACTGGGTTACCAGAGAAATCAAGGAAGAAATTAAAAACATCCTGGAAACAAATGACAATGAAAGCACAACAATCCAAAATCTTTGGGACACAGCAAAAGCAGTTTTGAGAGGGAAGTTCATATCCTTACAAGCCTATTGCAAAAAACTAGAAAAAATAGTAACAGATGATCTAACTCTACAACTCAAAGAGTTAGAAAAGGAGCAACAAGAAAAACCCAGTGTAAGCAGAAGGAAGGAAATAACAAAAATCAGAGCAGAGATAAACGACATAGAGACCAAAAAAACAATACATAAGATCAACAAAACCAAGAGCTGGTTCTTTGAAAGAATAAACAAGATAGATGGACCTCTAGCCAGGCTAACCAAGAAACAAAGAGAGAGGACCCAAATAAACAAAATCAGAAATGAAAGAGGTGAAATAACAACAGACCCCACCGAAATACAACGGATTGTTACAAAATACTACGAACAACTCTATTCCAACAAACTGAACAACCTGGAGGAAATGGACATATTCCTAGAAAAATACAAACTTCCAAAACTCAATCAGGAAGAATCTAAAAATCTCAATAGACCAGTGACTTGGGAAGAAATTGAAACAGTCATCAAAAAGCTTCCAGCAAACAAAAGCCCAGGGCCAGATGGCTTCACAGGAGAGTTTTACCAAACATTCAAGGAAGAACTAAAACCTATCCTCCTCAGACTATTCCAAAAAATTCAAGAGGAAGGAACACTTCCAAACTCCTTCTATGAAGCCAGCATCACCCTAATACCAAAACCCGATAAAGACAACTCAATGAAAGAGAATTACAGGCCAATATCCCTCATGAACATAGATGCCAAAATCCTCAACAAAATTCTAGCAAATCGGCTCCAGCAGAGCATCACAAAGATCATACACCATGACCAAGTAGGATTTATACCAGGAATGCAAGGTTGGTACAATATCCGCAAATCAATAAACGTGATACATCACATAAACAAGTTGAAAGATAAAAATCATATAGTCATATCAATTGATGCAGAAAAAGCATTTGATAAAATCCAACACCCTTTCCTGATAAAAACTCTTAACAAGGTGGGAGTACAAGGATCATACCTCAACGTAATAAAAGCTATATATGATAAACCCACAGCAAACATCATACTCAATGGGCAAAAACTAAAACCATTCCCTCTAAGAACAGGAACAAGACAGGGATGCCCACTATCGCCACTCCTCTTTGACATAGTACTGGAAGTACTAGCCATTGCAATTAGACAAGAGGAGGAAATAAAAGGCATCCAAATTGGAAAAGAAGAAGTAAAGTTATCCTTATTTGCAGACGACATGATATTGTATATAAAAAACCCAAAAGACTCCATTAAAAAACTAATTGGCTTAATAAATGAATTTGGCAATGTAGCAGGATACAAAATTAACACCAAGAAATCTATGGCATTTCTATACACCAACAGTGAGTTTATAGAAACAGAGACTAAAAAAGCAATTCCATTTACGATCGCACCAAAAAAATTAAGATACCTAGGAATAAACTTAACTAAGGAAGTAAAGGACCTATTTGCGGAAAACTACACGACACTGAAAAAAGAAATAGAGGAAGATGTAAACAGATGGAAGAACATACCATGTTCATGGATTGGTAGAATCAACATCATCAAAATGTCCATACTTCCTAAAGCAATCTATAAGTTCAATGCACTCCCCATTAAAATACCAACGGCATATTTCACTGACCTAGAAAGAACTCTCCAAAAGTTCATTTGGAACAATAAAAGACCCCGAATAGCCACAGCAATCCTGAGAAAGAAGAGTAAAGTAGGAGGTATCTCAATACCAGACTTCAAACTGTATTACAAAGCCACTGTTCTCAAAACAGCCTGGTACTGGCACAAAAACAGACATATAGATCAATGGAATCAAATTGAGAACCCAGATATCAACCCAAATCACTATGCTCAATTAATATTTGACAAAGGAGGCACTAATATACAATGGAGTCAAGACAGTCTCTTCAATAAATGGTGTTGGGAAAATTGGACAGATACATGCAAAAGAATGAAACTAGATCACCAACTTACACCATACACAAAAATAAACTCAAAATGGATACAGGACTTAAACATCAGACGGGAAACCATAAAAATACTTGAAGCATCCACAGGCAACAAAATCTCAGACGTATGCCAAAAAAACTTCTTCACTGATACTACCCCTAGTGCAATGGAAGCTAAAGAGAAAATAAACAAATGGGACTACATCAAAATAAAAAGCTTTTTTACAGCAAAAGAAACCATCAACAAAACAACAAGAAAGCCCACTGTGTGGGAGAACATATTTGCAAATGTTACCACTGATAAAGGTTTAATCTCCAACATCTACAAACAGCTTATACAACTAAATAAAAGGAAGATGAATGATCCAATTAAAAAATGGGCAATGGACCTAAATAGAATATTTTCAAAAGAAGACAGAAGGAAGGCCAAAAAGCACATGAAAACATGCTCAAAGTCACTAATTATCCGAGAGATGCAAATCAAAACAACAATGCGGTACCATCTCACACCTGTCAGAATGGCCAACATCAACAAATCAACAAACGACAAGTGTTGGCGAGGTTGCGGAGAAAAAGGAACCCTCGCGCACTGCTGGTGGGAATGTAGACTGGTGCAACCACTGTGGAGAACAGTGTGGAGTTTCCTCAAAAAACTGAAAATGGAACTCCCATTTGACCCAGTAATCCCACTTCTAGGAATATATCCCAAGAAACTTGAAACACCAATCAGAAAGGATATATGCACCCCTATGTTCATAGCAGCACAATCTACAATAGCCAGAATTTGGAAACAGCCTAAGTGTCCGTCAGCAGATGATTGGATCCAAAAACTATGGTACATCTACACAATGGAATACTATGCTGCCATAAAAAAGAAGGATTTCTCATCATTTGCAGCATCCTGGATGGAATTGGAGAACATCATGCTGAGTGAAATAAGCCAATCAATGAAAGAGAAACACCACATGACCTCACTCATTTGTGGATAATAAAGAACATTATAAACTGGTGAACCATAAGATAGATATAGAGACAGTATATCAACAAGTAGACTGTCAAGTTACAGTGGGGACGGGAGGAAGATCTGGGGGAGATAATAGATCAACCGAAGGACTTGTATACATGCATATAAGTGCAACCAATGGACACAAAACTCTGGGGAGGGAGGGGATGTGTGGGAGGGAGGGAGGGGGTAAAAAAAAAAATCAATAAAATATATTAAAAAAAATAAATAAATAAAATAAAATAAAATAAAAAAAAAAAAATAAAAAAAAAATAAAAAAAAAAAAAAAAAAAAAAAAAAAAAAAAAAAAAAATTCATGTTTTTATTGATTTTTTTTTTTTAACAGAGAGGAAGGGAGAGAGATAGAGAGTTAGAAACATCGATGAGAGAGAAACATCGATTAGCTGCCTCTTGCACACCCCCTACTGAGGATGTGCCTGCAACCAAGGTACATGCCCTTTGACCGGAATCGAACCCGGGACCTTTCAGTCCGCAAGCCGACGCTCTATCCATTGAGCCAAACCGGTTTCGGCTACAATTCATGTTTTTAAAAGAAAGAAATTTTTTTGTCCATTCTTTCATTTTTATGTAGGAAGAGCCTATACAATCCTTTGCAGGTAGGAAGATAGCTCTAGTTTTTAAACTGTGCTACTATTTAGAATACAAAGATATAATCCTGTTCTCTCTGACTACCTCAAGAAAACGTTTAGGCATTAAATGAATTATAATATGCGTTACATGAAGAGTGCTGAAGTCTTTACACATGATCACTTTGAAGGGAAAAATATTGAGCCTATTTTGAAATATGCATGTGACCCGATTTGGTAAAATTGCATTAACTCTATTATAAAGTAATGAAGTAAAGGACCACTGACTATCAGTCCGAGGATCTGGTTTAGCCATATGACCTCTGGCAAGCAGCAATCGCTCTGAACCTAAACCTTTTCATTTGTTGAATGGGCTAATACCTACCCATTTCTATTCACAGGATGAGATAAAGTAGATGAAAGGACTATCAAATGAAAGATGGTATTATGTCACCACTTCATATCTTACATATACAGCTTGATTACAAACATATCTTAAATTTTGTAATAACTGTACTTTGTTAAACTTTGATATAAAACACAGCCTTATAACCAGTAATGTATGATGCCAGTTTCCCAGGTAACAAGTTACCTTCCTCACTGTGTTAAATATCTTTGTATTATTTAAAAACACACACCTATTTTCTTTGCTGCTTTATCATGTTAAATACAAGGATAACACCAACAGTATAATATGACACTGGGTGGGGGAGAGAAAGCTACAGATAATTTTCAGGAAGGAATATTGCTGCAAAAGTCCTAAACAAAAGGCCAGTGGGTAGCATCATTAAAACAACTTAGTTGGGCAGGGTGAAGCTGCCAGGGGCTAGTAACAGCAGGAAGCTCTATTATTACCAGTACTACTAGACACTAGAGAAGACTCTCACTATGGGAGAACCACCACCTGGCGGAAGGTATGGCCTTCGGTAGACAAGCACAGCCTTACAGGGTGACAGGCTGGGGAATATGTCCTAACCTCTCTTTACTCCCACTTTTCTCTCTCCTACCAGATCTCCAACAAGAAGGCAGAGGCAAGAGGGCCCAGATGATACCCTCCACAAAGAGCAAGCCAGAGAGAGTGAAGAATATATTTGATGGAGCAAATAAGAACATCCAGCTAGTCTCTTGTGACTGACTGACTGCTCTGTGCCAGGCACTGCTCTAACCACTTAATTTGGAATCATTCTAATAATGCCAATTTGCCCAAACTACAAATTCAAACAATTCCAGTATAAATGCCAGTAAGATATTTTATGGGCAATGAGAGGGAAGAGAGGAGTCTTTGAAAATAAGTTCTTCTAGAATAATAAACATGCATGAGCAAGATCAGGTAGCAGGAAAAGCATCTAGTAGTCACCACCCTTGATAATTTTCTCTTTTTCAATTGTCAGCCCAACTGTCAACAGTTCTGAGTTCTCTAATATCACACCCATGAGCTTCACTGAACCCAGCATACTTGGCAATATTCAATTTTGGTGTGCAACTAATTTTATTATATTTGACCAATGAGTGTTAACAAAGGATCAGGAGCAATATTTCAGGGGAAACTAATTAAAAGTGGTACTTTATTACTAAACTAGAGGCCTGGTGCACAGATTTGTGTACTGGTGGGGCATGGCCTGCAGGGATTGCCCCGTTGTGGGAGCACCGCTCATCCCAGTCAGCCAAGTGGTGCTCCCATAGTGACCACCAAGGGCAGAGCTGAGCAGCTGCCCCCTAGTGGTCAGTTTGCATCATAGCGACTGGTCGACCTGTCCTTCTGGTCATTTGGTCACTGGGTTTTTATGTATATAGATTTTTTTCCCTCTAATAAGCAAACTGGTTAACATATATGCCATGCGAAAATGTTCAAAATGTATGTATTTACAAAATATGTATGATTCCATTTGCTTAAAAAAGATTATCATGTTTACATACTATATCCAGATATGTATATATGAACCAACTATCAGGAAAAGCATTTAAAGAACTATAAACATTGCTTACCTATGAGGAATTAGTAAGGAGAGGTTGCCATTAATTATTTATTTTATATCATGAATTATTTTATTTTATCATGTGGAAATAAAACTTTTATAATAATAATGATATAACTTAGTTTTAAATTAAGTACATACTAATGTTAGATAATCTGGGACTCTAGCTTCCAGGAGTTTATACTAAGCCAAATTTATAGAAGGCATTAAATTTAGAAATCTCAAATAGTAATAATTAAAAACCATTTTAAAAGACATACTTAAGCAACACTCAATCACTTTTTTTCCAAATGTAATTACTTCAGACAGAACATTTCTGTTTATCTTACTATTTTATAGAAATAAGCAGAAACAATGGGTATTAATGTAAGAAAGTATATTGCTTAACATAACAATGAATTTAACAATGTCTTGATATGTTTCAGATTCCACATTAACACTAACGCATTATGAAACTATCACTTCTTGATTTTTGGCATCAAAGAAAAATAGTCATCCTATCTAATAAAAGAGTAATATGCAAATTAACCATTAGTCCGCTACACCCACAAGCCATGCCCACCAGCCAATCAGGAGTTTGCAAATTAACCCAACCAAGATGGCTGCAGCCACGGGGCGAGCAGGAGGCTTGGGTTTCCCGGCAATGGAGGAAGCCAAGCTTCCCGCACACCCTGACTTGCCTTAGCCTCTGCTCAAGGCTACAAAGTTTCAATTAAGAAAGATAAATAAATCCCAACAAAAATGGCGGCAGCCATGGAGCTGGAGAGAGCAGGAGGCTTGGGTTTCCCTAGCAATAGAGGAAGCCAAGCTTCCCCAGCCCTAGTCTGCCTTAGCCTCTGCTCCAGGCTACAGAGTTTCAATTATAGCAGATGAGTAAATCCCAGATACCGGTACTCCACTTGGGTCGCTGTGGGGGACGTAGTTGGCCTGCAAACCACCATAGGCTCTTTGCCCAGGCCACCCCACACCCCAAAGGAACCCCCAACCTGATCTGGGACACCTTTCAGGACAAACCAGCCAGCCCCCACCCTATCTAATAAAAGAGTAATATGCAAATTGACCTTCACTCCAACACACAAGATGGCTGCCACAAAATGGCCAGCAGGGTAGGGACCAGTACTGCAAGGGAGGGCAATTGAGGGCAACCGGGCCTGCAGGGAAGGGCAGTTGGGGGCGATCAAGCCTTCAAGGGAGAGCTGTTAGGAGTGACCAGACCTACAGGGGAGGGCAGTTAGCGGCAATTGGGCTGGCAGAGGAGCAGTTAGGCATCAATCAGGCTGGCAGGGGTGTGGTTAGGGGCAATCAGGCGAGCAGTTGGGAGCCAGCAGTCCTGAAGCCAACAGTTGGAAGCCAGCAGTCCTACCAGGATCGGGCCTAAACGGGCAGTCAGACATCCCTCAAGGGGTCCCAGATTGGAGAAGGTGCAGGCTGGGCTGAGGGACACTCTCCCCCCCAACCCCTGTGCACAAATTTCCTGCACTGGGCCTCATACACCTCCCGTTTCCAATTAAATCAGAGTGGGGACCAATTTTCTTCATATCCTTCAGCCAAAACAACATATGGCAATAGGTTCAATGTGGAAGCCTATATGAGAATCCAGCTTTCTTCTACTAAGCCAGACACTAATGAGATTTGAAAAGGGTACACTAAACCAAGCCAATCTCTTTGTTACTTTTTTGCTTTGGAAAATATTCTTAGTTTTTCATTAAACAAAAACACAACATTATTTATGTTAATATGTACTTGGTATTGTTTTTAAATAAATAGTATTTGAATTTTTGTTGTACTTCCTAATATAAAATAAAAATATCAATACATAACACCCCTATAAGCAAAAGCTCTTTGGAGTCTTCAAAAAAATTTTTAGAGTGGAAAAGAGTCCTAAAACCAAAACTTTCGAGATGCTACCAACCCAAAAGGCAAACAGCTGGGAACAATTTGTTTCCAATGAGGATGAACTGTGACATGATGAGGGTGAAGAGGGAATGAAATGCTATGGATACTAAAATTGTTTTTAGATTGAATTCTATGCTTTTAAAAAAAAAGTTAATAATTGAGAAAAAATATATTTAAAGCTTTTAACCTACATATTTACAATTCCAATATCTTAATTTCTTCCTGTGAATCTGAGTTACCATCTGCTGTCATTTCCTGACAACCTTAAGAATTTCTTTTGGTATTTTTTATAAGGCAGGTCTGCTTGCTGCAAATTCTGTTTTTGCATAGGAATGCATTTATTCAGCTTCATTTTTGAAAGGTAGTTTTGCTAACCACAGAATTATTCATAGACAGTTGTTTTTCTTCAATAATTTGGATATGTCATCCCACTACCTCCTGGCCTCCCGTGTTTCTGATGCGAAGGCAGCCATTAATCACATTGATGCTCCCTTGTATGTTAAGGAGTTATGTTTCTCTTGCTACTTTCAAGATTTTCTCTTTGTCTTTCAACAGACTGACTATGCTGCATCTAGGCATGGCTTTCTTTGTATTTATCCTACTGAGATTCACTGAGTTTCTGGATGTGTAAAGTTTTTTCATCAAATGTAGTTACGTTTCTCAAAAGGGTATTTTCTGCACTCTTCTCTTGTTTGGCACTCCCATCACACATATGTGTATTCCTGATGTTTTTCACAGATGTCTGAGACTCTGCTCATTTTTCTTCAATCATTTTTCTAAATTTTTCAAGTGGAATCACATCTATTGTTCTATCTTTAAATCACATCTATTGTTCTGTCTTTAAATTCTTTTTATTAGCATCTCAGAACTGCTGTTGAGTCCTTCTAGTGAATTTTTCTTTAAAAAAAAAAAGTTTTTACTGATTTCACAAAGGAAGAGAGAGAGAGAATCATCAATGATGAGAATCACTCAATGGCTGCCTCCTGCATGCCCCACACTGGGGATCAACCCTGGCACGTGCCCTGACTGGGAACTGAACTGTGACTTCCTTGTTCACAGGTTGACGCTCAATCACTGGGCCACGCCAGCTGGACTTTCTAGTGGATTTTTCATTTCAGGTGTTATATTCAAGTCCAGAATTTCCATTTGATGTTTTTGTAACTTTTTTACTTTAGAATAAATTTAGATGTACAGAAAAGTTGCAAATAAATACAAACAGTTGCTATATATGCTTCCCCCAGCTTCTTCTAATGTTAATATCTTAGATAACCATGGTACATTTGTCAAAAGTAAGAAATTAACACTGGTACAAAATTATAAACCACCGATTTTATTCAAATTTCATCAGTTTCTCCACTGATGTCCTTTCTCTGTAGTAGGATCCAATTCGGGATACCACTTGATCATTACTTCTCTTTGGTCTCCTCTGATTAATAATAATCTCACAGTTTTTCCTTGTTTTTCATGACCTTTACGGTTTTCAAAAGCACTTACCAGGTGCTCTTGTAGAATAGGTCTGGGTTTCACTTCGTTGTTTTCTCATGATCAAACTCTGGTTGTAACTCTTGGGAAAGAATACTAAGAAAGTGAGGCACCCGCTCATAACATCAAGGGGTGGTTCTTTTTTTGGTTGTTACTCTTTTTAATAATTTCTATATCCTTGAGAATCCCTATTTGTTGACTTATTATTGTTATACTTTCCTTTAATTATTTAAACATGCTTTCCTTCATCTCTTTTAACATATTTATAATAGTTGAAGTCTTTACCAAATCCAACATTTGGAAACATTCAGAGACAACTTTTTTGACTGCTTTCCCCCCCTGTGCACAAGTCACACTTTCCTAATTCCTTACTGGCTTGTAATTTTGTTGTTAAATCTAGAGATTTTATATAATATTTATATAAATATTGAAGCAACTCTGGATTCTTACCCTTTTCCCCTTTAATGGCATTGTTGCTGTTTTGTTTTCTTCTGGTTTTGTTTTATTCTACTGTTTAAAATGTGGCTACAAAAAAAAAAAAAATCTAAGTTAATATGTAGCTTTACAATATTTCAATTGGGTATCATTAGTATTATACCTGAACAAGGCAGCACAGTTTCTTTTTTTTTTTACTTTGTATCTTTTTTTAAATTTTTTATTTTTTTAAAATAAATCTTTATTGTTCAGATTACAATTGTTTCTCAAGGCAGCACAGTTTCAAACAAAGAAAATTGTATAACCATTTTCTTTTTGTTGAGTACTCTTTAGTTTCACACTTTCATATTTGAGAGAGAGCGCGCGCACTAGGAATATGTCCCATGGGGTACTGAAGATAAGGGCTATGTACAATCATCTGGTTCCTCAACATCAGGGTCTAAACCTATCATGACAACTACGGCCCCAGGAGAAATCCAGAGGCCTGTTATGAAGTCCTTCAAAGTTGGAAACCTGTCCCTCATTCTGACCATGTTATTTACCAGCTTCACATGAGAGGATATGAATGCTAATACCACTTGGGAGAGGCTCTTCAGAAACCCTGCAGTCATCAAAGAATTAACAGTAGCCACTCTGAGATAGTAAAAGATCCTCTAAGAGAAGTGACTGGCTGCCATGCAGAGAATGAGGTGGTGCTGTGGAAGGAGGGAAAGAAGGGATTGTAAGAGCAGAAAGCTGGACGTAGTAGGACTGGTCACAGACAGGACTTCATAAAGGTCAGATGCACTTTCTATACTTGCTGATTATCTACTTTGGGTGAAGCACTAGGCTGAAGAGAGCTAAATAAAATGTCCACTTTTAAAAAGCTCATACTCTTATCAAACTGAAGTCAGGACAGATCAGTGTACAAGATGAGCTGTTCTAAGAGTTAGTCTTGGGCTATAACCTTAAGGGCTGAAATCAGAGTTGGTTAAAAAAAAGTCAAATCAGTAGACAAAATGCTGCAGCTAAGTGGACTCAAGAGGCAAGAAAGGTTAAATGGGATGCCAGGTATTCTAATCATACTGATATTCTAATCATACTCATCAGTATGATGAATGTACTCCAAGAACCTTTTGAAATGTATCAGTTTCTGCATGGTGTATGTGTGAAAAGCATTCATAGCAATCAATATATTTTGAGGCAGTGGTCTCAAACTTGTAATGCCTTTATTTATGAATTAGTAGCCCTGTGCACGAATCTGTGCTCAAGTAGCTCACTGCCACTGGCCTCAGCTGGCCAGTGAACCACTGCCACTGGAAGCTCTCTGTCAGACTGTAGTTCACTGCCCCAGCCTCCTGGTGATCAGTCAGTAGGTGTCACATCATAATGACCATTAGCATATTGGCTCTTTCTTATATAGAAAAGATCACAGTAGATCCTCAAAAAATGTCATTTCAATGTAAAGTTAATGTGATGCTGTATTTTATCTCAATAAGCCTATAGTAAAACTGGTTTTGTTATGTGATATTTCACCACAGTTCCAAGAACCCATCAACAAGTGAGGACTTTTATGTACTCAACGCAACATAGATAAAATTAGGACTTAAGACAAGGTTAAAAATAAAATATAAATAAAAATCTTAAATTTTATTTTCATATCTTCAATGGCTTTTCTGAATTAGCCCACTTGAATCCTGTTCTAACATACCCTAAAATTTAAAAATACAATAAAAACACTGGTTTGGGGAAAATGAAAGTGGACAGCCTTGTCAAAGTTATTAAAACTGCACCTCAAATGAAAAGGAGCTGAGGCCAACCACAAAGATCCTTGAAGTCACTTCCAAAAAGTTTTTCTGAAAATGGATTTGGAATATTCTGTGTGAGTCAAATAAAAGTGAAAGTGTTGGTTCTATGCATTTCAGGTAAACTACCTCTTTTATCTTCAAATTGACCTCTTTATGTTAATACTACTACCTGGTGCACGGATTTGCGCACACTGACAGGAAATTAATTAGAAGGTGGCCAGCAGGACGGGACTGGGCGAGATGGGCTGGACACGTCCTGGAGCCAATCTCCCGCGGCCCCTCCCGGGCCAGCCATACCATGGGGTGGCGCTGTGGCTTGAAGGGCGTCTGCAGAGTGAGTGGGGTCCCTTCAGCAGGTGGGGCCCCTCGGCCTGGCCTGCAGGGATCAGGCAAAATGGGTTCTCCAACATCCCCCAAGGGGTCCCGGAGTGCAAGAGGGCACTCTGCAGAGTTGCTATCGTACAGGTATGGAACACATGCTAGTGTGCAGTAAACTAGATACAGGGCCAACGGTGCCCCAGCAACAACATAGCCCATGGCCAAAGGTGGAGTCCCGTGGCCCAGTGAGAAATCGGGCTCCCTCCTCTCTGGTTTCGGGGTGCGTCACCCTAGATCCGCTGCTGCCAAGTCACTGCAGCTCCTGAGTCCAGCATCTGCCCCCTGATGGTCTGTGCACACCACAGCTACCGGTCAGACAGACAGACACTTAGCATATTAGCCATAGATAGATAGATAGATAGATAGATAGATAGATAGATAGAGATTATGAACCACCCAAAAATCCTTTTAAATCTTTGTAAGATATAAATTCTCTTTAATAATGTGAAGATTTTAAAATGGGTACTTTTTCCATTGCTCTTACTATAAAATTTGAGGTATTATTACATAATTAAAAATATCTGCTTGAGGGGAGAGACTGTGCCAATTGCTTTCTCAATGACAGTACCTTTGCCAAGTACCTTATACGGTCCTAAGCTAGAGTTTGCTCGACTCAAAACTTCAAGGAATAGTGTAGGCTTTGCTGAAACTTAGTTATCCAGATAATTTCCCCCCCAAAATGCTACCCTTTACAACTTTTGTCCTCTCCTCCCTCTAGCCATCATTTTCCAAAAACACAGCCATCCCTACCAGCAGGTGGAGGCATGGAGCAGTAAATCAAAATTCCTACTCAAAATTATAAGCAGGAAATACTTCTAATGTCAACCACAAGATCAGCGACACAGGTCCCTTAGGAAGGGTACCTGCCAGAAGCGAAAATGAAGCCTCAACTACAAATGTAGTTTTTGTTCCTTTCCTCACATGCAATCATGTTAACACTTAAAACTGAATGCAAAAAGTATCATTTATCTGTGAATAACCTTTGGAAAGGCACATTTGGTAACAATATAAAAATCAACAGTCTATGTTACCTTTAGGCAAAAACAGGCCATTTAAATGTGAAAGAGAACACTCCAAATTTTCTTTCAAATTAATCATAAAATATGAACAATATATAGGCAGAATAAGTTTTGAGTTTTTAAATTGGAAGTTAATTGTTGCAGTTTTCCCGAGTGCCGAAGGGATTGTAAGATTGTCCACCTATGAAAAGAAAGGAAATCATTTCTCCTCTGATCCTTTCTGAAAAGTAAAGGAGGGAGAGGAGGAGGGATGATATTTACACTAAAATATTAACAGAAGTCTTTTCACATTGCCTCAAAGAGAATGGATGGCACCTCTCCCTCTTTCTACCCAAAGTGAGCCCCTTAACCCTCCAACTCCTGCATTAATGGGCTTAGTATCTTACCTCCTGCAGGACACTTACGTTTACAAAAGAATTCTTGTGTAAACAATATGTGCAACTGATGGAACTCTGGGCACAGCAACAAGGCAACAAAATCTGAGCAAATTACATCCTATACACGGTGACAGTGTAATTTATAAACTAGCCTTCTGAGTGCCCTACTTCTCAAACAGAAATACACCCCAAATACACTATACATTTACATGTTTTGTTTGAGCATATCATTTGTAGTGTAAACATACATTTAGTTCAGAAATGAAAGCCAAAATATGGTAGTATTAAATTTAAAGAATGAGGTATTTCTGAAAACAGAAAAATGAAACCAAGGTCCAAAAGAACAGGTCTTTGGGGAGTGGGCAGGGAGGAGGGCCTCTGAACAGACTCCTCCCCAGGGGGTGTCCCACCACTTCCCAGAGCCATTCCACTCTGGCTCACGCTAAGCCCTGCACTGGCTTCTGGATGAAGATTTGTGAAGAGGCAACTACGAGGGTAACAGTAACGTGGAATTGTGAACATTTACACACTGATATCAGATATGCAGGAGCCCTTATAAACGAGCTCAGGATACGCAAATGATATCTCCCAAAAGAGGAAATGGAAATGCACAAAAACACTTCAGGAAGTGTACGGGCTTGCTGACTGCAAGTTAAAACTAACTTCGCGTATCACAGTGCATCTACTAACGCAGTAAAAACATTTCTATAAAGGCTCATAAAATACAAAATAATGTTTTTAAATAATTATATAGTATTATAATCTAATAACATATTGGAGATGAAAGAGAGATGATCATTTATCTCGGTACTGTAGTAGTATAGAGCGTTCCAGAAAACCAAAAAATGTTATTAGGTATTGACCCAACCTAGTGATTTAATTCTAAGACTCTGTCATGCATGTTTTGTGTACAACAGCAAGAACCTGAAAGTAACTTTAATGGTCAACCTTCAGAACATGTTTTATTTTACTTATAGATCAACATTAGGCCACTACTAATGAAGTAACATTATACATCTGCTCTGCCAATACAATAGCCACTATTCATGTGTAGCTATTTGAATAAAATTGAATTTAAAATTCAGTTCCTCAGTCAAACTAGCCATATTTCAAGTGCTCATCTAGCTATACAAGGTGGGCAAAAGTAGGTTTATAGTTATTTGTATGGAAAATAAAAATATAAGAATAAACTATTTGTCTCTTGAATGCATAACTGTAACCCTACTTTGCTCACCCTGTATATGGCTGATGGCTATTACATTGGATACTGCAGCAAACATTTCCATCATCCCCAAAAGTTCTGTTGGATAGTGCTGAACTGCATTTCTTCCTCCCTCTACAGTCTACATACACCCATCCTAGCTAATAAGGAGGGAATATGCTAATGACCGTCACAAAGATGGCTGCACCCACAGCTGAGGCTAAGTTCCCATAAGGAGCCTTAATGAGCAATCAGCAGGGTCCTGAGGCTATGCCCTCGCCTGCCCCTGCAGGGCTTGACGGGACCTCAGGCCTCATCCCCTGCCCTGACATCAGAATGGGGGACCTCAGGCCACACTCCCTGCCCCAGTGCCAGGCCAGGGGACCTCAGGCCACACACCCCCACCCAGCAGGGCTTGACAGGGACCTCAAGGTGAACTTCCTGTCCTGGTGCTGGGCTAGGGAACCTCAAGCTGCTCCCCCAGCACCAGGCCAGGGGACCTCAGGCCGTGCTCTCCGCTCTAACACCAGGCTAGGGGACCTGAGGCTGCTCCCCACTACCCTCCACCCAGCAGGGCTTGACAGGGGATCTCAGGCCATGTCCCCCACCTGGCGGCACTTGACAGAGGGCCTCAAGGCATGCCCCCTGCCCCAGTCTGGGCTGGGGGACCTCAGGCCACCCAACTCCAGTCCAGGCACCGGGCAAGGGGACCTGAGGCTGCGCCCCCTGCCTGGCAGGGCTTGACAAGGGTGGAACTGGCTGGGTCTGGATCTAGCCCAATGTGGGGGGACCGGCCGGGTCTGGGTCTCATGAGATTTTGAGGTGCATGTGGGTGGGCGGGGACTTGACTTTGGGTCCCCTGGTGAACCCTAGACTCTGACAGGAGGAAGGTTTTCATATACATTTCACTAATTTTCTTTCATCCCTGACACTTCTATTATAGAGAAAGGGCAAACAGCAATATTAAATTATTTCCTCTAATCCTCTTTTAATGTGCATGAATTTTGTGCACTGGGTTTATCTAGAAACACCTACTTAACCATCAGGCCTTGGCCTAAGCCTCAGCTAGTATTTGGAGCTTCCTCTGATTTACCCAGGTAATTTAGGTATACTTTCCCATAGTTTCATCAACACTTTGACAAAAACTGCATCACATATAATCATACCATTGTCCCCATTGCAATCCTGTAAGCTTTTTGAAGGAGGAACCAATTTGTATCCGGGTTTTGACCTGTTCTAGAACATACATATAGGACCTTCATAACCTTTCATATACTAAGAACACTGCTAAAGACAACACAGATGTACACTATGACGACAGGTGAAAAGAGAAACTTGGGTAGGTTGGCAGGCTCACAAGTGATTTTTTAAAAACTACTAATTCTTTACCTCTCTCAGTACTTAACACAAGGTGCCTCCTTCACAGAAGGTGTTTGGTAAATATTTGTGGAATAGTTTCTGTATTTAAAAAAAAAAAAAAAGACACCATGTTCACTATGGACTCTGGTTGATAAAGATGTATCAATGTAGGTTCAGCAATTTGTAGCAAATGCATCTCTCTGGTGGGGGATGCTGGTAAGGGGGAGGGGGGTTATACATGTTTGGGATCAGGAGGTACATGAAAAACCTTTGTGCCTTCCACTCAATTGTGCTGTGAACTTTGAACTGCTCTAAAAAAACAAAAAAACAAAACCAGCCTATGGGGGGGAAAAAAGATAACTAACTAAAAATCAAATTTAGCTTATTATGATATTAAAAGCATATGTTTACATGTTAGATCCAAGTATTTTATTCAAAATAAAATATATCACATAGATTTATAATAAATTTTGAAAATGAAATCTCAAATTTCTAACCCAAATAAGACTTGTTTCCAGTGCATGGAAATTCTGACTGAAGTAATCCCAGGTGCAGTGCTTTGGTTGCCATCAATACACTAGCCAGTGGTCAGCAAACTCATTAGTCAACAGAGCCAAATGTCAACAGTTCCACGATCGATTGAAATTTCTTCTGAGAGACAAATTTTTAAACTTAAACTTCTTCTAATGCCCCTTCTTCAAAACAGACTCACCCAGGCAGTGGTATTTTGTGGAAGGGCCACACTCAAGGGGCCAAAGAGCTGCATGTGGCCCGAGAGCCGCAGTTTGCCGACCATGGCACTAGCCCGACCTCCACACTTTACTAATTAAGCACTTACCTATGCAAAGCTCTGTGGTCATATGGTGAACAAGACAGTTTCTGCCCTAGTAATATATATTTTTTCCAAGTAAGAACTTTATCTGCAAGATAAATCTTTAAATCCAACTAACAACAATAGATATCCCAAAATGGCAAAAACAAGCTTCTCTCATTATCCCTATTTTCAAATAGTTTTTTAAAAAATCCTATTAACCATTTGAGAAAGTAGTGCATGACCTGGTTTGAAACAAAAAGTTAATGCCTCATTTACTTGGCATCCTAGGGAGAGCCGGTGTTCCACATAAATGAATTTTCCAGATAACTGACACTTGCCCATTTAATATCAACACTTAAATTGTTTAGCAGGGAGAGCATTGTAAAAAAAACAAACAACAAACAGCACAAATGTCTAAACTTTAAAAAATGGGCTCTATTTATATTGTTCTGACCAATAACTGTGCTGTACAACAGGGAAGCCCCTAAACTCTGTGTCCCCAGGGTGCCTTTGTAAAAGGTGAGGCTAGGAGAGTGTTCCTTCAGACCCTGCCTTTTGGTGTTTCAGCTATCAACTCTGTCCTATCAGTGTGAACCTGACTCAGCCTCCCAGCCCCCTTTCCAATGTGCTGCTACTTAGAAAACAAGTTTGTCAAAACCTTGCCTAAAACCCAGCCTTTGAGAAGTTCGACAAATCTATTTGGTTGCTCAGAGTCTGCTAAAATCTATAGTTACAAGTTCCAAACCAAGTTTTGGATAAATAAGTCACTCCTATATCTTGATTACAGTCCTTATATTGTTTTTGTATTTAAAATTGATGTCAGAAACAACTTCATTACCTAGTCACTCATTCAATAAATATTTAAGTATCACTATGAGGTAGGCTTCAGTAATATGGTGAAGAACTGAAAAGATTATTAGTTTTGAAGATATTTTAAGATAGAAAAACCCTACTACAAAAAAAACACTCCTACTTAATGCCAAAAACAAAACAAAACACACACACACAAAAAAAACAGATTTTTAAAAGTCTTTTAAGTGAAACTACACGCCACCTATCTGTGGGTTCTTTAGATTTAGAAACTGAAGATTCCAGGGTAAAGAAAGCTATTCATTTAACTGAACATTTATTTTATAGAGCTCTTTATAAGATTCCAACATTTTCTTTTCTTTTTTTTTTTTCTATTACAAATTCCATCTAGCTAAAGACACCACTATCAATATATGCTTTTAGTAATAAGTGATACTCTCAGTTTTGGTATTGATAAGCATACCCATTTCAGCATCATAAGTTTACCATCATTATTTTAATGTTTCGCAACTTTGATTAGGAAAGTGTTAATTCAGGAAAATTTCTGTCCAAATTTTCAAAAGTTCCAATATACTTCACTTTGGAATATAGAACATTTTCTTCAGGTTATAAGAGTAAAATATGGTGTGACTCTACATAATCTGCTCCATCTGCCACAATATTTTTTACATTCCATTACCCATTAAAACCTAAGGCTAGGAAATGAATCAAGGAGGAGTGCAACTTAAAATTGGTCTCTAAGGATTAATTAAGACAACAGGTAAAACCCCTGGCATCAGCCTTACTTGTTTTAATTCCCATGAAATCTCCCTTCTCATTCACATTCTCCTCAGGGAGCATAAGTTAACTACTCATATTTTAGATTTTATAATTGATTAGTTATTGCCTTTATTATTTAGATTGAACCGGAAGTGGGTATTTGTCATGTGCCTGCTGATCTGAGAAAGTAAAATATTTAGAATTGAAAAAAGTTACTAGCATTAAGTATCTTCAATTACTGCCATTGAAAACCTTTTTCAGCAGTGCACTAACATCTCTTCAACATTCATTTTGCAACCCAAAAATGCTTTCAACAGTACTATAAAGGGAAATCCAGACCCAACTTTCAAAATAACAATGCGGTGCTATCTAAAATGTCACTTAATATCATCGTAGTTTTTACAAGTTTGCTCTGACCTCATGAATATATCACCTTGTCCTATGAAATAAAAACAATTCAGAGAAAAACCCAAATACAGGCAGGCTCTCGCTCTCTCTAAAAGCAATTTAGGCAAAGACACGAATGACAAATATTTACTGAGCACACCTGTTTTAAGCAATATCTCTACCAGGTGCTCCAGTTTAAACACACACACACACATCCAGCTCGAAATATATACAATTTAATTAGAGGGAGAAAAGATATTAAAACATTATTAATATGAACCAATAGAAAAACAAACATTTTTATTAAAAAGTAATCACGAACATGAAAACGTTCTGGCAAACAGAAATGCAGGGCACTAAATTCACATTTAAACCAAATAAAATGATTCTGGCCTCCCTCTGTGAAATCTGGCCATCAAAATGAAACATTAGCAAGAACTAAGAAGTGGGCCAACAGCATCACAAAACAAAAAACCCACAAAAACCCACAAAATCCTCAGGAGCAACTGGTTTTGGACCATTCACAAGCAAAGTTTTCCTGTGAGTGCTCACCAGCAAGTTTCTCTCCTAAAATCTCATTAAATGAAAAACAACACTGATTCCTGGCTATCAAGTTTGCGGTCAACGAAGCTTCATGGAAAGGCTCTAGCTTCTCCGATGCCGCCCAGGGTGCATCTACAGAACCGCGGGAGCCTGGAGCAGCACCAGGAGCCGGGCTATTGTTCCGAGACCCGCAGGTTCCCCTGAGCGCCGCGGGGCGCGAACTTGGCACAGGTGTGTGTGCCTACGCGTGCAGCGGCCACAGGTGTGTGTGCCTGCGCGTCCAGGGGCCACAGGTGTGTGTGCCTGCGCGTGCAGGGGGCACAGGTGTGTGTGGGCGCGTGTGCAGGGGGCACAGGTGTGTGTGCGCGCGTGTGCAGGGGGCACAGGTGTGCATGGGGCACAGGTGTGTGAGTGTGTGCTTGCGTGTGCAGGGGGCACAGGTGTGTGTGTGCTTGCGTGTGCAGGGGGCACAGGTGTGCAGGGCCACCACTAAGGCAGGCAGGCCCAACTTCCAGCCCGAGACCTCGAGAAAGGGAGGGGGGACAGACACAAGTCCTTTCTTGGAACCTCTGATCCGGGGGGTGAACGCGGGGACTGGGGAGGGTCTAAGCCAGGGCTTCCCGAGCCCACCTGCCTGGAGGCCGGGCACTGAGGGGGGACGGTCCGAGGATCAAGGAATGGGCTCTCCCGTCGAAGGGCCAGCCTAGAAAGAAAACCCCAAACAATGAGCCACGCTGGGTCTGGGGGGACGGCGGGGGCTGGAGGTGTCGCGGAGGTGAAGCCGAGTGGGACGAGAGGAACAAAGAGAGAAGCCCCCCAAGACTGAGCCGTGTCCCCGCCCCCCACACACACACACGCGCGCGCACACACACACACACACAGCCCCGGCAGCTTACCTGGGAGAGCTGCCGCGGATTGGGGCAGCCGAAGAGCGCGGAGCTGGAGCTGAAGCTGATGGCCCCTCGGCGGCTGAGGACGTGCTGGGGCACCGGCCTGTCCAGGGGCAGCACCGGCAGCTGGTAACATACTTCCATTGAACACGCCCGCCCTCCCCGGCCGCCGGCCCCCGCGCTCGGAAGGGGCCGCGGCTGCGGGGCGCCGGGCCGAGGCGGGGGTAGGACGGGCGGCCGCGGACCCCGGGCCGGGAAGCCGCGCTCTCACGCCTCCGCCGCCCGAACGCGGCGCCCGGGCCGCCGGCGGCGGCGGGAAAGCGCCTCGGCGGCCGGGGCGACAGTTACCGGGACCCGCGCGCGCCCGGCGGCTCCGGGGTGCAGGCGGGGGCCGCCCGGGCAAAGTCGGAGCGGGAACCCCGCAGCCCCGGCGGTCGGACGCCCGGAGGAGCGGAGCCAGGAGCGGAGCCGGGACAGAGCGAGCGAGGCGATGCGAGGAAGGAAGGCTGGAGCCGGCGTCGGGACCCGGGCGCGCTGGGCTCGGGAGCAGCACCAGCTCCTCCGGCCCCGCCCCGCCCCGCCCCTCCCCCGGAGCCCGGCTTCACTCCTCCCGCGGCGCGAGCCGGCGTAATTCACACTTTGCAGCCGCGGCCCCTGCGCCAACCGCGGCCGCCGCCGCCTCCGTGACGTCACGACGCCGCGCCGCAGGCCCGCGCCGCCGCCGCGCCGGGAGCCGGGCTGCCGGCCGCGGGCTCCTCCCGCTCCGCACCCCGCGCGCCGCCGTCCTCCCCCGCCAGCCTCCCGCCGCAGCCCCCTCGGCCTCCCCCCGAGCTGCTCCCCGCCCGGCGGGGACATCCCCTATCGCTGAGCCCCGGCGGGCGAGGGCGAAGGTGCGGGGCGGCCGCGCGACCCCAGAAACCCCGAGCCCGGGGCTCGGCCCTGGCCGCGGGGTCACTGCCGCGCTCCCCTCCTCGAATTCCCGTTCTCGGGCTTCGCTGGGACCGCTGCGGCAGTGACGTCAGCGGCCCGCGCGGGCCCCGAGCTCCCGCCTACGTCACTGCCAGTCCCTGGGGGCGGGGGTGGGGGGTGGGGGGTGGATGGGGGGGAGCTGGGGGCAGGCTGGGGCTCCCGCGCTGCCCTGGCAGGTGCGGATCCCGGGCCAAGCGGAGAACTTGGGGAGCCGATGATGCGGGAATGAGAAAGGGGCAAAGGGGTGGAGGGAAAACCCCGAGATTGAGAAAAAGAGTGCACAGAAAAAGAAAAAAAAGAGAAAGGATGATAGTGAGAAGACAAAGGGAGAAAGGAGACAGCTTGCCCTTTTACCAATGGTATTGTGCGTTGGCGCTGATTTGTAGAAAGCATGAGAATGTAAAGAACTCTTGACCTGGTTTATAAGCTGGATATGTAAGTTGCAGGTTCGTTTCCTCGCTTCTCCTTGAACTGTCAAAGCTTCTCAGCTGCAGCCCATTGTTCCAAATGCATTCCAGCCTCTAGGTAGGACGTCAGCAGGAACCAGCTCTCCCCTGCGGGCAAAATTGTTAATTTGGCTCTGCAGCTCAGGGCACCCACCCTCCCACTTATTTGCTGTGACCAGACCCTGGCTAGGTGGAAAGTATTGCATAGCCATTACCATGAGAGCGGTACTAAAGGCTCATGGTCCCATAAATCAACAAATGTCTGCAGGACGTTTTATTATTGTGGCATCTGTTTCTCTTATATCACTTTAAACGTTACCTCCTCCGTGGGTATTTTTCTACTTTATCTGCTCTCTGCTGTTAAAAGAAATATAACTTCCACTGTAGTTTCATAGATTTGAAACTAAATGCTAAATGCTAACAACTGACCCAACTCATCTTTGATACCCTAATAATACTCTCACAATACATAGATGTACTGAACATCTACAAAATGCTTAAGATTAAGCTCAACATTTTCTCCTATTATAACAAAAAGGAGGAGGCAGGGTTAGGAGGAGGAGAAAAACAACCTGAGGTAATAATATTTAAATTGAAACTAGTCTCAGGGAAACATAACTCACCTTAGGGTTTACACAGATAAATGGCAGAACTGACCTCAAATACAGCTAACCACCCAGAAGCTGGTATTGGTGTGGTACCAGACAGTATATGCCAAATAACTACATCACATTTAATATCGAAGAGACTCCCTTCAATTAAATCATTTAATAAGACTCAGGGCACTAACTAAACACATCTCCCTTTAGCAGAGTGGGAAGCTAACATTTGCTATGCACCTACTGTGAGGTATTCTACATACAAAGTTGAAGTTAACCCTGCATAGCCACATCAGTAAACATTTGATCTCAATTCCACAGATGAGGAATCAGGTTCCAAGACCATAAATCATTTATGCCACTGAACTCTGTTCTGTGTGATCTCAGAGCCATGCATTTCCACTGCACCAGGGGTATCTTAAGGCCAAAACTTCAATTGTGTTCAGCATTCTACTGCATAGGGAAGTGTATTAGCATTCACCAGAAAACCAGAACCAATAGGATAGATCTCTATCCATCTAGACCCCCAAAAGTGTATACACACACACAGAATAACTATAAAGGCAGTGTTTATTAAAATACATTTCAATTTCAAAATTGAGCTAGCAGCTGTTAAAGTGTGTATACATTAGAGCAGTGCACTAAATTAAGTATACAATTTTACCTGTATGTTCCCAAAAATTCTAGTTTTGCACTTCTTAGTTTGTATTCAGGAATCTGTATTTTAACAACTCCACCAGGTGATTCTCATCATGAGAGAAGTTTGGGAAACACTGCATTAGAGAGAGAGAGAGAGAGAGAGAGAGAGAGAGAGAGAGAGAGAGAGAGAGAGAGAGAGAGAGATTGAGATTTGCTACACATGTGCCTCGTCCAGGACATGAGCTGGAGGAGCTGCAGGCCCTGTTGCTGCCTCTTGCCAACGAGGTGAATCAGCAGATCATGTGCAAAATTGCAATGGTGCCTGGGACCCTGCATGGACCTTCCAAGTTACATGGCTGGTGCTTCATTTCCACTTAAATCTAAAAATTTCTATCGTGGCCAACCAAAACCAAAATCATAAAGATAATTATGGGAAATGTAGTTCCTGCTTAGCTACATTGACAGTACAAAATTATCTCAGTCCAATTCTTGTCAACTTGACATACACACACACACTTTAAAAAAAAAAAAATCTTCACCGAGTATATTTTTCTATTGATTTTTAGAGAGTGGAAGGGAGGGAGAGAGACAGAAACATCAATGTAAGAGAAACACATTGATTGGTTGCCTCCAGGTCAAGACTGCAACTGAGGTACATGCCCTTAATCAGAATAGAACCTGGGATCCTTTATTCTGTGGGCTGACACCCTATTCACTAAGCCAAACTGGGTAGGGCACCCCTGAACTTCTTTAGATTAGAAACTGGTAGAAATTATTTAATAAATCAGTTAATATCTATTTGAACATTGTATTCACAGCCCAAAACCTTAACTCCAAAGTTGAGGGGTAAATATAAAATTACTAATGAAAAACCCAAGATTTTACTTTTTAGGTAAACTATATAATTAAATTTTTCGAGGTGCAGCAAAATAATACACACACACACACACACACACACACACACACACACATTAGCAGTAGCAAATCAACTTTTTAATGCAACTAAAATATTATTCTATTTATAGTATTTAGGAACCTCAATATTGTCTAAGAATTAGCAAAAGTTTACAGTTCTTAGAGTGGAAGAAGTCAGCACTCAAAATTCAGTTAAATTTAATGTGAAATTTTTTCATTTGGAAATAAGTGAATATTATTAGTAATAGAGGTCACTGACTTTAGAAATGATTAAGTATCCAAGATTGAAGCTTTTCAAAAATTTCAAGGACAAACAACTCAGTTTAAAAATGGGTAAAACAGCCTTAGCCAGTTTTGCTCAGTGGATAGAGTATCAGCCTGCGACTAAAGGGGCATGGGTTCGATTCCAGTCAAGGGCACATACCTCAGTTGCAGGCTCCGCCCTGGCCTGGGCCCTGGTCTGGGCTTGTGAAGGAGGTAACCAATCAATGTGTTTCTCTCACATGGTTGTTTCTCTCTGTCTTTTTCTCTCTCTTCCACTCTCTAAAAAATCAATGGAAAAATATCAAGTGAGGATAAAAAAATAAAAAATAAAAAAAAGGTGAAAGAGCCAGGCTGGCATGGCTGAGGCCACAGTTCGATTCCCAGTCAGGGCTCATGCCCAAGTTTGGGCTTGATCAGTGTGGGGTGTGCAGGAGGCAGCTAATCAATGATTCTCTTTCATCATTGATTCTTTCTCTCTCTCCCTCTCCCTCTCTGAAATTAATAAAAATATGTTTTTTAAAATGGGTAAAACACTTGAATAGACATTTCTCCAGAGAAGATATACAGGAGGCCAATAAGCACCTAAAAAGATGACTAAAAGTCACTAGGGCAATGCAAATCAAAACTGTAATATGATATCACTTCATACCCATTTGGATGGTTATATCAAAGAAATGGAAAATAACAAGTGTTGGTAAGGATGTGGAGACATTGGAACCCTTGTACACTGTTGATGGGAATGAAAAATGGTGCAGTGATGTGGAAAACACTTCGATATTTTCCCCAAAAAATAAACATAGAATTACTAAATGACCCAGCAATTTAACTCCACGGTGTATTCCCAAAATAACAAAGCAAGGATCAATATTCATAGCAGCATTATTCCAGCCAAAAGGTGGAAACAGCCGAAACTGGTTTGGCTCAGTGGTAGAGCGTCGGTCTGCGAATTGAAGGATCCCAGGTTCGATTCCGGTCAGGATCATGTACGTTGGTTGCGGGCACATCCCCGGTGGGGGGTGTGCAAGAGGCGGCTAGTCGATGTTTCTCTTACATCGACGTTTCTGGCTCTGTATCCCTCTTCCTTCCTCTCTGTAAAAAGTCAATAAAATATATATAAAAAAAAAAAGGTGGAAACAACCTAAAATGTCCACCGATGGATGAATGAATACAAAAATGTAGTATATCACATACAACAGAATTTATTCAGCTTCAAAAAAGGAATGAAGTTCTGAAACTACTACAAAGTAGATAAACTTGATGACATTGTGGGAGATGAAATAAGCCAGACACAAAAGGACAAAAACTGTACGATTCCACTTATCTGAGTTGCCTAGAATAGTCAAATTCATAGAGTCAGAAACTGCAATAAGATACCACTTCCTACCCATACCCAACAGAGAGGTTATCAGAGGCTAAGGGGAAGGGAGGAATGGGGAGTTAATGGGTATGGGTATAAATTTAATGGGTATGGGTATAAGTTTTCTATTTGATATGATGAAGGTGTTCTAGAAAATAGTGGTGATGTTATACAACACTGTGACTTAATGCCACTGAACTGTACATGTAAACATTGTTAAAATACTACATTTTATGTTAGGCATATTTCACCCATAATAGAAAGGGACAAGGAATGTGCTATAATAGTTTACTGCTCTCGCCCAACTCTCTGAATTCTGGGATAAAACTCCTGTGGAAGGCCTGCCCCACCAGCTTCAGTCTCACAGTGCTCTCCTTCCAGACACAGACAGGTGGAGCCTGGCTGTGGCCTTGCTTCCCTGCAGGGACCTCAGTAGTGATATGTGTCATTAGAGTTCCTAGTACCTGTTTTTTTCTTTTACTGTTTTTCTGAAAAGCCTTAAAAAAATCTTCAGAGATTGCTTTCTCTTTTCATTTCAAATATTCTCACAGTTAACAGAAAAAGATGGAGTCACTTACCAAGTTGAGGTTTGCACATTATTGACCTTAAAACTTTTCATATGTTGATTTCTAAATTGAGATTGGGCCTATTATAGGCGACGAGAAGGTTGTCAACAGGACCTAAATACTTCGTGGGCAGCAGTATGCCTTGACAGGTTAGCTCTTATGTATGTTTTCTTGGTTTGAGCAATCTATCCATCCCCAGCAGGCAAAATACTCTAATTGCAGTGTATTTGCTAGCAATTATGCTAAACTATACAGCCTACAACTCAGAACTACAGGTAAAACTGTAGCACACACATGGGAAGACAAAGGAACAGATAAACTGCAAAGCAAATAAAAATATTAATAAAAGACTGAAACCAAAGGAGTGCTTTATTAAAAAAAAAAAAAAAAAAAGAAAGAAAGAAAGAAAAAAAGCCCTGCAAAACAAACAAAAGCAACCAAAATGTGAAAAGAAAAAAAAAAAAAAAAAAAAAAAACCAACCTGGAACAAAGCCACAAGAAACAAGTTGGTTTCATTTTAGACAAAGTTTGGTCACACGAAAGTGATAACTGGAAGAAATGTTCTTAATCTGCCCAATAATCTCAGAGGACACAACCCTCCCTCAAGCCATCATGTTCAAGTGAGATCACAAACACTGTTCAGACTTTTAATAAAGGCAGCAATGATGAAAGTTCACAAAGATGTAGATATAAAAATTTTTGCACGGAGTCTGAATAAAAGCTATCGATGAGAAAACATGCCAATCATTCTGGAAAATAAGTGCCCAGAGTGGCAGTGAGCCGGAGAGAATGCTGTCTCCTGTGCAGCTCACGTAACAGTCTCAAAGTCACTGGTATCCACAAAGCCCTTACTCTCTAGACCTTGAAATTCTATTCCCACAAGTACCTTGCCTTCATCTCTGTGTCTTTGTTCATTCCACTCTGAATTGAGCACCCACTTCTCCCCACCAAGGCCTCAGGTTCCCCAAGTCCAAATCCCACACATCACATGACCCAATTTAAAGGTCCCCAGTGAAACCTTTCCTGAACTCCTCAACTGGAAGCATTCTCTCATAAAGTCCTCAAGACCATCTATATTTCTCTCAAGGCATCTCTCTCCCTCTCCCTCTCCCTCTCCCTCTCCTTCTCCCTCTCCCTCTCCCTCTCCTTCTCCCTCTCCCTCTCCCTCTCCTCCCTCTTTCTCCCCATCTCCCTCTCTCTACACACACACACACACACACACACACACACACACACACACACCATCTCTCTGGACCTCTAAATACCGATGTTCTTCAAAGATCTCTGCGGGAACCCTTCTCTTATCAGTCTACACCACATCCACACAAACAGGGATAGACACGTGTCCCTCTACCACATCCAGCTCCCCACTGCTTCACAATCTCTTCAAATTCCAAAACCTCTATTCCAGTCTTCAGTCTTATGGTTCTCTCAAGTTTCATTTCTGATTGCCTGCTGGATTTCTGTACCAAGTTGCCCCTTTAAACCTCAGACTCGCTAAGTCTACAATAGAAATGATCATCCTCCCTGCCTAATTTACTTCCTCTGTTTCTCTTATGTTAATGGCTGCCTCCTGTTCAGTTGGGTGCAAAACGCCTTGCCCATCATCACTGCCCACATCCAGTCAGTTACAAATCTAACCAATTTCAGTTTTGTAATATTACTGTTATTTCAACCCTTTCCCTTCACCCTTTTTCCTTTCCGCCAATCTCCAACTACTATCTTATCTTGCCCACCCTTGTATACACAGTATTTAGAAACGCATATTGAAAGAATGAATGAGTAAATCTCCCACACAATGCCTTTGCTTATTCATGCAGTTTTGTTATTTTGAAATGTTCTTGTACCACATTGCCAATATTCTTCATGATACAATTCAAGTGCTCCCTCCCCCATGAAGTTTTCCCAAAAAGACAAATTTCAGATTTCTGAGTCAGTCAGGATCCTTGATTGCAAACACAGTAGCCTACTTTGGTTATTTTATAAGGCGAAAGATTTATGCGGTCTGAAGAGAAACCAGAGCATAACTTTGGTTATTTTAAAGAAAAAGAACAACAAGAACAATTTATTTGAATGGCAGAGTCCCTGTATTCATGAGGATTCAGATACTGAGCAGCAAAATAAAGCGGTAAATGCCGACTACTCTGTCTAGTGGCCATGTCTTAACTCTTCCACATACTATATAGTAAGTCCCATGAAGGCAGAATTCATGTCTGGCTCCTTTTTGTTTCCACTGTAGCTCCTAGTAAAAGCCCCTTGCACTTCTCCTTGTTGAGAGAGCACCTTTCTAATTATTTTATCATATCTATCTTGATTTAAAGTATCTTGTTTAAGTTACTTCATACCACTTAAAAATTTCAAATTTTAAAGATGTCTAATGTTTTACACAATATGTTGACACAATCTATATGTATAAAAGGCTAATATGCACAGTGTCCCCTCAGGAGTTCAAGCAGGAGACTGGGAGTTTGATTGCTCGCTATTACTTGCACTGACCACCAGGGGATGGTGCGGAATGAAGGAAGGCTCCAGCAGGTAGCCTGAAAGCCCAGATTTGCCTTGATCAAGGGCCAGGCCTATGGACCCTACCCGTGCACGACTTTCGTGCACCGGGCCTCTAGTATGTCCATAAAGGACTAAATATATATTTACAGTCCTTCGTGGGATTTAGAGTCTTACAAAAGATCTTTTGCTTTCCCAGCAATATCCTGGGTCTGCTCTCTTGAATTCCTTTCCTGACTTAGAGCAATCATCTGCTCAAAAAATATTCTCAGAGAGCAGCCTCTGCAAAACAGGTTCAGTCAAGTTTGATTATCCACATAATATAGTTTCCCATTTATTCAAGTCATTTCTACGTGCTGTGCACTTTGTTAAGTGCTTTGTAAATATTGTCTCATTCATTTCTCACAACCTCCAAAAGAGTTCGATATTTTTATTCACATTTTACAGATGAGAAAACAATCCTCAAATAGGTTTAGTAAATTGCCAAGACCATAGAAGACCATTTTTTTTTAAACATTAATTATTTAAATTAGACTTAAAAGATTCTAACACTACTGATCATCTTTCTAAGCTAGGCTGCTTAGAAACACATGTCTGGCTGGTTACCACATTTTGACCTTTCACTGTCCAATTCTGACCAGAAGATAGTCTAAGACCCACATTCCAAACCAAACTGGCTTCCTTTTTGCTTCAAGAAAAGAGTTGCAGTATTGCTGATAACAGTCATTAAGATTACAATGGCAGATAGCAGCATCTGTTCTTATCATACTGCCTTTAACTCTAAATTCCAGTAAAGCAATAAAGATTGGTATACTTTGTCTTTCAAATTGGAACAGTCTAGAATTGAGACAACAAACTTCTCAAAAGTAATATCCAAAAATGAATACTTGGGAATTCATTCCGATTGATGATTTTCCACACCCACGTTTTGGAGGCCTTAAACATAAAGTTTCTTTAAAAATGAATTTTGTTTTGTTTTGGATGGGAAAGGACATTGTTTCTATTCTCTCTACATCTACATGTACCTTTTGTGTGTGTGTGTGTGTGTGTGTGTTTTACTTCTTGATTTAATTTATATTTTGGCCAGTTAAAATATTTTTGTTTTTCAATTAAATCCAAATTTATTCTGAGATTATGTAATAGTAATATAAACAATGTATAGAAGAATCTCAACCATAACTCATATTTTGATAGCAAAAACTGGATATAACTCTTTATAGCAAAAACAGTATGAAAAATGAAAACCTATAGAATTTCAAAATATTATTTTTAAAGAAGTAGATCTTTCATTATGCTTTTGAGTGTACAGAGGCTAAAATTTAAATGAAAAGCTTGTTGAAAGTATTGCTGTAGATTATGCATCATTTCTGTAAATAAAAAATTTTGAGACTTGCCTAAGCAAGAGACATAGTTCCTTTTACAGAATAAGTTATTGAATAATAGATTTTTAAAAACTATATTTAATTGCTTTTTTACAGAGAGGAAGGGAGAGGGATAGAGAGCTAGAAACATCAATGAGAGAGGAACATCGACCAACTGCCTCCTGCACACTCCAGACTGGGGATATGCCCGCAACCAATGTACATGCCCTTGACTGGAATCGAACCTGGGACCTCTCAGTCCACAGGCCGACGCTCTATCCACTAAGCCAAACCTGTTAATAGATTTTTCTGAAAAATTTTTCTGCAGTGCACATTTTATTGAAGATGAGCACCTATTGCAATTGTGGAGTATAATACCTGAAATATCAATCAAATTGCTGACAATACAATTTCACTATATTTTTCATGTCAAACTTCTAAAATTTGATTACTAAAACTGTAAAAAATAATTACATTTAAGAAATAAAATTTCAGATTTACTTTTTGTGACACAATTACACTCGTCTAAAATGTGTATTTGCTGTACTTCTAATGACCTCATTTCATCATTAACCTAATTTCCCATGTACTTACCTTATTCTTTTCCCCTAATTTCCCAACATCTGTCTCATTCTTTTCTACATTTTCCTTAAACTCAAATATTTTGTTCCAAGTTTTCTAGAGAGCTACTTCCTAAAAACCCCATGCTACTATTTATTTTATTTTATTGTAAACACTATTACAAATGTCCCCCATTTTCCCACCTTTTGCCCACCACCCATCCTACTTTTTTGATACAATAGTCATCCTGGGATTTTCCTTTATTGCATTGCTTTGTGAGATCTTGTTTTCAGGAATTCATGCCTTCTTACTTAGATTACTCCTTTGTTTTGGTGAAGCACATCCTCCAGTTGCCTCCTAAGAAAGCATACATGGTAAGGTAAAATTTTTAGACCTTGCAAGTATACACTTTATTTTAGTCCCATACTTGGTTGGATTGTCTAAATACAGAATTTATATTAGAATTAAATTTTCCCCTTAAATTTGAAGGTGTTGCTTTCATAGTCTTCTAACATCTAGTGCTGCTACCAAGAAGTCTAAATGCCATGCTGAAAACATGATTTTATGTAAATCTTGTTTTGCCCCTTTGGAAATCTTTAGAATCTTTTTTAACCTTGGCATCCAGAAATAATCATGACATGCTTTAGTGTTTAAAATTTTTTAAAAAATATTTTAAATTAATTTCTGAGAGGGAAGGAGAACATTAGAAACATCACTAATGAAAGACAATCATTGATCAGCTTCTGCATGCCCTCTATTGGGGATCAGCCCAAGACTTGGGCATGTGCCCTGCCTGGGAATCAAACCTTGTTCATATGTGGATGCACAACCACTGAGCCACACCAGCTGGGCTACTTTTGTGTTTAATTCATTGTGCTGGGCACTCAGTGGATCCTTTTAATTTAGGAGGTTCATGTCCTACATTTTTGGAAAATGTTAAGATATTTTTGGCAGAAGCTCTATTATTTTTTTTTTTTTTTAAAGAATTACTATGCATTGGAAGTGGCTTGCAAAGTTTCTGCTGGTCTTATGCTTTCCTCTTGATAAGCTTTTAAGATTCTCTGTTTAGCTTTAATTTTTTACAATTTAGTAATATGTCTTGGTATGGACTTTCTTGGGTCTATCTTGTGTGGGACTCTGTACTTCCTGGGCTTGAGGTCTCTTCTCTTCCTTAGATTAGGAAAGTTTGCAGCTATTGTATATTCAAATATGTTTTCTTCCCTTTTATCTTTCTCTTCTCCTTCTGGGACACCTATAATGAGAATTCAGTATGTCTGATGTCCCAATCGTCCCTTAAACTATCTTGATTTTAAAATTCATTTTTTGCCCGGCCCGCATGGCTCAGTGGTTGATCATCAACCTATGAACCAGGAGGTCATGGTTCAATTCCCTGTCAGGACCTCCGTGGCTTGTGCGCTTGATCCCCAGTGTGGGGGCGTGCAAGAGGCAGCCAATCAATAATTTTTCTCTCATCATTGATGTTCCTATTTTCTCTCCTTCTCCTTTACTCTCTGAAATCAATAAAAATATATTTAAAAAATAAAATAAAATTCTTTTTTCTTTTTCCTGTTCAGCTTCCACTACTCAAACTTCCAGGTTGTCAATTCATTTTTCTCTATTATCTAATCTCCTTTTGATTCCCTTTACATATATTTTCACTTTGCTCTTTGTATTCTTCAACTGTGATTAGTACTTTTTCATATTTTCTATATCTTCATTGAAGTTCTCTCTGTGTTCACCCATTCTTCTCCCAAGTTCAGTGAGTATCTTTGTGACAATTACTGTAAAATCTTTATCAGTTAGATTGCTTATATCTCTATTTCATTTAGTTCTTTTTCTAAGGTTTCATTTTGTTCTTTCATTTGAAACATGTTCCTTTATCTAGTTCTCTGGGTTTGTTTCTCTGTGTTAGGGAAATCAGCTACATCTGGTCTTGAGGAAGTGGCCTTCTGTAGGAGATGTCCCATGAAGCCTAGCAGCACAATCCTCTCTGGCCACCAGAGCCAGGTGCTCCAGGTTTACCCCTAAGCTGCACGCACCCTTCTGTTGTGGTGGGACCATGGTTGTTGCATGGGACTGACCCCCAGAATGGCTGGCTGAGAGGCCCGGCCTGTAGCTGCTGTGAGTGGGCCACTGGGCTGATGCCCCCATTTTCAAATCATTATTAAAATCTTTTTTGGGGGGCCAAAACCGGTTTGGCTCAGTGGATAGAGCATCGGCCTCTGGATTGAAAGGTCCCAGGTTCAATTCCGGTCAAGGGCATGTACCTTGGTTGTGGGCATATCTCCAGTGGGGGGTGTGCAGGAGGCAGCTGATCAATGTTTCTTCATCGATGTTTCTAACTCTCTATCCCTCTCTCATCCTCTCTGTAAAAAATCAATAAAATATATTTAAAAAAAAAATTTTTTTTGGGGGGGGGGAAATTACTCTCTCACCTTTGAAGCACTCATTTTTAATTTATGCATGTTGCTTTCCAGTTGATTTACCCTAATAAAAGAGAAAGATGCAAATTAACTGTACTTTCATGATGCTCACCAACCAATCAGGAGTGAGTATGCAAATTAACCTAAGGTGGCAGGTTAATTTGCATATGCAGGCACCCAGCAGTCAGGGGCTCTGGCTAGAGCCAAGAGAAGGAAGGCCCATTCTTACAAAATCTTTGTGCATCAGGCCTCTAGTAGGTAAATATTTTCATTTAGTTGCAATTTCCGATTATTATTCTTAAAATAATGACATTATTTGAAAGGCTTTTTTTCAATAGCCATTGTTGCCATTTACCTCTGTAGGTGACTTTTAACTAAGTCGTGTTCCCAAGCATCAAGTGCAAAGTGCTGAAAAGGAGAGGGCTGTCATTATATAATCTTGGCTCTGATTACTAAAATCTCTCATGTGTTATTTGATCTTCCCAGTTTGACCTAAATTTCATGTTATGCTCATGTTTTAAAATATCCCACCCCAATATTTTATTCATTTTTGTGGGAAAATAGATAAAATATCTGATGTTTTAAGAAACTATGTAACAGTTGTTTTTTTAAAGCAACTAGGAATTGTTTAGTTTATTTATAATAGACTGGGCATGTGTTGCCATGAAAGATGAAACATCACCGGGATGAGGAACATGAGAAAATTATTGGGGGCATCACCTTTACAAAGGAGAAATAAAAAGAAAAAGTAAGCTTTACCTCGCCAACAGGTCAAATCTCCGAGGAAAGAAAGCATTAGGTGCAGTTGAACTTCCATGATTTTTTAATTCAGTATTTTAAGGATCATTAAAGTTGTAATTTTTTGTCTAGAGAGACTGCTGCAAAAGAAGTGTTTGTTTTCTTAGTTTAACTGCCTGTTAAGAATTCAGATTTCATATATTACTTAGACGTACTTGCAAAACTCTGTTATATTCTGATTCAAATAGAAATAGGAAAATTACTCAAGAAGAACCCAAAGAAAAGATATTTGAGAAGAATATTTGGGTGATTTTTCTATGGTTTTTCAAAGCACATTTAAAATGGTCATGCTGCTTCCTTTCTGTTTTCTCCAGTGGGGCAATTATAACATCTTAAATACTAGAAGGCTTTAAATAGCCTAGATGATTTATAGGAAGCACTAAAAGAATAGTCCTCAGATCTACAATATACGTCATTCATCTTTCTCAGAGACTAAATTTTCATTCTTCTCTCATATATCACAGATTGATGATGAATGACTTAAGAAGTCATATAATCACTCCTGCCTTCAGATGCAAATAAATCTTGATCTAATTTTGAAGGATAAATTTGATGTAGGAGGCTAAAACACTTTTCTAATACTGCCTGTTTTCCTTCTGGTAGTGTAAATCCAACCTGCTGGGCTGACCTCAGAGTTTACATCTAGATTTATTTTAGGGCACGGGGTAAGCTCAGTCCCAGGGATAAACTGTCAAGATAGCATAGTTCATTTTTTATGTTTCCCATCTCCCCTTTTGGGGCCTCTTGTTTTTCAGGCCACACCTGCTGCCTTGCCTGCCACACACCTGTGATAACAGCCCTGGGCTGGCCCTCAGAACATTCTCACTGACTGAACTGAAGTCTCATTTCCCTGGTATTCTTCCTTGTTTTCTCAACTAGGCTGTTCCCCTTCATTTACCCCAGACAATTCTATTAGAGATTTCTGAACACTCAGAGGAATGCGGCTCCAACTCTAAAGTTTATTCACTATATTCGTGAAAGTTTTTTCTTCTGGAGAAGCAGACTATTTTTACAACACATGATTTATTTATGTGTGGCCATGTATATGCTTCCCTGCGTGTTGCTCACAGAATGAGCATTCAATAACGGACACAAAATGAGATCAGGAGCAGACTGAAGTTGGGGATGTTGAAGATCCACATCCCCTTTTTTTGCAGAGGCATTTTTGAGGCTCTGGAAAAGGCCTTAGCAATGTGTTCACATGTCAGATGTTTTAGCAAAATAAAAACATCCACCCTCAGTTAACAGTAGCCTCTTGCCCCTTTGGCATCCTTTCTGTAGCACCTGCCCTCGTGTTAGGTATGTTACAATGGCTGTATGTATTAGGTATGTTACAATACTTGTACCTCGCACTCTGCTAACCCACCCAGCATCATGACATAAAGGTTCAAACCCAAGGTTTATACCACAAAAATGGGTCCTATCGCACCACTTCCTACAACGGTGTAGGTAAATGGTAGAGAAAGGTGTCTTAAATATTTTAAGCTAGTCTCTGGAAAATTCTTCCAATCATCAGATGTATAAAATTGTAAGCAGACGATTCAGTTTGCATTGAAGCTTAGGCATAACTATAGCTTTTCAGTTGGAATATATGTGATGATACAACATCTATAATTATTGAGGCACCATATGTGTCTTTCTTTTTGATAGGAATTGTGTGAAATTAAATTGATCAAAATTGTTTTGATTTTAGGGCACAAACCTGTAGCAGTACTCAAAATAGTAAGTATGTCTATGCATGAGGTTGGAATGATTTATACATCCTAAACTTCAGTATCTAAAACAAATTTTGCTCTGGTTAAGTTTCTCAGTTGTTTGGAGCATTGTCCTGAACACCAAAAGGTTGTGGGTTTAATTCCTGGTCAGGGCACATAACTGGGTTGCAGGTTTGATTCCCATTTGGGATGGGTACAAGAGGAAACCGATCAATGTTTCTCTCTCTTTCTCCCTTCCTCTCTCTCTGAAATCAATAAAAGACACATCATGGGTGAGAATAAAACAAACAAACAAAACAAATTTTGATGAACTTTGCTGGAGGAAAAACTGAATTGCTTTTCCATTATTTTTATAGAAGACGATATTACAAAATAGCTTTTGTCTAAAGAAGGTACTAAGGAGTATTAACCCCCAAAATCTAGAAGTATTATAATGGTATGTCAGGCAGTTAATATGTGATTTTCCTGGAGTTTGTATTATTTGCAGTATTTCTCAGCATTTAAAAATTTTAAAACTTATTGTGATTTCTCTTATTCTAATTTTTACCTTATTTTGCAACTGTAATTTTGTACTATTTTCTTTTAAGAGGGCCCCAAATTATGTAAACTTCTGTCTGTACAAAACCTGGACCTGCCTCTGAATGAGACGAGATGAGCTAAGTCAAGCTGAGCCCTGGCATCTGACACAATGAACTAATCAAATAAGAAATGAAGTTAGTAAAAAAAAAAAAAAAAAAAAAAAAAAAAGGTAAAAAGTCAAGGAGCAGAACAAATATTCAAAAAAAAATACATTTCTGTTGGTGAATATAATGAAAACAGATTTAAATGATATTATTTAGGGGAGAATATGTGACTTGAATATATAATTAAATTTTTACTGTATTTATTGAGCTCCACTACTTTTCTCCAATTCTAAAATATCTTATTAGTTGCTTAGCGCTGAAGGAATATTAGTGTTAAACGTTTTTTAAAAGCCTAGTTTTGTTTTGTTTTTGCCACCTAGATTTTTTAATGGGTTCTTCCATTTATCTTAGGGGAATTTTATCTAAACTACACAACCCAAAATGTAGAGTAAGATACTTAATGCATTACTGAATTAAATTGTCTTCGTTACCTGCTTCTCTAAGACTCTGATCAGGGGAGCCTACTTTTTATCTTACGTATATTTACAAATTCATCTCCTTAGAAATTGAAACTAATGTCAGAGACATGTAAAGCGATAGGTTATTATGTGTTCTAGAACCAGTTTTCTTGGTTCTGCCCCTATAAATCCTTGTTATGATGATTAGTTAATTCTTACTCTTCATTCCAAAGGTCTGAAGTTCTGGGGCAAGCAAAGGCACATTGTTGGTGGAAGATTTGAAATAGGGTCATTTCTGATCCTATCTATCCCAAGCACATACCCAGAGCCTCATAAAGCCTCATAAAGTGCTATTCACTTTTATGGTTTCCTATGGACTGATTTTCATAATGAAGGGTAATGGTATTGCAGGAAAAGCACAGAGTAAGTCTCTTTTATTTCCAATATTGTTTGAATTTTTATCTTTTCATTTTTAAGTTAGATCCCTTTTTTTAGAGTATTTATTATCAGGCTTTCATTCTCCAATATAAATTTAACAGGTAGTATACAATATAGTTAATTAGTAAGCAATAACTGAATTGAGAGACTGTTAAGATCCTACCCAATTTGCTTCTTTCTCTCTTTCTCTCTCCTTCTCTCTCTCTCTCCTAAAAAAGTACTAAGCAGTTTTGCTCAAACTGAAAAGGAGTACAATATAGTACTTTAAAAAATAAAATTATGGAAAGCATATTAAATCTGTCATGTTAGTTGCATATCATGATGCAACATGGATATACAAAAATATATCAAAACAGTTTTGAGAAGATCCACTGGGCTTCATTTAAAAAAAAAATCATAAATTTTATCCACTTAAACTCTATTTAATCCACATGGTTTTACTGCCATTAGTCATTGGAAATTACTTAAATTATTGTGTTTTAATGTTGAAATAATGTATGAATGATTTTCTATATGTTATGTGTCACTCTGCATTGGAAAAAACAGTCCTCAGACACAGGGCAGCAAATCTGTCCAAATGGCACAACCTGGTGCTTACTTGAGCTTATCAAGTCATAAGCCTTTCTATTTATTAAACTATGTTCAAGGATAGCAAGGATAATATGACCTACCATATCTCTATTGCATTTTAACCATAAGAAAAAATTTCTTCCAGCCAACTGCTATGTAACCTGAAAACGCTGAAAGTGTAACACTTTTATTCAAACATTCCAGCAAATCATTAGCCATTGTGTAACTCTTGCCACAGAACACTCAGATTCTATTTGGTCAAGTTTGACCTTGCTAGTATTTTAAATAAGTTTTTATATATGTATAATATTATAAATATATTATCTAATATCAATATTATATATACATATGTATATAATTTTTATGCAAAAAAGACTTTAGCCTAAACCTCCAAAGGATTAAGAACGAGAAATTAGAAGACATGGATTTTATTTTTTATATATTTTCACTTAAATTCTTACAGCAATGCAAATACATACAATGCTTATTTTAGCAATAAGTGAGTATAAAGAAACAAGTTAATAGCATCTCCCTGCTTCCTTTCCTAATTCTGTACCTTCCAGTAACCAAGAGTAACTATTGCTAGTAGTTAGGTATTCTCCCATATCTTTCTCTAAGATAACACAGCTTGTAGGTCAGATTTTTTCCATGACTAGTTGGGACACAAAATATAAGATTCAAGGCTTCAGTTTCCTCTTGCTAAAAACAAGAATGATTCAGAACTACAATGAGATGTTACCTTATATCCACTAGGTAACTAGGATGGTTAAAATTAAAAAAGACAGACAATAACAAGTGTTGGCAAGAATGTGGAGGAATTGTAATGTAAAATGGCACAGTCACTTCAGAAGACTTTGGCAATTCCTAAAAATATTAAGAATAGAATTGATAGTGTTTGACATAGTGTTAGAAAATGACCTAGCAATTCTACAACTACATATATATATTGATATATATGAAATAAATACAGATGTTCACCTTAAAACAAATGCTCTTAATAGAATTAGTAATTATTGCCAAGAAGTAGAAACAACCTAAATATCTATCAACTGATGAATGGATAAACTGAATGAGGCATAGCCACACACTTAAGTATCATGCAGCCATAGAAAGAAATGAGGTACTGCTATATGCTACAATATGGATGAGACTTGAAAACATGCTAAATGAAAGAATCCAGGCACAAAAGAACCACATATTTTATGATTCCATGTATGTAAAATATCCAGAATAGGCAAATCAGATACTGAAAGTAGATTAATAATTGCCAGAGGCTATGTTTTCAGATTTCTTTTTAGCCCAGAAAATGTTTTATAAAAAGATTTTGATAATGTTTACACAACTCTGTGAATATACTAAAAAAAAACACTGAACTATAATCTTTAAATGGGTAGATTTTATGGAGTGTAAAATCTATCCAATAAAACTGTAAAAAATAATAATAAGGATGTTTAACTTAGTTGCTCTCCAATTTCTCTTTAGACTATAGAATTTCTCTCTCTTACACAATGTGAAGACACTTCCACATTCTTTCCTTACTTTTGTTGACAAATTCATTTCAATGTCAAGTTCTTAACCTGCTTATTAGATCTATAATATTTTCCTCATTCTCCTAAAATGATTTTTCATCTTAATGGTAGAGTTAAATATTTATTCTATGAAATGAACAGCAACTTTTAGTTAGGACAATATAGAATCCAAAATATCTTGGTAAAGACAAAATAAGTGAGTTAACTGCTGTTATACCCAGTGTCTTTCTGGCTTCTTATACACTGTAGGGCCTGTCATTAGGATATTTCCTAATAATTGATAAGAGAGTCAATAGAGCAAAATGTTGGATTAATCCTATACCCATGGGATATCAAATTTGGGGTTCTAATATCAGTATAAATATCATAATTTTAGCCTCATAAATATTCAAATAAACAAACTTAAATCAGTTGTCATTTTGGTCATAGCAAATATCCAATAAATGTGCTATCATGTATAGACCTTGAGGGGCTGCTGTGAGAATAGGGGTTGGTGAGGAAGTGGGGAGGGTATAGTCAGCAGCCTATCTGGATTGGGGAGGAGACTCGAGATTATATTTGCACAAGATTGAGGAAACTTCAAATGTCCACGTACATTAAAGAAAGATGGAGGTTAATTAGGATAAGGTCAAGGAAAGGAGGCTAAAACCTCTTCACCACCCTTTTCTTGGTGCTAGCACTGACTTAGATTTTCTTTGTACTAGAAATAGTTTTCTTCTTGCTTGTATTTCGTATGTAGAAAACTCCTCTCTCCGTACTCAGAAAAGACAAACCTGAGCATGAGCATGACTCCTAGATGGTGGCCAACTGGACAGAGTTGGTCCTTTGATTCAAAATGAGTTTATAACACACTCTCTTCTTGGAACTCTCACTTCTTGGAACTTGGACAAGAGATTGAGTCCAGAATATTTGACTAAAGTAAATTACAACTTAAAGTAAAGGAGATTTAGAACATAAGTCTGGAAACGTAAACTGAAGTCTGATTGTAGAAGACTAGGCATGCCAGATTAAGGAGTGTGAATTACATTTTAGAGGTAGAAGGGAGGAATTAAAGGTTTTTAATAGGATATTGACAAAATTAAAGTAATGGTACACAGAAAAAAGCTGAAGGAAGACAGACACAAGAGACACAGACTTCTGCATACTCCTGCTAAAGGGCGTCGATTAGTGTTAGAGATGTGAAGTAGGAGGAAGAGATTTCAGAGGCACTGGAGTGAAGAATCAATAGCAATTAGTGATTAATCAGATGTGGGGATAGAGAGATGAGAACAAGGGATTAGACAAGTCTGAGGGCATCTCAGTACAAATTTCAGTACAGATGCCATAACATAAACAGGAAGTCTGGAGGGGAAGGTATTTTTGACTAGGTTAATGATTTCAATTATCCATATCACCGAATGCCAAATGAAATGAAATGTCCAGCAGGCGACTGAAGCCAGGGGACTGGAGCCCAGGAAAGGTACTTGTTTCTTCACAACGCGACAGCTGATGTTGTGAGGCTGGACAAGATTTCTGAGGAAAGGACAGAAGGGAAAGGAGCAGATGGCTCAGAACTAATCTTTGAGGACCCAGCACTGTCCTGGGACAGGAGGAGTCAAGGAGGAAGCAGCTGCCACAGAAGGAGGAGCTATGCAGCAATTTCTCCCAACACCAGGAAGAAAAGGGTTTTGAGGAAGAAAGGGAGGGGAGATTTAACATTTCCAAAAGCTGCTGAGAATGGGAATGGAATTTAGTGAGTTGATTTTAAGTGCATAGTTGCAATGGAGTCTCTGGGTCAGAATTCAGGTAATAAGAGACGGAAAGGAGAGCAATGGAAAGAAAATGGAAGCAGAGGGTGGGACTGCTTCTTATAGGAATCTAGCAGTGCAAGAAAGAAAAAAGTAAATCATCTGGGAGGAGCTGGAGGGGTTAAGTTGCCGTGTTTCCACTTTCTACTCCATTAGGAAGATCTCTAAGTATGACGCAAGGAGGGAGCAAAAATAGGCTGGAAATACAGAGAAAGAAATGAAAGAGGAAGCAGAGTCCATGTATTTCAGCAGTTTTCAATTTCTGCTAGCCATTGAGCTGTTTCTTCAAACCAATCTTACAGGGAAACCTAATGTGTAGAACAAATAAAAGTGGCATTGATCCGTTAGAGGCTGCTGTGTGTGAGCCCGGGCATGTGTGTGGGCCGTGGGTGGTGTTTGGGAGGTGCTGCCTGGGGGTTTCAGTTTCCTCCATGAAAATCACTGATATGCCTTATCTCCTTTGGTCTCCGTATCAGTGGGGAAGACATTTCTACTATTCCTAGTTTACACTTGAAGAAACTGACTTAGAGTGGCTTAGTGGCTTGTTCGCAAGTCATACAACTAGTATGAGCTGGTTTCAGGACTAGAACCCAGATCTTATGAACCCAAATTCCTGTTCTTTCTGATATACCACCCAAACGCTTTGTTCTTTCTGCGATAACACACTAAAATTTTCCTTGTCTAAAGAAGTTTCTTTACATGCCTACCCTTTTTCTGTGATAATCAGCAACCCCCTAGGCAGCAACCCCCTAGACCAGGATCTGACTAATGGTCACAAGGTCTAGACTTCCCCAGGCTAAAGACAACATCTTACCGTGTTACGTTTCAGCTTCTGAGCCCTAAAATGGAATGACCCCCTGGCTACTTTTTCTTGAGAACAGACAGATGGACATTGGAACAGACCCCAGAATTGTCCACAAGACCTGAAGAAATGATTTATTACTCTCACCTCTGGCCAATCAGCTCCCAGCACAACCTGGAATCCTCATCCCTCATTGTCTTATGATTTTGCCCTATATAATCTATAACCTACATGCCATTGAGAAGTTCAGGCTTCTGAGCAATGGCTTTCTGTTCTTCTGGATGGCGCCATTCATGAATAAAATAGCCAATATTCTCGATGTTTCTGTTTAACTTTGCTAGTGCCGGGTGGATGAACTCTTTCTGTTCTATAACTGAACCAGCAGCAGCAAAATGGAAATGTTTTTGGAGAAAATATGTAATCAGAAAATATTTATCTGATCAGAGGCTCCAAAAGAAATTGCAATCCCATTGCGTCTTTTAAAATGTGATTCCTACCCAGCCAGTATGGCTCAATTGTTCACAGTCAACCTAAGAACTCAACCTTAAGAACCAGGAAGTCATGGTTTGATTCCTGGTCAGAGCACATGACTGGGTTTTGGGCTCTTTCCTCAGTTTGGGGCATGCAGGAGGCAGCTGATCAAATGATTCTCTCTCATCACTGATATTTCTATCTCTCTGTCCTTCTCCTTTTCTTTCTGAAATCAATAAAAAATATATTTAAAATAAAACCAAACCATGATTTCTTATTGAGAAACATTATTTTTCTTCTTTTCAAAGAGCCAGGTATTCCCTGATGGGAAGGTAAAATGGTGCAGCTAATATAAAAAAAGGTGATTCTTAAAAAAACAAAAGTTAAACACAGAATTATACGACCCAGCAATTTCATTATGGGTAGATAATAGGCCAATGGTATTTGTAAACTACCAGATCATTTGGACTCTTGCTACTTATAGTGTGGTCTTCGGACCAGCAAGGAGAGTATCACCGGGAAGTTTTTAAGAAATGCTTAATCTTGCGGTGTCATCCAAAATAGAATCGGCATTTTAAATTAAATCCGCAAATGTTTCCCATGCAGGTTAGAAATCTGTGAACCATTGGTTTACACTATCTTCTTCAATGCAACTCAGAAATATTTTTCTCCTTGGATAAAGAGCTAAAAGTAGGGAACATTTACTGCTGATTTATTACATAATAGTTTGAGTCTCACCAATGTTATATCATTTAATACTTAAAATAACTGGGGTGTAATTTATTGCCCCTAAATAGCAGATGAAAAATCTGAGGCTCAATGAATTCCACTGTCACCCAGTCAGGAAATACCAGGAATAACATTTGACCTCAGGTGTGTCCAACTCCAAAGCTTTTTCTCTTACACCAAGTTACTTTAAATTTTTCTTGATTGATTTGATTTTTAAATATTCTTTATTGTTTAAAATATTACATATAGTATTACATGATTTATTTTATTTTATTTTAAAAATATTTCTATTGATTTCAGAAGGAAGAGATAAGGATAGACAGATAGAAACATCAATGATGTGAGAGAGTCATTGATCAGTTTGCTTCCAGCACAGCCCCCACTGGGGATTGAGCCAGCAACCCAGGCATGTGCTCTTGGCTGGAATTGAACCTGGGACCTTTCAGTCCACAGGCTAATGCTCTGTCCACCAAGTCAAACCAGCTAGGGCAACACATGATTGATTTTAGAGAGAGACAGAGAAAGAGAGAGAAACATCAATTTGTTGTCCCACTTATTTATGTATTCATTGGTTGATTCATATATGTGCCCTGACCAGGGGATCAAATCCATAACCTTGGCCGAAGGAACAATCCTCTACATAACTAAGCTACCTGGTCAGGGCCTCACCAAGCTACCTTTTAATCATATACAAGAAGGCATTCCAAAACCCTTTAGAACTTAAGAATTTCATAAGGAAAACATTGCATGACTCAGAATCATAAAACTATCAACACTGAGCATTTATTGTCTCATTGCAAAGTGCTTCTCTTTTTTAATCCTCACAATAACCAGGTAAGGCAAAAATTATCTTCATTTTGTAAATAAAAATGCTGAAGCTCAGAACAGCTAAAGATTTTCTCACAGTCATGAAGAAATTAGAATTAGAATTAGGCTCAGAATTAGAATTAAGGTAAGAAATCCTGACTGTGAACTACCAATACCCCAGCAATCCAGTCTTTGAAGTCATGTCGATACCTAGAGAGCCAAGGTAACTCTTTTTACAGTTGTTGGTTGTTGTAGTTTGATGCTAGCTGGCTTGATATTCAACTTCCTTTAATGTGACTAAACAAAACCATGTATTATTGCTGGTGTTGCCCTTCACTACCCACCGATATGTACTAATTTATAAACTCCTATGATTCAACCCTTAAAAGATTATAGTTTTCAAGGCACAGCATGATATGACCCTTGGTCTCCCTGCCTATTCTCTCCAATCTCGTGTGACTTGTCTCTTTGCTCTGGAGGCCCAGCCACCCTGGTGTTCTCTCATCACTTCCTGGGAGAGTCTGTGACCTTTCCCACCCCTGGGCCTCCGCACAGGCCATTTCCTTGGTTTCGAATGCTGAGTGTCTTCTTTGCTTGGCTAACATTTTTCCCACTTACTCCTCAGGTCCTGACTTTCACTTCCTCAGGGAAGCTTTCCCCAGCCTTCTGGTCTAGGTCAGGCTCCCCTATTGGGCACTCTAATAATCCCCTGTACTTCATCACAGCACTTATCAGGTGTCATTTATTAATTATTTGGCTATTAATTTCTTCAAGGTAGAACTTCCTCCACTAAACTGTGAGATTGAGAAGACAAGAACAATACTATATGTTATACTATTCTCTACTAGCTTATATATCTCACACACAATCAATGTCCAAGAAATATTTGTTGAATTAATTAACCAAATTAAATAATGTCTGTAGAAATATTTTTGTAAACTAAATACATGGTATTGTTATTTTCATTATTAGTACTCTGATTACTTGAAATTTAGCTTATGGTTGAATAATAATGAGGGCAAATAATGATTTGTACATGTTAAATTAATTGCAATACATTTTCTTTTATTTTAATAGCTGAGCTTAACTTTGGCTGACCTTATTGTTTTATGTGATGCACATAGGTAGGGAAAAAGTTAACCAGGCAAAGGCAGGCAGGTTCTCATTGTGACTGGGGCAGAAATCCTAATTAGATGGGAAGGCTCTACACTCCTCACCTGACCTCTTGCCCGTAAGACAATGAGTCAACCCTAAGAGATTCATACTTTAATCAGAAGAGTTTGGCAATGTTCCTGGTACTACTTGTTCACAGGAGAAAGTATGTATTTGCAGACAATGTTTACTTTTTTGGGGGGGTCAGAAAACATAGACCATGTTACACAAAATGCTTCCAACTTCTGCCATAGTTGCCAAGATATTAAAATAAATTCAGTGCCCACCTATAACTCTTTGAAGTCTGATATTCTCTACTTCTCTGATATTTTTAAATGGTTTCTGTTCTGTTTTAATTCCCAGCTGTCCTGATTTATATTTTATTAAGAAGTCCCAAAGCCTCGGGGGCAGTAGGTATTATATATATCTTTAAAAAAATATTGCATGCCTTTAGCTTGAGCTGTCTGCAGTTAGAGCGGTAATCACATTTTAAAGGAAGACCTGGCAAAAATAAAGCTATTATCTTTACAATAGTATTGGAAGTCAGACACTGTGGCATCTGGGTTGGAGAAATCTATTGTGTATTAAGTTTTCTGTAGTGTTCCTCCAATTAAAATATCTATATTTTAAGTTTTCTGTTGTAGTGTTCCTCTAAAAAAAATCTATAACTCCCCTTTGACTAAGATGAGTTATCTTTACCACAGAATCTCTAAGACTAGCCACTATTTTTTACTTCATTGTATAAATTCAATAACATGTGAGAAAGCACTTTGTAAATATGTTAAGATTCTGCCCAAGTATAATTGGTATGGTTATAATTACATAAAATAATTTTAGATTTTAAATATATTGAACGTGGCATTTTGAGCATCTTAAATAGCTATGCATGAAATTCTTTCATTTTAAGCAAATTAATAGCTAACATTAAGAGTTTATTAGATGCTAGGCACTCTGTTAAGAAATTTATGCAAAAGATTTCATATAACCAACAAATCCTATGAATAGAACCATTATTATTCTTGCCCTCATTTAAAAAAAAAATTGATGCCATATGTGTGAAGGGCACCTTGGCAATAAATATCATCTTAAACATGCATGTACTTCTTTTTTTATATATAATATATTTTTATTGATTTCAGAGAGGAATGGAGAGGGAGAGAGAGATTGAAACATCAATGATGGGATAGAATCATTGATTAGCTGCCTCTAGCACAGCCCCTACTGAGGATTGAGCCCATAAACAAGGTATATGCCCTTGACTGGAACTGAACCCAGGACCCTTCAGTCTGCAGGCCCATGCTCTATCTACTGAGCCAAATCATGTACTTGAAAAAAAAAAGTTTTTATTTTTTATTTTATTTATTTATTTTTTAAAATATATTTTATTGACTTTTTTTTACAGAGAGGAAGAGAGAGGGATAGAGAGTTAGAAAAATCCATGAGAAAGAATCATCAATCAGCTGCCTCTTGCACACCCCCTACTGGGGATGTGCCCGCAACCAAGGTACAATGCCCTTGACCAGAAATGAACCCTGGACCTTTCAGTCCACAGGCCGATGCTCTATCCACTGAGCTGAAACTGTTTCAGCAAAATGTTTTTATTGATTTCAGAGAAGGAAGAGAGAGGGAGAGTGTTAGAAACACTAATGAGAGAGAATCACTGATTGGCTGCCTCCTGCACACCCCCTACTGGGGATTGAATCGGAAACCTGGGCATGTGCTTTGGTGGGGAATCGAACTGAAATTTCCTGATTCATCTCATTTTGAGATGAAAGGAGAAATAATTTAAAGTCAAGTCTGAATTTTGTTAGATATAAATCAGGGCGATGTTCACAGCCTTTAGCAGTAACTATGGCAAGAACACCAGACAATCAGAATGGACATGGACCATAGACCTACAGCAGGTCCATTAAATTCCCTTTAGTTCCTGGTTTATGGCTGGTCCAGAGGTTGTGGGAGTTGAAATCAGATTGACTGGGAAATTAGCTGGACATCAGCTTTGAACATAAAGCAAGACATTTGCAAGAGTGTGATGAGTAGCTAGACGTATTAGACTGATCATGTAAGTCAGCAGACACCTTACTCTGTGCCCTCAGGGCAGAACAGGAATGAGGAACATGTGATCTCTCATCTCCAGGATCTTGGAATTGGGAGGTGTGAGATTTGGCCTTAGTTCTGATTTCAGGAGCTAGATGACCTTGAGAAAGTCACTAGCTTCTTGGAGTAATTTTCTAATCAGTAAAACTCAGGGGAGGCAGCAGGGTGATTGATTTTTATAGAGCCTAAAATCATTAGTAACCACGACTTCCTTCATACGCATCATATTGTGTTTAGCTGACGTTTTCTTTTTTAGTGGAACTGTGATAGTATGAATTTAAAACTCTACTAGTATAAAGTGGTAATATTGATTCAAACTGTTAAATAATTTAGACCAAGAAAGCCCTTTACACAAATATGTAATTATGTGAATTGCTGATATTGATACTGGAAAATAATTGTTTACCCAATGAAAGCTAAAGGTGTTCTCTAATAAAAGTATTTTAAATTCATGCTGATATTTATACATTTGAGGTGCCATAATTATATTAAAATGAATCCTTGGTGCTTCAGGGAATATGTGGCTCTAGAAAATAATGTTGCTGTAATTATTTTAGTGTTTATTTAATGATGTAATGGTTTATGCAATGTTAATGTTCAGATGCAACGGGTTGTTAATGATGTGATTATTGAAAACAGTAAACTCTGTTATCTGTTAGAAAAATCTTTTGTGACTGAATAATCTACTTTTCGTTGTATATGCTAAAAAGTGTTTTTTTCATATGTTGGATGATAATTATCATGTGTTGCTTTCCATCATCTATGTAAATATGCTGGGGCAGGACTTTCCAAGGTTTACACATAGTGCATACTTGGGAAGCAAACACTCCGGTATTTATCCATCCTCACAGGCAACACATATTTCTGAACACTGTCAGCAACTGACATTTTGGTAAGTGGAATAACAGTAACAAGGGAGCTGGGTAAATAGAAGCAAAAGATCGATGCTGACATTTCATCTCCGAGAGCCAATCCCTTTACTACCTGTAGCTCTGAGAGAGCGCAGCCCTCCACACATTCGGGTTTGTTTTAGTATTATTATTACTCTAAGGCCTGAGTGAACTGTGTTCAATGAAAACTTTCATGAAATTACTACACCTGCTTCATCTACTGAACAAGACTGCTTTGTCCAAATCATTAAAGCATTTGGAGCTTGACGTTGGCATCTTCAGAGTAAAGAGATTAAAGAAGTCCTCATTTCATGGTGTCTGAGTACATCCACAGAGGGACACTCGGTTTTGCCTGCCACAGGACAATTCATGGTACAGTGCTGCACGTGGCAAAGTCAGAAAGGGCCTATGATCCAAAGTCAGGTGGTCCTGGGTTCAGATCATAGCTTTGAGACTTAGTAGCTGTGAGTGTAGTCAAGATACTTATCCTCTCCAAGTCTCAATGTCTTCAGACCAGGGGTTTTCAAAAGTGCACTGTGGAGAGTTTGATAATTCTCTGTTGTATTGGAGGATGCTTGGTGTCTCCACCTACTAGATGCCAGTAGCCCTTCCCCAGAGTTGTGACAACCCAAACTGCCTCAAGATGTTGCACATTTTACTGAAGTAAATCACCCATAGTTGGGAACCACTGCTTCAAATGGTAGGCAGCATAACAACCTTTGAAAATGTCCACATTTTAATGCTTAACCTATAAACATGTTACCTTACAATGGTTAAGGGGATTAAGGATCCAAATGGAACTAAGGTCGCTAATCAATTGACCTTAAAATGGGGGGGTTATTATGAATTTATCTGGGTGGACTCAATATAATCACACAATCCTTAAAAGTAAAAGGATGAGGCAAAAGGTCAGAGTAATGTGATGTGAGAAAGACTTGAATTGCCTTCGCTAACTACAAAGATAAAGGGGTCCAGAAGCCAAGGAACGTGGGCAGCTAGAAGCTGGAAAAGAAATAGATCTTATCAAGAAAGTATAGAAAGGGCCCTAGCCGGTTTGGCTCAGTGGATAGAGCATCGGCCTGCGGACTGAAGGGTCTGGGTTTGATTCCAGTCAAGGGCACATGGCCGGGTTGCAGGCTGAGTCCCCAGTGGGGGGTGTGCAAGAGGCAGCCAATCAATGATTCTCTCTCATCATTGATGTTTCTATCTCTTCCCCTCCCTTTCTCTCTGAAACCAATAAAGATATATTAAAAAAAAGAAAAAGAAAAAGAAAAAAAGAATGTACAGGAAGGAACACAGACCTGTTAATGCCTGAAGTTTATTTCAGTGAGCCATGTAAGACTTCTGACCTATAAAATTGTAACATAATAAATCTGTGATGTTGTAAGCCACCAAGGTTATGTCAACTTACTACAGCAGCAACAGAAAGCTAATATAATAGGGCTATTGTGAAAATGATTAGATAATGCATATATGTTGCTATTGTCTGACAAAGAGGAAGTGCTCAATATTTGTACCTTTTTTATTATTTTTGGAAAGAGTTTATGCATTCATCTGCAAATTTTAATGATACCATAGGCCTTTGAAAAAGATCCCTGGATTTCACACATGTGATCTGGACATGCCACTTGTTCCACTGTAGCAAGAAATCCCTCACTCTGCCTTGGTGTTCCTGCTGCTGTTTATCTCATGCTACAGTTCTGTGCTCTGAGTCCTTGGCTGCATTCTCCTCTAAGGTTTTCCTTCCTATGGCCACTACTCTAGACATGTGCCTTTGGCTTTGGTCCTTGGAGCTCTCTCTTGAGTGTGGTATTTTTCCTGTCTTTTGGCTCCCTGCACAGCAGCGGTGTAAGGCATGTAAGCATTTGTCCCAAATCCATTGTATCTACATAAGTTGTCCTAGCCCATCAGCCAGCCCCTTTCCTGGGGTGGGGATGGAACAACTGTTTTGTGTATTCTGATGCTCTTGTTTGGTGCCATTACATTTGGATCTCTTTATATAGTTTTCTTAGTACTTGTTCTAGGTGTGACAACATACATAGGCAACTGATCACAATCTACTGGTATCACTTTGAATGAAGTTCAGCAAACTTTCTCCTATTTAGACCTTTTTACCCTCTCTACTTTTTCTCAATCCTCACCCAAGAATATGTTTTATTATTCCTCCCCCAAACCTTCTATCTATTAGGAGTCACTTCTAATTTATCTACCACTTCCCCAGTGCTGGGCAAACCACTAATCTATTTTTTGTCTCTATTCTGAACATTTCATATGATTGGAATCATACAATATGTGGCCCTTTGTAACTGGCTTCTTTCACTGAACATTACATTTTCTGGTTTTGTCCCTCTTGTACCAAATATCAGTATTTCATTTCTTTTTATTGCTGAATAATATTTCATTGTATGGATATGCCAGATTTTTAAAAATTCAATTCATTAATTGATGAACGTTTGGGTTATTTTCACTTCTGGCTATTATGAACAATGCTGCTATAAATATCTGTGTACTGATTTTGGGTAGATATATGTTTTCATTTCACTTGGGTACATACCTAGGAGTAGGATTGATAGGTTTACATATGGTATTTTGAGAAACTATGAGACTGTTTATACCATTTTACATTCCCACCAGCAATGTACATGGTTCCAGTTTCTCCACATCCTTATCAACACCTATTATTATCTGTATTTTTTATTATTATAGTCATCCTTTTTGATTATAGGGTGTGAAGTGGTAGCTCATTATGGTTTGGACTGCACTTCCCTATGGTTAATGATGCTGCACATCTTTTCCTATGCTTTGTTGGCCATGTGAATATCTTCTTTGGAAAGATGTCTATACAGATCCTTTCCCATTTTTCACTAAGTTGCTTATCTTTCAATTATTGAATTGTAAGTGTTCTTAACATATTCCTGATATATGTCCTTATCAAACATGATTTGCAAAATGTCCTCCCATTTTGAGGGTTGTTTTCACTTTCTTCATGGTGACTTTTGAAGCACAAAAATTTTAATGTGGATGATGTCCAGTTTATCTATTATTTACATTGTTACTTATGTTGGTGACATCATCTTTTTTTTAAAATATATTTTATTGATTTTTTACAGAGAGGAAGGGAGAGAGATAGAGAGCTAGAAACGTCGATGAGAGAGAAGCATCGACCAGCTGCCTCTTGCACACCCCCTACTGGGGATGTGCCCGCAACCCAGGTACATGCCCTTGACCGGAATCGAACCCAGGACCTTTCAGTCCGCAGACCGACGCTCTACCACTGAGCTAAACCGGTTTTGGCGGTGACATCATCTTTTAACTGAAATTCTGAACATTCACATTTCACAACACCCTGACTGGCAGTTGAATCACTTAAAAACAAAACAAAACTTGCAGTTTTGATAAAATTGGTATATTACTAGGTAGAAAAGCATAGAGAGGCTATGTTACAGCTGAGGGGGATACCCTCAACTACCCCATCATAAGTACACTTACATCAGATGAACTGAGGCATCATAAATATCTGTTACAGTCTAACCCTTATACCACTGAACTATGCTCTACTGATAACTGACTCTTCAAGATGGGAAATATATTTAATTTCTAAAATAAACCAGCCATATTCCGTATTCCTACAGCTGTCCCCAAGACCATAACTGATATTCTTCATTCCCTACTTTTACAACCAATTTTATATTTTCTTCATCCTTGGCCAGTATTTCAACCTCTCAGGATTCCTTGCGTGGTGGAATGACCTAGACTTTCATCTCTCAGGGCCTGAGGCCTTACTGTGTATTTGCCTGCTCATTGTTATTCACTGGGAATGGAAGCATCTAAGGATGTTCTAAGTCCTTAGAGATGCAAGCTCTTCCCTGATCTATAATATGTCAGCAACTTTATCTCTTCATTATAATCAAAGTCGGTTATCCCTGCCAGTAGAGCAACTCTTTTCTTTGCCCATTGGCTCATGAACAGGAGAATTCCAAAGTGATCAGGCATTTGTTGTATGTAGCTCTGATTTCAGTGTAACATTGCTATACCCAGCAAAAGTATTCCCTCCTCCCTAGGAACCAGAACCTCTAATCCAGCAGAGCACAGAGTTGTAGGGATAGAAAACATAAATTCTGCAAGTGGGTCCAAGAGAGTAGTGCTGAGAGGAGCCAGTTCCTAAGCTCCTGGATCTGTGCAGCATACTTGTAAGGAATAGGCACCTTACATCAAGCAATAGTTAAATGCATATCACACCCTGAAGGACTGTGAGGCAACCCCATTGTACATTGTCTCTATGTTGGCACCACAGCCAAACCTTTCCAAACATCTATCAGGTTGATGCTCTGGGGAACATGGTATATAACAGGGGTCTTCAAACTATGGCCCGCGGGCCACATGCAGCCCCCAGGGGAGTCTGATCCTGCCCGCCAGGTTTTTTGGGCAGTGAGCGCAGCCAAGGTGTTACAGTAGGAATTAGTAGTTCATATAGTCCGGCCCTCCAGCTCTCTGAGGGACCGTGATCTGGCCCCCACTTTAAAAAGTTTGAGGACCCCTGCATAATATCAGTGCCTCCCATGGTCCTATGCTCACGGTCTCATACTCTTTCGCTGTAAATGGCTCCTTTTTGGTTTGTGATCCCACGTTGGTGAAGTACATTCTGTAAGCACTTCAAGAGTGGTGCCGTCAAAATTCTGCAGGCAGAGAAGTCAGATCCTTGTTCAAAGTAAGTATAAAAGACTAATCAGTGTCCCTCCAGGATTAAAAGGATCTGAAATAATCAATTTTTCCAAGAAGCTAGTTGGTCTTTTCAAGGATTCCTATAGTAAGAATGTAACTTTGGTCTCTGTTGCTTCCTAGGTAAGCTTCAGCAATAGTAAGGTCAGCCACAGCGAGAGAGAACCTGTGATGTTGAGCCTGTGCATAACTTCTACCCTGCCAACATGACTACTCTTTATGTGAGCACATTGTGTAAACACTGGGTCATCTAAGAGGAGTTATTCATTCCACCTGGTTGTTGAGGATTTCCTTGGTGGTGGGTGTTTTCTGGTAAGTATTAGAGCGAAACACAAACACCCTCACTCATTGTGCCCACTCCCAGAAATTCATCCACATACATCTTCCCCAGATCTCCTTTTCTCTGACCTTACATTTTTGCTGCCCCCAGGACATGATTAATCAGCCAACCCAGTTGACCCTGCCCATTCTCTTATTGGGGCTGGAAGCAACAATGTAGAAAACATTTGGAGGGATTCTCTGAAAAGGGGAGCAGAGACTTGGGGTAATTGCTGGAGAGAGAAAAGAGATTAACTAACTTTTTTTTTTAAGAGGAAATCAGAATGTATCAGTATGATGATGGAGATAACCCAAATAGAGATTAAAAAAAAAAAAGATGATGCAGTATACAGAGAATTACTGGAGATAGATTCCAGGAGCCTTGAAATTCACTGCAAATGGCAGTTATTATTGGAAAAAAAATTATGATATAGTTTAATCATTTCGATTTCAATTCAATGGGATGGTACAAATTAGTCATTTGAGAAACATGTATTAAACATCTACTAGAAGCTAAGAACATGCTCTTCCTAAGAATATGGAGATAAATAACTTATTACAATACTCAAGAGGATGATTGTGGGAAAAGTTCATTGCAATTGAATGTAAGAAATGCTTTAATAGAAGCATGGCCCAGCCAGCGTGGCTCAGTGGTTGAGTGTCGACCTATGAATCAGGAGGTCACAGTTCGATTCCCAGTCAGGGCATCTACCTGTGTTTTGGGCTTGATCCCCAGTATGGGGCATGCAGGAGGCAGCTGATCAATGGTTCTCTCTCATCATTGATGTTTCTCTCTCTCTCCCTCTCCATTCCTCTCTGGAATAAATAAAAATATTAAAAATAAAAAATAAAAAGCACGGATAGGATTTTCATTTTGATATCATAGGCCCCAAATACTCAAATGACTGCTTAGATATGGGTGTAAATGGTATGCAACTAACTCAGGACTTGAAAATATCTTTATCGGTTGTTCTTGTATTTATAAGGGAGAATAAAAAGAGAAGCTAATTCTTTTTCATTTTTCCTCTTTTTCTCACTGAAAAATGAATAAAGGGGTGACGTAAATGTAAACGTGGTTATAAAAAGTTATAATTATGAGTAATTGGTACTGTCAATTACAGATCCTGGTAAATTGCTGGCATGTAGAATCATTAAGATAATTGGCAGACAAATGTTATAAAATCAGATACTGCTTTCCTAGGAGATTATTAAGAGGAAATAGTACCAGAACAGAGAAAATGAAGCTGACTTTATTTGGGCTTGACTGTCTTTCACTGAGCGTGCATTATACATTAAACAGCATAGTATGGGCCAGTTTCTAGAAGGTTTACTTTGAGGGGGGGAAGAAAAGCATAGCTTGGGGAAGAAGAAACTAAGTCCAAAGCCAGAAAACAGTTTCACATTTTAAAGAATTCTTTTGTAGTTCAGAGTAGCAAAGGAGGGGAGCTGGTAAGGCTCTTGAGTTATAATATATAGACTTTTATTTAAAATCTTGTTTTCATTCTTGCATTTCACATCACCGTTCCCTTTGTTAGTATTCTCTCTGGTTCAAATTTCTCCAGAGGGATGGTCACCAGGCTGAGAAAGGTGGGAATGAAGATATGAGGACCCAATTTTTCTTTTTACAGACTTTCCAACTATCTTATTATTACTAACACTCATCCTTACCTTTCAAGGTACTAGTGTCTCCACTTTTTGAACCAAACTGGGATCCAGTGAGTCAAATTGGTTGACTTCTGGTCAGTATCGCCTCTGGAGGCACTTAGATTTGCCCTCCTTGTGTTCTGCTAACTCATTTATCACTCTTCCACCCAGTTCCCCTCCTAGAATAATGTGGTTTGGGGTTACAGATGTTTCCTAGGTTAAAGGATGAAATGTAAGTTTCTGTTTCTTGTTCTCCATGTCAGATGAAGGTGCTGGAAATGTCTTTAAGAAGGAAGTAACCAGGATTTTTATGCCATGTTGCAGAAAATTATTATTCCCTCCATCTATAGTTGCTTCAAGTTCACAATTTAAGAATATAGTGTGTGTTCCTTTGCAATATGCTGACAAGAAGCTTTTTGAGCCTCTTTTTTGAACAATCATGCCTCCATCACATCTACACTATAGTTATTCCTTTTTATGCAGAGTGCAACAGTAATGAATAAATGCTTTAGAAGTTCAGAGAAGAAATGAATACTTGAGAGAATGAAGAAGAAAGTTTGAGAGAAGTGAGTCCTTAGTTGAAATTTAAAGGCTGATTGGCATTTGGTTGTCAGAATGGAAATATAGGGAGGAAACAAGGTAGAATAAATTCTAGACAGAGCAAACAAGTTTAAAAAGTGTGGAGATGTGAATGCACTGTTAGGAAGAATACAAATGCCTGCCTATTATTGGTGCTTAATTTGTAAACTCATCTAATTCTCATGCTAATCCTGTAAGGAATATACAGTAATTATCATGTTCCTAGTTACACAGATGAGGAAATTAAGACTTAAAAGAGAGTTAGCAACCTGTCCAGACCGTACTAGACTGCACCTCCGTGAGAAACATCACTACTGAGATTGATTGTAAAGTATATGAGTAAGTAATCATAGGGGTAATCTATTGTATTTATTAAACTGTACTGCTGAAGAGAATCTAACAAATTACCTGTGTTATTTAGCTTGATTGATTTCAGACTTGCAATTTTAAATTAATAATCATAAGAATTTAGCTAATTTTACAAATAGTTCTTATATTTTTGGTATAACTTGAGATTTACTCTAATTTTTCATTCAGCCTATTAGCTTATGGAATTATTTTGCTTGTAAAGATTGCTTAGTTTACTTTGCCAAGCACTTGAAGTCTTAAAAGGGAAGAGAAAATACGTAAATATGTAGAATATGAATAAAATATTTAAGAAAGTTACTAAATAACTTGAGAAATTAAGTTTATAACTGGGAATTATTATTAAGAAGAATTTAGCCTGTTTAGCTTGACTTACTAAATATTAGTAAAGGAATAAGTTAAGAATGATTTACACTTAAAATGTAAGGAAATTAGGTTTTAAATATTGTAATGTTAATAAGTAAATATTAATTTAAAGCTAAGGTTATTAGTGAGTTCTTCTTCTGCACAAAGGTCCCTCTTGGATCTTAAAACTCTGCACAGTTTTATTCTGAATGAATAGGGGCTTTATGCAGCACTTCGCTGTTTACCCAGCCTATAGCTTTGTCTGGACAAGGACAAAAAACTGGTTAATGCCAAATATGAAGGGAGGAACAGGTTCCAAGAACTTGCGGTGTACTCTGGTTACTGGAAGGGATCCTTGTATAGCATTCTTATATTTTTTCTAACTGTAACGAGAAATCTGTCCTCTGATTAAGGCAAACAAAGGATGTCCCATATCGCAGGTTTTGTTACTTGTTTATGGTGCATCAAATAAGACTCTCAAGATAGTTTTCTTTATATCACTTGTGCTTATTTCCTTTGAAAAAATAGTGCTCAGAATTTTCTTATTCATTTTTTAGAAAACAAATTCCTACTTAATTCTGATTAATTACTGCTATTGCACCTTAGAATCCCCATCAATAGTTGTCATTTTTAATAAAACAGGTTTGAAATAGCCAGCCTATTTTGCTGGGATGGGGAAATTTTGTTTTCCATAATTATTAAAAACAATAAAATCAAAAGTATAATAAGTTCTAGTCTTTAATTTTAGAACTGAAAACAGTCCTTAATTTTAGAACTGAAAACACCGCAGTAATTATTTGTGTGGTATGTACTCTGTACGTTATACTGGCTTTCTATTTTCTCTCTCTTTTTTTTAAACTCTTGTACCAGCAGCTGGTCTCATACTCATAGCAAAGGCACCAGGCTTCCTCCCTGTGCTGTCATGTCAGATGTGGTCAGTGATATCCTGTTTCTGCAGGAAGAAGAACAATTTCCGTCATGCTGCAGAAGCAGAAACTGCCTTTGAGAATTGATAAATTCTGTAGAGAAAAGCATTCTAAAGATTATCATTATAACTTTATAAGAAAGGAAGCCCTAATGTCAGCTAAGCATTATTGCTATCACTCAGTGTTCTCTCCTAATTTCCCAACTGTTGCCCGGATTGCTGTAAGTGGATCAAGAAGATGCTGATAATGTTGCTGGGGCTGGTGCCTCAGTTTACCCTTTAGGTGCTGTTTAGCCAAAGGGAGCACTTTATACCTGTTACGGTGACTCCTACTCCTTTCAAGGATGGACAGGATGCTTACTTGGGGTTGGTGGGCAGTAGAGACAGTGAGATGGATCTAGATGCTAGACCCTCATTGGAACTCATCTTCACCAAAGTAAAACTTTAGATCAAAACTGCACACTGCACTTTCTTCCCTAGTCACAATTCTCTCCTGATAAAGGACTCACTTATCATGCGACCAGTATCTAGTTCTGCCAACACGATCTCCTGGCTTAATTAATGTCCTGGCACCTAAAATAATTTATGAATACAATAGCTCTGCTAAGCAATTAAGTCATTCAATTCTTTCAACAACTGCTTGAAGAAAATATCTTTATCTTGCAAATAAGGAAACTGAGACTCCAAGTAGTTAAGTAACTTGCCCAAAGTCCAGGAGAACACCAAGGAGTGGGTGTGGGTGTGCTCTGCCCCGAGTTCAGGCAATAAGAAGGTGCAACATCTGCAGAGAATCTAAAAATAATAATAGAACTGACTAAAAGTGAAACGTTCTTGTTTGTTTTATTTTTAGCATTTAAAAAATTTGTGGTAAAATATACATAACAAATTTACCATCTTAACCATTTTCAAGTGTAAAGCTCAGTGACGCTAAGCACATTCACACTGATGTGCAACCATCACCACCATCCATCCATTCCTCATCTTCCAAAATTGAAAATTTGAATCCATTAAACAAAAACTCCTCATTCCCCTGTCCCTCCAGTCCCTGGCCACCACCATGCTATTTTGTGTAATTTGACTACTCTAAGTCTCTCATATAAGTGGAATCATACAGTGTTTGTCCTTCTGTGACTAGCTTATTTCAGTTTGCATAATATCTTCTAGGTGTTTGCATATTATAGCATATGTCAGAACTTCCTTCATTTTTCAAAGACTGAATAATACTCCATTGTGAGTATGTAACACATTTTCTTTACATATTCATCTGTCAATAGACACCTGGGCGGCTTCCACTATTGTAAATATGTTCCTATGAAAGTGTGTGTGTGTGTGTGTGCGCGCGCGCGCATGTGTGCGTGTGCACCTGGGGGACGGGAAGTGGGAGTTTCCCTACATGTAAATGTAAGTACTAAGTTTGAGGGGTTGCTGTATGTGGTGGGATATATGCAGAAGGTGAGTCTCTGCCTTAGTGAGGAGTCAGTCTGGACTGGTCAGTCCATTCTGAGGCTTCGAGTGGCTGTGAGGTCTGCGCCCTCCTGCAGCTGGTGTAAAGGACTGCTGGGGTGGGGGCTCTCCTCGAGTCACCTACAAACAGTACCCAGCAGGCCAGCAGGCACTACAGCTTCATGCAGCTGGAGAAGCAGTGTTTTGCTATTTCATGAACTCACAATTCTTGGGTGATCTCACAGCAGTGCAGGGCAGGGAGGAAGCCCAAAGATAGAATTCTTACTATTCAAGAGGATGAGAATGAGGAGCACATATATTTTTAATTTTGGAAATAATGGAATGTGACATTTCTTGCATGTGAGTAGTGAAGAGCAAAATTCCTGTTTGTTACACACACACACACACACACACACACACACACACAAGCAAGTATAACACAGAGGGGTGAGTAATGCTGGGTGAAGGATAGAGTGCAGAGAGCTCTTAGGAGGGACAGGGAAGGCCTCCCGAAGGGATGTCCACGCCAGGAATGCGGAGCTTTACATTCACAGTCCTGGAGGCTAAAATGTCTGAGATTAAAGTTGTGGCAGAGCCCTGTTCTCTCCAGGGCCTCGGCAGAGAATCTGTCCCTGCCTAGCTTCTGGTATTGCCATCAGTCTCGGTATTCCTTGGTTTGTAGATGCATCACTCCAGCCCCTGTCCCCAGTGTTCTCCTTGTGTATCTATATCTGTGTCTTCACATGATCTTCCCTCTGTGTGTGTGTTTGTATCTCTTCTTATATGAACATGCTAGATTGGATTTAGAGTCCACCCTACTCAAATATCTTAACTATTTATATCCATAAGGATGCTTTTTCCAGATAAGGTCACGTTCTGAATTCTAGGAAAGATAAGGATGTTAGGGGAACAGAAGTCCACCCAGTAGAGATTTCGTGTGAACATGTCAAATCTGTTCAATAGCACTGAACAATGAGGCACTAAATGGCTACCCCAAAAGTTTTATTTTATTTTACAAAGTGAATCCCCAATGTGAGGGACTAACGCATTCCAGAAGGGAACCCCCACCCTAATCTGGGACACCCTTCAGGGAAAACCAGCTGGCCCCCACCCATGCACCAGGACTCTATCCTATCTAATAAAAGAGTAATATGCAGATTGACCATCACTCCAAGACACAAGTTGGCTGCTCCCATGTGGTCAAAGATCCTGCCCCCATGTGGGCACAAGATGGCTGACACAAGATGTTCAGCAGGGGAGGGCAGTTGAGAGGGACAAGGCCAGCAGGGGAGGGCAGTTGGAAGGGACCCAGGTCTGCAGGGGAGAGCAGTGGGGGCGGGGAGGGGGGGCGCAGGGAGGACCAGGCCTGCAGGGGAGGGCAGTTAGGAGTGACCAGGCCTGCAGGGAAGGGCAGTTTGGGCCAAACAGGCTGGCAGGGGAGCAGTTAGGGGATGATCAGGCTGGCAGGCAGAGCAGTTAGGGCAATCGGTTAGGCAAGCAAGCAGTTGGGAGCCAGCAGTTCTGGATTGTGAGAAGGATGTCCGACTGCCCTCAAACATCCCTCGAGGGGTCCCAGATTGGAGAGGGTGAAGGCTAGGCTAAGGGACTCCCCCCCAACCCCATGCACAAATTTCGTGCACTGGGCCTCTAGTTTAATATAACAGTGAGACACTGTATGATTTAAAACACAGTGTCTATCTATAGAAGGAATACATCTCTTATATATTGTTAAATGGGTAGTTTAGTATTTTACCTGTTGTTAGTCTGGAGAAGAGCACTTCAGATTTACTGTTTTCTTTGTGAATTCAGAACATGTAGCCTACAATACTTACAGCTATTTTGTAGAGAAAAAATTCAAGGAGTCTTGACCTGTTTTTCTGGTCTGTGGAGAGAGCTCGTTTGGGATACTGAATCCAACATGAAAAGTCATATCTTATGATTCTAACCTTAAAGTTTTTTTTCTAACTTGTTTATAAATTTTTTTAATTAGCACGGCAAAACAATGGCCCTATACATTTCTCTTCACATTCACATCATCCTTTGGTAAAAGCCACCAACCACGTGCAAACCCACCTAGCTGTACCATCACCTGGCCTAACCCAGTTTTCCCAAACTCCTCATGGAGTGGCATGTAAGACTTTGCTGGCCACCTTGCTAAAACCTACTAACACTTAGGGCTTTTTAACTATTAGTAACTGTGTGTGGTGGTAACCTTGTCAAAAAAAGAAATATACTTAATTGTAGCTGACTTGTTAGTGAATCCATCACAATATGATCCAGTGGTCACATCTTTCCTTTTTAGGAGAAACATTATTTGAAAGTTTACAAATTTTGCCCAGGAGTAACACTACTAATAGATAGTGTATAGATATAACATTAACCCCAATTATTACCATGTTATTGAGTGTCTACTCTGATCCAAATCGTATGAAATTCTTTACTTACACTATTTCATTTAATTTCTGAAAAAAAGCCTCTGAGGTAGATTTTATACTCAGATGGAGAATGAGGTTCAGGTAGTTTAATTGCTTTCCCATATGCACATGACCTGAGATAGCCAGTATCCACCTCAAGTCTGTCTAATTTTGTACCACATTCAGAACTATAGGTCTGGTCACTTGATGATACCCTATGCAAATCAACACCACTGCACTTTGTTTATTATATTATGTGTTAAGGTGTCTCCTTTCTTTAGGAACCATGTGTTGTTGTTTTATGTGCTTTTTATTTATTTATTTTTTTTTTCTCACTAAACCTCAAGGCTTAGCACTTTTAAATGGACAGATACCTATTTGGGTTTTGGCTAACATCTACCAATTCTTCCCTCCTTGCCTATTCTGCCTATGAAACACACACACACACACAACACTGGAATACGTGCTCCACAATATGGTCTGGTAGTTATCTCTTCCCAGCCAAGAATTCTATGTGTTGGTCAATCATTTAGAATTGGCTTGACATTTAATTCAATATGGTCTCTAATTTATTAGTCCTCAGCGAGGGAAATGCATGGCAGAAATCAAGATCTTCACCTACTTAAGTCTGGGTGCATCAAACAGATGGACTTAGCAAATGCTAGAAACAAGGTTGAACTCAGGATAACTGATTGCTGAGATTCCATATTAGGAAGGTATATGGCCGGAGTAAGTCAGACAAGTACCAGATGAAAGCCACATGTGATTCTGAGTAAAAGAGGACAATACAGCAAGCAAATGGAAAGACAAGTTTCTAGACAGATCTCATCAGGAAGACTGGCCCATTTTAAAATCTGTATGTCCATGTTGAGCATCTCATTGAGTGACAGATGTTCATTGCCTCCTTTCAATTTTGTTTACACAGCTATCCAATTCATTCAGTTCATTCATTAACCATCATTATTAGGACATTACTAGGTATTAAGGATGCAGAAATGAGTTAAATCAAAATGCTTTCAGGATAGCAACTGAACCAGGCATTCCCATCAGCACACCTGTTCTACATCATAATATAGAACAAAGCAATAAGAAGGCTCAGTTGGTTGGAGCATGATCCCATACAGTTCAATTTCCAATCAGGGCACATACCTAGGTTGTGAGTTTCATTCCTTGTCAGGGAACATACAGGAGGAATTGATCAATGTTTCTCTCTCTCTTTCTCCCTTCTGCTCTCTCTAAAATCAATAAACATATCCCTGGGTGAGGATTTAAAAAAGAAGAAGGAAGAAGAGGAGGAGGAGGAGAAGGAGGAGGAGGAGGAGGAGGAGGAGGAGGAGGAGGGGGGGGGAGGAGGGGGGGAGGAGGGGGAGGAGGAGGAGGAGGGGGGAGGAGGAGGAGGAGGGGGGGAGGAGGAGGAGGAGGAGGGGGAGGGGGAGGAGGAGGAGGAGGAGGAGGGGGAGGAGGAGGAGGAAGAAGAAGAAGAAGAAGAAGAAGAAGAAGAAGAAGAAGAAGAAGAAGAAGAAGAAGAAGAAGAAGAAGGCTCTCTATCCAAATCACTATTATAGGATATTAAAGGTTAGGGGCGATCAGGCAGGCAGGCAAGTGATTAGAGTCCAGGGGTATGAGGACTGGGCCGAAACTGGCAGTCGGACATCCCTCTCACAATCCTGGACCACTTGATTCTAATCACTCACCTGCTTGCCTGCCTGGTCACCCCTAACTGCTCCCCTACAGGCCTGATTGCCCCTCACTGCCTCTGCGTGCTGGCCTAATGGCCTCTAATTGCTCCCTCTACTGGTCTGGTCACCCCCAACTGCCTGCCTCTGCCGACCTGATTGCCCTTAACTGCACCCCCTGCCAGCCTGGTCACCCCTAACTGGCCGCACCCCCCCCCCCCCCGGCCTGGTCGCCCCACACAGTCTGCTGTTCAGCCATTTGGTCGTCCATCACTAGCCCCTTGCTGGCCTGATCGTAGGCAGCCATCTTGTGATTGTGTGAGGGTCAATTTGCATTTTACCTCTTTATTATATAGGATAGGAAGAGAGATACTTTATTATGTGGTATGCATGCTTTCCAGTGCTTAGGAATATAGCATTAAGTATTATAAACACATGGTATGTATATCTCAGGCCTTACCAAGATATCTATAATAATAAAAGGGCAACATGCTAATTGGACTGGACATCCTTCAGGAGAACTTTTGGACGAAACCGGGGCCGGAAGGAAGCCCAGGTCCTGGGTGCCAGAGGGAAGCTGGTGCCGGCAGCAGGGGAAAGGAGGGCCTACTCTTGCACGAATTTTCATGCATCAGGCCTCTAGTTACCAAATAGAGTCATCTGTATGTCCCAAGCCTTACTAAGATGTACTATTTGATGCATCTAAGTACAGCCACACTTTTGATAATAAATTATTAAGCACTGCGTCCTCACTCGTGAAATTAAGAAGAATGCTCTTCAGTATCAGTATCACACTTGTTTTATTTTCTTTCTCCCCCTTGCTACACACACACACACACACACACACACACACACACACACACTATTACTATTAATAATTTTTGGTTAAGTCATTTGAGAATACGTTGCAGACATCATGACCTTTCATTTCTAAATACCTGATTGTATCTCCTAAAGACCTAAATACCTCCTAAGACCAAGAACATGTTCTTATATAACCACAATCAATAATCAAATTGAAAAAGTTTAACAGTGATGTATTATTATTCAACATAATCCCATATTCAAATGTCACCAATTATCCTAGTAATGAAATGTCCTCTATGGCACTTATTTCTTTGATCCAGGAGTCAACTCAGGATCACACATTTCCTTTGCCTGCCTGCTTAATTTCTTGTCTCTTTTACTGGAGAATGGATTCTCAGCCTCTCTGTGACTTTTATGAAAGTCACATTCTTGAGAGCCGGCTAGCTGTTTGTGGAATGTCCTTCAGTCGGGTTTCTCTCATTATTTCTCAAGGTTATTTTTCAGAGTTCCCCAGGGCACTGCCTCATGTGTGATCTGGCTGGCTGCCTTCTCAGCCCTCCGTGTGGCTCCTGCCCATCAAGAGAAGTCCCAGCTGTTTCCTCTGCTGAGGGCTGCCTCTCAGGTCCTCTCAGGATTCAGAGAAAGTGCCCATCTAATTCTATGCAATAGCACATGTGCCACCAAGAATCCAGCCTGGAAGCACTGCCACGAGCCAAATGCAATTCCTTTACAGCCGTTTCTTCAGCATGCTGTGAGGAGTACAATGGTTTTCTTTTTCTTTTTTTAATTTTACTTTATTGTTTAAAGTATTACAAATAGTAGTACATATGTCTCCTTCCCCCCCCCCCATTGACCTTCCCTTGGCCTCCCCTACCCTCCAGCACATGCCCTCACCCCTCACCCCTTCACCCCCAGTGTCTGTGTCCATTGGTTATGCTTATATGCATGCATACAAGTCTTTTGATTGATCTCTTACCTCCCCCTCAATCCTCCCCAGCTTTCCCAGTGTAATTTGACAGTCTATTTGATGCTTCTCTGCCTCTGTATCTATCTTTTTGCTCATCAGGTTATAATGTTCTTTATTATCCATAAATGAGTGAGATCATGAAGTACTTTTCTTTCACTGACTTATTTCACTTAGCATAATGCTCTCTAGTTCATCCATGCTGCTGCAAATGGTAAGAATTCCTTTTTTTTTTTTTTTTTTTTTTTATAGCAGCATATATCCTTTCTGATTGGTGTTTCTGTTTTCTTGGGATATATTCCTAGAAGTGGTATTACTGGGTCAAATGGTAATTCCATTTTTAAATTTTTGAGGAAATGCCATACTGTTTTCCACAATGGCTGCACCAGTCTGCATTCCCACTAGCAGTGCATGAGGGTTCCTTTTTCTCCACATCTTCTCCAGCACTTGTCGTTTGTTGATTTGTTGATGATAGCCATTCTGACAGGTGTGATATGGTATTTCATTGTTGTTTTGATTTGCATCTTTCAGATGATTAGTGACTTTCAGCATGTTTTCATATGTCTCTTGGCTTTCTGAATGTCCTCTTTCAAAAAGTGTGTATTTAGGTCTTTTGCCTATTTTTTTTATTGGATTGTTTATCTTCCTTTTGTTAAGTTGTATGAGTTCCCTGTAAATATTGGAGATTAAACCCTCATCAGTGATAGCATTGGCAAATATGATCTCACATGCAGTAGGTTTTCTTGTTATTTTGCTAATGGTTTCTTTCACTGTGCAGAAGCTTTTTATTTTGATGTAGTCCCATTTGCTTATTTTCTCCTTAGATTCTCTTACCTTGGGATATGTGTCTGTAAAGATATTTCTGCAACTTATGTCTGCCATTTTGCTGCCTATGGAGTCTTGCAGAATTTTTATGGTTTCTCATCTTATATTCAGGACCTTTAGCCACTTTGAGTTTGTTTTTGTGTATGATGTAAGTAGGTGATCTAGTTTCATTTTTTTGCATGTATCTGACCAAATTTCCCAGCACCATTTATTAAAAAGATTGTTTCAATTCCATTGTATGATATTGCCTCCTTTGTCAAATATTAATTGAGTATAATGGCTTGGGTCAATTTCTGGGTTTTCTATTCTGTTCCATTGGTCTATATGTCTGTTCTTGTACCGGTACCAGGCAGTTTTAAGAACTGTGGCTTGGTAATATAGCTTGATATCTGGTAGTGTGATCCCTCCAACTTTGTCCTTCTTTCTCAAGATAGCTGTGGCTATTTGGGGTCTTTTTAAAAATTTTTATTCCAGATGAATTTTTGTAGAGTTTGTTCTAGATCTTTGAAATATGCCATTGGTATTTTAATAGGTATTGTATTGAATCTATAGATTGCTTTAGGTAATATGGACATTTTAATGATGTTGAGTCTACCAACCCATGAGCATGGTATGTTCTCCCATTTGTTTATGCCTTCCTCCATCTATTTTTTCAATGTCCTATAGTTTTCTGAGTATGGGTCTTTTACATCCTTAGTTAAGTTTCTTCCTAGGTATCTTAATTTTTTTGGTACAATGGTAAATGGGATTTTTTTTTCTCATTTCTCTTTCTGTGAGTTCATTATAGGCCTATAGATTTCTGGGTGTTAATTTTGTATCCTGCTACATTGCCAAGTTCATTTATTAGGTCTAGTAGTTTTTTGATGGAGTCTTGGGTTTTTCTATGTACATTATTATGTCACCTGTGAATAAGAACAGTTTTACTTCTTTTATTTTTTTAATTTGGATGCTTTATATTCCTTCTTCTTGTCTGATCACTATGGCTAGTACTTCTAGTACTATAGAATAGAGTGGTGAAAGTGGGCATCTTTGGCTTGTTCCTGTTCTTAGGGGAAATAAATTTTGTTTTTGCCCATTGAGTATGATGTTGGCTATAGGTTTGTTATATAGGGCTTTTATTATGTTGAGATATGATCCCTCTATTTCCACTTTGCTGTGAGTTTTTACCAAGAAAGGGTGTTGGATTTTGTCAAATGCTTTTTTTGCATCAATTGATATGATTATGTGATTTTTTTTTTGTCTCTCAGTTTGTTTATGTGAAGTATCACGTTTATTGATTTGTGGATATTATATCATCCTTGCATCCCCAGAATAAATCCCACTTTGTCACGGTGTATGATCTTTCTAATGTACTGCTGGATCCAATTTGCTAGAATTTTGTTGAGGATTTTAGCATCTATGTTCATCAAGGATATTGGGCTGTAGTTCTCTTTTTTTGTGGTGTCTTTATCTGGTTTTGGGATTAGGGTAATGCTGGCTTCATAGAAAGAGCTTGGAAGTGTGCCTTCCTCTTGAATTTTTTGGAATAGTCTTAGGAGGATAGGTTTTTTTTCTTTCTATTTTTTCTTTTGTATTAAATATTTCTTATGATTCTATTTTATCTCCTTTGTTAGCTTATTAGATAAAATTTTTCTTTTTCATATATAAAGTCTTTAATTTTTTTTTAGATCCATGTTAAATTCACAACAAAATTGAGAGGAAGGTGCAGAGATTTCTCATATACCCCCTACTCTCATACATGTACATCCTCTTCCATGATCAATATCCCACACCATAGTGGTACATTAGTTACAACTGATGAACCTATATTGACACATCATTATCACCCAAAGTCCATAGTTTACATTAGGTGAGGAGGATAGGTTTTAATTCTTCTTTGAATGCTTGGTTGAACTCCCCTGTAAAGCTGTCTGGACCAGGGCTTTTGTTTTCTGGAAGATTTTTGATTGCTGTTACAATTTCTTCAGTAGTTATCGGCCTATTTAGATTTTTTGATTCTTGGTTGAGTTTTGGGAGCTTGTATTTTTCTAAGAATATGTCCATTTCATCTAGGTTGTCCATTTTGTTGGAATAGAGTTGTTCATAGTATTTTTTCATAATTGTATTTCTGTGGGATTGGTTATTACTTCACCTCTTTCATTTATCTCTGCTCTGATCTTTATTATTTCCTTCCTTCTGCTTACACTGGGATTTTCTTGTTGCTCTCTTTCTAACTCTTTGAATTGTAGGGTTAGATAATACTGTTGTTTCTTGTTTTTTGAGGTAGACCTATAAGCTCTGAACTTCCCTCACAAGACTGCCTTTCACTGTGTCCCGTAGATTTTGGATTGTTGTGTTTTCATTGTTGTTTGTTGCCATGATGCTTTTTATTACTTTTTTTTTTTTTAATCTCTTTGGTAACCCAGTCAATGTTTAATAGCATGTTATTTAGAGTCCAGGTGTTTGCTTATTTATTTATTATTATTATAGTTGGTTTCTAGTTTTATGCCATTGTGATCTGAGAAGTTGCTTGATATTATTTCTATCTTCTTGAATTTGAAGAGACTTTACCTGTGTCCCAATATATGGTCTATCTTTGAAAATGACCCATGTGCACTTGAGAAGAATATATATTCTGTGGCTTTGGGTGAAATATTCTGAAGATATCAATTAATTCCATCTGATCTAGTGAGCCATTTAGGATTGATGTTTCTTTGCTAATTTTTTGTTTAGAGTATTTTTCCAGTGGTATTAGTGGGGGTATTAAAGTTTCCTACTATGACTATATTGCTGTAAATCTCTCCCTTGATATCCTTCTGGTTCTCCTATTATGCGGATGTTTTTTTTTTGTTGTTGTTTTTTGCTTCGTGTTGCCCCAAAGTTCCTTTAGGCTCTCCTCCTGTTTTTTTTTTTTTTTTTTTTTTTTTTAAGTTTTCTTTTTTTTTTCTAGATGCTGCTCTGCTTAGGTATTTTTCCCTACCTTGTCTTCTAGCTCACTGATGAGATCCTCCACTTCTAGTCTACTGTTGATACTTTCTTTTGAGTTCTTTATTGCAGCGATGTCATTTTTCATTTCTTCTTGGTTCTTCATTTCCTCTTGGTTCTTACACATATTGTTGAATTTGTCTTTCAACCTTTTCAGCGACTTTATGACCATTTCTCTGAATTCTTTCTCTGACATATTGCTTGCCTCCATTTTGTTTACTTCCTTTTCTGGTGATGCCTTCTTTTCTTTTGTATGTGAGCTATTTCTTTGTCTATATAACTAGACACTCCGCTCTGGGTGTCTAGTTATATAGTTCTCTCTCTTCTGCATTGACTTTCTATAGGCAATATTTAACCTTTCTGTGAGATGGTGCAAGGCTCGTCCGCATCTGCATATTCATGCATCGGCATATTCATAGAGACCTGGTGTTCGTTGGTTTGCAGCTAGTCCCTGGGTGTTGTGGTTGTAGAGTCCCAGGAGGTATCCGAGTTCTCAGTAGAATCATTTTCATTCATGACCTCCTATAAAAAAATACTTGAGAAAGAACTCATCAACACATCTCCCAAGAACAATCATCAATTTTCAGACATAAGAAATTCTAAATCTAGATTAAGGAAAAAAATTATAACTCTGCAAGATCATAATAGAGCTTGAGATACAACTAATTTACATTACTAAATAGACTGTTTGAAGCATTTGCATTTGGGTTACTTCATCACATTTTGGACTTCTTTAAGAAAAACACTGAGTACTTACTTGCCTTTTTACTCACACAATTAAAAGGCCCATTGAAGTGATGTTTACAAAAACTGATTTAGCAGTTTGGCACCAAAGGTAAATTCCAGTTTCTACCCCAGAGGGTGAAATTACTTATAACTTCAAGACTGGATGGTTTTCAAGCCTCAACTATTTTTACTATTTTAAGGCAGGTTTTCAGCTTCTTGAAACATGTTCTGCCTTTTCAACCTTGTCACCCAAAGTCCTCTCTTGACACCTTGAGCTCCTGCCAAACAAGAGCACTCTGATATCCCTCACTTCCTCACTTCCATATAATTGCTTCTGTGGGTCTCCTACCTCTCCCCATCATTCTGATCTCTCAAAATTCTATTTAGTCTTCAAAGACCTAGTCCAAAACCATCTTCTGATCTTCTCCACTGGATTTGATCAATCTTTCCTCCTAAAGATCTATAGAAAAATAGTTATACCTTTTTCTTTCTCATGACAGTTCTGTGCTACCTTATGTTATATTTATTAGATTCATCTTATCTGTCCTTCTAGGCTTTCTTGAGGTCAGTGACAGAGCCATCATCTTGGTACCTCTCCCATCATCTGGCATAGTACCTTGCAAATAATAGGCATTAAAAATATTTGTAGAGTTGAATTGAACTAAAACTAGTTAATACAAGATCTCACAGGAAATTGATAGCTCCGATCTAAATTACAACACATAGCAAGTATGAAAATATTAGTTCAAGAATGAGATGATGAGTGAGAGATGAAACATTTCAATCTGTTGTTAATATGCCAACCACAGCTTTGGCTGAACATTAACAGAGAGGCATTGTAAATAAAGACCCCCTTAAATAAAAACTAATGAACATGTGATGACACAGAGTAGACCAAGCATGTCAAACTCAATGGCTAACATGGGCCAAATAAACAAGCATGAGATCCAAGGGCTGTGAGTTTGACGTGTTTGGGGTAGACCAACCAGATAAAATAATTTTTAGGTTGTATAACTTTAAGTTTATAAAAATGTACAATCCCAGCTAAATGAGAAATGAGAAATTACACTGTTCTCTCTACCATTTGGTTGACTGTAGTGAAAGTAAAATTAGAAAATTGGAAGGCAAGAATGTAGTCGACTAAACAAAGATCTTTAGTGACATATTTCTGGTAATGTTTTTTTTATATATATATTTTATTGATTTTTTATAGAGAGGAAGGGAGATAGAGAGCTAGAAATGTCGATGAGAGAGAAACATCGACCAGCTGCCTCTTGCACACCCTCTACTAGGGATGTGCTTGCAACCAAATGTACATGCCCTTGTCCGGAATCGAACCTGGGACCCTTCAGTCCGCAGACCAACGCTCTACCGCTGAGCCAAACCGGCCTTGGCATCTGGTAATGTTTTGATCATTTATTCACTGTTATCAAATATGGTCTAGTCACTGAAGATGTATTAGAATGGGCTGCTGATCAGCTAACTATCACACTACAATGAGATAGGAAAAAAAATTATATAACAATTGGTACACGATTGTTTTGCTTTTGGGGGAAACTCACTTTTCTTGTAGAAAAAAACCTTGAGGAGCCTGTGAAGAGTGAAAACTTCCCCACAGGGGATAGGTGTTAGATGGTTTAAAGCCTTCTGAGGATGGAAGAGAGACAAAAAGAAAGCTATTTGCAATTGGTGTGGGGCAGAAGGAGGTCAGAGAGATAGAAAAAAGAGAACAGAGGATAGGAACAGATGCCATGTTTGGTGGAATATTATGAAATAAGCAAGGTGACTCCTCTCCATGACCTCATGCACATTCAGGAAATTTTACAAAATCACAAAGAAGCTTGAGGTGTCTGGGTTTCTCGTGAAAACCAGTAAAGTGGACAAGTCCTGCATCATGGTTTTTGTGGGAAGTAAAATAGAGACAGAAAGCTCTTTACAGGGGTCTGAGTCAGAAAAGATCTGGAGACCTTGAGTTGGTGAGAGTCCCCAGAAATCCTGGGGACTTCCCCACCCCCTAGGAATTAGAGACTTTGAAAAATTTCCCCCAAAGCACAGAAATAGAGAGGCTCTTAGATAAAATCAGCATTACAGCAAGTTTAGTGGTCACAGGCTTATAACCAATATTCTAGAAATATTAACTCATGACCTATTTACATAAATAATACCCCCATTTATAGGAAAAGCAAATAATGTTTGAGGCATATAAGGTAGCATTTACAAACACAGACTCTGGAGCTGGATGTCTGAGTTTGAGTACTGGCTCTCCTTTTTCTAGGTACATGATCTTGTGTAAGTTACTTGACCCTCTGTGCCTCAATTTCTTCATTTGGAAAATGAGATAAATGAAAGTACCTATCTGTGAGCAAAGAGTATAACAAAACCTACTATTCTTCTGTGACATGTAAACACTGGTTGACTACCCAGCTTTGTTCTCCTGGTAACTTGGGAAAAGTAGTAATATCAACTCTGTTACTAGACATTATTGTTTATGATAAAAATAAATCCTGAGTAATAAACTGAACCTGGACTGGGAGGGATTAGGGAAGAACTATATATACATGCTTTGGGCTTCCCTGATATGGTGACCCTCACAACAGGCTTCTACCTTTCAGGATCTTTATAGCTACAACTATAAAAATCTTACAGGAGATATTAACATGGGATCCAGTAATTGTGCTCCTTGGTATGTACCCAAATGAGTTAAAAACCTATGTCGACATGCACAAAACATGAATGTTTTTTTGCAGCTTTATTCATAACTGCCAGAACCTGTTGAAGATGTCCTTCAATAGGTGAATGGGTAAACAAACTGTGATATATTCTACTATGGAATATATAGTATTATTCAAGAATAAAAAGGAATGAGCTATCAAACCAGGAAGAGACATGGATATTGCTGTTAACCTAAAAATAAAAGGCTGAATTGAGAAGCAACAAGTTTCTTTGAGATTACAAGGAGTAGCTATTAAGGAGGCACTGATTCAGGCAGGAACCCAAATAGTGTTCCTTTTATGAGGTGAAGGCAAGGGGTTTTTATGAGAAAGGGAAGGAATTAAGTACATGAATAGAAGGAAGGAATTTCTATTGGTGCTAATAAGCTGAGTGATTCTTCAGCCATATGTGATGGTGCTAATTCCAAAGGATGTCCTTAATTTTCAGTCCTATAGTTAGGAGGTTTGCTTTCCTGTTAGCTTTACAAACAGTTGTTTGGGAGACAGCACTCCTCTTGACCTAATCCGAAGGTTCTAACATTCCAAAGGTTCAAGGAGGAAGACATGCAGTGCATTTTCTCTGGAACGGCTGCCCTGACCCCATTCTAAAAACATCTCGACTGATGCCAACATTTCACATTGCTAAGTGAAAAAAGTCAGTCTTAAAAGGTGACATACTGTATCACTGTGGCTATATGATATTCTGTAAAAGGAAGACTACGGAGACAGCAAAAAGTTTCGTGGTTTATGGGGTTTGGGAGAGGGAAGGAGGATATATAGATGGAGTAAATGTGACTTTTCAGTCAGGGTATGATATACCGTTTCCCCGAAAATAAGACAGTGTCTTATATTAATTTTTTCTCCCAAAGTTGCGCTAGGTCTTATTTTCAGGGGATGTCTTATCTTTCCATGCGCTAGGTCTTATTTTCGGAGGATGTCTTATTTTCGGGGAAACAGGGTAGTAATGGTGGATATTGACATTATGCATTTGTCAAAAACCACAGAATGGCCGAAACCGGTTTGGCTCAGTGGTAGAGCGTCGGTCTGCGGTCTGAAAGGTCCCAGGTTCGATTCTGGTCAAGGGCATGTACCTTGGTTGCGGGCACATCCCCGGTAGGGGGTGTGCAAGAGGCAGCTGGTTGATGTTTCTCTCTCATCGACGTTTCTAGCTCTCTATCTCTCTCCCTTCCTCTCTATAAAAAATCAATAAAAATATATTTAAAAAACAAAACAAAACAAAACAAAAAAACCACACAATGGACAACATCAAGAGTGAAACCTAATGTAAGCTAAGGACAACAGTTAATAATGTATCAACATTCATTCATCAAGTGCAACAAATGTACAACGCCAACACAAAATGTGAATAAGGGAAACTTGTATGTAGGACTGAGAGGGTATATGGGAATGCTATGTATTTTTTACTTAATTTCTCTGAAACTAAAACTGCCTTAAAATATTATATCTATCAATTAAAAGAAAGAAGTCCTATAGAAAGTATTGGCTGTGGTGGAGAATGAGACTTTAAGCCAGGTGGATATGTGCTTGTGGGTCCTGTCTCCTGCCCCTGACCTGCTATGGGAGAGAAATGTCTGAAGTTGCCCTGCTGGTGAGCTGTGGTTCCTCACCTAGAGGCCCATAGACATGTCAGACAGATTTGGTTGAGCCTAAGGAGATCTCTTGGAGGGCTATGCACTAGCTCATAGAATTGTTGGGAGAATTAAGTAAGGTAACACTAGCAAAACACTCAGAACAGGAATTGGAACATGAAACTACTATGATTGTTAATTATAATTATTTTAGGAGTGACTAGTTGTAGTTAAATCCTATCTAATAAAAGAGTAATATGCAAATTGACCATCACTTTAACACACAAGATGGCTGCCCCCATGTGGTCAAAGATGGCTGCTGCCATGTGGACACAAGATAGCTGCCAAAAGATGGCCAGCAGGGGAGGGCAGTTGGGAGGGACCAGGCCTGCATGCAGGGCAGTTAGGGAGCCAGGCCTGCAGGGAAGGCAGTTGGGGGTGACCAGGCCTACAGGTGAGGGAAGTTGCTGGGGACCAGGCCTGCAGGTGATGGCAGTTAGGGGCAAGGGAGGAAAGTTAGGGGCTACCAGGCTGGCAAGGGAGGAAATTTAGGGGCAACCAGGCCAGCAGGGGAGGGCAGTTGGGGATGACAAGACCTGTAGGGGAGGACAGTTAGGGGCAACTGGGCCTGCAGGGGAGGGCAGTTGGGGGCAACCAGGCCAGCAGGGGAGCAGTTAGGTATCTATCAGGATGGCAGGGGAGTGGTTAGGGGGTGATCAAGTTGGCAGGCAGAAGCAGTTAGGGGCAACCAGGCAGGCAGGCAGATGAGTGGTTAGGAGCCAGCAGTTCTGGATTGTGAGAGGTTGTCCCAGATTGGAGAGGGTACAGGCTGGGCTATTGGATACCCCCCAGCCATGTGCATGATTTCATGCACCGGGCCTCTAGTATTTTAATAATGATATCTTCAAAAATTATGAGTGATATGCTGTTTGCTGTGATAGATCAATATATAGTTTATGTATGGAGAAATATATAGATATAAATATAACATATCATATATACTTATCCACAGATATAGATATAACATATATACATATATATAAACACACACACACACACTGCCTTACACATACCCTGTTTCCCCGAAAATAAGACAGTGTCTTATATTAATTTTTTCTCCCAAAGTTGCGCTAGGTCGTATTTTCAGGGGATGTCTTATCTTTCCATGCACTAGGTCTTATTTTCGGAGGATGTCTTATTTTCAGGGAAACATGGTAGTTTGGTGTTTTTTTGTTTTTTATTTTTTGTGCATCCATAAGAGGAGATATAAGAAAGGCTCAGAAAAAAACAAAGTTTATTGTATTCACTGGTCCTAGAGACATGCACACCCTGAAGGGCCACATGACAAAGCATCGAGGTGGTCAGGAGACAGAAAACAGAGGCCAGGGGAAGGTTTAGGCCAGAAGCTTTGTTGGGATTTCCAGGGAAGGGCAAGGAAAAGCAGGATATTAAGTTAGGACTGGCTAGTATAAGTTCTTTTATGGGGTTTTGGGCCATAGGAATGGCCCCTAGGTACCTGGCTCTGAGATGAGGGAATCATAGGACTACTATACTGCCTCCTGGGGTGCCCAGGCAGAGCCAAACAGCCTGGCTCTGGATGGGTCCGTGTGCAGGTCCAGGGCACGTTCCTGCCTAGGCCCTTTGTTCCCTCCAAGAGTTGGCTATAAAGGAGGGGCAGTCTCTCCTAAGTTAGAAAAGTTTTTCAGTGTCAAACATCATAGTAAACAAACAAAAAACGTATACAATACAGTGTTCCTCAGGCAATACCTAAAATTTCATATGGAAATGTTTCAGTGATCACAGTATGGAACCGGGGTTAGAAAGGTGTCTTTGAGAAGTTCAGCACACTCTTAGCACAGCTGAGCTCCTCCAGAATGAACAAACTGATCTTTTTGGTGACTTTATCTGCCTGAAATCTATGCTTTCCTTGCTATTGTATCCCAAACACCTAACAATGCCTTGCACATATTCACTTATCATTTTCCACATTTATTGAAGGCCTATAATGTGCCAAGCACTGGGCTAGTTTAGCATTTGTTAAAAAAAAAAAAAAATCCTAATTGAAAACTGAATACACTCTGTATGCTGCTACAGATTCTCTTGGCTTCACCCAGCTCCTAGGACTTCTGCTGTTTTCTTCTTAGCCATTTCTGCAGCAATCAGCTGCCTACCTGAGTTCTACTCAGTTCTATACTGTTCTGCTTAAGGCCAATTCCCAGACTTTGGCACCTCGCACCACCTCCTCACGTTCACTTACATTAGACACTGTGCCACAGGTTAGATAAATCTGGCTTCACACACTGAGCCGGTCAGCCAACATCACAGACATTGGGGAGAGTTAACTCTGGGAGAACACTCTGCTCAGTGGCGATGGCAGAAAAAAGTCTCTGTTCTCTAGGCAATGGTCTGTTCTGAGGTAATGTGTTTTAGGACAGCATAAAGGAAACAGCCACTTGACAGAAGAGGCCCTCTTGTCTCTTCATGAAGGAGTGGCACTGTCTTGTCTGCTTCCAGTCTCTCTTCCTTCCTCCCTCACTTTTGTTGACCGGGGATTGTACCTCCCAATGAAGCATCAGTGATTCAGTGTTGCCTAAAGCTCTGTTTGCTCATAGAAATATGCTCTTAATAATACCATTTCCCTGATTCTTAATTTTTTTAAAAATTTTTATTGATTACAGAGAGGAAGGGAGAGGGATAGAAAGATGGAAACATCAATGCTGAGAGAGAATCATTGATCGGTTGCCTCCTGCACACCTCACACTGGGGATTGAGCCTACAACCCAGGCATGTGCTCTGATGGGGAATTGAACCATGACCTCCTGGTTCATAGGTCCACACTCAACCATTGAGACATGCTGGCCAGGCCCACTTCCTGATTCTTCTGCTTACTATACCAGGTCTTCATGCTCTTTTCACTTAATTCATATTCAGTTCAACTCTCCTGATTATACTTCTATTTTGGCTCCATGTCCTCATCCATCTTGGTTTATCTCGGCCCCGTTATGATCTTTTGTTTGCTGTTCTAGCTTCTATTCTGTCTTTGTCCTATGGCTAGCAATATTTTTCTTTTTCTTTGGAAAATTACTCTCCTCATCTCCTCATTTCATGTGGTTCAGGTGGCGCTGAATTTCCTACACTGTTCAGGTCTCGGCCAACCAGTGCTGACCATGCTCCAAGTCACAGTGGTTGCCTTGCAGACAGGCACATGACTAAGTTGGCTCAAACAGAGCCTATCCTAAGCTATTTGTTAGCATTACTGAGAATTAAAAGCTATTTTTCTCTTACAAAGAGAAAGGAAGTGAACCTGGACATGGAATCAGTCTGAGAATGAAGCCAGACCCAAAGGAGAGAGGCTGGTTTTTAATAAAAGAGGTTTGAGCTACTAAATTCTTTCATGTCTAAAGCTTTCTCCCTTTTCTTTTCTTCTTTCTTTTTAAAATATTTTTTAATTGATTTTCAGAGAGAGAGAGGAAAATATCAATATGAGAGTGAAACATCGATTGGCTACCTTCTGCATGCCCCTACACTGGGATTGAGCCCCCAATTCGGGCATGTGCCTGACTGGCAATGGAACCAGCAACCTTTTGGTACATGGGTTGACACCCAACTAACTGAGCCACACCGGCTAGGTCATTCCTGAAGTTTTCTACCCACAAAATGTTCAGTTTTCTGAGTGAATAAATTGTATTTTTTTCCTTTCTGTTTCTGCAGCTGAAGGTGGACAAATTAATATGGTTCTCTTTCTCTATAAGCCCCAGCCTCCTGGGTACCCACCAGCAAAGCTCCCTTGAACCTTGTGACCTCCATACCTTTCTAGTACAGAATTGTGGGATATGCTTAAATGAGTCATTAGGGAGAGACAAGGATTGAGTTACTGGCCCTGAGGGCAGATACTCCACACCTGGTACTCAAGTAGCCATTCCACAGTATACTGTGTCTTGTCACATCTTGTCTCTTCCCTCCTGACCTGTGTTTCAGTCTGAGTGCCTTGCCAGCAATCTGATGCAACTTCTTAAATTCTTAAAACTGCAAGGGGGTTTTATGGCCAGTCAGGCACACAGTCCTTAAGCAGAGCCGAGCAGGTGGGATTTCTGGCACCCCACCACACTGCAGAGACAAAAGCAGGTCTCTTGGCCTGGGCTGTGGGGGCAAGTCTAGGAGGAACTTCCCAGGCTGACTGCTGTGTGCCTTCCAAGTTTGGCTTCCATCATTCCTACTTGGCTCATGTTCCTGTACGCCTTTCCTCCTAATGGACTTGTACACTCTGGCACACACTCTCCCACTGCCCTGAGTGATGTTTCTTTAGCCTTGTTGACATCTTGGACCCCATTCCTTTTTCTAAGTTGCCCCTCTAAGAAGGCAGATCTTCTGTTCCAATGTGATGATTGGCGGCTGGACACTGGTAAAGGCTAATAATTATGAAATAGAGGTATTTGCTCTGACTCAGGCTCAGGTGTACCAGTGTGCCCTGGACTAGCACTAGAGGACAACTTGGAACTCTTCCCTGATCTTGCCAGGCTTCCAGTCGACCACTAGCATCTATAGATATCCTGCTGTGTTCCCTGTGGGGTATCCTCATGCAATGACCACATGTGTAGTAGGCAAGGTCTGAAGCACAGAGTGGATTTCTCCCGCTTACATGGTGAGTGAATGGCTGATGGTTGAGTTCTCAAAGCACACACTGAAAAGTATTCCTACTTATGTGATGGACAGTTTTCTCTTACACACTAATCCTTTTAGTCAGCACCACTTCTGAACATTTGTTTGGTGACTCTCCCAAGTTACCAGTTGACTTTCAGGCAACTATGATGGTGGAATTCAGGTGTAAAAAATATGGACCAAATAATAACAGCAAAACATTGGGTATCTTCTATAGGTAAGTTTTAGGCTAGGTGCTAATGGCTCAAACAACAAAACACTAAATTAAAACACTGTTACATATTGTGAAATGGGCTTTGAATGAAATAAGCCAGAGGCAGAGACAGAATACTAGGGAGGAGTGACTGCTCAGGGAAGGCCCATCTGAGGAGGTGACAAGAGGCAGGACAAAAAGAATGGGAAGGCAGTGATCATGCAAGCAGTTGAAGGAAAGGAGAGTGTTACTGCCATAAAGAACAGCACATGCAAACACTCCTTGAGGGAATTATGTTAAAGAAGGGAAGACATCAGGGTAGCTGATGTTGTGAACAAGCAGGGATAGTGACACAAGATGAGCATTAAGGCCTGATCAGTTGCAGGATGGAAGAGAGCCATAGAGAGTTTGGATGAAAATTAAGCCACCGAAGTTGGAGAATAAAATGAAATAATTGCAATTCCTGCTTCAAAGTGCCTGGAGAACAGGCTGTAGGAGGCAGAAGAGACAGAAAGCAAGGGAACCTGGAAGGAAGCTGTAGCCCAGGTCAGCGGCCTTGGGGGAGGAATAGAGGATTTCTCCATCCACTTGACTTCCTGTTGGAAGAGGAATAGAGGATTTCTCAATCCACTTGACTTCTATGTGAGAAGTGAGCAAAAGAGGAAGCAAGTGTGACTCTTAGATTTCTCACTTGAGAGACTGGTCTGTGGTAGTGTCATTAAGATGGGAAAATCTAAGGAGAGAATGTATTCGTGGGAATCTGTTCAAGTTTTGGAATTACATTTCAGCTGTTTGTGAGTCAGACAAATGGGGACGTCCAGTGGGAAGCTATAGAATACCACCTGGAACCTGGTGGTGGGGTATGACCTAGGACAGAGATTTGGGGGTTGTGAGCATACAGATGGCACTTAAAGCCACAGGAATGGCTGAAGTCCCAGGAGAGAGTGTGGTGAGAAAAGAGGAGGACAGAGGGCCTTTGGCCCGCCTCTGCCTTCAAGTTTTCACTGCGTTCCTAGTTCTTCCTTCTTTAGGCTTCAGAAGCAAAAGACACAGTGCCAGTCTCTCCTCTCATTACAGAGCCTAATGGCCTCTAACAAGTGAGCCAACTCTGGTCATCCTCTCAGAAAGCCCCTCCCTTAAGCCGGTTCTCATGCTTCTTTCTATCTTCTCATTTTTTCCCCCCTTCAGATTAGTTTCCTCTCCCCACTTCTAATGTAGGCATATAATCTTCATGCTAAGAGAAAGGAGAGGAAGGAAGGATGAAACCCCAAATAACACCACCATCACCACCCAGCCAAGCAACGAAACCAACAAACAGAACTACATCATGAGCACTTAGAAAGGAGATTACTCCGCTGACCAAGTTTTGGGGATAATCTGCTGTTCCACTGCTGGCCTTGGGGTGAACCATGCGTCCAGACTGTTCTGCTTTGCCTTGGCAGTCAGTTTATCAGGGTGGAGCACAGACCACACGGAAGGCTGAATCAAAATAATTTGACTGGCACTGGGCCAACCACGACCACTCCTGGATGAGCACACACATGCTCCACTGAAAATGGGTCACGAGGCTCACACGCACCTGTGAAGGCATCACATATCTTTCCATGTGATACGTGAGCTTCACAGACCCCATTGTTCTTTTTATGTGAAATGGGCAGGATCCTCTCTTATCTCTCTGTGACTACTCCCTGCTCCTGGCAGATTCACCTGCTTATACCTTCTCCCACCAATAGTTCCCAGATTAGTTCCAGGAACTAATTCCAAACCAGAAAGAAGCAAACAGGAAGTGCCCTCGGTGTGGCTGTAGATTACCCACAACACTGAGGTTTCCTCTTGGTGTTTTGCACCTCTGCTTTTGTTCAGCTCGCCCTGCCCCCTTCCTTCCGGTGCAGTGTCAGGCCACGTTCTTGGCCTCTCTGCAGTGTGGAGGCCACCTGTTTCTCACCTTCCTAGCTGGCGCTTACCCCACTGTTTTCCCTGACCACCGCTGTGCGGCTCAGACTGGTGGTCTGATTCACAGCTTCGCTCTAAAGCTTGTTTGCCTGTGCACCTCACCCCATTCCCTATCAGGTTGCAGACTTGCTGTGCAGCCCAGATCCACAACTGCTGCATGTTCTGCATGTTCTTCACTCTCCCAGTTCCAGCTTTCTGCCTGTTTTTATGTATGCAAAGCCACTGCCCCCACAGCTTCCCTGATGATATGTCATACACACATGCAGACTGCTTTTTAACTCGTGGCTGCTTTAAATACCTGCACTCTGTAGTTGTGCATCCATATTTATTTACTAGAGGCCTGGTGCAGGAATTTATGCACAGAAGTGGTCCAAACAGCCTGCCGATCAAGCCAGGCTGGGGGGAGAGGACGAGTGAGGTTGGCTAGCCAGGCCTACCCTCTGGTTGAACTCCCAGTCAAGGGGACAATTTGCACATTCACCTTTTATTATATAGAATTTGGTGACATGTTGGCTCATGAATAGCTACTCCCTCTCTGCTCTCCCCCTGCCCTCCCCAACCCCCGCCCCCGAAAGGGTCTGCTTCCTGCAGCTTTTCCCTAGTGTGGTTAGCACTGATGTGTATTGCTGCTTCTAAGCAGCGCTGCCATTGATTCTTTAGTGTTTCTTATTTCTGTACTAGGAATGTCTGTTTCACATCAGCTTGGGAACGATAAATGGATACGGTTTCAGCCTTCAATGGCATTCAATATTAAGTCTGTTTCATTTATGGCATTAATTAAATTAAGGAAAGGATGTGTGGCTGTCCTTAGTACTACAGACTAAATTATTCTGGGGCTCCTGAGTGCACATGGTACAATTAAACTTCCTTTCTCCTAACAAAGTTAGACACACCCATGTGACTTGTTCTGACTGAAGAAATATGAGCAGAAGTTATGTGTGTTACCTCTAGGTGGAAAATTTAAGAACCAGTGTGCACTTTGATACATTTCCTTTGATTTTTTTCAAGGCTAGCACTGTTCAATAGAAACATAATGTAGGCCATATTTGTAAGTTTGAATTTTTAGTATTCACATTAAAAAAATAAAAGAAAAATGTTAAAATTAATTTTAGTGATATACTTTATTTAACCCAATATATCAAAAATATTATTTTCGCAGGTAATCAATATTAAAAATTATTCATGAGATATTTTACATCTCTTTTTTCATATTAAGTCTTTGAAATCTGGTACTTTATACTTACATCACATTCAGACTACACACATTTCAAGGACTTAATAGGCAGATCTGGCTAGCAACTACCATGGTGGATAACACATACCTTAGCAGCCTTGAAATGTGACTAGTCTTAATTACAACATAAATATGAAATACATATATATATGCTATCTAATAAAAGAGTAATATGCAAATTAATCATCATCCTGCTATACCCACCAGCCATGCCCACCAGCCATTCCCATGAGCCAATCAGAGCGAGTATGCAAATTAACCCTACCAAGATGGCTATCGCCACAGAGAGTAGGAGGGAGGCTTGGGTTTCCCCAGCAATGGGGTAAGCCAAGCTTTCTGCACACTCTAGCCGGCCCAGGCCTCCACTCAGGCTACAAAGTTTCAATGGTAGAAGATGCATAAATCCAAACAAAAATGGCAGCAGCTACAGCTGGAAAGAGCAGGATGCTAGGGTTGACCCTGGCAATGAAGAAAGCCAAGCTTTCCTTACTCCATGGCCAGCCCAGGCCTCTGCTTAAGGATACAAAGTTTCAATTACAGAAGATACATAAGTCCCAACAGAAATGGCTGCTGCTCTTGTGGTAGAAGATAAATAAACCCAGATACCAGGGACTCCACTTGGGTCGCTAGGGGGCATGGCTGGCCTGCAAACCACCACAGGCCCCTCACCCAGGCTGCCCCATGCCCCAAGGGAACCCCACCCTGATCAGGGACACCCTTCAGGGCAAACTAGCAGGCCCCCACCCATGCACCAGGCCTCTATCCTATCTAATAAAAGAGTAATATGCAGATTGACCATCACTCCAACACACAAGATGGCTGCTCACATGTGGTCAAAGATCCTGCCCCTATGTGGACACAAGATGGCCAGCAGGGGAGGGCAGTTGGGAGGGACCAGGCCTGCAAGGGAGGGCAGTTGGGGGTAATCAAGGGAGGCCAATTAAGGGCAAACAGGCTGGGAGGGGAGAAGTTAGGCATCAATCAGGCTGGCAGGGGAGTGGTTAGGGGGTGATCAGGCTGGCAGGCAGAAGCAGTTAGGGGCAATCAGGAAGGCAGGCAGGTGAGCAGTTGGGAGTCAGCAGTCCTGGATTGTGAGAGGGCAGTCAGATATCCTTTGAGGGGTCCCAGATTGGAGAGGGTGCAGGCTGGACTGAGGGACAAACCCCGCCCCCCCCCCCTCCGCCGTGCACGAATTTTGTGCACCAGACCTCTAGTGTGTGTGTATATATATGTGTGTGTGTGTGTGTGTGTGTGTGTGTGTGTGTGTATTATTTATGTTTAAAATTTTTAAACTTTAAATATCTATGGCTTTTAAGACTTCAAAAGATCCACCTTTTGATGGGCAGGAGGCTAGTCCCCAAGGAAGGCGCATTCTCTAAAGCTCACTTCAGATGTAGTCAAGGAAGATAATATAATAGAGAATCAAAGTACACTTTTAGCCCCTGAGCAGAGGTCCTTAAAATACCCAGTAAGCATTCAGAATTCTAAATGACTGCTGTGTGTCTATATACTTTCCCAAAGAGATAATATTAAGGCACAAAGAGAAAAGATTGGAGCAGCTGAGGGATGATAGAGATATTGAGAATACAAGGATTGAGAAATTATAGATAAGTAATTAGGTTCTCTTTGGAATTACACCTAGGTACACGGGCCATTGTGCTGATTCCCAGAACTTAAGCCCTTACAGATACTGCTCTCACTGGGGCCATGGTGTAGGTGAGTTACAATAAAACAAATCACACCTGGTGTAGGTTATCATTAGGAACTTCCATATCTGTCCACATATCAACCAGACTGATCTTCATAAATGTAAGTCAGACTGTGCTTCTCCCCCACTGAAATGCTTCAATGCTTCCCACTCCCTCTACCGTGAACTTAAACTCCTTGAACATGGTTCCAAGGCTCTTCACGATGTGACTCCTGTTTTCTTTTGAAGCCTCATTTCTTGGCTCTCACTTCCTAATGTTTTCTGCTTCAGGAATACCAAAGGATTCTGAGTTTCTTGCTAATACCATGATACTTTATTTCCTGGAATCCCCTCCTTCCTTTTTACCTGGCTAATACCTACTAATTGCTTAAGATTTAATTCTGTGTCATCTCAAAGAGGTCTGTGCTGACTGCCAGGATGATTAAATATTCTTGTTTGACTCACCCCAACACCTGGCACATCTATCATCAAACCTACCACTTTGCATTAAAATTATTTATTTATGGGTGGCTTATTCTTAGGGGCTTTGTAAATGCTCAATAAATGTTTCTTGAATAAATATTTCTGGAAGACAAAGCCAGTGACCCCAGAAGAATGGATGAGGGAATCCTTTCCAGAGAGCAGGGTTAGCAGGGTCTGTCTGTATTTTCTCCACTTGAACTGAGGTGGGCTTCATGACTGCTCTAATGAATAGAATATGATGGAAGTGACTCTCTGCCAGGTTCAGGGCCCAGCCTTAAGAGATTGATAGCTTTTACTTGTTGTTATGTGGGATATTCACTCTTGGAAGCCAGCTTCCATAGAGAAGTATACTACCCTTAGGGTACCATGCTGTGAGAAGCAAAAGCCATGTGTACAGGAAGTGGAGGATGAGACACCACGTGGAGAAAGATAGAGATCAAGGAGCACTGAAATGCTAGCATATAAGCGATACAGATGAGGCATCCCAGAAGTGAATACCCAGCCCCATTGACCCCAGCTGATGACAAATGGATCAGACACAAGTTGCCCAGCTGACGTCATCTGGAATTTTCCAACTTCCAAATTTTGAGCAAATAAAATAGTTGTTTGGGATTCCTCATTTGGTGGTAGTTTGCTATGCAGCAATAAACAGCAGAAATGTAAGTGTTGTCATTAAACACACACACACACACACACACACACACACACACACACACACTAAAATATGTGGCATTGATTTTGACATTGGGCAGTGGTCAGAGACTGAAAAAGTTTCAAAGACAGTGCAATGGAGCCTGGAAGGACAGAAGGTTATTACTAAGACTTGGCAGGAGAGCAGTCCATACAATATAGCTGCAGAAGATTTAGCAAAAGTGTCACCTGACAATATTTTGAAAAGTATAAAATGCACCTAATAAACTAGTAGATCTTGATAAGCAGGTTTTCAGGCAGAATGTTACAAGCAGATTTTCCGGCAGAATGTTATAAGTTCTTGTATCTGCATATGATAAAGTATAAATAGGGAGGAAAATAAGCTAAAAAATTATTTTAAAATTTTAGCAGAACTGAGAAAAAATACATAGGACCCATCATTTGCTGATTTAAAAAATAGAATGAGAATCAACTAAAAAACAAAATAAAATAGAATGATTTCTCACCTGTTTTCCAGCTAAGAAAACATTTTAAAAGCAAGAAATATCCTCTAGGTAAAGATCAAAACCAGGGCAGTAAAAGGAAGTCAAAGCTGCAAGCATCAATCTCTTTGATAAGATATCAGAAACATTTGAGTTGATGCCCCATGGATCCTATCTGCTTGACAAAAATTTTAATAGTGTGCTTTACGGTACTTCTAGGTTAAACGATGGAGATTATAATAATCTTCAAGATACTGTCTCATCCTTAAGCAAATTTGCAGAGGGCCAAAGGCAGAGAAGAGCTCACTCAAAAATATTTGTGGGTATGACTCTTATGTAATAGAATAGATTATAAGTTTGATACACAAGAATCCTATGATGTTTTTAAAAGAATTATACCAGCTTGGACTGAAAGGGTCAGAGACAATATCAAATTTAAAAGAGGGCTTTAGCCCTGCCTGCTTTGGCTCAGTGGATAGAGTGTCCACCTGTGAACTGAGGGGTCCTGGGTTCGGTTCTAATAAGGGGCACATGCCCAGGTTGTGGGCTTGATTCCCAATAGGGGGTGTACAGGGGGCAGCCGATCAATAATTCTCTCTGACCATTGATGTTTCTAACTCCCTCTTCCTTCCTCTCTAAAATCAATAAAAATATATTTAAAATATAAAAATAAAATAAGTCTTTGGGCCACTAAACTAACACAAGGATGATTCAGGCTAAGAAACTCACTTAGCAGAAAACACAGGCTATTTCTTATGGAAAATGAAGAATGACTGAGGCAGAACCAAGAGCCCAAAGGTCATAGCCAAAGGCCACTGAGAATCATACCACGGGTGCAAGACCAGGGCTGAATCAAGGAACTGGCAGCATGTTTCTCGCTGGATTTCATATCATTATGGAGTATTGACTGCTCCATGCCTCCTACTTCTCCCTTTTTGAAAGGGCTTATCTACACATGCCTGCCCCAACATTATATGTTTGTTTGTGTGTGTGCAGGTAATTTATTTTTAAATTCACAATTGAGAGGACACATACCGAGGAACCAAACCCAAGGAGGCTTATCTGCACCTGGCCCTGAGATCTGTCACTTCAAGCGTAAGCCTAATGACATAATAAGGTGAGACTTGTGGGGACTGTGGAAGGGGGATAGCACATTTTGCATGTGGAAAAAATATAAACAGTTTGTGACCACAGAGCAGACTGTGGCAGGTTAAAGATTAATACTTTTCCCATGGATAAGAGGGAATCTGTATCCCTCCCCTTATATCTGATTAGAGCCTGTGACTGATTTGAGCAATTGAATAAGGCCAGAGTGAAGCTGCAGCAGTTTTTGAATCTAGGTTTTAGGAGATTGGCAACTTTCACTTCCGGTTTCAGAGCCACCGCTTAAGAAATACACTATCCTGATCCATCGTGCGGTGAGGAGCCCAACCACATGGAAAGACCCTGGAGGATGAGACATCATGTGTGGGGAGAGACAGGCCAAAGACATCTGATGTGCCACATATGAGTGGAAGAGTTACCGTAGAAGTAGTTTATCTAGGCTTAGTAATCACAGTGATGACTTACGGATCAGAAGCAAACTCTTCTAGAATTCAGGATGTCTAAAAATCATGAGCAAATTAAATTGGTTGTTTGAAGCCACTGAGTTTGCAGTAGTTTATTATACAGCCATAAGTAACCGGAACAACTTGCACTTTGAATTCACTATTTAATCAAAAGCACTTGCTCTTTTCATTCATGGAAACTATTAGTTACATGAAATTTGAGTTGGCCTGATCTTATGATTTCTGGCCAATAGATGTGACAGAAGTGATAATGTCTCATTTCTGAGCCTGGATCTCAAGAGGCCTGTGAGCTTCTGCTCTTTCTCTTGGAAACTTTGGAGCCTGAAGGAATGACTCATCCCAGTTGACCCTTTGGCTGACCCTCCTGCTGACCACAGACTCATGAGTAAGCCTGTCTGAGATCATCTGAGCCCAACCCAGAAGAGAAGAACACTCCCAGTTGGACCCAACTAAATTGCCAACTCAAAGAATCATGAACTAAAAAGTGGCTGCTGTTGTTTTAAGTTGTAAATTTTGAAGTGGTTTGGTAAGCAGCAATATTGTTTACTGGTACCACAGCCATTGATTAAATTTACCTCCAAGAACAAAGTAAAAAGCTATGGGTTGTTATGTCCAGTTTTGAAATAATTAGTTTTGTTTTTTGTTTTTTTTATAAAATAACTTTTAGTATTTCTCTGTGTCAGGATACAATGTAACATTCCCGACCAAAACTCAAAACCTGAATCTAATTATAAGACATGCATTAGGCAAACCCAAATCGAGAGGCATTCTTCAAAAGTGTCGAGGTTATAAAAGACAAGAAAACATAGAGAACTTATTACAATTTGAAGGAAGCGAAAGAGACATGACAACAAAATACAACACATAATTCTGGAATGGATCTTTTTAGTATAAGGAGCGTTTTTGGGACAACAGACACAATTTGGTGTAGTTTGTGAATTAGACGGTAGTAGTGCGTTAGTGTTAATTTATCAATTCTGATGGTTGGATTATGATTATGTGGGAAATATCTTTGTTTATAGGAATTATGAACTAAAGTATTTGCAAGTTTTTGGGGCATCATATGTACAACTTACACTCAATGGTTCAGTTTTTAAAAAGTTGAAAAAGAAAAGAAATAGTATAGAAAAAATATCAATAGTAGGGTAGTTCTGATCCCACAAGATAATAAAAAAACAGGTACTGACCACATAAGTTAATAATTTGTTCCTGCTCAAAAAAGTGCTGCCTGGGATCCTGTTTCCATCAATTTAATTCAGAAAAATTATATGGTTGGTACATCAACCCCAAACACCCTAAAACATAGAACCAAAGCACCGTAAAATGTCTATATATCAGGAACATCATGGTAATAAATAATATTATATGCTTAAAGCATCACTTTCTGATCACCAGACAATTAATATGGTTATTAGTAACAAACTTTTGCTTTGTATGTAACATTACAAATATAATTCCTGTCATTTTGTTGTGCTTTTCAAAATGGTCTTCACATTTTAATATTGATCTATAATAATAAAAGTGCAATATGCTAATTAGACCAGATGTCCTTCCGGAGGAAGCCCGGGCTGTGAGGGGAGCCTGGGTCCCTGGTGCCAGAGGGAAGTCGATGCTGGTAGCTGGGAGAAGGAAGGCCTTCTCTTACACAAATTTCATGTATCAGACCTCTAGTATAATTATAATATTCTACTAATTTTATTTGACTCAAGACTTATTTTTATTTATTCTTTATTAACTCAATAATTATTCTATGTATAGTTTTGTTTAAAAAATGGTATTGAGCTTTTGTTGTTGTTGATTTTAGAGAGAAAGGAAGGGAGATGGAGAAAGAAAGAGAGAAACATTGACTGATTGCATTGAATCTGCAACCTGGGTATGTGCCCTGATTATCGATAGAATGGAACCAGTGACCTTTCAGTGCATGGGATGACTCACAAAGAAGTGAGCCACACTAGCTAAAACAAAAATATTGTTTTAGGGAAAAATGACTTTTCCTATACATATGGTGTTGGAAAATATTGTGCTGGAAAAAGTGTGTTCTAAGAAGTTTGTGTAGTGTATTCCAAGAGGCATTCTAATGGAGAGAGAGAGAGAGAGAGAGAGAGAGAGAGAGAGAGAGAAACATATGGGTTTTGCCTGTTATATATATATAAAAGCCTAGTATGCAAAGTGTCCACTCAGGAGTTCGACTGACCAGCTCAATCACTCAGTAAGATATGTGCTGACCACCAGGGGGTGGTGCAGAACGAAGGAAGGCCCCCACTGGCAGCTGGCAGCTGGGGACGGGAAGCCCCAGCTGGCAGCTGGCAGCCGCTAGGGACCATAGTCTTATCTAATAAAAGAGTAATATGCAAATTAACCATCACTCCACTATACCAACAAGCCACGCCCACCACCCAATCAGGAGTGAGTATGCAAATTAACCCAACCAAGATGGCTTGGCCACTGAGTGAGCAGGAGGCTTGGGTTTCTCTAGCAATGGAGGAAGTCAAGTTTTTCCGCACACCCTGGCAGGCCCAGACCTTCACTCAAGGCTACAAAGTTTCCATTATAGAAGATAAATAAATCCCAACAAGAATGGCTGCAGCCACTGAGCTGGAGAGAGCAGGAGGCTTGAGTTGCTCCTGGCGATGGAAAAGCCAAGCTCCCACAGCTCTGGCCTGCCTTGGTCTCCACAAGGATACAAAGTTTCAATTGTAGAAGATAAATAAATCTCAAATACCAGGGCCTCTGATTGGGTGGCCAGGGGGCATGGCTGACCTGCAAACCACCACAGGCCCCTCACCCAGGCCGCCCACATCCCAAGGGAACCCCCACCCTGATCCAGGATACCCTTCAGGGCAAACCAGCTGGCCCCCACCCATGCACCAGGCCTCTATCCTATCTAATAAAACAGTAATATGCAAACTGACCATCACTCCTACACACAAGATGGATGCCCCCATGTGGTCAAAGATGGCCACCCTCAAGTGGACACCAAATGGCTGCCACAAGATGGCCAGCAGGAGAGGGCAGTTAGAAGAAACCAGGCCTGCAAGGGAGGGCAGATGGGGGTGATTAAGCCTGCAGGGGAGAGCAGTTAGGGGTGACTAGGCTGGCAGAAGAATGAAGTTGGAGGTGACTGGGCCTGCAGGGAAGGGCAGTTGGGAAGGACCCAAGCCTGCAGGGGAGAGCAGTTAGGGGGTACTAGGCCTGCAGGAGAGGGCAGTTAGGGGCAAAAAGGCTGGCAGGGGAGCAGTTAGGCATCAATCAACCTGGCAGGGGAGTGGATAGGGGGTGAACAGGATGGCAGGCAGAAGCAGTTAGGGGCAATCAGGAAGGCAGGCAGGTGAGTAAGTAGAGCCAGCAGTCCTGGATTGTGAGAGGGCAGTTAGACATCCCTTGAGGGGTCCCAGGTTGGAGAGGGTACAGGCTGGGCTAAGAGACACACACCCCCATGCACAAATTTTGTGTATCAGGCCTCTAGTTTATTATAAAGCTACAATCATTTCAGCTATACATCTTAAACAGATAGCTCAGTAAAACAGAATATATTGTCCACCAAATGTAAAAATTATATCCGTATTATACAAACTTGTACATAGCAAGTGAGTGAGATTATTGGTTAGCAATAGAGAAAACAATTTAGACTGATATATCATTATGAACACTATTTCCATATAATTTAAAGTGTTAACTAGAAAATCTAGAATAAAATGGAAATGAATTTGCCCATTTTATGCAAGAAGTGTTTCCTAAGTTTAGAAGCAACATGTCAATGAGAAAAATACGCAGATTTGATTATAATGAAGTTTTAAAATTCTTTGTGTTTGAGTTTAAAACCAAATATATTGAATAGGAGGCCAAATATTCAATATAGGAGCTCTCACAAATCTATAAGAAAAGTACAAGTCATTGATAGATATGTGGGAAACAGCACAAAAGACAGCTTGTAAGAGAAGAAATAGTGAACCAAATTATGAGGGAAAATAACTTTGCTAGTAGTCAAAGAAAGAAAATTCATAACTGGGACTATCATGGCCATTTATTAGAGGAGTCATTAAAAATATCACAAAATTCAATGGCATCAGGGTGTGGTGAACTAACTGGGTACTATGCACTTAACTAATGTTGGATAAAATAACAGAACCCTTCAGAAAGTAATTTGGCATGCTGACCTGAGTTATAAATGTTAATATTTTTTGACTCATAATTTGGAATTTGCTATCCATTTTTTTTCACAAAGATGATCATTACAAAATTGTTTATAATAGCAGAAAGCCATGTCTGTGTTGGAGTGGGAGGGCAAATTAAATAGCTAATGGTTAAGTAAGCTATGGTGCCAACACTTTATATAACAGTATGCAATCATTAAAATAACTCTGCAAATAAACAAGAGTGATGCCACATGCTTTTTAAAATAGTAGAAGTCAGAATTCTATACCCTGTGTAATTGCCCAACTTCATCACATAAGAAACAACACATACAAATAAGATATGAGATTATACCCAGAATACACACAGTGGATGTGAGAAGTGATGAAATGATAAAAGATTCTTTTTTAAAAAGCTTTTCTCTGCTTTTCCCCCCAAATTTATATATATATATATATATATATATATATATATATACACACACACACACACACACACACACACACACACACATTGCCTTTATAATTAAACATAATAAAGAAAGAAAAAAGAAGAGATGATATTCTGGTGCTTGCAGTCAAATGGGAAAATTTTCCTATGCAAATAAGCATTACCAAAGTCCATGAAACAATCACACAGATGCTGGTGACTGCACCCTGGAAAGCTTAACTGGATCAGAGACCACTGTAAAGAGCCAATATCCTACAAGGAGCTGATGACAGCTCTAAATAAGACTGAAGTCATGTACCAACCTGCCCAAGGAGACTTTCCATATAGTCATAGCTGCTGTAATACATTGCTAGGCTTTAAACACATCAAATCCTTACTGGTTAGAAAACAAGCCTGGTAGTTAGGTATTTTTGTTTATGTTCAACATAAAGTGTGTCTGTGTTTTTCAACTCAGTTAAGGTCATACTGTTTTTCCATTATAAAACTGCTATTAGAAGAAAGACCAGCCTCCCACCATACAGTGTGTTTTTAACGTAGGAGCAATCAGTAGACGTGGGGTCCATTTTGTTGTGGTTTGTTTTTCAAAGATCATTTTAAAAATTCAGATTGGATTTGAGCTGGTACTATTTTAGATCAAGGAAGCAAATTGGTGATATCATTTTACTTGTAGTATGCTGCTTCTTAGAATAGATGATATTTAAATTGAAGGTAATATACAGTGGGGGGTAATCGTCCATTTAGCTTTGCAGTTCTATCAGTAAAATGCCAGGGGAGATGGAATATCTTGTTCTCTTTGAATTGTGTTTTTGCAATCTGAGATTCAAGTTCAGGTTTCTTGAGGCACCCTTGGGCATTGAATCTGAATTAATTACTGTGTCCAATTTCCTCCACCTAGTCCCTAAGACAAGTGCAAACAAGCCAGCAATGGTTCCCCTCGTGACCACCAGAGGTTATATCAAAGGAAAGTTCGAAGTTGTACAATGTTGTGCTGGTAAGAATTTATCTATTGAGAAAGAACAAAGGGAAAATCAGGTTGGCACAAATTGGAAGCTATTGGATACACTCAATATCTTCCAGTTGAACTCACACCTTTTAGGTATGGATTAAAACACATCGCAAAAAGCTTTGTTATTATAACTGAAGGAGGTGGTTTCTTTCTTCCCTCCTTCCCTTCTTTCTTCCTTTCTCTCTTTCTTTTTGTGTTCTAGGAGAAATTAGCTGGATACTTATTGCAGAAGACAGACCTCAGGTCAGTGGCATGTGTGATAGTTGGGGTTGCCACCCATTCCTATGGGGAAAATTATTGTTTATGACAGGTCTGAGAATTGTCCTCCTTAAGGAATGACTCATGAAAACAAAAAGCAGATCTAGGCTTTTTTGAAGCTCTTTGAAAAGACTGGTACCAATGTTCACAATATCTTATTTCCTGTGATATAAAGTTCTCAGTAAATAATGAGTGGATTAACAACTCATTGTTATGATAAAAAGGAATTTCATCATTTTTTCCTCTAAAAGCAGACACTTGCTCTCAGATTGTCTTTCTTCTTGGCTGTGATCCTCTAAAAAAATCTATTGATGAAGCACTCCCTAGGCTGGTCCTAGGGGAAGCAAAACAGAATAGCTTTTCTTATTCTCTTTACTAGAAACACTAAAGAAGAATTCCCTCCTCCTTAATTCAAAAATTTGGGCAGAAATTTGAGAATGACTTTGAAAATCACCGATGAGGTGAAGAGAATGACATACCGAGTTTTGCATAACAGAGTATTTTAAAAAATAATGTGTTGCTATTAATAATAACAAATAAAGCAGTAAAAGCCTATTACTGGTAGTGGGGAAGGTAGGCCCTGAAAGCAGGTCTCTGGGTAGGGCCCTTTTCTGACACAAAACATTGTATCTGTCAATAGTGAGTTAATACTTATGCCCCCCCCCCAATCTCAAATTAGAACAGACTCAAGATGGTTTCTATTCTAACATAATCCTCACTTACATTCCAATATTACTTTCTTGAATCAGAGAGAAAGTTTTAGGCTTTGGGCTAATATTCTGGGGAGTTGTGGCAAATCTCAGACACAACTATTATTATGGCATGAATTGTGTCCCCCCCAAATAAAAGATATGGTGAAGTTCTAACCTCTAGTACCCTCAGAATGTGACCTCATTTGGAAATGATTCTTACTGATATAATTAGTTAAATGAGGGTAGGCCCTAATCTAATATGACTCGTGTCCTTACATAAAAAAGAATGCCATGTGAAAAGACAGAGACACACACAAAGGAAGACAGCCAAGTAAGGACGAAGACAGAGGCTGGAATTGGTTGCCATGAGCCAAGAATGTCTGGTGCCACCAGAAGCCAGGGGGAGGCTAGGAAGTGGCTTTGGAGGGAGCATGGCCCTGATGACACTTGGACCTCAACTTCTGGCTTCCAGAACTGTGAGGCGGCACATTTCTGTTGCTTTAACCCACCCAATCCGTGGTACCTTCTAACAGCAGCCCTGGGAGACTAATCAACCTATGGAGGTGTCGTGTGCCTGGGTGAGTGTCATTAAGTATCATGTCCGAGATACCATTTCTGCAGAAAGAAAATGGAGAGAAAGAGGAAAACGATTTTTCCCCTCCAAAGCTATATAGATGTTTGGGGTTGCTGACTACGAAATTTTGTGAATGGCTAGATATCTGAAAAGTCCACCTTCAAGTTCCCTAATGTTCCCTGAAGGCCCTGCTGTTTCCACCCTTGTAATCCATGTCTTTCTTGATAAGGTTGTTTAGATGGTATACATGACCAGGGTGACCAAGGCACTCAGGCAGTGACCTAGGGCCTGCGCCAGGAGTCTACTTCTAAAAATTGCTCCCAGAAAATCAAGATTGGATCATGATAGGGCAAATGATCCTTGCTTTAGCTCTGGCTTAAGGATTCTCAGTCGGTTCTGCTATGGGTTAAAGCCTGAAAGGCCTGCAGTGACTGCTGCTGACTGCTGAGGGCTGGGCTGTGCTGAGAAGGATTCTGGTGCTGTGCTTGCATCAGAATCCTTGATGGATGGACTCTTACTAGTGAGCGCACACAGCATATGGAAATGGGGAATGTTGAGCCTTGGATTTGCTGACTCTGGGCTTCCTATAGGCTAAAATCAGTTAGTGATGGTAGACTGAGAGTTACCTTTTCATAACCAAATAATCTAAGAAGTTTAGCAGTTAGTTTATGATTTATATCCCGAGAGTCCTGGTGTAGGAAAGATTCACAATCCTCAACAGTCACCTGGTTGAGTTGTAACATTGAGAGTCTGAGAGAAAGGACTTTCTCTAGCTGAATAATTGAGGTGATTTTAGTAAAAGGACTATTTGCAAAGATGTTGGCAGGATTTAGAGAGAGCAACAAAATGTGTGGCTTACTTTAGGCAGCAGAGCAGAAAGCCCTGTCTACACTTCAGGGGAAGGGAGCAGTTACCAAAGCTGGGAGAGAGCTCTGTGAAACAGCCTCCTGAGAGGTGCTGTGCATTCAGGAGAGGCTTACAGGCCAAACAAAACCAGGGAAATGAACACCCAGCTTTGCTCGCCTCCTTCCCTCCGTCTCCTGTTAGTGACTCGCCTGAGTGAACCCAACCAGAAGCAGGAAGGCTGGGGAGCCCATGGAAACAGTCAGCATTTGGGGTCACTGAGCAAAGTGGGCACGTGGATAGAGGGAAATAACCAGCAAATGGGAAATAACCAGTACAGACATCTTTTAGTTAAGAACATTTTGATTGCAAGTGACAAAGCCTATCCTAATCTAACTGAGACAAAAAGGGGGATTTACTGGAAGTCTTAGTGGCAAGAGCCTGAGTTCATTTGAACCTCAGAAAAACTTAATTGGACAACACTTAATGCTTAAGCGTTGGCATCTTGGGTTCTCATCTCTGCTTTTTTCTCTATTTAGCTTTATTCTCTTAAATCAGTTTCATCCATGGGCTTCTACCCTTATGCCTTCAATATCAAAGGGAGACTAAATCCAGTGTGAAATACCTCAGGGCTGACAGGTGATAGGGAAGGTTTGGAGAGCTAGAGTTATCAGGAAAGGTCTCAGGAGAGGAAAAGGGAAAAGGAATGAGTCAGAATTGGCTTGAAGGAAGAATGGAGGTGCCATTATCTCAAATCAAACAGAGGAGGGAAAGAATTGGCGGGGGATTGGGGTGGCTAACATGGAAAGTTTTCTGGGTATTGGAGTGCTTTACTTCCTAATTTGAGAAGTGGTTACATGAATGTGTGTATATTATATGTAATACACACACACACACACACACACACACACACACAGACACTAATTGGAAAGTGTACTTTTCTACACATTTGTTAGACCTCAATAAAAAATTCTCTTGAAAAAAATGTCAGGTCTTTAAAGCCTGTCAACAAGATACATTGAAAAATGAAGGAAAACTTCACAAGTGATAGCTACCATTTATGGAGCCTCTTCATGGAATCAGGCATTTCCCATAATCTCCAATACGCAACTCAAGTTGAAAGCCCTGATCTTTAAATGCGAGGGTAATTAATCCAAGGACAAAACTGGGAAGTGGTGGAGCAGGGATCTGAACTTGTTTGCTTGTTCATTCTTCAAAAAGATTTCTATTAGGCCTAATATGTGTCAGACCCTGCAGGAACAAGCCAAAATTTTTGGCCTCAAGGTCTAGTGGGGGAGATAAGCAGCAAACAAGTAGGATTGTGATAAATCAATGAAAGGAATGACAAAAATAAAAAAATAAAAAGGAAAGAAAGAAATATCTCAGGGCTGGCTTGAGTGTCACATCTGCTGACTTCTAATAAGCCAGCTGTGCCCAGGGCTTCAGGCGCTGGGACAGGCCCACCCCTCCAGGTCCATGTGCATGGGGTGGAGGGAGGAAGAGCTCTCCAAGGAAAAGGCACCAATCCCAGGAAAAGGGAAGGGTCCTGGGAAGAAAGAGAATAGGTGTCTACCATATGGAGAACACAGAAGCAGAGATGAGGTGGGAAATCAAAGGGGGGGAGGGGCATTCCGTTGTGTTTCCCATGATAGGAGCTCTGGCTGAGACTTGGGAGAAAGGGCAGGTTGGGCTTAACCGAGAAGCTGTGATTTTTTTACTCAAATTATTCTTCCTACTGCTATGGCAGATACATTCCTGACTGCCTTCAAGGCAGACAAAAAGGGTGAAATTCTCAGCCTGTGTCTGACCCGAGACTGGCTTTCCCCTTTGCTCACCATGGCTCCATGCAGATTGTGGCCCAAGCCTGCCAGTTCATTTGCTCTTCCTGCCATGTAGGCCGGCTCCTTTCCATGCATCTCCATCTGTCACGATTCTACTCATCAGCCAAAACCCTGCTCAGATCTCACCATCTCCACCAAAGCATCCCTGCTCCCACAAGCAGGAAGGAAGCTTTCTGTCCCCAGTTCTTCTGTTACTATCAGAGAGCTATTTAAATATTCATCAAGGTCAGCTTTCCATCAGACTTCTTTATCTATGTCAGCCTCCTTCACCTGACAGTATGATCCTAAAGGGAAGGGGCCCTGCCTTCTGTGTACACCTCACACCCCCACATGCACTTGAGCCTGGTACAGGTCCTGTGTATGTTCTAATTGCCGAAAGAACCCTGGAGCAGTGGGAAGGAATGGGGGTTTTACCCCTGTCTCATGCCCTTCTTTCCCACTTTACATTCTTCCAGTTGCTTTTCCTTCCTTCCATTCTTTTTTTTTTTCTGCTCTTGCTTCCCCATTTTTTTGGTTATAAATATTGTCACATTGAAATATATTTAAGATGAGAGTTTGGCTTTTTTTTTTTTTTTTTTTGAAAGAGTTTGGTTTTTAAAAGCATGCAACTAAAATACTGACTCCTAACTCTACCATGGTCAAACGCATGACCATATTTCCTTTTAGAAACTGATGTGGCTCATAAATGGCAGGGTTGAACTCTTTTAGAGAATGACATTTTCATAGGAATATTTGGAAAAGTATTGATTATTAAGCCATTTGGTCAAATTTGCAAAGGCAGGAAACATCATTTGCCTATCCAGAGGTCTAACAAATGTGTAACTATTGCTACATTAGAACCCTTTTGTTCACAGACATTTTACTTTCACATTGGTTTACACTTGACTTAAGAAACAGAAGTAAAACTGTTCATAATGTTGACTGAGGGTCAATGGGCTTTCCTTTTTTTCTGGTGTTAACCACAGGTGTCCTTAACCATTCAGAGCCTTTCTAAGTGACCCTTTCAGTTTTTATGGAGTAACGTTCAACAGTTTGTGGGTTGGACGCTTTGACTTGGTGACCCCTAAGCACATTACCAAAAAAACAACAACACAACTTAACATCCTTGTGAAGATAACTGTTGAAATCCAAGTAAACAAAAATTCTTGAGTTTTTTGACAAATAGTTACTAGCACATCTGTGTCAGGCCATAGTAATCAATTAAATAAAATGTAGCTTCTAGTTATTAAATAAAGTCACCACTTAAAATTTTATCAGAAGAGGTAAAGGAGAGGACTTAAACTTTTCTGTTACGTCTAGGATGTCAAACAAGCAATCACACCTCCCTCCATTTTCCTCCATCAAACCAAAGGAGGAAAAATGAAAATAAAAAGTAAGAATATTTTGAATTTAGCCAAATATACTAGAAACTGTTAACATTACTCATCTTTTGGACTAAACCCCACCATGATATTTTGCTGAATCCATACTTCTATACTCATGACTGTAATTTTTCTAGAGGTAAAACGGAACAACAAATGTGATGATGTTCAAGGGAAGTTAGGAAAGAGAATATTTAGCATTTCTAGCTTCTATAGTAGAAGATGGCAAGAGAATAAAAAAAGTTAGAAATGACAGCTGGGTTACCCAACTAGGCAAGAGAAGGGCTTGGGCACAGGCCAGGGGTAGAATATATAGGATATGCTGGAGAAAGGGCAAGTAGGCGACATCTTTCTGGCACTGAGGTTAGGTGAGAATTAAGAGATAAGATTAGAGAAACAGTTTGGCACAGGACCTTACTCATCAAATGAAATAGTCTAGAATTTACCCTTTTAGCAATGGGAACCCACTGGATATGTGTGAGTGGAAAAGTGACATTAAGGCAGTGTTTGAGCACCAATAATCTGGTCAGAGCATAGAATGTACTGAAGGAGGAAAACCTGAGGAGGAGGTGAGACCATGGGTAAGAGGATATGAATTGGAATGGTGGTTCTCAGTGTAATGGAACAAAAGGTATGATTATGAAGAGATGATGAAGTATGAATGTTCAGGACTTGTTGGATGATAGAGGCACTTTAGCATGTTTCTTTGCAGGCCTGTGTTGGCTTGATCATGCCTGCTGCTGCAGAGCTGATGCTATCTGACGCTAGAGTTGAGCTAAGACTGATTGCCATGCCTAGTCATTCAGCTCGAGGTTGAGAGGATTTGATTTTAATCATTTTTTAGAATAAATGTGTTCATCAAATTTACTGGATGGAGTAGATTTGCTGCATGTTTTTACTTTAAAAATTTATTAACAAGAAAAACTTTGAAATGCCCCCCAAATTAAATATTCATTAAAAATTTTTGTTGCCCTGGCTGGATGGCTCAATTGGTTGGAACATTGTCCCCTATACCCAAAAGGTTACAGGTTCAATTCCCAGTCAGGGCACATAACTAGGTTGCAGGTTCCATCTTCAGCTGGAGTACAGATGGATGTTTCTCTCTCTCCCTTCCTAAAATCAACTTTTTAAAAAGCATATCCTAGGCAAGGATAAAAACCCCCCACAAACATGTCAAAGGGAATAGAAATAAGGTGAATGTAATCATCCTTATAATAGGATGATAGTTTTGTTAAGTCAGTGTGAATATCTGACCTGTTTCCAGGATTTTCATTTATATACTGGGTTGCCAAGGCAACCAAGAAGCATGCAGTAGGACTTGAACACCTAAACTAATTTTATGAATGTCAGCTACCACATTTCTTTTATCTTGTGTATATAAAGCCCAGAGCCCAGCAAGCATTTACTTTTCACTTTGATTTATATTTTGAATGCTGTTTTCATTTCATAGTAAGGATGGTTATGGATATATCATATATAGAGTTACATATGAACTAGTTATGTAAAATATGTAAGATGTATGAATGTATCCATGTATGGGGAAGAAACTATAAGTGTGCCCATTTTTAAAATTTTAATGGGGCAATAGATACTGAAGAATAAAGAATCCAAAGAACAAACAATAACAATAACAAAAATATTGATTATCCACATGTGAATTAAAATTAAAGGCTAAGTTTTCTGGATTTTTCTAGAAGAAACAGTCATGTTTGTTTTTTTAAAAATATATTTTATCAATTTTTTTACAGAGAGGAAGGGAGAGAGATAGAGAGCTAGAAACGTCCATGAGAGAAACATCGACCAGCTGCCTCTTGGACACCCCCTCCCGGGGATGTGCCCGCAACCAACGTACATGCCACTGACCGGAATCGAACCTGGGACCTTTCAGTCCGCAGACCGACGCTCTACCACTGAGCCAAACCGGTTTCGGCCATGTTTTTTTTTTTTTTTTTTTTTTTTAAAGTCCAATTGATATCAGAGATTTGCTGGAATTCCATTGTTTTGTGCTCTGGCACTTTTACAGTAAAGTCCTTGTCATCCAGGGGCATCTGGAGGACAGATGGCTGGGACAGAGGGTGCTGACATAAGTGACAGCTGACAGTGGGTGGCCAGGAGACCTTGGGGGCCGGAGGACACAGGCGCTGGAAAGCACATGGGCCCACTTCAGGTAACCAGTCAGGAACTGGGCAATTCAACCCAACAAACATGCGTCAACTCAAACAGTGGTGAACAATGCAATCAAACCTCTGTCTTCACCTTTTCAACCTGTGGCCTGGGCACAACAGAACAACTGAGATCTTGTCTTTTGGCCTTGACAAAAATGCTTGGAAACTCTCCACATTAAACTTTGAGCCCTATTGGCAGATACAGGCTATTTTAGCTCCTTTCTTGCCGTGGATACCTGCTGCTGTTTACAGAGACCTCTCCCAGCTGACTGAGATGCGTGGCTAGGATTCCTATCTCATGGTGCCTGAACCATTTGCCTGGTGGGTCTCTGATTCCCTGACCCCAGGTTGTCTCACCTGATTCTTCCTTTTTCTCCTCACAGAGTCCGAATTTCCCTGTCTACAAGACCTTCCTGATCCTCTCAGCACTCCCCCATCCCTTTTTCTAGTTGGAGTCCCTATCCTGGCTCCTAAGTCTACCCACATTATACATGAGCATGAAGACCTCAAAGAATGCAAGTTCTCCAGCACTGTACACCGACGAATCAAGGCTGGAATATGTCTGTGATGTTCCCTGTTGCTTAACAGTGCCCACACATGCCTGACACAGAGTAGACCTGAACGAAAAGAACAAAAAATTAAAATAAGTTGATAATGTAGTATTTACCCCAAATGGGAAACTTAGAAATAATTTTAATATGGATTGAAACAAAAAGATGTTTCTATTTAGCCAGCTTATTGGAAAAATTTCAAAACTGAAAAAGTTTATTTATTTATAGATATTTAAATCCTAAGTATTTTTGCCCTGCCACCTCAATGTCCCTTCAAACACACCAGGGCCTTACTTCAGGGCCTTCATGTTTGCTCTTCTCTCTGCCTGCAATATTCTCTCATTTACTGGATGGCTCCTGTGTTCTGGAGTGTTCTTACTTTCCTGTGTGGCTGCTGTGTTCACTTCCTGTATGTTTCTGTTCAAATGTCATCAGGGCACGGAGGCCTTTTCCTGACTTCCCATCTAAAATAATACCACCCTGCCCCCCGCTCTCCAGATCTTTTGCCTTTGCCTCATTTCCTCCTCACCTGGCAGATCATATACTCATGGGTCCATTTCTGTCTCCTCCCACTAGAATTTGGAAGCTTCATGCGAGAACACCTTTATTTTTTTCACTACCAATCCTCACTCCCTGGAATGGTGCCTTATAGGTGCTCAGAAATATTGAATGAATGAATGTAGAAACTTAAATATGCACTTCTAAATCTGATGCTTAAAATCAGGGGTCCTCAAACTTTTTAAAGTGGGGGCCAGATCACGGTCCCTCAGAGAGCTGGAGGGCCGGACTATATGAACTACTAATTCCTACTGTAACACTTCGGCTGCGCTCACTGCCCAAAAAACCTGGCGGGCAGGATCAGACTCCTCTGCGGGCCGCATGTGGCCCGCGGGCCGTAGTTTGAAGATCCCTGCTTAAAATGATATTTCTCAATTAGTAATTCAGTTCAGCTAGGTAACTGTTATTGTTAGACTACACAAGAAATTATGAAAGGAAATAGCTTTACTGTTTTTAATTTTATGTTTATAAACACTGTGACCCGGGGGTATATTATCTTCACTTTTATTTACTCTTTTGATCCTCATTAATCTATTTGAAAATATGTTACTTCTTATTCAGCAATATTTTCTCCACAGGCTAAATAAAACAGAACATCTGCCTCCTAGATGCATATAATGAATCATAAAAGTACACACCCAGGTCAGGTATAACAAAAGCAGAGCTCTTCAAACACACTAACATTTAACCTTTAAATGGGTCTTTCTAATGGGTTTTTGACAATCTGATAGCCAAAGTACACTTATGAATTAATATTTCTAAAGCCACCCACTAATCATTCATGAATAATTCTATTAAAAATAATTTTTTCTCAGATCTAATAGGAAGTCCTAAGACAACACCATGAGAAAGAATTCATCAAATGTGGAAATTTGTCATATCATATATTAGATACCAGATTCTAATCTTAGGATTTTTTTCTAAGCTCACAAAGTATATATGCACTTGTCACTCATGGGAGGATGATGATCAAAATGGATATAAAGGTTATAAACGAAGATCAGAATAATAAAGGGGGTGGCAGGGGAGATGACAATGGTGATCCAGAATGTCCAGAGAAAATTGTGTGGGTCATTGAACAACGATCGGGTCCATAGATTAAGCCACCCAAACAAGATTTATACTTTATTCTGTAGCTATTGAAACATAAGGCAGAATATCCTGCTGCCCACTCTCAGGTAAGAACTGTTACTAGTGCTTCTACAGAGAAGCCCCATGGCCTCTTCCTCTTTTACCAGAAGAGAGATATAACAAATAGAACCCTGGTCTGGAGTCAGAAAACCACCCCCCTAGCCTTAGGAAAGTCACTCAACTTCTCTGACGCCCAGTTTCCTTATCTGTTAAATAGAGATGATAATAATGTTATATCATAAGTCTTTGTAATATTAAATGAGATAATACACATACATAAGTCTAAGCTCCAGACTGGTGAGTTAGTAAGTACTCAATAAGTTAATGTTAATGACTACTTTACATTTTTCCTGTACCCTCACTCTTACTCTTTGCTCCCACTCTTTTCCTTTGTTTTTCCCTCACCACAGAACCCAATTGTAATGATTACTTGTAAATATTTATTGAGCATCAATCAACCACCATTAAATAATAGTTCAGAAGAATCAATACACATGTAAAGATTTACTAAGCAATTATCAGAAGCAACAGGCTGAGAGACGCTGTGTACTTGGTCCCTGCCCAGTGGGTAAACAATCATGCAATGCCACAGTCTGGAGCAACACTGCCACTGATTTGCTGATGGTGGCTGACCTTCCTAGAGAGTAAACACCTGCAATGTTGGGTCTGAGGCTCCTGGGTAAATGCTAAGAGTGGGAGGTGGAAGACGGCTCATTTTCCGGCCTCCTAAAGACCCTGAGCTCAGGGGAGCAGGCTCTGTGAACTCTGGGGCAACGACTCTCTCAGGGCTGTTTCTGAGAAGTGGGCATATCCAGAAGAAGGCCGTGTCCTACCAGAGATGTCCAGCTCAACTACAGCTAGACAGGGAGTTGAGAAAGCGATTCATGAAACCCCCTCTCTGCTCTTTCCCTGCTCTTTCTTACCTTTGTCCTGGGCAGTCTGCTCCCCACTCTTACCACACCTTTAAAATTCTACTTGGTCATTCTGAAATTTTTACAGTTTCCCAAAGGAGCCTTGTCTTCTCTGCTTCATTTATTAATGACAGAGGAAGCAGCTGTTTAATAATTTTCCTGACTTATCTCTTATTTATCAAGGCCCACCCAGCTCAGGTGCTACCTCTGGGCAGACTTTCTTCATCCTCATCCTTACAAGGTGCCCATGTGTTCCCATGGCCTCAGTGCTCATGGCCCTCATTAGTCAGTACATAACTGCGACAACCTCCCACTCTCCTAGAAGTGCCTTGAGTGAAGAAGCCAGACTAAGTAACTTCTGTGTCCTTACTCTAACACAGTACAGTGCCTGGTGCTTAGAAAGTGCTCAGCAAATGTTGCTGGAACAAATCATTAAGATTCTCCACTGCTAGCCTCTCTGCACTGTAAGTACGCTGTTGACTGTTCTCTCCAAAAAATTCTTAACACAGTGTTAAAAAGTGCACACTTTCACCTGTTTTATTGGGTTGACTAGATTAATGCCTATTTGGCAATGGAACTTTTTTAGGAGACTTAAGTTCCTTGAAGGTAAGGGGTATGTATATTTTATTTTTATTTTTAGGGTCCATGAATATTTTAAAAATTCACTAATGACTTTGACCTGTGGTTATTGCCACATTCTTACTTTAAAAAAATATTTTTATTGATTTCAGAAAGAGAGTGGGAGAGAGAAATAGAAATATTAATGATGAGAGAGAATCATTGATTGGCTGCCTCCTGCCTGCTCTGACTGGGAATTGAACTGTGATCTGGTTCATAGGTTGATGCTCAACCACTGACCCACACTGGCTGAGTGCCACACTCTTCCTGTATGCTGCTTATAGAGAATAAAGGTACCCTGAACTACTTAGTGAAATGGTATAATTTTTAAATAACTAAAAATGACCATATATTATCCCACATTTTTGTCAGATGAAATAAAAGAGATATTCTGGGAGAGAAAAAACACACACACAAAAAGACCACCCCAAAATGAAAACTAACCATTGATTTATTCACATACTAGTCCTCTTTACCCTTCAACAAGGGAGAACCACTTTAAAAAAAAAAGAGTATAGACTGACAAATGTTTCTTTTTTCTTTCCTGAGATAATATGTCTAGATATCACATGCCACATTGCTAGAGGCAGCAATTACAGAAGATGAGTAGGATACAGAATCAGAAATTAATCCAACAAAAGAATGTTCACTGGGCATCAGTGGCTGCTCCATTTGACTTCTGAGAAAGGGAGTTCTTGCTTAGTAATAGTAATGGCTTATTGAACACAAAACACTTCCTCTCAAATATGGCTCTATGATGTCCCTTAATTTTCTTCAAAATAAACTCATCCACCTACCTGTGCTTTAGGGTGGCATTGATGACTGGCCTTCCATGCATGACAACAGATAGATCTGAGGGATTCCAAGTCTGACCTTCTTTTCAACAATATCATCACCTAGGATTTGTCAAATAGAATGGATGAGAAAGACTTTAAAAGCTTGAATTTTCTGGGAAAACTTCAAATATGAGCATAAAAAATGCAATGAAAACAGCTGTTCAAATGCTTCTTGCATCCCCTGAAACATGTCCAAGAAAATGTCCTAAAAGTCCTATATAATAAAAGCCCTGCCACCAAAACAGCAGAATGACCAGAACGATCATGGCCCCTTGCCCCATCCGGCCCACCCACAGCAGGGACTCCCATCCTGATTGGGGCCTCCATCAGGGCAGGCTGGCCAGCCCCCACTAGTGCAGTAGGCCTATATCTATAATAATAAAAGGGTAATATGTTAATTAGACCGAACATCTTCCAGATGTCATTCCGGACATCTTTCCTGATAAAGCCAGGGCCGGGGCGGGGGGGGGGGAGCTGGCTGGGGTCCTGGGTGCCTGCTGGCAGCCGGAGGAGGGAAGCCCGGGTCCCAGGTGCCTGAGGGAAGCCAGTGCCAGCAGCCAGGGGAAGGAAGGCCTACTCTTGCATGAATTTTCGTGCATTGAGCCTCTAGTAGAAATATAAAACCCTACCCCGCCACTCCAGTCCAATCCTCCAAAGGCCCCTGAAATCACAAAATTAGATCACTGATTCAGGCTAGCAGCTCAATGTGTAAAGCCTCATTCACACGTGAGGAATTCGCACCTTTCTCCTTCCCCTTGGACTCAGCGTCTCAAATGAAAGTGCAAATGAAAGCTCAAATGAAAGCTTGGACGCACAAATGAAAGCTCAGAGAAGTCACTCATTTGGGGTCCTGCGGTGCATCCAGGTGGAGACAAACTGGTCACCAACAGCCAAGCACCAGACTCTGTCCCTTCCTCATCCCGCGGCCTCAGCTTCAGACAGGCACTCCCCGTGGCAGGATACAAGGAGAGCCCTGTCTTGAATCTTCACAGAGACTAGACCGGAATGCTCAGGAGGCCAAGATAATAGAAACCTAAGGACCCAAAACCTGGGGCCCATACTGCAAGGACCCACTCAGCACAGGCCAAGGGGAGCTCGGACCAAGTTCTGGTCCAATTCCTAACCAGGTAGCGACCTGCCACCCTGGGGCCGCAGCATGAGCTGGAGTGTGTAATCCTGGGTGGCGCTCTGGAGGCGGAGGGCTCACCCTAACCCCTGGGCACCAGGGACACTCCGCCTGTGTGCCCTTCCCCCAGGCGCTCAGCCCCAACTGCCAGCAAAGCCCCTTTGCTGGGGCGGGATCGCAAGAAGAAGGCTGGGGGAGGGGTGGCTGGCCTGGGGCCTCTGCTGTGGCTGTTTGCACACATGTAATTAGCTCTAATTATCCAGGACTTTCAGTTAGCTGACTCCGGGCCTGGGAGCTGCACACAGGGTGAGCCCTCTCACCGGCTGGGAAGCTCTATCCCCGTCCACAGCACCCTGTGTCGTGTGTCTGTCTGTCTTGCTCTGTGTATCTTTCCCTGTTCCTTGCCTCCTGATCCTGTTTACTCATTCCCCCATGTCTCGCTGTGTGGAGAGCACCCTGGCCGAAGAACACACACCAACAGAATCCGTCTTTTTTCAATAAAAAACGACAAGTGGGTAACAGAGTGAATTAAAAAGCGTTAACTTAAAAACAATCCCTGTGTCTGAAAATGCGTTCCAAAAGGCAGCACGTGGGCAGGAATGGCAGGGATGGCAGGGGCGGGCATGTGAACCATATGTTCTGGAGCCTCAGACGCAAAGTGTAGGGGGCTCAGTGCCTTGCTATGGGCCCCTCCCACTAGCCACCTGGGATGGCAGGGTCTGGGGAAGGGAATTAGTCTATACTCACCCTTGCAGACCCCCACCTGATTCTGTAGACCCTTTCCCCTGTTCTGGCATCTGCTGGTCCCTCTTACTCCACCAGTACCTCCACACATTCCTATGCTCACCCCAACTCTCATTCCGCACCAGCCCTCTAACCCCACACAGATTTCACCCTCTCCCTCCCCCACCCCCCAGTCTGCTACCCCATATTTCTTCCTGCCCTGCCCCACCTCCATTCTTCCCTCTTGTTCCTGACCACTCAGCAGCCCTGGCTCCAGGAGAAATGGTTAGAACCAATCTTTCCTTGGCCAGAAAAGACTCTCCAGGGAGCTGCATGCAGAAAGGCACTCCCAGTCGTGTACCTGCAACTGAGCTGTCCTGCCAGATGCCAATCAGAAACTGTGTCTCTGGAGGCTGCTGTCCTTTGAAGCCCCTCATCAGAAGGAAACTCTCCCCGCCCCCACTTTCACCCAGCTGCCTCCCTAATCACTTTCAGCAACCCTCCTTTGCCCCTTTCCCTGTTCTCTGAGTCAGTTTTGACCTAATAATTAGATTTTTATTAGGCCTGGTTTATTTCTTCAGGCCACCAGGCAAGATCTATTCCATTACTGGTACACAAGAATGGAGGTGGGGCAGAGCAGGGCAGGAAGAAGTATGGAGGTGGGGCAGAGCAGGGCAGGTAGAAGTATGGGGGTAGGGGAGGGAGAGGGCTGGTGCAGAAGGAGAATAGGGGTCAGCATAGAAAGGTTTGGAGGTACTGGGGTGAACACTGTTAAAGAGGGTTTTTAAAAATGCTGATGACCAGGAAACAAAAATATGCAAATCGACCTAACAGTGGAATAACCAGAATGACTGCTCCACCAGTAACTATGAGGTGCACTGACTATCTCTTTGTCCCTCCCCCTGGTCGGCAGGCTCTGATCCCCCGATGGTGAGCAGGGAACCAGGAAAGGTGGCGGTGGGGGGCAGGGCTGGCTGCCAGTAGCTGGGGAAGATGGCCCTGATCACAGGCCAGGCCTGAGGACTGTACCAGCGAATGAATTTCATGCACCGGGCTTCTAGTGTCACCATAAAGAGAGAGGATATTATCGCTAGTAGCATAGAAACTTTCAAAGTACAAGAAGAGCTTTGACCAGCTAGGAGGTGGTATAATTATTATGAAAAAAGATATGGGCTTTATAGTAACAGACCAGATTCAACCCCTGCTCCCTCACGTAGTAGCTGTGTAACTTTGGGCAAATCATTTAATTTTGTGAAGCCTATCTTTCCAACTTTTGTTTGGATTTCTGACAGCCTCATAATTTTATTGCTCATTCATTAAAGTAATTAATAAATGCTTATTTATTAAGCAATTACTAGAAACTAGATATCATGTTGGGTACTAGAAATTCAACAATAAGGTACAATGGTTTTCCTCAAAGATTTATTTCATTGTCTAGGAGCAGAGATGGTTGAATAAATAAAATAATTGCAGTACATTGTGATAATTGCTTTGATACTGGTAAATTCAAGGTAGTATGAAGGAGAAAGTGATCAGGTTCACTTAGGACAATCAAAGAAGGCTTTGAAGAAGAGATAAAATTTAGACATGATTTAAAATGTGTTTTTATTGGCTTTTAGAGAGAGAGGAAAGAAGAGGGAAAGAGAGATAGAAACATTGATCTGCTGTGCCTTCTGCACACCCCCTACTGGGGATCGGCCCACAACCTGGGCATATGTCCTGATCAGGAATCAAACTGGCGATCTCATGGTGCATGATTTGTTGCTCAACCAATTGAGCCACACAGGCTGAGCGTAAGCATCATTTAAATGTTTAACAAACAGAGGTGGTGAATGAAAAGAAGCACAAAAACAACAACAACAACCAGAATACTCAATGGCACGACATGTAAATTAGCTATTTCAAGAGTTCAGACACATCAAGTGGCTCAGCATGTTGTTTTGAATGAACGCATAGACCATGGCAATACCTATTAAGACCCCAATCTCTTTCCCATTTCCCTCTTATCACAAACTGCTCCTCCAGTCCTCCTACCCATCCTGAAAAGCCTGGCCCCAATTTTAGCCCCCACATCTCCTGCTCCTACCTCCTTTCCACTTCCTCCTCATTCTATATCATAATGTGGATGAAAAAGAGGTCACATACTAAACCTGACTAACACAGGGAAGCCCATATGGCTGGCGTTACAAACTTAGAGACCTAAATTGACCACAAAGGATGATCTGAAATGAAAACTTCCTAACTAAAAGTGAGTCCTGGCAGATAGTCATGTCCTAGGCCAGTGGTCTGCAAACTGTGACTCGCAAGCCACATGAGGCTCTTTGGCCCCTTGAATGTGGCTCTTCCACAAAATATTATAGCCTGGGAAAGTCTATTTTGAAGTTTAAATTTAAAAAATTTGGCTCTCAAAAGAAATTTCAATGATACTGTTGATACTTGGCTCTGTTGACTAATGAGTTTGCCTACCACTGTCCTAGGCCACTATCTTCCTTGACAAAGATCAATATTTATCTTAACTGAGCCTGTCTATTGTCTTTTTGCATCCATAATAGCCTACCTTTGGAATGTTAGGGTAATTTCAGGCCATAATTTTCCACCAGAGCAGAAACCCACAGAACCCCTCAATGTTATTGTTATCATTATTGTGTTGTTAACTGTTAACTGTCCTATCCCTACCCATGTAAAAGAAGCATATGCCTATTCATTTTACTTTTATCCAATCCCAGAGATTTTCTAGCTTTGCTTTCTCTCACCTTCCTAATCTTTCACCAATGGATTTCATATAACCCCCTTATACCGTCTCTTTTAATTTTGATGTACAAAATAAGGTGCAAAACTGTCATTTGCTGGAGCATTTGATTTGTCATCAGTTTAGCTCAAATAAACTCATAAAAATTATCTGCAGGTCTGGATGTTTTCTTACATTGACAATAAAATCCCCAAAGATAAGTCTGGTAAGCAGGAAGAGGATTATCTGAAGGGTAAAGAGGGAGAAGAAATGAAACCTGCACAGTCAGGATCCTTTTAGAGGCTAGGCGGAAGGGAAAGGTTGGAAAGACTCATGTATTAATAATTTTGTTTTTGTTACAGTAGACTCAAAAGCCAGGCAGATCATCTAAATAAGTCATGCGTGCAAAGAGGGTTAGCAGAAAGTACAGATCCTTGTTCCAGGGAGTGAGATGGAAACAAAACAAAAAAAGAAGGTTCTAAGTAGTGGGTGAAACGTTGCCTAGAGAAGTTTCCTGGGCTGCAGGGAAGTGCTGCGCAACCTGTATAGGTTCTAGTGCTCTCTGGCACAGGGAGAAATGAGCCATTACAGGTTCTGGTAAGGCATGGACATCCATGAAGAAAACAAGAGTCAGAAGCTTAGGTAGTAGGTCAAAGGAGAAAGTTAATGAAGGATTCTGATGAGACTCTGCCAGGAAGTGGGAGAGAGCCAGGTGTGGTGTCCTGGAAATCAGAAGGCATTGTTCAAGGAGATAGTCAGTGTCAAATGTCCCGTAATCATCAAGTTGATAAAGAATAAAAAGTATCTATTGAGTTTGGTAATGAGGAGATCACTGGTAATCTTAACAAAAGCATCTTTAGCGGTAGGGGCAAAGGCAAACTGCAATGTGCTCATAGAAAGTACCTCTCTCCGATGGGCTGTGAATATTAAATGAAGTAGTGTATTACCATATGGGAAGCACCTGACACAGTGCCAGGAACACTTTTAAAGAGGGTTTTAAAAAATGCTAGTTATTATGATGATGACATGGCAAACACAGGTTGATCCTACATCTAGTTGACTCCCTGGCCTGACTCTTCAACCAACAACTTAGTCCAAAACTGTAGTTACTGTTCTGAGTTCTATCACTAAGTTCAATGTGACCTTGAGGTCACAACCTCTAAGTGCCTTGTTTCCTTTTTGTAAAATGACAGGCTATGCACCAAATGATTTTTTAAATAAACTTTCCCAGCTCTGATGATCTCTGGGTCAGTTTTGACCTAATTAATTAGATTTTTATTAGGCCTGGTTTATTTCCTCCAGCCACCAGATCTATTCCATTACTGGTACATTCGAAGCTGCTCCTACACAAATGGCCCTGTAATGACTGAGTGGTTTATGGTTTGAGAATGCAACCTAAGTTTAATATTAACCTGAGCAAAGCATTCCTGTTATTTTAGCCAGTAGTTATAGAGCTTCTGTTCTGTCCAAGGCTACAGGCTATGGGGAGTATAAAAAAACATTATATCTGATCCTTGCCCTGAGGGAGACATCTAAAAATCCAGATACTACTATAAGGGATTATATATTGAAGTCTAAGCACTACAGGAGTTGAAAGAAAGGGGACAAAAAGAACACTTGAAGCAAGAGATGAGAAAGAAGCGCAATCTTCAGCTCTTGCTATTTGTCATGAATTCCACAATTAAATGGGTGAGATCTGGGGCGCTATCTACAATGCTGCTTGTCTTTGTTGGCACAGATGATGGAAAAGCAGATGCTCATAACTTCAGACTTTCCTTCCTATTCTCCCTGGGGTATTCTTGCAAGGATGAATGGACAACAGGTGCACTACCTTGCACACATTTACCCATGTATACTTGCAGATAGCATGACAATCCCAATCATCCATACATTTGGGGACCCCCCACAGGAGAATAAATTCCTTCAAGATGAGGTTCCTGCTTCTTTTGTCCAATGCATAAATATTTATGAAATAAAGAAATCATTGCCCTCCAGAATATAAGAGAAATAAAGGAAGTTTTCTTAACTGAAACTTTCAATGGTATTAAAACCTTAAAAATAGTGATGCTTATACTTTGGAAATTCTTTGATTTTTCAATGTCAGCCCAATCTGATTCCCTGATCTCACTCTCTGCAGAATGCTGCTTAAGCCCCACTGGCAGGGCTTCTTATCCAAAGAGCCATTGATGGAACCACTGCCAAAAACTTGCTGGAGCTGGACAAAAAACCAGTGGGTGTGGGCAGAAGAAAAGTTATGCTTGAATGACAAGCAAACACCAGAAGAATTAATCTTACAAGCTCACCTTTGAGATCAGATAAAGACAGCTTTACTTGTTAAAGACAATATTCATTTCTATCAGTTCAATAAACTGCTCTTAGCAACACTGATAGTCATCTGTAATGGGCAGAAACAAAGAAGCCCTCTTAACAGTAAAATTTAAATTGTTTACTTATCTTACTTCAGTTTATTGCCTCTTTTTATGATGGTCTTTTGCTAAATGAGTCTAAAAAATACTTGGTTATGTGTGTAAACAAGCCAGAAATTCTCAAGACTGTGGTCTAATGAAAGCAAATAAACAGGGTTTACAAAATAATTTAGTACATTGAAAGAGGCAGTGTTTGGACATAAATTTAGATTTTTATAAACAAGAAGTTAATAATCATAAGTCAAAATTCATAAGGATCACTATAAAGACTAGAAGTGGAAAAATATCCTTCAGATTCAGAAACATCTCCTAGTCGATTGTAAAAAATAATTCTGTCCATAAATTATTACCATTTACTAGAGGCCCAATGCATGAAATTCGTGCACTGGGCTGGGGTGGGGAAGATGGGGGGTGTCCCTCAGCCCAGCCTGCACCCTCTCCAATCTGGGACATTCCTCTCACAATCTGGGACTGCTGGCTCCCAACCGCTCACTTGCCTGCCAGCCTGATCACTCCCTAACCACTCCCCTGTCAGCCTGATCGATGCTTAACTGCTCCCCTAACTGCCCTCCCCTGCAGACCTGGTTCCCCCCAACTGCCCTCCCCTGCCAGCCTGGTTGTCCCTAACTGCCCTGTTCACCCCTAACTGTCCTCCCCTGCAGGCCTGGTCTCTCCCAACTACCCTACCTCCCCCGCGCCGGCCCAGTCACCCTACTGCCCTCCCCTGCTGGCTATCTTGTGGCAGCCTTCTTATGACCACATGGGGGTGGTCATCTTGTGCAAGGACATGACAGTCAATTTGCATATTACCTTTATTATATAGGATATTCCAACATGTTTTTGCAAATGTTTATTAAGCTTCAACTATGTTCAATGAATAGTTCTCAAAACATATGCATCCAATCAATGCAATCAGACATTACACATTTATCAAGGACTGGGTAATGTAACAACAGTTGTTATTGCCTGTCCAGCCTCTATGTATTATCCCTTCTTCTGTTAAGAACACCCAAATTTGCCTTTAGGCAGCCATTCTCCCCTACTCCACTCTATGTGTTTCTATGGGACTAACACCACTCTTCTAGCTCCAAGGGAATTCAGGTGATCATGACCAGCTTAATTGTTCTTTGACCACAGTGATTGAATTAGAGATGGGCATAAATAAAGACTAAAATGGAGATTGGTTTGGCGATATAAGCCAGACCAATGAGACTAAATTCTATATTTTTGTTGGAAAAACTTGGGCAAGAGGAGCTCTCTTCCCACCGGTTGCAAGCTGTAAGGGTGATGAACTCAGACCCTGTTTAGAAAGACACTAACACAGAGCATGGAGAGTGAGACCAAGTCTCAATGAAGGGGCTGGGTATTTGCCCCCATATCTTCCTTCTTCTCCTCTCTACCTGCTGACTAAGAATGGACTCTAGTAACCTATCTTCCCCTCTGGCTTCCAGGAAGGAGTACTGTCATATCAGGCACATCAGATTACTTATTCCCCAATCCCTTCCCGTGGGGTCTCCTTCATCTCTCTACTGACGGCTACAGTTCCTGTCAGGGGACTGCTGCCACAGCTCTCTGTCTTCAGGTTTCAATAACCACTCCTGCTTTGCCCCTTCATGCCTAGTAACGGTGACAACGTTCCAGTCACTTGCTTTGGTACTTCAGGATCCCTGGTAATCTTCCTGAACTCTGCCCTTATCATTGTAATTACCCTTCTTAAAAACCTATTAGATGGCATCATCCATTTCCTGCCAGGACCCTAACAGATAAATTGACTTGAGTTCTGGATCCAGACATGCTTATGGATAGTGATACTTCTAACTTTTCAGTTACTTGAGCCAATAAATTCCCCTTTTCCTAAAGGCTGTTTGAACTTGGTTTTCTGCCACTTACAAGAGAGTTAGAATACAGGGTTTTTTTGTTTTGTTTTGTTTTTGGTTGTTTTTTTTTAGGTTCTTTTGACCACATAGGCTTGCACAAGACACTTTTAAAAAGGAAGGGGCACTATTATAAACTGAATTGGACCCCTCAAAGTCATATGTTGAAGTCCTAACCCTCCCAATATCTCAAAATGTGATTATTTTTGGAGATAGTGTCTTTAAAGAGGTAATTAGGTTAAAATGAGGTAATCAGCATGAAGCCTAATCCAATCTAACTGCTAGCTTTATAAAAAGAGATTAGGACACAGGCATGACAGTGGAAAGACATGGTGGGGATACAGGAAGAAGATGACAACTACCAGCCAGGAAGAAATCAACCCTGCCAATACCTTGATATCAGTCTTCTAGCCTTTAGAATTGGGAGAAAATAAATTTCTGTTGTTTAAGCCACTTAGTCTGTGATATGTTGTAGGAAGTACCTATAAACTACCCTGTTTTCCCGAAAACAAGACAGTGTCTTATATTAATTTTTTCTCCCAAAGTTGCGCTAGGTCTTATTTTCAGAGGATGTCTTATTTTCGGGGAAACAGGGGTAGAACTGGGAAAGAAACTGCTAGAGGCCAATGATAATCTTCAGCCTTCTGAGCCAGCCTGGTCTCTTAACTATGGCATCTGTGTCTCTGTAAATTGGTTCCATTCACCTTTATTACTCACTGGCCAGTCCTTCTATATTTCCCAATCCAAACTAATTGTCTTGGCTAACTACCATTGATATTATTGGGGTGAGACCTTTGCACCAACCCACTTAACGGGTTTCTGGCCAGCAATGGATAAACTGCCTTTGGATCATATGCCGGGTCTGGTTCCACATACCACAGTGGCTGTCCAGTTATTACATGCTGGTTCCCTGTACATAGTGGTGGGAGGGTCAGTCTCAGGGAGACCGAGAGGCTGGACACAGCTAGCACTTGACAAGCCCAGCATTTGGTCTCCTGGGCTGTGGCAATAATAATTACATGGAAACCTCAATACCAACACAGACTGCTCAATTTGGCTTCAATTTTTACGACTGTAGCCAATTCCTCATTTCAGTCACTCAGCACACTTTCTTGACCTTGAGTTTTATGAGAGATCTCAGAATCCTTACACAAACCACACTGTTTTGCTTGAGTAAGCTTGATGTATTTGCTACTTGAAAGCAAAACAAAACACACAAAAAAAGCCTTGATTAGAATCATTTCAATAGAGAACAGCAATATTGTTCCAGAAAGAGGGGTCTGTTTATGAGTAAACATGGCTTTTAAGGACTTGTCCTAACAATGCTATCAGCTTGGTGATCATGCTAGCTCCCTGCACCTCTTCATGAACAATACAAAAAAATAAAATAAAATAAAAAATAAAGGTCTTCCACCTCCCAGTAGTGCTGCCAGAGAATCTTAAGAAGGTACCTCAGGAGGGCATCTACTCTGCCTCAGACAGGAACTGTTTTCTTCTAGTTTCTGAAATCCTAAAGGAGTGATTTATTTCCGATTTCCTGACTTCTCTTTCTTTATGTACTTTTCATACCACAGAGACAGGTACTAGTGGCCGCAGGCCTTAAGAGTTCACTATTTGTGGAGCTAATATCATGTATCCGGTAGTTCGATTACCTTTCTGTCAGTAGGCATTTCCCTGTTTGGGGAGGTCTGGCTTGGGGTAGGGATGCATTGGCCCAGGGCAAAGGATATCTTGTGGGGCACTCTGGCTTTCAGGCTACTCTGCTGTCCCACAGGCCTGTCCAGCAGAGTGTCCAGCCATTTCACTTGCATCCAGGAGCCTGGAGGTATGGGAGTATGAGTGGGCGGGGGAAAGCTTGACCCTTTACTGAATTTGAATATTTGGAGGCAAAAGGGGACACACATAGAAAGCCATCTTTTATTTACTAGAGGCAAAGTATAAAAACACTGAAAGATTTAAGTCAAGAAAGCCACGAGATCAAATTTTCGCCCAGAAAGAACATTCTGGGTCAATTTGAAGTAGAGTAGCTTGGAGGTGGGTAGGCTAGAGGTAGTGCCAGTCTTGAAAGCTGGTGCAGGAAGCCAAGCTAGAGGTGAGGATGACCTGAAGGAACTGGAACTGGTAGGGATGAGGAGAAAAGGGCACTGAGAAAAATGTAGGGGCTAAAGACAAGTTTAGGGCCTGCTCTCCAGTACCCCAGAAGGAGCAGTACAAAGGTACATCTGGCTTTGATAATGAGGAATGAGATGGGATGGTCAGGACCATGCCCAAGCAATTCGGCCTTCACTTCTTCACTCTGCCCAAGGCTAAGAAAGAAGTTGGAGACCTATCAGATAATCGTAAATTCCTTAAAAAAAAAAAAAAAAAAAAAAAGACAAGAGGATCATCCCCCTTAGAAGGAAGTGGTGAAAGAGAACTCTCATCTGCAGCAGAGGTAGCAGGGCCAGAAGGAGAAATATCTGGAGCTGGACACAACTCGTGAAGAGCAAGACAGCGGCCCACAGGGAGTGCCGAGGAACATTCAGGAGTGAAGCTGGAAAGTCTTTGCACGCCCTCAGAAATTAGGTATTGATGAAACCCAGCCCTGCTCTTTTTTTTTTTTTTTTTTTGAGTAAGGAGCTACTTGAGGGAGATGAAAGGAGGGATTAGAATTGTGAGTGGCAGATAGTTAAAAAAAAAAAAAAAATTTTCCCTAACCACATTTGCATCCCTCCCTCCCTACTCCCCCTAGATTTTAGTGACCATCCAAATGACAAATAATGAAGGCTAGCCCTTTCTAAGGTGAGGTAGATTATAAAATTTGCTCTCTTTCTTCCCTCCATTGACTGGGTTTGACTGTGTGACTGGCTTTGGCCAATAAAATGTGAGCAAAGGCTTACTGTGCTTGTGCGATTTGGCCTGGCCTTTTGCATTGCTGCCCTCTCGCATAACAAGATCCTTTTCCATCCACCTGGGCCCTGCCTGGAATGAGACAGAGAAGCAGAACTGAACCACCTGCAGGTTTGATTGGTCACTGAGATTTGGTGGTTGTTTATCACACAGCATTAGTGAAGCAAAAACTGACTCACAGGAATTGTCTCCTAAAAATTGGGTGCTGCTGTGATGGAGACTTAAAATATGTGTCCTTGGTCTTGGAACTGAATAGCAGGTAGTAAGAAAATGTTGGAGACTAGAAAAATGATGATCCATGCTCTCTAGTAGCAGATATTTTGTAAAACTGTCATCCTTGATAATTTGAAGACAAAAATATATGTGATAATGTGTGATTTTGGTGATGAGATTTCAAGACAGGCTGTTACCAGCAATGAGTTGGTTACTGATTTTGTTACAGAAAACAATGGCCTGCTTGCAGGCAGGGATGAAAGAGTAAAGAGTAACTCCAGAAATTCCAGGACTTGCAAATTTAAAAAATAAAACTGTTTCTTATCTTTAAATAGAAAAAGAAGAAATTAAGAAATGCTTAAGGCCACAAAAGCTGGTTAAAATGCTAAATAAGATCCTGTCTCAGGACAAAGATCAAATAAAAATTGGCAGCACATTCTTTGGTAAACCTTTGAAAGGATTAAGGTGGCACCCAGTGTATTTTTGAATCTGGACAAAATGGCACATAAAAAGAGAGAGAGAGAAAGAGAGAGAGAGAATAGGTTCTGCAAAATCTGATAAGCTCTAACTACTTGTAATTAAGTTTAGAGAGAAGGAGACATGACTTAAAAATTATTGTGGATTTGGTTCTTGTTTCATTGTCTAATTGAATCACAGTGTTTTTTAAAAATAATTGTAAAGATAAATTTAAATCTCCAAGTACCCTGGTCTGAAATAAGAGACTGTGACATTTCCCACCACCCCCTTCTCCCCACTCCCCCTCCCCCCCCCCCCCCCGCCCCCGGCCCAAATGAGACTGTGATTCTTTGTGCCATAAAAAATTATTTTAGGATAATAATAATGTATCAATATTGTTCATGAATTGTGACAAATGTACCGCACTAATTTAATGTTTTTAATAAGGGAAACCAGGTATTGGGTAAATGAGAACCCTTGAACTATCTTATCAACTTTTGTGTAAATCTAAAATTATTCTTAATCAAAATTTTGTTTAAACAAAGAAAGAAACCTTAGCATCCCCAGTATTCTGCCATCAGTAGCAGGATGAGAAAGCTGCTCACTGCTAGGGAGAACATATTCTCCTTCAGATATGGCCAGAAAGAATCTTGGGCCATGAGAACAATGGTAAGAAGATGTATTCCCAGGGAACAGAACTGGAGCCTGATCAAGGAAATCTACCTCGAGGTTGGAGTTTTGGCAATATCTGCCCAGGAAGATTTCAGAGTTTCTACAGACCAGTGACGACTTTTCCTGCTGCAAGACTGTTTATTTTTGTTATCTCTGGTCTACTAAGGTTTGTTGAATGAGGGAATATTCAGCAAGTACTCATTCTGTCTTCCCTTCCTCACCTATATGAAGAGTTTCTTACCCTCTCCATGGATGGTGGGGCTGGCCATATGAGTTGTCTTGGCCAAGGAATGTGAGCAAAAGCTTTGAATGTGCTTGCATGATTTGACATGACCTCTCAGGCTTTTGCATTCCCACCCTCTACCTAAAGAAGAGTTTGGCTCAGGAGCCACTGTTCTTTCAACCTGGATCTCAGAATTTAAGAATCATGGAACGTTCCTGAAACTGACCACAGCTAGGAGCAGGGCTGCTATAGCTGCCCAGTCAACCTATAGGTAGGATGTAAATGCTTTGTTATTGCAAACCACTGAGAATTTTTGGTACACAGCAAAAGCTCATTAATACATATAGCAAAGTTTCCCAAGGAACCAAGGAAAGACTCTGGATGGGATTTGAGGTGAGGGGTGGGTGAAGGAGAAAATGCCAAGTCCCCTCCAAATAGTGATTGGCTCTATCTCCAAAATCAGGTTAGAGTATTTCAAACATCACATTCACAAGAGATGCTAGAAATTTTCTCCAATGAGTACAGTCCAGAATGTTATATAAACTTCAATAGTTTGTGATACTATTAAAACCAACACAACAATTATAGTCCCAAACAAGGTCCTGCAATAAACTCCTTGGGGATGAGATTAAGATATGAAATACTAATGAATATTAGAACCTCTTAGATCATTTTAATGCAGAATACACAAATCTTAGTGACACAATCTCAACTATGCTTTTCTGATAAATATCTTGAAGGCAATTATTAAAACAGATATCCAAGATAAAAATTAACTTCTATATTTATAGAACAAGATTAAAAAATAACTTATTTATTTTTGAGCCCTAAGTTTGCACCTTGTTAAGACAAATATAGGTAGAATCAAAACTTTTTTATAGCAAACTTATTTGAGTCCACCAACAATGGCTTAATTAATACTAATATTGATATTTATTTTTTCTGATATTAACTTTATTATGTAATTTCATGCTAAGCAAGATTTGATACAGCAAATTACCAACATAATAAAATAATTCAGACTTATCGACAGAGTTTAAGGGGGAACAGATCCATGTTCAATAACTGAAAACGATTTTAACAGGTTTTATTTATCTGAAAGACATTTTGAAAATGACATTTTAAAAAATTTTTCCTGGCATTAACTATAGACAATCTTGCCACAGTCTACTTTACAAAGCTACAAGGAAGGAATATTCAACTTGATGTTCATGTGAAATATAATTACCCGCTTTTCTTCCTTTACAACATGTACTCCATACACAGGATGACAAGCCAAGAAGTACATAATACACTGCCTATCATTAATAATAAGTATGCTCTTTAGAAATTTATTTCACAATCACACTTACTGAAACGATCCTTTGCTTGCTTTTTTGACTATTATAAATATTATAGCACCTCAATAGGTATTGCCTATTTCAAATCAAAGATAGAAGTAGAAATTTATTGAATGAATGGACTAGGTACAATCATAACTAAGAATTGTAAATTTTTTAAAATAAGGATTTTATTTTATTTTATAGATTTTTTACAGAGAGGAAGGGAGAGAGATAGAGAGTTAGAAACATCGATGAGAGAGAAATATCGACCAGCTGCCTCCTGCACACCCCCCACTGGGGATTTGCCCGCAACCAAGGTACATGCCCTTGACCGGAATTGAACCCGGGACCCTTCAGTCTGCAGGCTGATGCTCTATCCACTGAGCCAAACTGGTTTCAGCTAAATAAGGATTTTTAATATGTTTTTATTGATTTTTTTTTTTTTGAGAGAGAGAATGAGGAAGGAAGAGGAAGAGAGAAAAATATCAATGTGAGGAGAAATACTGACCAGTTGCCTCTTGCATGTGCCCCAACCACAGTCAAACCTGCAACCTAAGCATGTGCCCTGACTGGGAATTGAACCTGTGACCTTCTGGTGCATAGGATCTTTTGGTGAATGGAACAACTGACTGAGCCACACTGGCCAGGGCAGTATTGTAAAATTTAACATGTTTAAAGTTTCATCTCTGTCCATGATCCTTAGGTGATTACTCTGGTAGGCTCAGGGTTTCTATGCCAGGAGTGTAGACAGATGTAGGGCATCCATCTTGCCCTAAAGAAATATCACACATCCTTCAAGGGTTTGCACAATGATCACCTGCTGAATGAAGGCTTTCTTAAGTCTCCCAAGCATAAGTGATCTCTTCCTCCTTTAAATCCATAGAGATAATAGTCAAAAGCACTGTACAGATGAGGAAACTGGGGAGGATTTGTATTCAGAATTTAATTCCAGAAATGGTTAAGACTTGGTTTGCATTTAAACTGTATATTGAACTCAGTTGGGAGTTCCTTCAGGTAGAGAAAAAATGCAGAGGGGAACCATTCCAAAGTGAAAGGGAAGGTAATCAGAGATAGCGTAGTAGAAATAAAAAGTTGAGAGATCAGTGGTTTCAAGAAAACATGATGATTACACAGATCTCATGAGGAGGAGAAACTGTTAAAACCTTGTATCTTTATGATTCCCAAGCCCAGGTAAGCCAGAAACACAGCTGGGGGATAATCAGGAGTCCAGACCCATCTGACTCTGAATTGCGCATACTCTGTTTCCAGACGTCCTGGCAATGGCATTAGAATGATAATAGCTGTAGCTCTGAAAGAAGTCCTGAGAGCATTTGGGAGTGATGCCGTGAATGGGTTATAATATACTATCAAGTCTGGGCACTTTGTCTTGCTTTGGAGGTAGGCACTGTGGCTTGAAAGAAAATGTAGTACATTGTTCTTTCCAATAGCTTGGCTTGGAAAAGGAGGAAAGAGAACTGAAAGTAGCTGTATTGGCAGGAGGGTCTGGGGTTAAAAGAGGTTTTGCATTTTTTATAAATAGAAAGGACTTGACACTGTTTTAATTCTGAGAAGAGAGAGGCTGTGGTAGAAATGTGCTAAAGTGGATAGTTAAAAGAGCAAATTCCTTAAACTAGCCGTATTGAATGGGGCTCAGGGCAGAAAGGGAGATATTAGCCTTCTGGTAGAGATTTTTTGGTATTTTACTTATACGACATTAGGCTGTAAGCTCTCTGAGGACAATGTCTCTAGCACCTGGCATAGTGCCTTGCACATGGTAGGTTTACAATCAACATTTGTGGAAGTAAATGAATTATGAAGTGAAAATTTCAACTTCACAAAGAAGGAAAGCTAGGATGTAAATATCATTCTTTCAACAAAGGGACTGGCTTCATGTTTTGATAATTTATTAGTTCCTTTAATGCATTTAATATATAGTTTATAAAATTTCAACTAAACTAGGAATAGTTCAATTCCAAAATTTTAATTAAACTAGAAAGTTTCTTTGCAAAAATAAAGTACATGTATGTAACCACTTCTGGATTAAACTGAAGCAAATCTTGCTTTCATGTTCTTGTTAACACCAGTGGTCTTTGTCCAGACCTTTTACTGTCTCTTGTTTATTTGCACTCCTCCCTGAAACCCTCATCCAGTTTTTAAGCCCAAACATATTACCTTCTCTGATGTAGGGAAGGTGTAAGTTATTTAGCTCATTCTAGGATGATTCATTTTGGGGTAGAGAGCGCACAACCTCTGGAGTCAAACATTTCTCAGGTTCAATCTTATCTCCATCACTCAGTAATATAGAGCTCAAGGAGAACTGTACTTCTCTGAGCTATGTCCTTATAGATAAAATGGCATTAATAAGACACCTAACTCACAAGACAGTGGTGAGGACAAATATAATGTATGTCAAGTACCTAACCACAAAGCTCAATAAACATGTTCCCTTATTCCTGAGACATGATTGTGTCTGCCTCTGTCATTGGTGTAAGAAGTAGAAAAATTTTCTGACAAGGTAGCTTGGTGGGAAAGTTAGAGCAGTATGAGTCTTTGGGAATGCAGATCTTCACAATATGTCTTATGTTTGCTTTAAAGCATTTTCAAAAGACCAGACAGTCACATCCAAACGGAATTATACAAATGTAATACAACATCTATATGTTTTTATTTTCTAAATTGTTTGTGTTACAAGAACTTTCTGTTCTTCAGAGACAATCACACTGCAAAGCAGTCCTATAGGGATCACCTTACAGGATTTAAACCAAGACTTCCCTGATACTTACAAGACAGCACAAAACATCTTTGTTAATGACTTGAGCATTGTATTTCTTCAATCTGTAATCACTTATTATTTTAACCTTTCAAAGCCAATAATTTTAAAGCATTCAACTCAAACTACTTTCATTAGGCTAGAAATGCTTTATTGCAGCTTGGCCGATATTTACTTTTACTAATGCCATTAGCACAACTTAAAGATGAATCATGCTGGGATATACAGCACTACCTTTGTTTTGAGAAAATACTATCATTTTATGAGTACATGAAGTGTGTCTCCTGGGAACAAACATTAGTAACAAATATCCTTCTGATTCTCCAGGCATGCTTACATTTCTATTAAGCATAAGTAGTTTGTCTTGGAAAAAGGCCTGGATTTAGATTTATTTTTCCAGGATCATGTCGAAATCTCATAACATCCTTTGGAGAAGAGTCCAGCTCCAGTCACCAAGGCTGAATTAAAATATCTAGCCCAGTCTGTGCATATCCCTTACCTATCCCATAGCCTTAGCTCCTGGTAACCGTTGTTATGTTAATACTTGTGTTCAGTGGGTCATTGAAATTAAATTAATGCAGTCATTTGAAAAGTCAGACATCAGTTGTGTCCATTCATCAACATTCTCACATATAAAAGTTATTAAATAAAGGCAAAGTGATTTTGTTTAACTTGGAGAGTCCCGAATGGATGGACATAGATAGACTGCAAGTATTTTAGTAAGAAAATAAAAATATTTGTGAAATAAATTCCCAATTTAAGAAAATAAAAAGACAAAGTAAGAACAAAATTCCTTCATATGAAAGTTTTTTCTGTCTCTTTCATAGGTGAAGACTCAGGATCCCAAACTGCATTTCCTGGGGATTTGGAAATGCTTTTAGAATCTCCCAAGTTTCTTGGGCTGAGGGCAGGTTTCTCAATGATCTCAACCAGCAGCCTCATCTTTAACATTACGTCTTGGGTCTTCCCAGACCCCCAGAACCAGAAGCTTGAGGGTGGGCTAGCAATCTGTTTTTAACAAGCACTCCAGCCACTGATGTCCCGCTGGAAGTTTGGAAACCTGTGTCCTAGAGCAATTGTTCTCAAACCTTCCAGTGCAGCAAAAACCCCTGGAGGGTTTGCTTAGGTATGAAATTCAGTGGCAGTAAATCCAGGGATTTGTGTGGGAACCTACATGAATTATTTTTAAAGAAAAATGAGTAGCTCTGGTATAGGTGGTCTGCAAACCACAATTTGAGAGATTTCTGGCTTTACGTTTGACAAAACTTTATTCCCCCTCCCCCTGCCTCAAAATTCCCTTTCACAACTGAGCAGAAGCCTTTGAACTCTAACTTCCAGATATCTGTAACTTCATTTAGCCTGAAGAATGCCTGCATATGGTGGTATTCCCTCACCCAGGGGGACCAGAAACCTCTGTGGGCTCCACCTGTGAGGCTTTTCCCACCTCATCCAATAGGTATGGCACATGTTTCATTCCAGAAACCTATGCTGTAGGAGAAATGATGCAATCAATACATCAGCAGAACATAAAGGATTAAGTCCATGGTCAGCCAAGATAAAACACAAGAGAATCTAATTTTTTCATGAGATGCTAGCTGGAAACAAATCACTTTGGGAAAAGGGAACTTGATCCTTGAATATCTTGCCATGAGAATGCTCTGTTCTAAGCAAAATGACTTTTAAAAAAGTTATGGGGATTATTTCTTTAATCCATGGACACTAGTAAAAATATTAATGAAAGTAGGGAAACTGTCAGTTTGTTTTATGCTTCTTTTTAAAAAAAAATATTTTTATTGATTTCAGAGAGGAAGGGAGAGAGGACCATCAATGATGAGAGAGAATCACTGATCAGCTGTCTCCTGAATGTCCCTTACTGGGGATCAAGCCTGAAACCTGGGCATGTGCCTTCAATTGGAATCAAACCTGGCCAGGACCCTCAGTCCGCAGGCCGATGTTCTATCCACTGAGCCAAACCAGCTAGGGCTGTTTTATGCTTCTTCTAATGAATTTCTGCTTGCTCTATAGGTCTTTCCACTTTGTGTGGTAGGAGGAATAGGTATGGTAATAAATATTTTTGGATATCAAATAAATAAAAGATGCATCCTGAATACTGGCCTCACATTATGCTCTCTAGCTAGTCAGAATATACAAATCTATTATTATTATACAGGGTGAGGCAAAAGTATGTTTATGGTTATTTGCATGGAAAATAATACAATCCTATCTAATAAGGAGGGGATATGCTAATTGACTGCCACACCCTCAAAATGGAGGTGCCCACAGCCACAATATGGCCAGCAGGGGAGGACAATTGGGGGGACCAGGTCTGCAGGGGAAGGTAATTGAGGGGGACCAGGCCAGCAGGAAGGGCAGTTGGGGGTGACTGGGCCTGTAGGGGAGGGCAGTAGGGGTGACCAGGCCAGCAGGGAAGGGCAGTTGGGGCAATTGGGCCAGCTGGGGAGCAGTTAGGCATTGATCAGGCTGGCAGGGGCATGGTTAGAGGGTGATCAGGCAAGCAGGCAGGCGAATGGTTGGGAGCCAGCAGTCAGGGATTGTGAGAGGGACTGGGCCTAAACTGGCAGTTGGACATCCCCCAAGGGGTCCCAGATTGGAGATGGTGCAGGCTGCGCTGAGGGACACCCCCCCCTCTCCCAGTATACTGGGCCTCTAGTAAATAATAATACAAAAATAAATTCTATGTTTCACATATTTACAACTGTATTTCAGATACCCTGTATTTCTGTTTTAGTTAAAGAAATGATACTCATTCATTGTATTTACATGTATAGTCCTTTCCATATTTTTGTTTTTTCTACTTTATTAGATTTTTAACAGCAAAAATTAGAATGCTTTTTAAAGAAGTCAAACACTACAGAGATGTATATATGAACATAAATATCCTATATCTCCTTCCAGTTTTATCTCCTAAGTATATGCACTTCAAGTAGCCCTTAGCTTAAGAACAATACATTTCTATTGCAGAACATTTAGAAAAGGTAGATAGGCAAAATAAGTGAATCACACTCCTGACACAGTCTCCCATCCTGATGTGACCACTGTTAATATTTTGGAGTAGATCTTTCAAAATTTCTTCAATATGTGTATTTTTTAAAAAATGGTACCTACTTTTTTGCAACTTATCTTTTTTGTTCACTAATATCTTGTGGGTCATTCTTTATATCATTAAAATGGAAACTCTTGTTATTTCCTAAAGCATAATATTTAATATGTGCCACAGGTGATGCATGAGCTGATTTTTTTTGTGTGTGTGTGTGTTATATGAACACATTTTAAACACTTTTAATAGTTACTTTTTTGAATAATTGAAAAAATATAACCAGTACATCAAACCTGTAATTTTATAGATAACCTTGCTTGTAACAAGGCTAAAGAAGATAGCACTGTGACAGCCAACTTTATCAAGAATGTGCAGATTACGGTGATACCCTCAGGCATGCCTGTGAATGACTCAGATAACTTATTGGAATTGCTGAGTGATGCTCAACCCTATGAGACCCAGCGTTCCCTTTTAATGACTAAGTTTTAATTTCCCTTGTCATAGATGGCATGTACATAATTTAATGGACAAAAGAAAATAATTTATATAAAAGGAGATGCGTTTCAATGAGTTAAATGCTTGGACTTGACTGCCATGAAGGACACATGGGCTATTTGCCGAGAATGTGAAGCTGTAGCTAAGGTGACTTTCATGGTGACTTAAATACTGCCAGCAGCATGGCCATTGGTGATGTTCATTTTCCAAAATCAACAATGGACAATTTTTGGTAAAGTTCTGAACAAAATAAAGTAAGGTTTTTCCTTGATGTACAAAGCAGTTGAATTTCTAGAAAAATCTGCATATATTAAAGCTGTGGGAAAATTTTGCATTTACATGTTAAATGGATTTAGGTCTGGCTCAGTAGGTTTTTCACCTACTTGGATTTTCTATAAGACATTTAAAGTCAGTTGGAATTACCAGTTAATTTCTGGTCACTTGGGACCATGCCTGGCATCAAAGGCTGCCTAATATCCCTGGCCCATGTCCAGCAAAGCCATTAGTGCCTCCACCCCCGCCTCCATTATTGCAAGGACCAAAAACACCCACAAGTTTCTGAATGCTTCCTAGGCAGTGCACAGTTCCTGAGAACCACTAGTGAAAATCAGGATGGGCTCATATAGATTCTCCTATATTAACTGTCTATACGATAGCTGTGCTCTTTTTTTAAAAAAAAAATTATTTTTTATATATTGATTTGAGAGAGAGGGAAAGGTGGGGAGGGGGAGAGAGAGAGAGAGAAATCCATTCATTAGTTGATTCTTGTATATGCCCTGAACCACAACCTTGGCGTATGGAGCCAATGCTCCAGCCAACTGAGCTACAGGACCAGGCTGTGTTCTTTTCTAAGGTACATCAAAGGATCACTTTTGGAAGTTGACAATTATTTAGTATACATAGATATGTATAAATATACAAAACTGAGATTTGGGATCAGATACACATTTCTTTTCCTTATTGAGATTGTAGTATATCAGTAATGAAAAAAAGAGATTTTTTTAATGCAGAAAGGTAAAGTGAGAGAAATAAAGGGTATTAATTGCAAATTGATTAAATCAGTCCTGTTTTTTGCTAGGTATCAGGACCAAATCAAAGCATTCATAGCATTACTTTGTTTTCTTTATATTTATTTTTAAGGTTGTCTGACACTTAAGGTAATTATACTGTATTTCCACTTATCTTACCTAATAATAGAGAAACATGTAAATTGACCATACCTCTGCTATACCACAGCCAATCAGAGTGGGTATGCAAATTAACCCAACAAAGATGGCAGTTAACTTGCATACATACCTGAGTACTGGGAACCTCCTCAGCACCCAGGTCACTCCCAGCTGGCCATTGGGCAGAGGCTTTAGACTTGAGAAGAGGTTCCCCCCAGCACCTTCCCAAGCCTCAAGCCTGTCATGGAGGCTTTAGGCCTGGGCAGGGGCTGAAACTGGGATCTGAGAGAAGGGGATAAAATCAATGGAAACATATCCTCAAGTGAGGATAAAAAGAAAAATAGAGAAATGTCATTCCTATGAAAGACACATCTTGAAAATGATTAAAGACAGTTGTCATTTTTTCATGGTGAAGGGACTGGAGTCTGTGTTGATGAAAACACCTTGGTGGCTGCAGTGACTGGCAGTGGCTGCAGCAGAGGGGTGATGGGGCTGACGCCTTCCCCTGATCAGCTCAGTCGCCTCCTGAAAAGGGAGGCCAGACTGAGGCTTAGTTCCGCTCCCAATGGGGAGCGGGCCTAGGCCATCAATAGGCTATTCCCTGAGAGTTCCCAGTATGTGAGAGGGGACAAGCTGGACTGAGGGACCCTTTCCTCATTGGATTAATTTCTTGCACTGGGCCCCTACTGTGTGTACACACACACACACACACACACACATATATATGCCTAATATGCAAATTGTTCTTTCTGGAGTTCAACTGAGAGACTGGGAGTTCGATTTCTCGCTATGATGTGCACTGACCACCAGGGGATGGTACGGAATGAAGGAAGGCCCTGGCTGGCAGCTGGCAGCCAGCAGCCAGCAGCCAGAAGGAAGGCCCCAATCAGCCTTGATCACCTGCCAGGCCTAGGTACACTAAGCATGCATGAATTTTGTGCTCCAGGCCTCTAGTATAGTGATAAAAAGTACCTTTTAATACTCCTTTATTATTGTTGTTGTTGATTTTAGAGAGGAAGAAAAGAGACACATTGATTGGTTGCCTCCCGTATGCTCCCTGACCAGAGTTTCAACCAAAAACTCGAGTAAGTGCCCTGATGGGGAATCGGACCTCTGACCTTGTGGTGCACCAGATGATGCTCCAGCCAACTGAGTCACACCATCCAGGGTTCAATACTCTTATTTCAATAAAATGTGCATGTCGCCCAGCTGGTGTGACTCAGTGATCAAGTGTTGACTATGAACCAGGAGGTCACAGTTCCATTCCATGCCCTGGTTTTGAGTTCGAGCTCCAATAAGGAGTGTGCAGGAGTCAACCAATCAATAATTCTCTCTCATCATTGACAATTTTCTCTCTGTTTCTGCCTCTCTTTTCTTCTCTGAAATAGAAAAATATATATATATTTAAAAATAATTTAATAAAATATGCAAGTTTATTTAAAAGAAAATGTTAAGTAGATATTGGTGTAGATGGCAATATTCCAAAATGGCATATAAATGATTAATAGAAAACCTCATATACAACATTATTTTCATGAGTTAAACATAATCCATGTTACCACTCTTCTAATGTTGAGCTTTAATTTGTTTTCTATTATAAACAATGCTTCAAAGAATGTCTTATAGCTAAATATTCCATGACAATTCCCTTAGGAGAATTCACAGATGTGGAATTGTCAGCATAAGGGCAATTATTATATTAATAAGTTTTGAAATTAATGATCATTAACTATTTCTCTAAGTTTTTATGATAACATTTACGAGGTCAGTAAAGCAATATTTATCACCCATGGGAATAATTTCTCCTTTGTTACTCAAAGGTTTCTTAATGCGATTGACTTTAATTGTGTTCTGGGGCCAAATGACAATTCCTCCCATCCCGGAGAAGCCCTGTGGTAGGGAAAATGCTTGGTTGGAAGATCTGGTTTGTAGTTAATATGACCCTTTCCACTTAATTAGCTTTGTGATCATGTGCAAGTCACAACCTCTCTAAGCTAATTTTCTCACACATAAAATTGCACTAAAAAAATAGTTTACCTCACTGAGCTGTGGTGATTAAATAAAATGATATATGTAAATATGGCTTGTAAATGCTAAAGCATGATATAAAATGTTAGTTGTTGGCATTACAAAAGTGCAATGTGTGTTCTCCTCTTGTGAAATTCTGAAAGCTCAATCCCCTGATTTGACAGATACAAGTCATCTCATGCAATGCAGATAATTTTTTAACACTATGTGGGGATAGTTTCTAGAAAAGGTGAAGGGTATGAAAGAAGAAAGAACTAAATTCCAGTGAGAATATTTATTTACTGATTGTTCCTTCCCATTACATGCTCAACAAATACTAGAACTCTAGTCAGCATTAATCCTGGGTTTTTGAGCTTTGTTCCTTACTAGTTTTGTCAAATCTCATTGAAAACATTGGTTATGCGGAAATCACATTACTTGTTAAAGGGGAATTGATCTGGTGGTTTGAAATTTCTGAGTTAGGGCTAGGACCAGAGATAGGGATTCCTGGCACCTATAAATCACTGGAAAAATTTTCACTGAGACTGTTCTCTTCCCATAATGCAAATTCCCATTATGTGAATGGTGGGGTCAGGTAAAAATCATCTCATCAGCGGCCTACCAGAAAACTGGTGTTGACAAAATCCAGAGAGTTGAGCCCTGTGTGAGGGTAGTATGTTCAAGAAGGGTCCAAACACTGAGGGCATCATGGGTTTAGATTTAGCTCTGCCACCTGAGGCCTCAATTTCCTCATCTGTGAAATAAGGGAGATGAACCAGAATCTAGTCACCAGGTCTCCACAGTAAGATTCTAGAATTCTCGGGGTCAGTTTAGAAATTAGGAGGTTGACCTTCCAACCTCCAGCCATGAATGGGAGAGGAGTGCGATAGCCAGAGGTTCTGGATTGGGCCTTTGGGAGGGGCACGGATTGTATCTGTGACATCACAATGTCCAGCCCAGGCTTCACCTGACTACTGGGGAGGCCATGGGGGTTCAGCTATTGGTATATTAGAGGTGAGACTGTACCTGACAGAGTTAGAAGGAATCAGCAAACCATGCCAACAGTTCAGGTAGGTGCCGTTTGCTAAGCTGAGAACAGAAATACCTGGTGTCTAAAGGAGCAGGAGTAGAGGGCCACGGTTGTGAGTGTGTCTCTAGGCTTAGGAATAATAGTATATGCACAGAGGTTGTACACCAGATACTTAGGGTAATGTAAACATTCCACATAAGCAGGCCAAAGGTCAAAGGCAGTCCCACCAGAAGCAGAGTTGGGACGTGTCCTTCTAACAGCCAGACTTCTTGTCATAATGCCAGACCACAAAGACATTTCCAAGACTGTTAGCCCTTTACTGACCTCTCCCCAACCACTGGGAAAATGCAAAAGACACTGGCATCTCAAGAGATCAGTGTAAAATTGCTTTCTAAAGTAGTCCATATTTGTTGCTTAGTGATGTTTATTCCTTTATCAGTATGATTTCCTTTTAATAATTCTCCCCAGAATGACAGAGAAGAATAAACTAAATAAAAAATAAGTTAACTAAAAGAAGTGTTTTAATAGAAGACTGTACCAAAAAATACAAACAAAAGTAATAAAAGAAGAAAACAAAATTTATTAAGGGTTAGCAACCGAGATTAATTCGAAAGTCTGGTTTTGAAATCTCGAGGCAAATTAAAAGGCAAAAGGCCACCCCCTATAAACAGTGAAAGAGAAGGGCCTCCTGGTTGAGAAGTAATAAAACAGTGCAGCTGGAACCATCTCCGGCTCCTCCTCCTCTGAGAAACTTACACCAGGGAAATCATCGCTGGGGATGTGGACAGTTCTGTTTTCTTTACCTTGCCTTGGGGTTTTGGCTTCTAAAGTATTTGTTTCTTCCTGGAGTCTCAGAGTCCGGAGAGGCTCCAAGTGATGGCAAATAGCTGTTCTGTTTACCGGTAGGGCGGAGCACGGGGAGGGTGCCAGGCCCTGACTCATCTCCACTGGCCTCCCTCGGGTCTCAGCACACTGCGACCCCAAAGCCCAGCGCAAGGCTCAGGAAGCACGCTCAGATTTCCTTGCAAAATCTGAGTTTATTGCCACACTCCTTCAGTGGAAGCAGCAGTCCAATGTCGTGACAGGTAGAATAGTTATCCGCAGGGGACCTCAGCAGCAATGGACAATGGAGGGCACCTAATCTCAGGACATAGTTTTACACCCTTTGGCCTCTAGCACATCAGGAGTAAATATATCTCAGGAGTAAGGCCAATACTCTCACACTGTAAAAGTAGAATAACCCAAAGCATGTAAATTAATCCAGAGGTCTGTATAAAAAAATATGTACTTGCACACTAACTCTAGTACATAGTCAACTAGCTAGAAAAACCTCCATGATTTTCACAATTAGATTCTGATCCAACCTCTTAAGTCCTTGAAAATTAATACCTCATTGGTCCAGGTTTTAGACTTCTTTTGTAAGTTATTATTATAAAAACTAAGTTTATGTTTCCCCTAAGATAATAAAATGCAAAATGTCCTAACTCATCTACATTTATATGTGTTGGCTATGATGTTGCAGGAGAACTAAGAAATCATTCCAACGTCCTCATTTCCAAAAGAGGAACCAGTACAGAGAGGTTAAGTGTCTCCACCGATCATTGAACTGGCTAGATCTGGCTTGGACTAAAGCTTAAGTCCTCTCACTGTCCGCCTGGTGGCCTTTTCAGTTCTCCCTGCTCTGAATTCATGCTGAATGAAGTATTTTAGTTATTTTAATTTCCAAGTTAGAATTTTCTAAGATGAGGAACTCTCACTTTGCCACCTTGATGAGGTTATTGGTAAACTCAGACACTATTCACCAAAGCTCTCCTAGCCTCCACATAGTCTCCACAGTTCTAAATTTTGATTAAGGTCAAGAAAAGGCACACAAGACCCTATTCACAAGGCTGATATAGCAATGAAAGTAAATCCAGGGAGACTGACTGGTTACTATGACTTGAGGTCTGAATAGAAGTATTCCATTGGGAAGGTGGGGGGGGGGGGGAAAGGAAGGAGAAAGCAGGGGGAGGAAGGAAGGAAGCATTTATACAATTAATGAGCTTTTGCTTTATAATAAATATATAGTCTTCCTTTGGCATTGCCTTTTCTGATTTTGGTAGGTAACTTTGTTTACATGTACATGTGTACAGTCTGTGATATGAGGGGCAGATGTGGAGTCATTATACCATCCATGGTAATTGACCTATTACCTAATATGTCTCCTATATAAGCATTCCCTGATTTATCCCATAAATTAATACTTTATTTGGAATTAACTTGGTAATTTAGGAGCTGCCTTAGATGTATTCAGGGTTTGTTTTATGTAGAGCAATATATGTCTTGCATCTCCAATTAGTCTGTAAGTGTGAGCCTGGGAACTCACTGGATACAGATACTCAGAGCATTCTCTGATTTAATTTATTGCAAATATATTAATATTAGCTTAAGTTCCCCAAATCTTAAAGAAAATGAAATTAAGAATTGTTGAATACATGGATAGACCTTATTTATTTAGCCAAATGAGTATTTTGTAGGCCACTAGATACTTTTTTTTTTAGCCAACTAAAAAGTGCATATCCTGTAAGGATCTTCCATATGTTGTTGGTTTTCTACATAGATTGTCTTTAATAAAAGAGATTTATGAAGTGATTACCAACAGGAAAGGATATTAAACAGGACTATAGCAACATCTTTCAGCTTCCATATTAATTTCAAAAGTTGTGTAATATATTGAGTAATTTTGCATTTACGACAGCATAAAACTGCAAGAGAAAGCTGATTGCAAAAAAATGGAGGGATAAAATGAGCTTTAGTTTCAGATTCTTCATTGTGGGTTTTGAATTCTTAAATCTCTGCAGTAAACTGAAACACAGGTATGCAAGTGAAATTTTGAAATATTTTCTGTCAAGTTTATCTGATAAGATGCATTTTGACAAGTATCATTTAACAGCTTTGAAAGAACAAAAACTAAAAGAAAGCTGCCTCTTCAGAGATCCTGAGATATTTGATTCTTTCTCTTGCTGCCACCACCTGGGGTGTGCTGGCAGCTGGCCATATCTGGATTTCTGACACATGCAGAACACTCCCCTTCGTCCCAGCCCAGCCCCCATGCCCAGTCTCCTAAGAATTGTGCAATGAGGCCTTTGTAACCCAAGGCCTGTGAAGTCTGGAAAGGAATGTGACCCAGAGCCAACACGCTTCCAGGGCTGAGACAGAGCTCTCCTGCTGTTTACCCTGTGCCTGGGGAACCGCAGAGGACAGAGTGCACTAAAAGGAGCAGGAATGGAGCCCTTGGCAGGACCGTGAAGCAAATACTCTAGTGCCTTTTCCCTTTGTCTTTGCCGACCTCCAGAGATAAGCTTCATGCTGCTCCTGAGAGTAGACTCGGATTTACTTTCGAGTCACTTCCTCTGCCATTCCTAATCGCATCCTCTTTTGAGAGCTGAGTGGTAGTTCCCATTCTTCCAATGCCCTTGAACAGGGTAAAGGGTGATCCTAATTGGGGGTGAGGGTGGGGAGAGGGAAGGGTGTTCTATATTAAATAGTGATGTTGATGGTAGAGTGCCAGAAACTGGTGGAAGGACAGCTGGAGAGATCTCTGTGATATTCATAGGCCTATTGGTATTTGTCAATTGACAACACAAAGCCAGCTTCCTACCTCTTCACCCTACCTCCCCCACAGACATCATGACAAGTGCACAATAGGGCCATGGCAACACCTGGGGTTGTCCCACCTCTTCTGCCCAGGAATTATGCCCAAACATCACGAAGGCCACACAAGTGGACCTCTAACTAAAAGGAAGCACTAAAAAGAAATCGAAGACAACCCTCAGTCTTGCCAATTTGAGCACTGTTTAAGACAACTGAGTATAATTAATGGTAAATGACATGTTCTTTATTTTACCAATATTGCTTATCAACAAAAGGTGGTCTCAGGAAAACAGACTTTTTAGCCAGTTGAGAAGACAAATCACTTGGTAATTAAAATGCCAGTATTCTCCTCCTTTCAAGCACATTTAAAATGCAAAGTCATTATTATTAGAAGAGGTAGAAAGCACTTTTTATGTTAGACTATGTTCCTTTATACAGTATGTTAGAAACTGATACCATCTCATTCTAACCAACACATTACCCCCTTGTTGTTCTCTGTTCTTTCAAAGAAGTTACTTTTCTGTCTCCTGCCTCCTCCCCCAAATGAATTCAGTATCAGTTTTAATCTCATTTATATTCTTTGAAAACATAATATGGACCATGTACTCTGACAATAACAAAATGAAATGTGTGGCATCAATTGGGCTCTTTAAGAATTTAGTTATGCACACACAGAGACAAAAAAAAATACACCTGTGAAAAATTCAAAAGCAAAGAAAGAAGTGCACAACTATTGAAAAATGTGTGCACCGTGGATTTCAAAGTATCCCAGGGCTCAGGGCCAAACAGAGGCAAAACTATCTCAAGTGCTTGGGGTGCTCATCGTGGCAGAGTTGGGACTTGAGAGGACTCTTGAAGAGAAACAGAATAGTGACTGACACCAGATTGGGGAGAAAAAAACAAGTTCTAGTGCAACAGGTCTTCTACCACTCACAGACTATGTCCACCATCCCTTTGCTTTTACAACCCCTTCTTTCACACAAGGCAACAATTCTTTGGGATGTGGAAAATAGGAGTCATGGAAACACGAGGAAGAACAAGGCCAACTCTAACAGAGTGGTTTCTGATTTTAATTATGGACATGGGCTTCCTGACCTGATACCCTAAAGTCAACATGTTCCACACCTAATTAATTCTCTTCCTGCAACCTGCTCTTTCTTTGGACTCTGCTCTCAGCCAATGACCTCGGCATACTCACAGTCATCCTAGCTAGAATCACGAGTCCTCTCTGATTCCAGGGTCTCTCCTCTGCATTTGCCCACCAAGCCCTGGGCTTTTTATATCCACATTTCTTTTGAATCGTTGCTCCCTGTCAGTTCTGCCTGCTGCTGCTGCCCTGGGCCAGGTTCTCATAAGCTTCCCAACTGCATTCCACTGCACTTTGTTGATCTCATCCTTCTAAAATAAGTACTAGACATTGTCACTTGCCAGTTCAAAACCAGTTTTCCCATTGTTTGAAAAATGAGGACTAAACTCCTTGTATTGGCTTTTGAGTTCTTTCACCTTCTCTAGCTTCGCTTGGCCACTCCTCCCCTCTGCCTCTCATTCTTCCAGTCTTCTCTTGCTTATGGACCAGATATTTCTCTCCACTTTCCACTCTCTTGCCTGCCCAGCACTTTCTTGCCTCTATGGTTTTACTCATGAAATTCTGTTCTGAGAGTTGAATTCCTGCACGATTCCTCTTCAAAGGGAAGATAGCTTTCCTCATCCATTTTTTTTTTTTCATGACATTCTTATTATTTCGTGCATTGGGCCTCTAGTAATTTAATGAAAGAGAAGTATTTTAATTGAAGAATTATATGGGCATGTACTAAAAAAAAAAAAAAAAAAAATTAAGTAGTATAATGTTATGCACTGAGAAACAATGCATCCCAGTCCTGGGCTTTTTCTCCCCTGGAACTTTGCGTTTTATATACGTATCCGGAAATTTTCTTCGTACACAAAAATGTGAGAACATGTATTATGTACACACTCTCTCTGTCTGTGTGTATCCACTTTCTTTTTTATAAGGTTAATATACACACTCTTATGCCTTGTTACTTTTTAACTGTGAAACTGTATTAAGCCATTTTATATCAGCTCATGTACATTGATTTCCTTACCTTTGATGTCTACCATGGATATACACTGGCCGTTGTCTCACAAGCCCCCTATTGATGAATATTTAAGTCAAATAATGGTTTTAAAGTCTCTTGCCTGTCCTCAGTCCTGCCCACTCTCCTCAGCTCTTGATGTGCTTGCTGTTTTAAACCACTCATGGTCTCACTCAGGGTGACTTTCTCCTTCCACCTTTTCACACAAATCTCTTTTCAGATCAGCAGTAAGAGGACTCCCCCTGCAGCCACAAGAATTTAGCACATCCCACCACTTTTCTTCTACCTGGGAGTCATCTGTGATGGTGGCAGGTATTTGGCTTATCAGATTCATATTCCACCAATCTTTTCTCTAAATATGTAAAATGTGCTTTGAAAGTCCTGTACTTTTCCAGGCACACCAAGGGTGTTCTAAATCACTGCCAATCAGCGACTAGGTCTTTGCAAGTAAGATTTTTCCTATTTCTCAGAGATGGAACTTTCAATAAGGCTGATCAAGAGCTCCGCAGATGCTTTGCTTTCAGAGGGCATGTCAGTTGATATGAGGCCTGAATCTCATTTGTTAAAGTCAACAGGGTGCCTAGGTGTTCATCTGTTCCTACAAGTATTGTTCTGATAGTCTTCCTACTGTCTTTTTCTAAGAATTGTTGGGACATTTTATCCTCTATTGCCTTTCATAGTTTGGGTCTATGCTTTCTCCTCAACTCAGATTTTAGCTGCAAGTCTTGATTAGGAGATAAATCTTCTGCCTGCCAAGTCATTAATGGCTCTCAGAGGCCTGATGGCATTCCTTTCAAGGTGTCTATTGTCTGGTAGCTAAGGTCATCACAAGAAAACCAAATTGTGTTCTTTGACAGCATCCCCAGCTAGCTTCCTTTATTTTCCTGTCTCAAAGTCTGTGCAAGAAGAGATAAAATATTCCCTAGGGCCCTATGTTCTTTTCCCACCTGGAACAAAGTCGATGAACATACAGTTTCTTTTTATTGCATATTTCCTTTTCATATAAATCAATTTAAGGCCCTCATGTCATCAAGAAGTAGTACATCTCCAGACTGACCAACCACAGTAGATGTGCTCTGTCCTTTCCTGTCACTTCTGCTCTCTTCCCCCATGCCTCGGGCAGATATAGGGTTATGTTATACTCTATATGATGTTTGCATAATGAGAAAAATCACATAATGATGTATTTCTCTGAAGGTATCCCCATTGGTAAGTGGTGTATAACTACCTGCAGTAGGGTTTTTTTTGTTTTGTTTTGTTTTGTTTTATTCAGGCCATCAACTGATTAGGTGGAGAGAAATCTGCTTTATTCAAGTCTCCTGATTCAAATGTTTATCTCATCCCAAAACACCTTTACAGACACACCCAGAATAATGTTTGACCAAATATCTAGGCACTCCATGCCTAGTCAAGTGGACACGTAACATGAACCATCACACCAATATCACCAATAGGCCTAGTAATAATCTAATTGCCACAAAGACCCATGTGGAAAGTACTTTATTCCCATTTCTCTAGATATTCATTTAACAAGTGTTTGTATATTTTAGAGATGAGAAACTGAGGTTCAGAGAGCTGAAATAACTTGCAGCACAGCTACCGTAGTAAATGGCAGAACCAGGATTCTAATCTAGGTTTAAACGACTTCATCTGGCATTCTTCACCTGTGTAATCACTGCCTCTCTGTATTGGTGCTGTTATCCCTACAGATCCCGAGGCTCCATGCTTGAGGTGGGACAGGTCTAAAGGCATTATCTGTTAGTCAAAGCTCAAGGGCAGTAATGGGATAGGGGGCTCATTTTTATCGTCACTTGTATGAACATATTGGACTTGAATGCAACTTAGAGCTATGAGGAAGGTTCTGCTTTCCTTTGTCTTTGAGGCAACCCATAGAATATTAATAGTTCCTACCCTTTATTGAAAGCTATGTGCTTATGCTTTGCACAGATGATATCACTTACTGTTCACAATGACCCTATGTCCTTCCCACCACCCCACTCTGTTGTGGGAGAGACAGGATAAGAGAGCCACCATGGGTAGGCAGGCCAGCAGTTAGGGGTGATCAAGTAGTCAGTGAGACAAGGGTGGGTACTGTGAGACATCCCTCTTAAAACACTGTCCTCAGAGCCACCAGGAACACCCCATATTCCCTTAACTGTCCCCATGGCCAGTCTAATCCTGTTCCATCCCTCCCCCAAACCTTCCCATAAAGCCAGTTTAAAATGTGCATGAATCAATAATTCTGCAGGTATGTGCTGTCTGCTGATTCACCCAAGAAACAGGCCCAGGCTTTCCCTTCACTTGGTTTGCTCCTCATGCCTGACATGTCACTGCTCCTCACTATCCATCCCCACTAGCACTTTCTGGAAATGCTGTCCAGTTGAAAACTCACTGTAAGTCCCAGATCAATCTTATTTAAAGGAGACTCCCCTTACCCTCTTCCTACAGCACTCTCTGGGTTGCTCCCTGGGAGTCTGCTTGTGACAATCTAAGCCAGTGGTCGGCAAACTCATTAATCTAATAGAGCCAAATATCAACACAATTGAAATTTCTTTTGAGAGCCAATTTTTTTAAACTTAAACTTCTTCTAACGCCACTTCTTCAAAACAGACTCGCCCAGGCCGTGGTATTTTGTGGAAGAGCCACACCCAAGGGGCCAAAGAGGCATGTGGCTCTCGAGCCGCAGTTTGCTGACCACGGATCTAAGTAGTCTTTCTACTATTGCTGAGTTAACTTTGGCCACAGCACAGCTTTTGTCTTAAAGAGGAGGAATCTGAGACTCAGGAGGGTGTGTCTTATTTAAGTTCACAGTTAAAAGTCAAGTCATCCATTTCCCAGGCCCCCTGATGTACCCTATAGATATCAATTCTGATGGAGTGGGGGTTGGGCGGCCTCAGGTTCGACCCTGTGTGGAGGAAGGCTCAAGGACAACATGTTTCCAAGGCAGTGTTTGAGGGGCAGACTGCTCCAAATGACAAGGAAGGTCAGCACCTTGTTCACATCTGCCGCACATACAGTGATGTACAGTGATGTAGGTGCAGCACAAAGTAAAGTATTGGTAGAGAAAATGGGATAGGAAGTCATTTTCTATGAACAGAAGCAGATTCCCTTTGGTCTGCATGCTTCACCAGAAGGCCAGGGAAAGAGCTGAGATTCCTATTTGTCTGGAATATAGCGAGTGACTCTCTATGGTCCCCATTCCCAATGGAAGTGGCTTTGGCATGTATCATGTATTTCTAGAAAATCAGCTCATCTTTAAGTTCCTTTGGACAAAGCACCCACTTTATTGCTTGACCTGAGATTCCTGGAATTGTGAGATCTATGTTTCTAGCCAGGCTCCACCACCCAGTGGATTCTCCACGGCACTTTTGTAAGCAAACGGGAGCGCATTTAGGCTCTGTGGGATGATGTTTCCAGGTCAGACCTAGTTTGGCTCCCTCTATCTCCTCTCTCTGGTGTTGTTTCCTGAGCCTGTGAACCAGGTGACAGGAGCTAAGGGTAAATGGGCCTTATTTCAGCCAAGGCTTTGAGAACACTCTATCAGATAAACATTTACACAGGGAAACAATCACTGGTGGCAACTTTCAAAAGAAAGGAAGGTAAAACTTCCTACTGCTTTCAAGATCACTCCTTAATTTTTTAAACATAAAGAGTAAGTGACTTTCAGATACTTTGAGAGCAATAAGACCATTGTTGAGAAGGCAGCACACTCTAGAGGTGGATAAAGAATTTGGAAGATACCCAGAGATACAGGCATTAGTTCTGGCTGCCAAGGACTTGCTTGTGCCTTTGGACAAAGCATCCACTTTATTGTTTGACCTGAGATTCCTGGAATTGGGAGATGTATGTGCCTACCCAGGCTCTGTTAGTAACTGTCTGATGTTGACATGAAACTCCTCTGAGCCTCAGTTTCTTGGTTTGTAAAATGGGAATAACAACACTTTGTCTACCTGTCCCAGTTGTTGTATAGGCCAAACAAACCTATGTGAAAACACATTGTTAACATTAGAGTGCTCTGTATTTTTTCCTGTGATGTAGAACATACTAGTAATGTCTTTTGCTGAAAGTGAGGCACAAGATTGGTGGAGAATGGTAAAAGAACCCAGGCCCTCCTGAGACACACAGAAAGATAAGGCTGAGTTGCAGCTGGGATTGGAGACCATGTGTCTATGGTGACAACATTCACACCAGTGGATGTACAAATGAATGTTGGCTGGGGTGGTGAAAGGAATTAGGGATATTGACAAGGGAATGGTTACAATGGTGTCCCTGGGGTCAACAGAGAAAGGGTTGAAGAAAGGGACACAGCTGATAGATTTGGGGAGCTGGCAAGTATAAGTGAGATGTAAGTGCCACGTGTGCAATGGAGTTAGCTGACGAAGTAGGCAATGGTGGGAAGAAAGTATAAGGCTGGGGTTGAAGGTTTGAGAGCTGGAGGACATCTAGATATCTGAGTGGGACATAGGAGGAGCACTCTGGAGTTGAAGGGCCCCAGGTTGCTGACAGGAGTTGGGGTTAAGAGAATGAGAGCTGAGGGCTAGGGTCCTGAGAGAATATGGGTGAGTTATCAGACTTGGGGATAGCTACAGGGAGGACAAGGAACCTGTGGATGGAGGTTGATGGAGGGACATTGAAGGTGGGGGTTTAGCTGAGTTGTTTGTAAAGGTTGAGAGGAGCATAATGCTGATGCTGCTTCAGGGGAAGGGTGACCCAGAAAACAGAATGGCCCAGAGGCATGCTCAGATTGAAAATTTGATAAGAATCACATAAAAATAAGTAACTTTACATATAGATGATCAAAAGTTGTAGGAGCATTTTGGCCTCAATATGCAAATATATAAAATTTTTAATAGGTAACTTCTTTTAGTCATGGATGTTTTTAATAGAACAGGCCCAATGGCATGCCAGTTAGCATTAGTGGATGAGGGCCACACATTGTTAAATTTTCTGGAATTTTGCAAGCTAGGTGTCATGTTAGTAGCTTTAAATAAGCCTGGGAAGAAATAGTTACAGCATGAAAATCTTCAAACTAGGGCCTTTTCTCCCCTGGAAATCTGGTGGTTAAACATTTCCCAGCATGCCACTGAAGAGGCCTAAATATAACCTCTGCCTGACTTTGCAGTCCTGTTGTTGTTAGTTTAATTGTGTCACAAACAGTGGTAGTCCTAACCCTTGGTACCTGTGAATGTGACCTTATTTGGAAAAAGACTTTTGCAGATGTTACTCAGGTGTAAATTTAGATGAGGTTGCACTGGAGTAGGGTGGTCCCTTAAGCCAATGTGACTGGTGTCTTTGTAAGAAGAGGAGACAGAGGAAGTACACCATGTGAAGTCACAGACGCAGGGGGAATGCCATGGTGATGGAGGCAGAGACTGAGGTACATACACCAAGGATTGCAGCAACCCCAGAAGCTAAGAGGAAGTCATGAATCAGAGTCTCACTCTGAGCTGCCAGAGGAACCAACACTGCTGACACCTTGATTTCAGACTTCAACCCCCAGAACTAAGAGAGAATCCTCTTCAGCTGTTTTACGTCACCCATTCTGTGTGACCTTGTTACAGCAGTGCTAGGAAACCGATGCCCTGTCATGCCACCGTCAAGTTTGGGCATGAGGCAAGTGGAAGTTCCCCAATGTGAACTGCAAGGGGGAGCTCCCTGTTCCCTGTGCCCTGGCTCCAGAAACCTTCCCTCCTATCTCCTCCATCTCGGATGTTCTATCCAGGGGTCCTCAAACTTTTTAAAGTGGGGGCCAGATCACGGTCCCTCAGAGAGCTGGAGGGCCGGACTATATGAACTACTAATTCCTACTGTAACACCTTGGCTGCGCTCACTGCCCAAAAAACCTGGCGGGCAGGATCAGACTCCCCTGGGGGCTGCATGTGGCCCGCGGGCCGTAGTTTGAAGACGCCTGTTCTATACCATCGTCTGGCCCTTACTGTAGGCTGTCTTGTAGTGTGGTTTATGCTTTTAAGTGTAGACATGTTGCTGCCTCTTCTAGGTGGTGACCAAAGGTTATAAACTCAGCTGCCTCATGGGTCATGGTTGCTGAGTGGGATTCCAGGGGAGCCATTTCAGACTGGAATGTGTGTCTGCCTTTAAATAAAATACTTTCTCTACCCTGCTGGCCAAGGAAAACCCGACTAAGACCTGTTGTTTTGGGACCTCTGCATGTACCCAGAGAGAGGGGACATCTTTTGGCCTTTGCCCCCCTCCAACAGCAGCTAACGAACATCCATTACCATTTGTGGATTTGCTGCTTAGATCTCTCAGGTTTTGTCCTGTCCAGCCAATGAGTGATTGGGTCTGAGACCTTAGAAGCTCAACAATTGCCCAAAGTTTCTTTTCAGATAAAAGCTTCAAATGAGATTTTTTTGGTAAGTTAATATTTTATATCCCCCAATGACTTGACACTATTGCAAAACTTCAGCTTCAGAAGAATGCAACAAGAGGGTGGAGCCCCTTCTAGGCAAAGCTTGCCCTACCCTAATGTTTCTGTGAGTGTTTTTCTTGGCAGTTCTTGGAATCTCAGGTGGCTGAGAGAGGGAGGTGCCAGGGACACATTGGAGGGTGATTTGGGGTGAGGAGTATTTCCAAGTTGAAACTCATGTTTACAGTTCATTTCTTTTTGAACGCCAGAGGGCGATGCAGACCTACTGAATAGCTGACTACCTTGCTCTAAATTTGAGATCCTGGAAACCAGTCTTCTTTTTCTTTTTTTTAATGTGAGAACTAATGCTGAACTGAATATTTGTTCGTTGGACTATGTATTTTGCTCAGGCATCCAAGAAAGTTACAGAGAAGGCTATTGAGACCACTTGGATATCCAATCTCTGGGGCCTGGAGCTAGGAGACACACCGAAAGGTGCTGGGCAAGGTTGCAGCTTCCTCTGTGGGGAAGCACTTGTCAATCATCCTCTCACTCCATCCTGAGACTGTCTAGTTCTGGTCAGCCCTGTGGGAAGGTTTGGACTGTGTCCACGGTAAGAGCTACCTTGTGTTAGGACCAGCTTGTTACTTCCAGGGCCATTTTACTAGTAAACTGGTTCCACGAGATTGTTCTACTTAGTGTCTGGAAGTGAGGCCTGGCCCTCAGCGAACAAAGGTTAAGAGATTGCAGAGGTCCTAATGGTTATTATGGGCAATGCAGAGGCTCTGGTGATGATAGTGGCCAGCTGACCAGGCTGTGTGTATGTAGTCATGGACCAGCTCATCCCAACACCCTCTGACAGTGAGGAGAGTTCCGCAGAACGTTCATGGTTTCTGAAGAATTGAGGAAAACTGTACATTCGTCAAAGAACCTGGAAGGAGCAGAAGTAGAGCAGTTGGGGATATCTATGGGAACCTCAGCAGTGGTGAAGGCCCTAGGAAGGGGAGACTGGGCTTGGCTTTGGAGCTCTGAGGCCTGTGGACCAGTGCCCCCCTGGGCAGCAGGGCGAGACACCACTAGTATCAGAGCTCATCTAATTCTGCATGTCCAGAACTCTTGGACGTGTGTGTGCAGTTGTAGAAGAATATGCACCAACTATGCGACTCATTTGGAAAAGGGCCTGTCCACCTTCTTCCCCTGGGAGAGGCAGCTCAGTGTTAGCCATTCGACTCTGGGGACCAGCCAGGGGCAATCAGCAGAGAGCAAGACTGTTCTTTCCAATAGCGTGTTGACAGCAACAAAGCATCCACTTACTACACAAGATAGAAAAAGGCCTTGAAGAACAAAAGCACTGCTAAAGAACTGACTACTATTTAGTGGCCTCAATGGTTCATCTGAACATGAAAACTGATAAAATGAGGGAGAATGTATATCTATAGTAAAGGCACAAGGTCATTGTCCTCTGACAACTAGGTTGAAATGTACCACTAAGAAGATCTACTGTGGACACTAGAAATTGGTGCAGGACATGGTCTGCATGGTGCGGTGGATCCAGAAGGCAGACAGGGCTTCCCTGCTTCCTAGGTCTGTGACCATTGTTGGGGTTGTTTGGCCATATACATGAATAAGATAGATCCTCTTTGTCATATACAATTCTATTGCTCAATTCAGCCTTTTTATTTAACAAGGATATAAAAGAACAGGATTTGCAGGCAGAACACTTAGATTGGTCTCCCGTTCCAGCTTTTACTTCTCATTATCCATGTTCACGCTTAGGGAAGTCACGTGACAACATTTAGTCAGTTATCTCTTTCTTAAAATGGGCATTGAGTACCAAACAATGTGTACATGTGAAAAATACTTGGGAAATTACCAAGTGTGATATAAGGACATTTATTAATTTCTAGAGGGCATCCTTAGCATTTCCTTCTCTCAAATATTTGTCTGTTACTTGGGCTGGGTGAAGCTTCATTTGAAAGGGGGCTTAATTAGAATTAAGATAAAGATATATTTTTAATCCAGTCTTAACTACTACTAAAAAGCCAAATAAAAAGGAATGAGAACTAGTTTGGTTTCTGTGCACTCTACAATTTGTAGGCCAGTTAGCCACATCCGAGTGCAGAACAATCACTGTTTATACTGGAAACACTATTGAAAGAACTAATCTTGAGCAAAAGTTTTTCTCTTCTATCTTTTTTAGCTACTTAACATAGAGACATCTTGGGCTAATGTGGAAAGAGAACAACTATTGGCAAAGTCAAGGATCAAGGTTTTGTTTATAGACATTTTGTCAAATAAACACATCTGTTGGACCTGAAGCCTCCTTGGTTTGTTACAGAAATTGCTTACTGTGAGTAAGCAACGAGGTGCTTGAATTTCACATCTGTGAAATACACATTACGTTTCCTAGCAGGAGAGAAGACTCAGTCAATATTTTTTCAGTAGCACAGGTCTCATTCAGAGTTCTGTTTAATCAAATAGATATTGTCCTTGACACTGAACTACACGCTGGGGCCTCATTAATGAACGTGCCTATTGGTAGTTCCTTGTTTAAAGCCATCACTCCATTTTTTTTTTCTTTCTTGAGCTTTAATACACACACACCATCTGGTGCAGATTGATAAGCAAGGGAGTACAGCAGGCAGCAGTTCCCTGGAATGAGACTGTCAACTCCTAAAGCAAAGCTCTCTGATGCAGTCTAAACTCACTGCCACTGTCAAGATTCATTCCCAGCTGCTCTGCTCCTGCTCCTGCTCCTTCCAGGCCCTTCGGTGAGCTGGACACAGCTTCCTGATTGCTCCAGAAACCATGAACATTCTGCCAGACTATCCTTACTATCAGAAGGTGTAGATTCCTCCTCTGTAAAATCAGGATGTGGAAGTACCAACCTTATACTTTTGTAGGTTTTCGATGAAATGATCTAGTTACATGTTAGTTACTATTTTCACTATCATCACCATCTCTGAATCCCTCACAACCCCCAGCAGTGTCCTGCACTATGATAATAAGGGAGTAATTGCCATTCACTGGATCCCATTCAGTGATGAATTATAGATTTGGAATGAAATTGATCAGATTGCACTTTTAATTTCTCTTTTTTAAAAAAAATATATCTTCCATTGATTTCAGAGAGAAAGAGAGAGGGAGCTATAGAAACATCAATGATGAGAGAGAATCATTAATCCTCTGCCTTCTGCACTCCCTCACCTCTCCCCGCAACACCCACACACAACCACACACACACACAGGGGAGTGAGCCCACACCCCGGGAATGTGCCCTGACTGGGAATCAAACCGTGACCTCCTGACTCATAGGTTGAGGATCAACCACTTATGCTAAAAGTGTAATTTCTTAAAGCACTTTTAGCATACCTTGTTCTGAGTTGGTGTGTGTGTGAGGCAGGGAGGTGCCGGGGGGGGGGGGGGGGGGGGGGGGAGGTGGAGTGTGTTGTGGGGAAGAGGTATAGAGAGAGTACGTAACTACTTAACAATTGTTCAAACCCCAACCCTAGAGAACTATCGTTAGATCTGTGCTTACAAAAGTTCCAAGTATCATTCTTGGTACACTGTATTAGACATTTGACAAAAGGTCTGAGTGATAAAAGAGTTCCTATTTTATTGTTTTGCACAAAAGACACAGGCTTACAGTGACTTGCCTAGAGTCTAAGAAACAGGCATGTTGTTTTTGGATATTCCTTCCTGAGTTAAACTATGTGAAGCCAAATTTTATTTTGTGTTTCATCACATGGGAGCCATTACCTTCAGTAAATGTTTTCTTAGGATATCCAGGCAATGGAAAATTCCTCCAGAGGGCTGCTTAGTCGGCAGGTGTTTTCCATGTTACTTAACTGAAGAGCTCCCTGCTCGTCAGATGGAGTGAATAAGGGAAGTGGTTATCAGTGGCTCTCAACCCTGCAGCTCTTTAGCACTGCTCTGAGCCTAAAAGTGTCTGAACCTGGCCCCACTCTGCAAGATTTTGCTTTGGGACAATCTGGCCAGACATCAAAATTCCTAAAATCTCTTTTAAGTAACCCTAAGAAGAGTTTCGATCTAGTTCTTCCCCCTCAGCCTTCTGTGATTCATGCTTTCTCCGTATTTATAGATTCAGGCACATTAAAATCCCATCCTCTTTGTAACCTTCCTCAATAGGAACTTTTTTTTTTTTTTTAACTCCAGAAAATTATGAAACCTAATAGGAATTAACAAATTTGCTCTTCTGAAATACAAACACTTGATTTTATAGAAGAATTGCCAGGATTGTTCTGTAGTTACGTCTGAGATACCATCAGAGTGGTAACCAAAAGCCTCTTAATTGTACAAAATCAAAGCTATCACCTATCTTTCTTCTTTCTAAATTAATTTAACAGAATAAAGCTTTCGCAGATGATTCTTTCCTCTGAAATTTACAGCGATGGCCTGAATTCCATGTATAATTATTATAATAATGCTAGAGGCTCGATGCACGAACTTCGTGCAAGAGTAGGCCTTCCTTCCCCCTGAACCCTCTGGTACCCTGGACCCAGGCTTCCCTCGCAGCCCCAGCTTTGTCTGGAAGGTCGTCCAGTCTAATTAGCATATTACACTTTTATTATTATAGATAAACAATGTGGAGGGTTAATAATAATAACGAGAGCAATAATAATGTCTTTATTCATTGTATTGGGCTGTTTAGATTAGGATTTACTTGTTGGGGTTATGTGCACTTGCACATCACATGTTCATAATGAGTAGTGTTTGTACCTGATAATATAGGAAGTTTAAATTAAATAGTATGTAGCCTAATGTTTATGACAGATTATTTTGGCTGAATATTCAAACTTGTCTAGCACCTGCTGCAAATTCTGTACTGATGCACTTACCATTACTTATAATAACCCTAAACCTGTACGATAATTGAGACAGGTATATACAGTGTCTCTAAAAGTACCCTAGAGGAATATTGAATAAAAGAATAGTGCAGATTCCATAAATAGAACATACCAGGGAAATTGGCATGTAACACCTTCCCACTACTCCATCCCCCCACCTCCCCACCCACACACACCATTCTCTCTCCAATTTTCTATCTCACAGAAAGACCACTTTGTTTCAATCTTGCAATATCTTCTAAATCAGCCTCTTCAAACACGAATGACTTAATTGGCAATGCTTTTACAATATATTTAGTGCATTTTGCTTCAGGAAATTATTTATGGGCTTACCATCAGTTATTTCCTTTTACAAACATCATTGAAGCTCATTACTTCTGGAAAGCCTCACCTGTTTAAGTGGAATATGATCCCATTAACCTCTGGCTGTATCTTCAGAGGATATATCAGAAGTCATATTTGTATAGGCATATGCTGCCATCCTATGCACTGTGTATGAAAGCATGTCAGCACATCTCTTTTATTTCTTTAATTTTAGCAGGAGGGCCATTGAACATGCTCTTTCACCTGCCTAGAATATATTTGATTCTACCAGCAACCTCAACATCTAATTCTTTTCATATCCCTGCTTGGTTATTTTTGTTCTGGGAGGCTTTCTTTGATCTTGCATGTTCCACTGATTTGCATGGCCTTGTTTCACTTTTATATTTATTTGACTAATCATTTCATTAATATCTGTCTCTCTTAGTAGGCTGTAACTCTGTAACCCACAAACCCAGAATCTCTGGTTGGGCTTGTTTACTAGTATATATTTCTAGCATTTAGCCCCTGGATTTTAGTAGGTGACTAATTGTTGAATGACCAGATAAATAAGAAACTGTGTTTGCTCTTTGAAACATAGCTACAGTTCTACTTCACCTATGAGTTTTGCAATACTTAAAGAAATTTCAAAACTCATTTTTTCCAATATTTTAAAAATTAAAATGATATAAGAAGAAAGTTAATTTTGCAAAATAATTAATTTTACTAAATAATTTATTACACTGAATTTGAAAAGCTGTAATTAAAAAAAAAGTCACCCTTAATCTCATCATATTAACCCATCAAGTTTTATTTCATCAAAGGATATTGTCCTAAATCTGCAGAGATTATGGAATTTAGATTTAAATGTCTTTAGTTTCCTCCCCTCCCCCTAATTCTCTGCATGACAAAGGGCTGCTTCCTAAACTCTGGCTGGAAATTGGGATCTATGAGAAATAGCCTTTTGTTCCTTTATACCAGTGTTTCCCAAACTTCTCTCATGATGAGAATCACCTGGTGGAGTTGTTAAAACACAGATTCCTGAATCCCAACTAAGAAGTGCTAAACTAGAATTTTTGGGAACATATAGGTAAAATTGTATACTTAACTAGTGCTCTAAGACAGATTTTATATACAGAGCACTAAGTTAGGTATGCAATTTTACCTATATGTTCCCAAAAATTCTAGTTTAGCACTTCTTAGTTGGGATTCAGGAATCTGTGTTTTAACAACTCCACCAGGTGATTCTCATCATGAGAGAAGTTTGGGAAACACTGCTTTATACTGTATCTAAAAACAAAACAAAACAGTGCCATCTAGAGATCAGAAAGCTAAAATGTTCACACAAATAGCCCCAGGCTAGGTGTCAAGCTAAGCAGCACCTTTCAACTCTGCTGAGCTTCAGGAGACAGACAGACCTATTGTGTCAAATTTAGGAGTAACACCTGTCTCAGCTGATTTAAGACTTGTTCTGTCCGTAGGATCTTACCTGAAATCACAGAACCTATTCTCTCATTTTTGCGTATGAGAGTTGAGTATTGTTTTAACAAGAAGTCCCTTAATTCTTTAAAACACCCTCAGTCACCTTGACTAAGATGTGGGTAACTGTGACTTAGTTCTTATTGACTAAGATTAGGATAAAATGTTCAGATATAAAAATAGTTGAATTAAATACTGAGCAATTACAGTTTCCTCCTTATTAGTGTTACATTGTCTTTCCAGTAACTTTAAAGCAAATGATTATTTCTAGCCTTAGACCTAAAGAAAATAAAATCTAGAAGAGCCTACTTTGACTTTGAATAGCAAAAGCAATCTTGAGGAAGAGAAACAAAGCTGGAAGCATCATGCTCTCTGGTTTCAAACTATATTGCAAAGGTATAATAATCATAACATATATTATTGGCATTAAAAACAGACACAAAGATGAAAGAGAATAGAGAGCCCAGACATAAAGCTACACTTGTGTGGCCTATTACTTTATGACAAGGGAACCAGAAATATACAGTGGAGAAAGAATGGTCTCTTCAATAAATAATGTTAGGAAAACTGACAGCCACATATGAAAGAATGGAACTGGATTCTTGTCTGACACCAGACACAATAATCAACTCAAAATGGATTAAAAAACTTAAATGTAAAACCTGAAACCATAAAACACTTAGAAGAAAAGACAGGCAATAAGCTCCTTGACATTAATCTTGGCAATGATATTTTGGATTTGACACTAAAAACAAAGGCAAGTAAATAAAAAATTATCATGTAGGACTAAAATAAAACCATCAACAAAATGAAAAGGCAACATACCAAATAGAAGAAAATATTTGTAAATCATATATCTGATAAAGGATTAATATCCCCAAAATACAAAGACCTCATACAACTCAACAACAAAAAACCCCCAAACAATCAGATTTAAAAATGGGCAGACAATCTGAATAGATATTTCTTCAAAGAAGACATACAAATGTCTAACAGGTACATTAAAAGGTGCTCAACATTACTAATTATCAGGTAAATGCAAATCAAATCCATAATGAGATATTACCTCACACCTGTTAAAATGTCTATTATAAAAAAGGTAAAAAATAACAGAGGCTGGTAAGGATGTAGAGAAAACACAACCATCTGTGCACTGTTGGTGGGACTGCAAATGGGCCTAGCCGTTCTGAAAAAAAGTATGAAGGTTCCTCAAAATATTAAGAATAGAACTATCATATGATCCAACAATTCCACTTCTTGGTATTTATCTGAAACAACCACAACAAACAGACGAAAAGAAAACACGAATTCTCCAAGATATATGCACCCCTATGTTCACTGCAGCATTATTTACAATAGTCAAGAAATGAAAACAACCTGTGTCCATCAATGGATGAACGGATAAAGAGAACGTGAGACACACGCACACATATACTGGTACACACACTCACACACACTCACACTGGGGTCTCATTTGGCTATTTAAAAAAAAAAAAATGGAAATCTTGACATTTATGACAGCATGGATGGACCTTGATTGCATTATGCTAAGTGACATCAGACAGAGAAAAACAAATAACATACAATCGCTTTTATATGTTGAACTAGAGGCCCAGGGCATGAAATTCATGCATGGGTAGGATCCCTAGGCCTGGCTGGTGATCAGGGCTGTTCACGGCCTTCTTGCTGCTGGCCAGGACCCCCTGATGGTCAACACACGTCATAGTAAACAATAGAACTCCAGGTCTCCTGGTTGAACTCCCATGGGGACACCTTGCATATTAGCCTTTTATATACATAGATAAGAAGAAAACTAACCAAAACAGAACTCATAGAGAACAGATTGGCAGAGATGAGGGTTGGGGGTTGGGCAAAATGGATCAAAGGGATCAAAAGGTACACACTTCCAGTTGTAAAATATGTCATGGGGATGTAATATACAGCATGGTGCCTATAGTTAATACTATATTGCACATTTGAAAGTTGCTAAGAGAAAAAATCTTAAAAGTTCTCATCACAAGAAAAAATTTTGGTAACTAATGTAAGGTGATGGATGATAATTACACTTATTGTGGTGATCATTTAGCAATATATAAAAAAATCAATCATTATGTTGTACATATGAAGCTAATATAATATTTTGTTAATTATATCTCAATAAAAATTATAAGAATTCACTTTGCATGTCAGGAGATTAGCATATTTTCTTAAAGTTCTGGTGAAAATCTGGTGGCAGGTCCATTGCAGCATTTGGTTAAACCAAGTACCAGCTGACTAATGAACAAAATAGAGGTAGCATTATTTTGGTATCACTAGATGCCTTGTAATGGCAACCTTTATGGTCATGCATGTTTTATTCTCTCTTTGTTATGTTTTCCAGAGGGATAACCAATTGGCTGATAGAGTAACAAATGAAAAGTAACTTGACTCCATTGACCTGCTTAACTCCGTATGGGAACGATGGAAAGGAGCAACTGCTTGCTTTGAAACAGTGGAATAGGTATGGAACAGCTCCTTTCGGTTCTGCCTTCCTTTATTTCTTTGCACAGCTATTTTCAGACCAGTTAAAAACGTCACGTTGTTCCTGATTGAGAACACAGAATCGGAGTTATAGGAACAGGTACTGTGCGTATTGTAACATTTCTGAGTTGTGTGTCTTGAGGTTGCTGTTTATATAAGTACTAGTGCAATTAAGAGAGAATTATTTTTCAATAGTAAATAAGTAATCATGCTAGGAATAATTATTATTTTAAAATAGAATTAGCAGTTTGAATGTGTGGTTAGCTTTAAGATACACAATTTGAATAAGGAGATTTTGCTCCAATAAATAGAGTCCTATGGAGGAATTAAGGAATTAATAACAGAATAGTAGAGCATGTTGTTTTCCCCAATCCAAGCCATCAAAAGTGTTTTTGCTGTGTTTAATGATTATCTCCCCTGACCATTTTCCTTTTCTCAATTATGAAGGGACCCTGCCAAGAAAAGCATTGTTTGAGTTTTTTTCCACTTTTCAGAATTCACATAATAGATATAGATGAAACTTCTTTTACTTTGAAAGGAACATTTCAAGTGAACATAAAGAATTTAGAACAGCATTTGTAGAGCCTTTAAAATATGCGCTTGTTTTGAATCAGATACCTATCATCATCAGTGTGCTAAATCTTCTTTCAATTATACCTATAAGGGACAAGGTAGCCATATATGGTTTGGTAGTGACGATATAGTAATCAATGCTTTAAGAAATTATGATATTAATGAATTGTAATGCAGCTATAACTTATTTAAGTCCAGAAGATTAAATATCAAGCACTGGATGGTCAAGATTAAATTAATAACTGCATGACAACATTTTTTACTTCATTGGATAGCTTATAGATGAGAGACTATGAATAAATAATAATGACTTGAATTTTGCATAGGAATATTAGGATTCAAAGGCTACAGAAAAAGAATTCATAAAATTATATTTTATATAAGGAGTTAAATAAGGGTATGATTCCATGATTTAAGGTTATTTAAGGAGAGCTTTTAGGGAATGTTTTCACTATTACTCTGTAGTTTGTATGTTCTCAGAGCATAATATATTTTTACACATTAAAACAACTAAGGTTTTCAATGCATTACTCTATTGAATTTGAAACTAAATGTTGTCTATATCAATAATATATGAAGAGTCTGGTTTCTAGCTCAGCAAGAAAACAGAAAAAGAGGTTGTTGCTGTTGGATGTGCAGAGAGCAACCTTGCAGTCTTTTTGGTTGCTTTATGTTTCAGTTTGTAGTTAGCCAACCACTAACCACACTGACCAATTTTAATTAAAGACATTTATCTGCCTGAAAGGAAATCTTCGGGGAATAAGGTAAAGAAGGTGATCCATAGAATAAAAAATTCCCAAACTCCCTATAACAACCCATTCTGAATATTATTCAACCCACATCACAGAGAAAAATCAGCTATCATATTTCACTTAGGTACAGATTACAATGTCATTAGATTTATAATTAAAGAGATGACTTGAAAAAAAAAATAAACCAAAGGAATAGCTAGTTATGATGTCTTTGCTGGTGTGAGTTTCCATGTATGAAATTATTTGAGAGATGCAATCTGCTGTCCTTTTTTCCATTGGGAAGAGGAGTGCGTAGAGGGATGGCCATTGGACAGGGAAGGATAAAACCCAGGCTGTTTCCAGTACTATTCTCCGGAAATGGTAGTCCCTAACTGACCTCATCTCTGTTGTTCCACACCTGAAATAACTTTGAAGGAGGCAGCCTTAGGGGGGAAAAAAATGTTCCAGTCAAACTGTCAAAATGTCTCTCTTCTTTCAACCCCCAAACCAGAAAATCTTCTTTCATTTAATTACCCAACAGGCATTTATTGCATACCTAATAAGTGCCAGGCACAATGCCAGAACTCAAAGCTGAATCCCTGTCCTCCAGAAGATTCCTTCTTGTTCAGTTTGCCCTCTATACACAGTACTAGTTTAACCCTGAACATTAGTTTTATTATTGGCTTTCAGTTTTGCACCCCATATTAATTTGCAATCTCCCTAAAGACCAGGCCTGCACTGCAGATTTTGAAAAGTAAGTAACTGAATTGTCTGCTGTGGGTGTTAACATAATATGTTTGCAGATTATCTTCAATACTATGTACATCTTTTTCCTGGATTAGTGACAGCAACACCCAAATATGACGGAATCAAAGCTGGTCATGGAGTAGGATGCTTTCAAAGTGAAGATTGTGTATGTCTGTGCCTTGTTAAAATTGATTTTAGGACTATCAGTTGATTTTTTGGGAACCCTGACATATGTCTTATTTCATGATACAGATGAAGAGCGAATACATTTTCCCCTCAAATTACGACTTCCTTTTGAATGTTGAATAGGGAGAAAAATAGATAAAGCAAAGGTTACTATTTGCAATACTTTTCTTCTTAGTGCTCTTGACTAGCTATCTATACTTTCTTTATGGAGGCATGTTGACCCAAATTTATCTCTGCTCCTTTCAAAGAGGAAAGGAGAGGGAGAAGAGAAACATTTATGATGAGAGAGAGTCATTGATCAGCACACTGCACACTGGAGATTGAGCCGGCAACCCGGGCATGCACCCCCTACTGGGAATCATTGCTCCTTTTATCCATATACTAGTAATGTCTACCCAATACATCTGAATCTGTTTGATTTGAATATCTTAGTATACACTTGTAATTTCCCGCAAAGTACTCATCCCCAAGTATCTAGAAGTCACATTCAATTTAAAGGAAGAGTACGGTACGTGCATTGATTTAAGAAAAAAAAAAACCACACTACAATTATCCTGGTAAGTTTTATGTTATATTTTACCAGAAAAACAGAACAATAGCAACAGAAAAACACACACACATAAAAACTACTTAGATTGTCTGCTCCTCTGACCATAAGTTCCTTGAAAATCATCATTCATATCTTGGCTTTGGGCCTTGTGTAGCAAGTGTTACCAGTGAATGAATGTGAACAAATGACTATAGCCGGGCCCAGAATGTGGTGTCAGAGATGTGGAGACACTCATACTCAACTTGGGGAATCTATAGAAATAGTGGTGGCAGCAGCAGAGCCCAACGGATACATCCTAGTGTCAGGTGGGCTTGGTGGGAGCCAATTTTCCAGCTCTGCTCCCAGCAGGCTAATGACCAAACCAACACAGGCAAGAGCAGAGCTTTCCCAATGTTGCCTGGTGGATCAGGATGGTTTTAGAGGCCCCTGAGATGCCAGACTCAGTGAACATTGTACAGTGAGTGGTATTAAGTACAATCACTATGATTTTTAACCATCATCACTGTATTTTTCCAGAACTTTTTAATTATCCCCCCCAAAAAACAACAACAACAACAACAACAAAAAAAAAAAAACACCTCAGTATCTACTAAGCAATAACTCCCCATTCCCACTCCTCTTCAGCCCCTGGTAAACTCTATTTTACTTTCAGTCTCTATGAATTTGCCTGTTCAAGTTACCTCATATAAGAGGAACCATACGATATTTGTTCTTTTGTGACTGGCTTAGCATATTTCACTTAACATAATGTCCAAGGTTCATCCATAATGTAGCATGTGTCATTCCATTTCTTTTTATCATAGAAAAACATCCCATTGTATGTATCCACCACATTTTCATTAATCTCATTATGAACATTTGGATTGTTTCCACCTTTTAGCTTTTATGAATAATTCTGCAATGAACAATGGTGTTCATTTTTGTTTAATATATTAATTGTATTTTGGCTCATTTTTTATCTTTATTTTTAGTAGTTTCCAATTTTTCAATAATAAGTAAATTACTTACAGATAGGGAAAGTCATATAGCTGGATCATGGCAAGGCCAACATTCCAACCCAGAGGGTCTGACTACAGTGCACTCTCTGATTTATACACTGTGCCACATTTAATAAAAATATTTAATTTTCCTTTGAACCTACTATATTCTGGGTATATCAAATGCATTATTTCTAAATCCTTAAGATATCTGTATGATGTATTTTTTTATCCTTACATTAGGAGAAGACACTAAGGCTTGGAGAGGTTAAGTGGTGGATGCAGGAATGCCCCTAGGTGTGCTTGCTACTCTGCCTGACCCTTCCTAGAGCCAGAACATAGCAGAAAGATGGTTCCTTGGGACTTGGGATAGCACAACTCTTTCTGGATAGACTTCAGGGAAAGGAGCTATCTCAGGGGCAGAATCCATGAGCACTGTGGGGCCTCTGGTATCACATAGCTGCCCAGCAGTTCTACCCTGGCTCCCAGATAAGGCCAGGATTTTTTCCTTAATACTTACTTACTTATTATAAACTCTTGCCCTATGTTAGGCCAAGAGGTCAAGGCAAAATGGATGATTATTTCCATTTTTGGCTATCTTTGGAAAGCAGGCAAAGAAGGAGTTCTACAAATTCTATAGATTTTTTAAAAAAATATTTTATTGATTTTTCACAGAGAGGAAGAGAGAGGGATAGAGAGTTAGAAACATCAATGAGAGAGAATCATCGATCAACTGCCTCTTGCACACCCCCTACTGGGGATGCGCCCACAACCAAGGTACATGCCCTTGACAGGAATCGAACCCAGGACCTTTCAGTCCCCAGGCCGACGCTCTATCCACTGAGCCAAACTGGTCCCGGCTCTATAGATTTGTTAAAAAAGAAATCTACACACGCCAGATCTATGAGGATTGTTTCTCAATAATTCTGAATTAGTTGAATACTTATATAACATTTTGCTTCTATTTTGCCATATGGACAAAGCCATATTCCATTTGCATAGCTGCCTGTAGCTTTTCATACTGATTTAAGTTCTCCTTATGGCAATCCTAACCCTTTAATCCCCTCGCTTTGCAGCTGGTATAAAAATGTACTTCAGGTTGTCATTTTGCAAAAGGCCAGAAATGAACTATCTTTCTTTTAGGATCCAGTATGCATAGCCTTCATGGCTATTTCCCCCTTTTGGTTTTACAGCTGGAGAAAATGGCATGTAACGTCCCTAACCAAAGACAGCGGACTATGTCAACCTCTGGAGAAGCTCTATATGAAATTCTTGGTCTGCAGAAGGGAGCATCAAATGAAGAAATTAAGAAAACCTACAGGTACAGAGGCAGTTCAATGATGACATTTTCTATACTACTAGAGATAGTTATTTTGTGATTGGCAAGGGCCTTCAATTAAAGATACTTGCTCTCTCCTAACACCAGGTAATCTCAGTTTGGAAGCTCATGTTCCCTGTTCCATAAACACAGGTAGTTAGAAATAGAGAGGCAGACATTGATTTTATGAAAGAACTGTCTCATGATGCTGGGCCTTAGGAAAGGGCAGCCTATGTTCTAAGCCTACAATGAGCGAGGTAGGGGTGAAAGAGGTAGGGGTGAAAGAAGCGGGGTGGGGGTTAGAGAGGGAAAGAGAGAAGTAGGAGGAGGAAGAGGAGGAGGAGGAAAAGGAAGAGGATGAGGAGGAGGAGGAGGAAGATGATGAGGAGGAGGAAGAGAAGGAGAGATGGAGAGAGAGATTTCACTGTGAATGAATAGGAGTTGTGATTAAGCCCATAACCCATATAATATCGTTTCAACAAATCTTTTTTTTTTTTTTTTTTTTTTAAAGGGGGCTTTGTTGTTGTATTGTATGCTATACTCTTTAACTCTTCAGTTTTGATCTTCCATACCTGATCTAGTTTCAGGTTAGCTATTTTTGGGAAAATTTGAAATACCTTTTTATTTAAACCTCTAAGAATTTTTTTTTAAAAAAGGATTGAGTACAAAAATAATTTACTTATTATAGAAAAATTGGAAACTACTAAAAATAAAAATAACATATATCCATAATTCTATCTCTAGTGATAATTATCATTGATATTTTTTCCTTTTAGTCTTTTTTTCCTGTTTAGATATTTTAAACTTAAATTGGATTAATCTATATTCTTTTTCACTTTAACAAGGTCCTATCATAAAATTATACTGGTGTTATTAAATATTTTGATTTTTAATTATAAGGATATTCTCTAATTACTTTGTTAGCCATTTTAAAAAACATGTAGTACATTCTTTTAATTTTTCCCTAGAGTTAATTTCCTTGTACATAAAACATGATGTACATTTTCAATTATGTCCTTATTTATTGAGGAAAAAAGTTGTGCTGTTAAAAAGAAAAATTAACCAAAATATAAATGAAAGTTTATTTTTAGTCAGTTACTTCTTATTTGACCTTGAATTAGGTTTTTAAAACTTATGGTTTTTGGTTGTTGTTTTTTTTGTTTTGTTTTTTGTGGGGTTTTTTTAGTATGTAAGTTTAGAATTTTTAAGTAGATAAATTTTTAGTCATTTACTGTATGGATTTTATTTTGTCATGGCTAAAAGCCTTCCCAATTACAATATTATAAGAATACTAGAGATCTGGTGCATGAAATTTGTGCACGGGTAGGGTCCCTAGGCCTGGCCAGCTTCCTTCCCCTGGCTGCCCTGGCCTTCCTTAGTCCCACCTTCTGGTGGTTTGCACATCATAGTGGGTGGTTGAACTCCCGAGGGGACAATTTGCAAATTAGCCTTTTATTGTATAGGATTAACTCATTTCTTCTAGTACATTTATGATTTTATATTTTTTATATTAAATCTTTGGTCAATTTAGAGTTTAACATGAGGAATGAAGGTCTGATTTCACATTTATTTTTTCCTAAGTCACTAGACCACCAAATTTTATTGAATTTCCTATTTTTATCTATTGATGGAAAAATTATTTAGCTTTGCATTGGAACCTTCACTATGTGGTAAACTGTAGGACCCAAATGGCCTTCAAGGAGCATGTGTTGAAGAATAAGTGGCATTGGAGGACATTGCCATTTGAATCCAGACAGTTTTGTGAAAATGGTAAAGTTTGATTAAAGTCAGTATCAATTTTCCAGTTTATATTTTATTTAAGGTAGTGGGGAAAGAGTCTTTGCCATTTCATTGTGTCCTAGAGCTATCCAGGTGTGTTCTGGGAGCTGTTCCGCCCTATGCCTGGATATCCTTGGATGAGGGTCACTAAAATTGACTTTTAAGGCTTTGGTGCTGAGGCATTGTGCTGGGGGTGGGAGTTGGGAATTAAAGTAATTGCATTATAAGCTTAATATCTACAAAGATTCTCTCCAAATTAAGAAAAACAGTGATGTCTAACTAACTACCTTGTAAGTTTTAAAATCCACTTTACAAATGTGACTTTTAATTGCCTTTATTAATCTTGTAAACTAAAATTTCAGGTCATATCCTAATTAAGACACTAATTATGCCGAGCTGTTTGCAAGTTTAATAATTACAACCTAAAGTCTTTTCATGTAGTCAACATCTTCCTATTAATTTTGTTTTAATGTCATACAAATATTATTTTTTCAGCTGATTAGGGTACTAGCATGCTGCCAAAAGCATCTGCTTCTATCTAAATTACACATTTGTATTCTGGAAGTTATTCAAAGTGTATGAGCAGGCTGAAAAACTACTCATAATATCATTGTTATATTCAAGGATCTGAATTAAAGCAGTCAAAATGTAGTGAAATTAAGAGTCAGTGAAATTGAATAAAATTACCAACTGTGGAATCCATGCGCTGCTGGACCTCTGTTATAATCCTTGGTTGTGCTCTTGAAAACAAGGCTGAGTTAGAAGACATTTTTTTTCTTCATTTACATCTTATTTTTATTTTTTAATAGATAATATAATCACCTGATTAAAATGAGATAAAACAAATAGGTATATAAAAAAAATTTCCCCCATACATCACATCTCCAAGTTCTCTCTTGGGGGAAAGCAATTCCTTGTGTACCCTTCTAGAGAGATCATCTACCTATTATATATAAGCATATATCCAGACTTTCTCATCTGGGCAAGACAGTACAAGTTTGTCTCTCTCTGATCCTCCCTGTTAAGCATGATTAAAAAGTCTTAAAAATAATGCAAGAGATAAGTAAAAGAGAACTCTGAAAGGTAGGAGAAAATGAATTGGTTAGGGACCACAATCTAGAAACTGCATGTTAAATCCAAAGTAGCTGCCCATTAAAATAAAAATATATAAATAGGAATCAGAGTCTCTTAATACAACAGTCAAAATGCCCACATAAATATCACTCATTGTACCAAGAACCAAGAAAATCACAAATTACATGAGAAAAAAAATAATCATCTGACTTCCACACTGAGATGAACCAGATATTGGATTTATCTGCTAAGTATTTTAAAGTAATTATAATAAAAAAAGATTCAGCAAGCAACTACAAATTCTCCTGAAACAAATGAAGAAAAAAAAAAGTTCTCCAAATAAATAGAAATTATAAAAAAAGAACCAAGTGGAAATTATAGAACTGAAAAATAGCAGAAATGCTCCAACAAACTCGAAGAGCTCTGTAGTAGAGGGAGCTGACTGAGGATAGAATCAGCAACGTTGAGGACAGATAGATGGAACTTAGCCAGCCTGAACAACAGAGAGAAAATAAACTGAAAATAAAGAACAGAGTCTCGGGAACCTGTACAGCTATAACAAAAGATCCAACATGTATAGTATTAGAGTCCTAAAAGGAAAAGAAAGAGAATGGGATCAAAAGAGTGTTCAGAGAAATAATGACTAAAAATTCCCCAAGTTTGGCAAAATCTATAAACCTACAGATCAAGAAGCTGAGTGAACCATAAATAGGATAAATCTAGAGAAATCCATGCCAAGACACATCATAATTAAACTTCTGAAAACCAAAGACAAAGAAAATACCTCAAAAGCAGACAGAGAAATAACACATTATTTATGAGGGAACATCAATTCAAATGACAGCAGATTTTTCATCTGAAACAACAGAGGCCAAAAAGAAGTGACACAACATTTTTCAAGTGTTAAAAATAAAGAGCTGTCAACTGTGAATTCCATATTTGGTGATACTATACTTCAGAAATTAAGGGAAAATAAAAGTATTTTCAGATAAAGAAAGAAAATGATAAAGAAAGGAATCTTGGATCATCAGGAAGAGAGAAAGGAAAATGAAGAATGCAGAAATATGGGTAAATAAAATAGATTATCTTCCTCATGAGTTTTCTAAATTACATATGATGATTAGTATAAAAATTATAATTATGACATTATCTGATACTCAAGACAATTATATCTTAAATTGAGGAGGATAATGGGACCCAGATGGGAGTCAAGTTTCTGCACTTTACTCAAATTGGTAAAATAACATCAGTAGAATATCAGTAGACTGTGATATATATACATATGAAAATTTTATTCAAGTAAGCCACAGGAAGACAAGAAAAGGGAAATGGAGGAGTGAGAAACAGAGGGCACAAACAGAAAACAAATAATAAAATGATAGACTTAAGCCCTGACATAATAAGTATATTAAAGGTAAGTGGTCTAAGCATATATTATATTTTCCTTCTTTGTTATACAAATGGTGGTGTACTATAACTCCTATCATGCACTTTGCATTGTTATCTTAACAATGTACCTTGGAGATCATTTTCAGGAATGATCAGTTCATTAAAAGTTTCATTCTTTTCATATTGCAGCATCATGTACCATAACAAAGATGTCCCATGATTTAATCAGTTCCCTGTTGATAAATATTTAGGTTGTTTTAAATCAAGACTTCCTTTTAAAACCAACTTAGAGCTTCTCAGGAAAACCCCATGGTCCCAGAAAAGTAGATAGAGATGGGGAGAGGGAAACTATGTTTGTTCTGCCCCCTTTCCAGTTTTTGCTATGTCCCTGTTCCAAATTCCTGGAGCAAGGATCTATAGACCCAGCTGCGTCAGACGCTCAGCCACGTCCAGCTGGCTCTGACTAGAGCTCTGGAATCACAAATACCCAACTACCTTCACAAGGATGTAGGATCCAACTCTGTGGGAAGAAGAAGGGGCAATGTTCTCTAAGCGTGGGTATAGAGTTGGGAAGGAAATTACCATTATTTCTAGTTCTTTGTTCCCTTAAACATTCACATAAATAGCAGCCTCATAGACCTAGCTCAGCCCCTTCTTATGTTTATTTATAAGTCTTTATCATAAAATCTTTCTCTGAGTAAAGCATCTATTTTTCATATGTCATCTTTTTTGCTATAATAGTATAACCATGTTTAATTTGTTAGCTGATAAATAGGAGTCCCCAGCTACCTCAGAGGGTGGCTGGGAGGAGTGACAAGAGGAAGGCTTCTGTGTCAATCCATCATGTACTGAAGCTCTTGTCTCATTGAGATTTTGTAAAGATAAACGAGATCTTTTTTTTTTTCCTCTCAAAATGTGTGGAGCTCTTTGTGGAAGACTACGGTGAAAATACCAGGTACAGTTATGAATGGATAGATATCCTCAGCATCCTTAAAAGTCTAAAATTATCCTGCCTTTGCTGCTACTGTTCAAAAACCATATATCTAGCATAAGTGATGTTTTGCTCCATGTCAAAAGTGCCATATCACAGGGTGAGACTCATCGTATGAGCCTCATCCATGGCCTTCATTATGGAATAAATCTGCCTTTCACAATGTACAGTATAATAATTCCAAGGAGCTTAAAATTGAAGGCTCATTTAATCCAATTTTTTCATGGCTGGGTAACACTACTTAATCATAACAGTGTTTGCATGAGATAAGAAAATATTTTTCCCTATTCTCCCACTGTCTAAGAGTCTTTACTCCCCCTTTTCATGCTGTCTGAAGGAGATGCATTTTAGTTAATAAAATAAACCTGGAAAGGCTAAGCGGTTACTTATCTTGCACATATTTGCTGTAACTTTAAACTGGCATGTTCCCCTCTTTCGCTTAATTTAAGTAGTCTTTTTGAGGCAACAGGACTTTGAGTTAGGATGTTGGGGAGGATAGGGAGGGAGGAGGAGAGAGACACTAGTGAATGGTGGGACAACTGGCGAGAGGGTTGGTGACATAAGAAACTCAAAGCTTGTTCTCTAATCCCCAATACCAGGCTTTGGCCCTTTTCAAGTGAGTCAAGAACTTGAGTTCCCTGTCAAGTCTTCACCACCCAAGTCCTTTTAGGGGTTTCCCCTGTGAAAGTCTCCCAGGACCCAGGAATGAGTTCATCCTCATGTAGCAGTGTTGCTCCACAAACCAAGTTTCCACCCTGTTTATGATCCTGCTTTCATTCACTCAGTGAGCATGTCCTTGGTCATTGCAGGCACAACTCGGCGTGCTAGGCTCTGCTGCTACAGCTCCGCTGGTTCTCAGCTGGGCAGGGCTGCTCTGCTGCTATTCTGTGCCACCCCACCAGGCTCGGCAGGGATAGCAGGTCTCCTTGCTAAATAGACCAAATCTTCAAATTACTCTTCCAGGCCAAAAAGCCACTTATGCTATTTACCTGGAAACTTAAGGGAATCACCAGTGCCTGCTGGTCTGTGTGCCACTAAGAGGTAGAGGCTGCCAATAGGGGATAGCTCCCTCCTTCTTGTGATACCCCCTATTAGAGCCTCCAGGGACTGTCAAAGTTTGATAGGAAAGCTCCTTCCATCTTTTCTTATAGGTCTCTTTCTAAAGGACCCAAACATGTGCTCAGAGGTGAGTCAGAGACCAGCAGTAATGACCCTATACTTAGACTCTCCATCCTCTCTGACCCATAAAGCTTTGCTCCTGGGTCAAGCTCATTATGCTGGGCTCTTTCTTTCCTGAGATGGCATTCTTTTCAAGGAATCTCTGCCACCCCAACTGGTTTATCAGATTTCCCAGCTGTGGCTGCCACAGAAGGGTATATGATGTGGATTTCTTTCTGGAAGGCTCTTCAGGCTTGGGGGACTTCTGAGAAACTGCCTATAGGCCTCCAAGCACGCCTGGATGTGCTCAGACTCCCAGCCATGAATAATAGGCTGAATTGGCTCAAAGATGCATGCACCTCCCTACCATAGCTCTATAACAAACAAGGCTACTTGTTCTATATTCTCCTTAGTAACCTGAATGAGGTAAATACAGTTTGCTGCTCAGCAAGCACGTTAGGTGTGTGATTAGATCCTTCTTTTCTTGATATTGACTGGTACATAAGAATCCTTCAGTCCAAAGTCAGTAGATGTTGATCTATACCTCATATAGCTACCTGATTATAACAGAAACCAAGAAGGATGATGAGAGCACTTAGCAGCCCCTAGTATGTCTAGAATCTCTCACAATCATTAATGGCCTTGTAGCAGCAAGTTCTGTTCATTATTCAACAAATATTTATTGAGTACCAACTATATGCTAGGCCAGTGGTTGTCAAATTCATTAGTCAACAGAGCCAAATATCAGCAGTACAATGATTGAAATTTGTTTTGAGAGCCAAATTTTTTAAACTTCTTCTAATGCCACTATTTCAAAATAGACTTGCCCAGGCCTTGGTATTTTGTGGAAGAGCTACACTCAAAGGGCCATAGTCCTAGGCAAACAGACAAAATCCCTGTACTCCCGAAGTCTATATTCTGGGCTGGGGAAGTAGGAAAGCTTCATAATAAGTAAATAAGTAAAACATACAGTCTATCCGATGTTGTAAGTGCTGTGCAGAAAAGCAAAGCAGGTAGGAGGTGCTGGGAGTAGTGTTAGAAGTTATACATTCTCTTCAAAGTGTCCCACATAGATTTTAACACCCAAATCCCTTGGTTGCAGTGAATTCTAAGTATAAAGTAGAAGTGAAGAGCACAGTGCATGAAGTCAGAAAAATCTGGACTTAAATCCCATCTCTTAGACTCACTTTCTTCAAAATACAGATAATGTACTGAGCTCAGATGACTACTGAGGATTAAGAGATGATACATGTAAAGTGTTTAGCCAAGGTCTGACACATGGGCACTGGGTGATACAAAGAATACTTAAGAAGTCATACAAAATATACACAAGAAGTAATAGAAATAGCCCTTATAGAATGGCATTCCTCAAACTAGTTAGGGCCTGGGTGCAAGGAAACTGTTGTGTGTGTGTGTGTGTGTGTGTGTGTGTGTGTGTGTGTGTGTGATATTTAGATTTCTGTGACATTTAAATTCCATTGCATACATTTTAAAGGGTATTAAAACTGTTTTATTTTAATATGCCAATGTTTGTACTAAGCTGAAAATTTTGTACTCTTCACATGTTTATTCTCATAAAAAATGTAGACACTGCCCTGGCTGGTGTGCTCAGTGGTTAGAATATCAGCCCACACTCTGAAGGGTTGCAGGTAAGGGCATGTATCTGGGTTGCAGGTTCAATTTCAGGCTCCAGTTGGGGTGCATGTGGAGGGAGGAAACCAATCAATGTGTCTCTTTCACGTTGATCTCTCTCTCTCTCTCTCTCTCTCTCTCTCTCTCTCTCTCTCTCTCTCCACCCCCTCCCTCCCTCCCTCCTTCCCTTTTCCCTCCCTGCTTCATTTCCTCCCTCCCTCCCTCCCTCCCTCCCTCTCTCTTTAAAAATCAAAGGGAAAAATATCTTCGGGTAAACATTAACAAATAAACACAAAAATTAGATAACATGTTTAGAATGTGGAGAGAATGGTCTCTCAAAATTTTAAGGGGCATATAAACAGAAAGTTAGAATCAGAGAGGGAATGCAGGAGAGAGGTAGGGAGGGACCCAAACATTACACCCAAAATGATTACAGGGGGTTGGGGCAAGGAGACCTGTGGGGGCGTTCTTTGAGGCCCTCTGTGTGCTCCATGGCCCACTGTGATGTCCATCAGAGCATCAGAGAGGTTTTAGTTCCTTCCTTTCCTGCCTCTCCCATTCCATCAGTTCTCTGAGGGAAGGCACTGTGCTTTGTCTTCCTCACTCTTCCAGCCCTAGCACCATGCTAATAGTACCAAATATAAGAATAAATTGGTCAGCAAATAGATTTGGCCTCTGTTTTCTCTCTTTAATTATATTCTCAGTTTCTTCAGGATCATCCTCAAAGGTTTTGTCACCTCGCTGGATAGGGAGTCATTTACTGACCCAGTAAATAGAGAGGGCAGACCAGCAAGGAAAGGCAATGGTTTCAGTCTGGGACCTGCTGGGAACTTTGTAGGGTTGTGGGACCTTCCAGTGAAAAGCAGTTAGTGGATAAGAAAGTGAAAACTAGAAAATACAGCCAGTTATGCAATTTGGAGAATGTGAATCTTGAGTATTCAAAAATCTCGTGTGTAACTTCAATGTTAGTTTTTATTTACACTGATAAGTGCATTGTTGAAGTTAGATAAGAACAAGGAATTGGATGCCTAAAAGGGAGGCTGACTGCTTTCCCTTGGTGCAAGAAATTAACAAAATGCTGACTACTTTCTGAATGAGATCTAACTCTCCCTTAACACATCAGAGACCATAAAATCAGAGTGAACTAGTTTTATACATCAGCACCTGGATCTCTGTGCCTCATTGATGAGCTTAGTTTCTGCTTGTTGGCAAGGTCCCAAATATCCTGGTATAGAGCAGCAGAAATTACACTGATTCTTCTATTCTATTTCATTAAATTTCACATTGAAACTTTCTGGAATTCATCTTCCATCTCTAAAGAGGTGAGTTGCCTCAGAGTAGACGAAAGTGAGTTAAAAGTCATTTTCACAAGGATCAGGAAGGAGTGTCATTTCCATAGTGATTTGTGGCAACCCCAAGTGGTGGTGCTTTTACCCATCTTTATTAGCAATTACAGGTCATAACAGAGGCTGATGATGAATAAAGTATAAATGTCAGGGGAATACATAGCTAATAGAAGAATGGTAAATATTTACAAGGCAAGATGATGATTCAAGCTCACAAGATAAATTGAAATTAATCTCTATCAAGCACTAATTTGTTTCTTGAATTCTAAAACCTTCCACTAACAACAAGAGAATATGAGGCTAAGTCAGAGTTATCTTCCAGCTCTTGCATACCCTCCCTTCTCCCATGGCAAATTTTCCTCTTGATCTTATTTCTTCATGCAACTTCAACTTCATTGTTCCTGGGCACAATAATGATCACTGACTTCTTTTTCACTCATTTACTCAATACCTATTTAGTATTGGATACTTACTCATATTATACCTATCCATATCTATAATTTGTATCATTTAAAGAGCCTATCTTATAGAAAGTTAGATTTAGCAAGGTTTAAAAAATACATACTGGAAAACAAGCCAAATAAAGGAGTCAGTTGTGGATACAATGGATTAACTTGAGCATAGGATTCATGTTAATCATTTAAATGAAAGTTAATGCTTCATTCCATCATTCATTCCTGTCCCAGGAACTATGCTAAGTTCTGGGATTACAATTATAAGTAAACCATGGTTACTGATCTCATGTAACCTGAGGTCTAGAGGATGAAACAGAAATTAATCAAGTGATGACAAAAATGAGTGCCTAATTACAGATGAGATACAGTTCCCTGAAGGAAAAAGCATGGTTCCACAAGAGTATATAACAAAGACAGCTGATCTGGATTAGGGATTAGAGAAGTCTCCCCCAAGAAAGTGAATGCAGTCTTAATTTTAATAAAGCTTACATGATGATTTGTAGTCATTATTATATTTGATTCTCATATTTCTGTATTATAGGTACTTTTATTATCTTCATTTTACACTTGAAGAAACAGGTTTGGAAATGTAGGTTAAGTAGCTGTCACACACAGAAAGTACTGGCACTTGGGTTGCTTTAGTCCAGAGCCCACACTCTTAACCATAACACTTCTGAGTTTAAAACAACTGCCATGAATCCAAAGGATTCAAAGGCCAGAACCTGAGTGATGGGCCATATTGGAGGAGGATGCAAAGGTCAATATCTGAGAAGGAAGCTTGGAGATGAAATTCAGGGTTCTTAGTCCCAGGCTGGGATTTAAATACAGAAGTAGAGAAAGGATCCAGAATGAGCACCAAGCTTTAAGTTCAAGACAGTGTGAGGAAGTGGGGTCACTCTCAGCACTCCTAGGGAATGACTGCACATACCAGGTAATGTGACATCTTTCCTTGCATTGAGGTAGACATGGATTCTGGTATCTACTAGCAAAGTTCATATTATACATCTAATGGTTAAAATAGATACACAAGGGAGTTCTTATAGGTCCTAAGGTAATGTAATGCACTTCTTGCAGCAATACTACTAAACCGAACTGCTTCTTAAGTCATCTTTTGATTTAAAAAAATCATGGCTTTACTCAGCAGATGTTACTTGCCATATACCCTACATCTTTAGCTATGCCTGATGGACTTGGTGCTTAATAACTAGTTGGTGAATAAATGCATGTATGAAAGCATAAACTAATAAATCAGCAAGAAAAGCAATGCTTCCTGGGTGCTTTAGCAATGGGGGTCAAACCAAATAATCTAAAACACCCGTAAGGAAATTATATGAACATAAATTTGAAAGCAAGGATATGAAGATACAATACTGTTTGACCTCAATAAAAATTGTTACACCTATTGCATACCAAAATGTTCCTTAAGTCTGCTCTATGTCTATCAGTAATCTTAAAACAAAAGCATCTATAATAATAAAAGCATAATATGCTAATTAGATTGATGTCCTTCCAGACATCCTTTCGGATGAAGCCAGGGCTGTGAGGGAAACCCAGGTCCTGGGTGCCAGAGGGAAGTATGTGCCAGCAGCTAGGAGAAGGAAGGCCTAGTAAATAATAAGAGTATACTTTCAAAGGGATGTGTTTCTATAAGTTCTAATACATTTTAGTGAAAGTGATATTAAAACTATTAAAAGGTAGTGATGTCAGTGAAATTGATGGCATACGAAACTCCAAATTTCTGATCCTTCATAAAAGCTTCTAAATATCTGAAAAAAGCTATCAAAATAAATCTTTTCAGGATCTGGGAAAACTAACCAACTATAAGACATTGTAGAAAGAAATTTAAGAAGACACAAATAGATATTCCATGCTCATGGATTGGAATAATATTGTTAAAATGTCCATATTGCCCAAAGCAATTCAATGCAATCTCTATCAAATTCCAAAAGCAATTTTCACAGAAATAGAACAAAGAATCATAAAACAGGTATGGAACCACAAAAGACCCCGACTAGCCAAAGCAATACTGAGAAAGAAAAGCTGGAGGCAACACGATCCTTGACTTCATACCTTATTATGAAGCTATAGTAATCAAAACAGTATGGTATTGGCAAAAAAACAGACATACAAATCAATGAAGAGAGCCCAGAAGTGAATCTGCTTGTATAGTTCACTTAATTTATGACAAAGGAGCCAGGAATGTACAATTGGGAAAGGACAGCTTCTTTAATAAACTGAACAGCCACATGCAAAAAGAATGAACTGGACCACTATCTTACATCATACACAAAAATTACTTCAAAATGGATTAAAGACTTGACTGTAAGAGCTGAAACCATAAAATTATAAGACAGAAACACAAGTGGTAGACTCCTTGACATCAGTCTTGGTGATGATTTTTTTTTTTTTGGATTTGACAATAAAAGCAAGACAACTAAAGCAAATATAAACAAGTGGGACTATATCAAACTACAATGTTTCTGCAAAGCAAAGAAAACCATTAACTAAATGAAAAGGCAACCTACTGAATGGGAGAAAATATTTGCAAGCCCTATATCTGGTAATAATTTAATATCAGATATATAATACATACAACTCAATAGCAAAAAAAACAAAAAAAAAACAAAGACAAAAACCCATCTGATTAAAAAATGGGCAAAGAATTCGAATAAACATGGTTTTCCAAAGACATATAGCTGGTACATGAGGTGCTCAATATCACTAATCATCAGGTAAATAATAATAGCAAGAGGCATTTTAACTTTTCAAAAGTTTAAGTATTTTTAACTCTCATTTAAAAAACATACTCGAGCATACTGCCTCCTAAAGTCGAGTAAAAATCTAGGATTATTTGCCAGGAATCATTGAAGTACAGTGGAGTCACTGTCTTGACCGCCACTAGAGGTCAGCACTTGACTCTCAATGTATTTCTACATGATGGAAAAGACCAATTTCCTAAAACAGATCACCATTTATGGTCCCTATTGTTATCTCATGCAATCTGTCTTGAATCATAAATGTGACTGTGGATCCAAGACAACACCCAATTTCCGGGATGAGATTGTAGAATATTCTATCTATAAATTTGAAGAAATCATAGGACTGTGTAATGTGCCTTCAGGGGGCCCTTTGCTTTTGGTATGATTCAATTACTTGAGTTGTACATTATGGTATCAGGTGTTCAGAAATAATTGTGTAGCAGAGGTAGTACTGGCATAATTATTTGCTATTTAAATTCTATTCTGTCCCTTGACTCTACACTAATCCTGGACCAGTGAATCCTGCTTCCTTGAACCCCATTAATACTCTTGTTTCAGCTCTCAGTAGCATATTGGTTATTTATTTATTTATTTATTTATTTATTTATTTAGAGCTTTTTGTAGGGAATGAAACTGTACTGGGTACAAATACATGAAATGTTTGTAGGGGGTTTGAAAGAGTTGAGGGCTGATCAAGGGAAAAGATGTGATCAAGAAACCCAGTAACACACAACATGCTTTATTGAGTGGTGTTTCCACAGGAACACAGGAGAGGGGAAGCGTCTCATAGAATGAGACCTTTCAGAGACTAACAGAATGGGGCCACCCTCAGAATGGGAAAAGGGCAAAGGCACTCCCAACAGAAGGAGAAGATGGGAAGGAGATTCACTATCTAGATGGTGTCACTCAGAAGCTTAGTGAGAAGTCTTGAAGTCAGAGAGCTCCAATGGGCCATGGTAGCTTGAATCTTATAACCACATGGTTGTATCTTATCAGTGGCCAGCATCTGTAGGGTGAGGTCTTGCAATATACAAAGCAGGCAGGCTCTAAAAAGCTAATAATCTTGTTTGGGTTATTTTTAAAATACTTGAATGTATAAAAATTGGAATTTGACACAGTAAGCTTTTGAGCTAATGTGTCTTAGCCTGCAATCAAGAAGTAAACAAAGGCCTGGCTGGTGTGGCTCAGTTGTTTAGAGCATTGTCCCATACAATGAAGGTTGCAGGTTTGATTCCTGGTTAGTGCACATACCTATATTGTGGGCTTAATCCCCAGGTGGGGCCCCTATGGGCCACAACCAATCAATGTATCTCTCTCAATTGATGTTTCTATCTCCCCTTTTCCCTCTCTAAAACCAATGTTTTAAAAAGGAAACAAATGAACAACATAGAGGTCAACATAGAGTGCTTTGGCTCATTTATATAACAGCGGTATAAAGTTTTTTGCACAGTTTATATTTGAAAGGAGAAAACATAAACATAAAAAGTAAGCAGAAGTTTCTGAATTAAGATTTATCACTGGTTAGGTAATTTGTACCAGTTCTCCCTTCTGCTAAGAACAACTAGAAAAACTAAAAGGAAAGTTCTGTTTCTAAATATACATCTTAAAATCAGTTGAGAGTAAAGAATTACTGCTGACTAGGTCATAATAGGGGAGAAAAGAAGCTATAAACTGAGCAGGACTCTACAAAGGGGGAAAAGTTTTGGACCCTAGTCCAACAAGAATGGGAATCTTGCGGTTCTATTTAGACTCCCAACTGCAGCACCCCAGGAGAAAGGGCAGCAAGGTAGTAAGCCATCTGTGGTTGACAAAGACTTTGGTGAGCGCCTCCCACACTATGCCCCCTGGTATTCATGTCTTTGTGGAGTCCTTTTGAATCTGGCTGGTTCTCTGACCTGATTTAACTCATAGAATGTGGAAGAAGTAATATTTTACTACAATTTTAAAAGGTACAGGGGTCCTCAAACTTTTTAAAGTGGGGGCCAGATCACGGTCCCTCAGAGAGCTGGAGGGCCGGACTATATGAACTACTAATTCCTACTGTAACACCTCGGCTGCGCTCACTGCCCAAAAAACCTGGCGGGCAGGATCAGACTCCTCTGCGGGCCGCATGTGGCCCGCGGGCCGTAGTTTGAAGACCCCTAGCAGCTTCTACTTTTGCAACCTGGCTTAAGCTGGCCACTGAAAAAAATATGATTATCCTGAGACCATCATGTTGTGAGGCAGCTCTCCTAGCCATGTGAAGAAGCAAGTCCCCAGCCCACAGCCCCCAGCTGAACTCTAGCAGCAGTCAATACCACTTCCCAGCAGGTCAGCAAGGCCACCTCGGAAGCAGAACCTTCATCTCCAATTGAGCAGTCCTGGCCAAAGCCAGATACAGCCAGAAAAGTGTCCCCACCAAGTCCAACCCAATTACAACATTATAGGCAAATAAGTAAAATGCTTGTTGTTTTAACTACTAAATGTTACTGTAGTTTTATTACACATACAAAGATCATAGAAACACCAGTATTGCATGCATTGTAACCAAACTTTGAGCCATTAGTTGACCAAGAAAATCTCAATCCCTAATATTGGATTAAAATGATCCCAATTTTGTAAATACCTCCAGACATCTGAAAGTAGGAAATAAAAATGCTGTCTGGTATAAGATAACATCTTAGTTCTCCAAATACTTCTTTAAAAGTTTTTAAAATAGATATCTGGCACACAGAGATGATGAGGTACTCAAGCTAAGACAATATGAACAAGAATAGCAGAAATTAGAAAATAGAAACAGAACTGTGGAAACCTCAGGTATTAAAATGATCAGATGTAGCCAAAATTGGTTTGGCTCAGTAGATAGAGCACCGGCCTGCAGACTGAAAGGTTCCGGGTTTGATTCCAGTCAAGGACATGGACCTTAGTTGCGGGTACATCCCCAGTAAGGGGTGTGCAAGAGGCAGCTGATCCATGATTCTCTCTCATAGATGTTTCTAACTCTCTATCCCTCTCTCTTCCTCTCTGTAAAAAAAATCAATAAAATATATATTTTTAAAATGATCAGATGTAGATTTAAAAATAACTATCAGGATCAAGAAAGACAAATTACAACAATGAGAATTTTCAGAGAGAATTGAAAATTATGAAAATATTTCAGATTTTAAAAATAAACAGGTGAGTTTTATAACTAAAAAATACAATGACCAAAATCAAGGACTCAAAGGTACAGTTTAACAGATTAGAGAGCTGACTGGAAGATAGGTCAGAAAACAAATAGAATTTAAAAAGGAGAGGAAACAATGCAAGAAAGATAAAATACATAGGAGGATCCATTAACATGGCCTTGGATAAATCCAATTGGAGTCTGAAAGGAAAGCAGAAAGAGAATTAAGGTGAAAGCCATTTGAAAGTATAATATATGTTAACTTTACAGGTTTGTCAATGATATCAATCCCTAAATACCAGAAGCCCAGTAAAAGCCAAGCAGAATTATTTAAATATATTTTATTGATTTTTTTTTTACAGAGAGGAAGAGAGAGGGATAGAGAGCTAGAAACGTCGATGAGAGAGAACCATCGACCAGCTGCCTCCTGCACACCCCCCACTGGGGACGTGCCAGCAACCAATATACATGCCCTTGACCGGAATCGAACCTGGGACCTTTCAGTCTGCAGACCAACGCTCTACCACTGAGCCAAACCAGTTTCGGAAAGCAGAATTAAAATAAAATTATACCCAAGCACATCACATAAAAACTGCAGAAAATCAAAGAGGAAAAGCCTGACATTCCAATCCCATGGAGATAAATTTGGACTAGAGCTACAGTAACATGGTCAGAATCAAGTCTTAGGTGACTCAGAAACTGGTAGAGTAGTAGGTAGATCTCACCTGAGTGTTAGGTGGTGTAAGGAAGAGAATTGGGAGAAACATTACAATTCTTAGAATTATTCCACTGCCTCAAAATAGATAGCTCTTAGGGACCTTAGGAAATCACAGCTATAAACCTATGTTTGGTTATCTGTCACTCACTGAATCCACTATGCATTTCAGTTTATAGCTGTCATTGGATTTTGAAGTAGAAATAAAAATAAAGGCACTGTTGCTACTTCTAATATTAGTTATAGATGTACCAGTTTAATAGGTGACTAATGGGATAGAGAGATTTAGAACTACAGGCTGTGATTTAATATTATGTCACTTTTAAGTATAAAATTAGAAAGTATAAGAAATATATTTAAAGTAAGTGAGTAAAGGGACATTTAAATGTACCCCAAGCACTTCCTTTCAACCCTAAATTCTACACGTTTCTGGCTCCATAGACAATTCCCAAGGGGGTGGTTCACTGATCAGCTCTCTCCTTGAGCAATTGTGTAATTTTGGCAGCTGTCTTTGTTAGCCATATTTCCAGAGGATTCCTCAGAGCCAAGAGTATCTGCCAAGAGGAGTCAAAATGCTGCTGGCAACCACGAATTGGACTTGTGACAAATGGAGGTGTTCCAGCTCTCTGACTTTGCCAACTCCATTGTTAGAGGAATGTGATAAATGGTTGAGAGCATCTGCCCTTGTGAGCTGACAAAGATCCAAGCAGCTTAAAATATGATAGGAAGCCAGGCTTCTCTGGCCAACTCCTGGGCGGTGTGCATCAGTCTACAACTGAACGCTAGAAACAAAGAAATGTATGTGAAGAGCCATTTTCCAGGGACTTCTTTGTTTCTATGCAGAAGTTAACAGCTCTTGCATTTGACTGGTTTGGACATGATCTCTGGAGCTAGTAGGGGAAATGCTGCAATTGTATTCCAGGGTGCAGAGTGAGAATCCCAGGAATATTGAGCCATTAAAATTAATGTGCTTAAAGAATCCACAGGAGGTTGGTTTTTTTAAAAATATATTTTATTGATTTTTTACAGAGAGGAAGGGAGAGAGATAGAGAGCTAGAAACGTCAATGAGAGAGAAACATCAACCAGCTGCCTCTTGCACACCCCCTACTGGGGATGTGCCCGCAACCAGTGTACATGCCCTTGACCGGAATCGAAAATGGGACCTTTCAGTCCGCAGACCTACGCTCTACCACTGAGCCAAACTGGTTTCGGCCACAGGAGGTTTTTTGATGATGAATGTTGTATCATGAAAGTTTGAGGACTTTTTTTCTTCCTTTTCCCTCTTCTAATTTGTTATGAGTCATATAAAGGAACAAACTCTAAACTTTCAGCTATTAAAACAAAACACAAAACATAGAATTGCCTATAATCCCAATGTACATCTATAAACCCAGTTAATTATGCTTATAGATATAACCTTCCATTTCCCTTTCTATTCTACTTATTTTTATGCTTTATTTTTCCCTATATAAAGACATATACACAACTAGAGTACATGAATCCGTGCATGGGTGGGGTCCCTTAGTCTGGCCAGTGATCAGGGCCATCTCGCCAGGGGGAGGAACTGCAGGAGGTTGGCCAGCCGCAGGAGGTTGGCTTTGGGAGTTGCACTGACCACCAGGGGGCAGCTCCTGTGTTGAGTGTCTGCCCCTGGTGGTCAGTGTGTGTCATAACCACCAGTCAACCAGTTGTTTGGCCATTCAGTCGCTTATACTAGAGGCCCGATGCACAAAGATTCATGCAAGAATAGGCCTTCCTTCCCCTGGCTGCCAGCACCAACTTTCCTCCGGCACCCAGGACCTGGGCTGCTTCACTCTGGCTGCTGCCAGGCACCCAGGACCTGGGTTGCTTCACTATAGCTGCCACTGCCACCCACTGGGAAGGTGCTCTGAGCTGCGCCATGGCCGCTTAAAGTACATCTCCACCACGGGTGTGTGTCTGCTGGGGCTGGGGGCAGCACACAGTCCCTTCCCATCTACACATGCAGCTCCTCCTGAGCTGGTTGTGACCGTTACAGCATCATAGCCTAATTTGCATATTACCCTCCCTCTCTGTCTCTGTCTGTCTGTCTCTCTCTCTCTTTCTATACACACACACACACACACACACACACACACACACACATATATATATATATATATATATATATATATATATATATATATATTATAAGAAATATATTTAAAATAAGTGAGTAAAGGTACATTTAAATGTACTCCAAGCACTTCCTTTCAACCCTAAATTCTATACATTTCTTGCTCCATAGACAATTCCCAAGGGTCTATATGTATATATATAGATTGTCTCTGTGTGTGTTTAGATGCATGTGTTTATGTGTGTGTGCAGGGGGGAGGGGGGGTGCATGTCAAAGTCATCAAAGATTTCTATATAACTAAAATCCAGTGATCAATTCTTAATCTTCATCATACCTAACCTGTCAATAGCATTTGACACAGCTTACCTTCTTCAAATCCTTTGCTCACCTGGATCCCAAGATCCCATATTCTCTGGATTTTTTCCTTTTACAACATTAGTCTTTCTTTTTATCATTTCCTTTGCTGGTTCCTCCTTCCTAAAGTTCAGTCTTTGGACTGCTATTGGACCTACTCTCTTGGGAATGTTTTCCCATTCCATGACTCTAAATACTATCTACCTGTTGAGAACTCCCAAACGTATCTGTCCCATAATTCTCATGTGAACTTCAGGCTCATAGATATCTCTACCTCCATCTCCACTTGGAAGTCTAATAGGCATCTCAGAGGTGTCCAAAGGAGAATTCCAAATCCTAGCAAACCATTTCCTACTACAAAATAAATAAATAAATAAAAATAAAAAATAAAAAATGTCTTGCCAACCCTTTAACAGTAACTCCAAATTTCCCATTGCTCAGGTCAAATTGTTGGTGTATACCTGGGTCCTCTTTTTCTTTCACATTTCACATCCAGTCCAGCTAGTCTTCAAAATATAGTATCCAGAATCCAACCACTTCTTATTACATTCTCTACACTACCACACTCGTTTGAATCCCTATAAATTTCTAAAAGAGTCTCTCTGCTTTCACCTTTGTCCTCTCCAAGACTGAATGTTTCTTCTAAAACTAAAGTCAGATCATACCACTCTCCTCAAAACACTCCAATGGTTTCCCACATTACCCTAGACCAAAAGCCGAAGTCCTTACCATGGCCTAATAATAATCTGTGTGCCTTACTTCCTTAAGTTTAAAAATATATAGGAGGCAGCATATTGGTGGTTAAGAGCATGTGCTCAGGGTTAGATTGCCTGTCTTCAAAATCTGGCTCTAATTGTTAGCTGTGTGAAATTGGTTAAATTACTTAACTTCTTGTTGGTTAAATTCCTTCATTTGTTAAATGAAATTATCATACCTATCTCATAGAGTTTGGTGAATATTAATGAATTAATATTTATAACATCCTTACAATAATGCTGGCATATAGTAAATATAAAAGTTTTTTTTTAATGCCAAAATAGGCATTTTGTGCTATTAGCACAAGATCTCATGATAAATTCTGCACATAAAAATGTCTCCAATGGTTCCATCTATAAGAATTTCTAGATACCCCAAACATGCCTCAAAAAGATGAAAAATGTTTTGGTTAATCAAATTTAAAATGAACCATCATTTGTTTATTCTGAGTTCAAAGCTAGAATGGATTACATATCAAGATTTGCATTTTTAAATATTTTGTATTTTTTAAGCATCCTGACACTGAGCTACTTTATCATTCACTTCCTAACCTAACAATATTTTCATTCATAAAATAGGTGTGACTCCCCCCAATCCCCCGCCAACTTATCGTATAGCTTGCTTTATAAGATATACTTTACTTTTCTGCCCTTATTATTGTGGTAAAATAAACAAAACCATATGGTGTATTCCTACATATACCTATGATAGGCACAGAAGGGAGAATAAGTCATGTGGACTTTACAGGAGAGAATCATAAAATTAATTGACTTTGTATTGGAAAAACTACCTTAGACTCAATTCTATTCATGGCTTTAATCAATATTTAAATCTCTCCAGAGAGGGCTATCAGCCAGAGCCAGATTATTATAAGCTCACTTCTTACATCCATTTAACAGTTTTATTTGTACTTGAGTATAACTGAAGATAAAAAATATTCCCAATCAGCATCCCCCCGCCCCCAAACACACACACACATACAAACAAGGCAGCACAATGCATACCCACACGCCTTACAGACTGCTTTATGATCCACAGAGACAGGGCCGATTTTACTCACAAGTAAATTTCTATGGATTATTTGAAGTGGAAAGACCAATTTGAAAAGAGGTAAAATATACATTTGAATACAAGGTAAGTTACAGTATTTATTCAGAAAAACAAAAGGGATTTGTGGAAGATTTGTTGAGGGGGTTATAATGTATCTAAGGAAATATAAATTAGAAAAAATGCTTGATAGGTGAATTTAACTTTTAGAATATGTTGTGTGAAGATTTGTTAATTCTGGAAAATTCTTCCAGTTGAAAATGAAATTTTTGATGTAAACGGGTCCTTTTGCTTTTAAAGTTCCATTCATGTTGCATGGTGAGGTGGGATAGTGATCAACTTCCAGGTAATAATAAACTTCAAATACCTGCCAATAGCAAGATGTCTCAGCCCCAAACAACCATGCATTTGAGAATCCCTTTGAGGGTGTGAGAGGAGAAACAATACTAGTGTACCTACACATTACAAATAAGAGACATTTAATTAGCACTTGCTCAGTTAAATCAATGTTGTCATTTCACAGTATTTATTTTTTAATCTTCATTCAAGGATATTTTTCCATTGATATTTAGAGTGAGTGGGAGGGAGAGGGAGAGATAGAGAGAAATACTGATGTGAGAGAGACACCAATGTGAAAGAGATACCTCAGAATAGAACCCAGGACCTTTCAGTCCACAGTCCAACTGACGCTCTATCCATTGAGCCACACCAGCAAGGGCTCATTTCATAGTATTAGGTCAATAAAGGATGTACAAGTGAATAGTGCCCTTCTAAAATGCCATTGTAATTCTTGTCCAATGACATTTCCCTTACTTTTTTTTTATTTTTTATTTAAAGAAAGTTGGCCCTGAAGCACCATCCAGACAAAAATCCAGATGACCCAGCTGCTGCTGACAAGTTTAAGGAAATCAACAATGCCCACACAATACTTACTGACATGTCCAAGAGAATCATATATGACAAGTACGGATCGCTGGGACTCTATGTGGCCGAGCAATTTGGAGATGAAAATGTTAATACCTACTTTATGCTTTCAAGTTGGTGGGCAAAGGTGAATCATATTTTTTTTTCCCTTCAAAACCAATTTCCTGTTATATCATGATATTATCCACGCTTTTAGACTCGATTTCAAAGAAAGCCTAACCTTATATATTATTAAACTCTTGTAAATAAAAGGAGATATAGCTTTGATGGAAAATTGTTATTTGAGGATTGTTTTTGCTTTAGCTCATCAAATGATTATAATATACAGCACAACTTAAAATAATTCCAGACCTTAATTATATTTGCATTTGAAGCTTCAAGTTAATTCTGACTGCCTTCTCTTCCTCCATAGTGACTAATTAAGAACTAACTCATTGCTCAAAACGGAAAATAATTTATTAGTGTGACAACTGTCTAATAAATTATTATTAACAAATTTAGCTATGTACTTTACTATTTATAGCACAGAATACATCAGCAAACACAATACTTGGGAGAGTGTGTGGTAATGATGTCATGGGCTCACGTGGAGCCTGCGGTGAGGTAGTGAAGGAAATGAGGGGAAAGGGGATAATTAAGTAGTGGAGGAGAGGGAGTTGGAGAGACAGAGAGAGGGAGAGAGAGAAAAAAGATATCTGGTCAAGAAAAGGCAACACTTTTAAGGACTTACTGCAATCAGAACTGATTTTTTATAGTAATTTTGTGCAGTTTCCTAGTAATCCCTACTATATGTATGTTTGGTGATGGTTTTATATTTGTTTATGAGTTTTAGTATCTTCTGATAAAAATGTATTTGCATATGAACATATTTATAGCCCACCAGCATATTATTGGACAATTCACATACATGTGAGCAGCTCACACATTTTATGAAATCATATGAACTTATACTTATGAGTTGTAATTAATAATTGATACAGCTGCTGATTTTCAAAAAGGCATGCTCTGTAGTATTCTGATGGCAACTTTCTTTCACTAAAATAAATATTGCTAAATTGAAGAGTTTTATGTATGCAGGAAGAGAATGTTTTTGTAAATAAGCAGGGAGAGAGTCTGCAACGTAAAGCCTCATTTGCCTCCTGCAGTCGAATACTTCCTTTTCTTGGGGATAAGTAGGATTCCCCACCAAAATCCCCTTTCTCTATTGTTGAGGACTTGGGAGGGAGACAAGTTCTTGCCAAGCAGATCTGGAACTTGGAATGAGAGTGTACTTACTGACAATGTCATTTCTGATGATAGATTAAACGTTCCTATAACAACATGGGCTTTTTGTGGGCTTGCCTGGGGACTTAGCCTCCAGACATGACACTTCTCCCATAGGAAGGTCCATCAGGAGTTCTAGATTATTTGCACACTATCACTTGATTGCATATGGGAGCCCACATGCATAAAAATGAGAATAGGTTTCTTTGCTCAGGAAATTGACAAAATTGATCAAAATTCATAGACAAGCAGATGTCTAATAGTATAAGAGGTATATAAAGTAATTCCTCATGTGGTTTTTTAAAAATAGGGCTACAAAAAATTCTACCTTCCCCTTCTGCTTGTGCCAAAGCCTAATTGCACAGTGCCCATGAAAGTGGCCTGGCACACAGAGATCATGTATTAAGTATGCACTGTACAAATAAATCTGTACTATTAAAATATGCATTTTAAAAATATTGGACACCCACTTGCACCTAGTACTGTGCTAAGCACTGAAAATGATAAGACAAGACAGACAATCTAGTTGAAACAACTAAACAACAAAACAGTATATGAATTACAGAAAATTTTCAGAGAAGAGAAAATTCTGGGAATTGCATAGTAAACGTTTTTAAAAGGATGAGAGGAGGAGCTTGTTGGGGCAATGACTCAAGAGTACTGCACAGGAGGGTCTTAGAGGCAGCTGCCGAGGAGGAGGGTGTTGCAGGTTTGTCTTTTCAGAATATATTTTTATTGATTTTCACAGAGGAAGGGAGAAAGAAAAAGAGATAGAAACACCAATGATAAGAGAGAATCATTGATCAGCTGCCTCCTGCTTGCCCCACTCTGGGGACCAAACCCGCAACCCAGGCTGCCCTGACTGGGAATTGAACTGTGACCTCCTGATTCATAGGTAGCCATTCAACCAAGGCGCCACACCGGCTGGGCTGCTGTTTTATTTTTAGAGTAATTTACCTAAGTCTATGAAAATGTAGACTATTCAGAGCAAAAAGATGCTAGGTGTGAGGGTGTAACTAAAGCTCCCTCACTCTAAGCCACCCCAACAACTGAGGCCAGAGTCAGCTAGATGGAGTGCTGGGCTAGGAAGCCGGGATGGGGCAGGTCAGGTTCCTCAACCTAAAAGGTTCCACCTTAAGTCACTGAAGAATTGTAGACACACGCAGTGATCTTTATCCCCTCTGTTCCTTTTATTAGATAAAATCTGCATTCTGATTTAAAGATGTATAAACCACTTAAGCACCACGGTAGAAGTTTGTATAGAGTACAAAGGAGGGGAGGGGATCAGGAAACATGTCAAGGAGAGGATCTTTGAGATGACTCTGAAATATGGAGTGGTAATTCTAACATGGCTAGGTGGGTACATCTAGGCAGACGAATCCACATGGAGAGCAAAGCTATGGCAGATATGGCAGGAACAGGGCATGCAGGAGAAGGGTTGGCAAAGGCCAGATGACCATAGTAAAGAGCTCTGGCCTTACTGGAGAGAGAGCAGAGTAGCTAGCTGCATGATTTCAAGAGAATATATATATATATATATTTCAGGAAGCTTCAGCAGCAACACATAGGGTGGATTAGGAGGCATGGAAGTCAGTTATAAGGTTACTGAAACATCCAGAACAGAGATAACAGGACCCGTTCTCAAGCCCTACCAGCCAGTATAGAGACAGGGGAGAGTGTAAGATATAAGGAGAAGAGAAAGTCTGCAGAGACTAAGAGGAATGTGGGTGAGGAAGGGGGAGCTGTCAATAGCTCCTCTGGTGAGAATGATTCTGTCTCCTCGGTTAGATCATGAGACCCATAGATCTTTTTTGCTTGTTGGTTGGTTGGGTTTGTTTTGTTTGGTTTACTCTTAATAATGATCACCATAACTTAAGATTAAAAAAGAAAATGTCATGCATCATTACTTTGGCTACAAGCCATTTCCTCTGGGTTTTAACTTACTAGGTAAAACTCTATGTGGAATTTTGTTTCCAAGGAAACTAAAAAAAAAAAAAAAAAAATTGCATGCAATAGGGATGAGAGTGCAGGGTGAACCGCAGTGTCTTGAGGTCTCTGTAGGTACATAAGTGCACACTTAATTTCTGGAGTTATCACATACCCTACTACCCCTCACCCCTGTCTTGCTTTTCCTGTTTCTCCTAGGCCCTGTTTGTCATTATTGGCCTCTTGACCGGCTGCTATTTTTGCTGCTGTCTATGCTGTTGCTGCAACTGCTGCTGTGGACGCTGCCGGCCCAAATCATCGGAGCCAGAAGAGGACTTCTATGTGTCCCCAGAGGATCTTGAGGAGCAGATCAAGACTGACATGGAAAAAGGTAGAGTACGATGAGAGCAGAGGTAGTGGGTGTCCCTTCATAAGCCTGGCCAAACATCAGGTCCCATGGTGATGGTTATCACTAAAGTGAGAGATATCCATCAACCAAGTTGGGGGAACCCCACAGACGGTCAGCTTCTTTTGCAGAGGATGAAAGAATAGTTACTTTTAGCAGCAACAGAGAAAAACAGAGCCTGACACCATTAGAAAGAAATATGCTGATCTAGTCCAATATGCAAAGCTAGTATAATTCATGGTCTCATTACAAGAGCGTGAGCTCTGGGTTCAGGGAGGATTGGGAGTGCCCAGGGATAGGAGAACCAAGGTAGAAGTTTCTCCCGGGATAAGCATTTCAGCCTCTTACTTTAGGATCTTTATTCAAATAGAAGGAAATGGACATCAAAAGTCAGCAACCTGTCACTTTTCTTCTTTTTGATTATTTGATAATGAGTTTTGGGTAGATTTGGGGGAGCATGGTCTTTTTCCCTCGAAATGTAGCTTCCTTCCAAACCTACACTTTAAAGCTTGCCCTAAACCAGCATTAAGAATATTGTCCTATGTCAATAGGGCTATTTCCTTTGTTAAATCACCCCCACATGTCCACACACACACACACACACACACACACACAGGCCCTGGTGCACAAGATTTGTGCACTGGGGGTGGGGGGTCCTTCAGCCCAACCTGCTCCCTCTTACATACTGGGAGCCCTCAGGGGATATCCTACTGATGGCTTAGGCCCGCACTCCACAGGGAGGGAGGCACCAGCCCCATCCCGCTGCTGCAGCCACTGCCAGTCACCACAGCCACCAAGGTGTTTTCATCAACACGGACTCCAGTCCCTTCACCAAGAAAAAATGATAACTTTCTGTAGGCATTTTCAAGATGTGTCTTTCATAGGATATGCATCTTTCTTTATTTTTATTTTTTTTATCCTCACCTGAGGATATGTTTCCATTGACTTTTAGATAATGTGGAAGAGAAAAGGAAAGACAGAAAGAAACATCAAAGTGAGAGGAACACTTTGATAGGTTGCCTCCTGCATGAGCCCTGATCTGGGCTCCGGCCAGGGAGGAGCTTGCAACCTAGGAACATGCCCTTGATCAGAATCGAACCCAGACCCTGCTGACGACATGCTGAGGCATTATTTTTGGGGTCAAACTGGCTAGGGGAGGATATGACATTTCTTAGCCCTCCAGCAGCAGATATTCATTTTTTCCTCCAGAAGTGCGGTGGGAAAATCCTAGATCACCTTTTTGGATTCTTATTACCCAAGTTACTAAGAATAATACCAGTGGCAGGAAGCTTAGCCATTGTGCAGTCAGAAAAGGTGTTTCCTCTATAGTTCACACCAATCGAGGGCTGGGCCTGCCCAGACCGAAAGCCTCTGGCCAAAGCTTCAGGCCTGGGCAGGACCTCTCCAGCTCCCTCTGATCACCGGCTCAGCCCCTGCCCAGGCCTGCCCAGGCCAAAAGCCTCTTGGGCAAGAGCAGACCCCCAGCTCCCTGCAATCAATCGTAGGGAGTCTGCTCCTGCCCAGGCTGAAAGCAGAACCCCAGCTCCCTGCCCGGGTGATCGATCGCAGGGGGTCTGCTCATGCACCAGGCCTTACCACACAGTGACCTGGGTGCCAGGATGTTCCTGGAATGCGGGCCCTATGCGCCTATCTATGCATATTAACCACCATTATTTTTTGGGTTAATTTGCATAGTCACTCTGATTGGCTATAGGCGTAGTGAAGGTACGGTCAATTTACATGTTTATCTATTATGAGAAAAGATACCCATGAGATATTACTTGAGTTCACTTTGCCCAGAAATGATAACGAAAAAATGTAGCAAATGATAAAATCTCACAGAATTTACAACACCAGGAATATTTCACATTCTCTGAAAAAATGACTTTGTTTAAACAAGCTGAGTCAAGCCTGACATTGTCCTTTATCTTGTAGCCATAATTCTACTGTCATTTTCTCCTGTAGAATGCATCATTATTCTGAATTATGGACTATCACTAAATCACAAAGAACCCTAGACAGCCAGATAAGAGAATTACTTGGTAATTCAGACAGTGGCCTAGTGTTGTCAGAGCTGTTGAAATTAGGAATGGTGCTCTGTGGACTGCACTATACTCTGATTCTTTGCATCCCAATGAAACAAATTCCATGACATCAAGCAGCAGACTGCTTAAAGGCTTGCATGCATCTTTTATTCCCAATCAAATGTGTTGCTGAGTAGTATCCAGTTATTACCCATTCTGACTCCAGCTTCAAGGAAGGAGTCTTCAATCATGTGAATCATGCTTAGTCTCACACCATTTTAGGAATGGGGGGTCAGAGAGGATGGAAGGGACTTTCCTGTAACTTGTGACCCCTTCTTATGGGGTCCAGCAAATGGGGGTTGCTATTACAATTTTTTTATTACTGCCCCTAGAGCCAAAGTGTGGGCCCAAGATGAAATGTGATCACAAGTTTCCTTTGCCTTACTTGGGATATAAAAGAATAAGTCTTTTAATGGAGGCATAAATATGAAAAAGCACAAGCAAGCAGTATTACTCATACATGGACTAAAAAGAGATATAAATATGCAAACTCCTCTTCAGAAAAGGGCCAGTGAATGGCCTTGGCATAACTTGTCTAAGAATGATGAGCCCAGTGTATTAATGGGCTCTTTGAGGCAGGTAAAATGTTGAAAGATCATGTCAGAGGTCTCTGGTCCCATTGTTCATCGGATCTCCCATAATATCCATCAATCCTGTCCAGTACTCACTCACTGACAGAGGATAGGAAGGGGAGCACTGTCATCATCATCTACTGTAAAGAGCAACCTTAACTTGTCTTTTATACTGTGGAACCCAAAACTAGTGAATTGATATCACAAATCCAGTGTTCACACTTCTCTGAAAAGCCTCAAAGTTTTTCCTCTTTTAATTTTTAAAATTCTGACTGGGGATGGGGATGGAATCTGCAACCCAAGTATACATGCCCTTGACCAGGAATTAAACCTACGAATCCTTGGTGTGTGAGCTGGTGCTCTAACCATTGATCACACCAGCCAAGGCAAAGTTTTTCTTCTTTTAAATTAGATCAAAGTTCCACCAGGTCATTTCAGCGGACATTTTTTTGCAGATCTCTTTTCTGGAACAGAAATTCATCCTTGGTGCCAAATTCCAGCCAGGTTTCCTTCCTGCAGGGTGACTGGTGATAAATCTATGTGTCTCACTGTTCTCAGTTCTGATGCCCCCCAGAGCTAGCAATTCCATTACAGAGGTCAGATTCTAGACTAAGTAAATTATGACCCCATTTTACTCTATTACTAAGTATCACATGATCTCACTTATAAGCGGAATATTATGGAGAAAATAAACTGATGAATAAAATAGACTACCCTCCCAAAGAAGACTTAATCAAGAGGAAAAAGTTTTGTTCCATTCCTATGTATTTAAAAGCTCCAATGCAGAATTAATTCAGGTTTTGTATGGCTTGAAACTTATACAATTTGGGGGACAGTCCTCTTTACAAAAAAGAACACAAAATTACAAATGCAAAATTAAATCAGAAAGTAAATATTTATTTAGAATGAGAAAAAGAAATCCCAACAAAGTACAAAGCTTAAAAACTGCCAAATAACATAAATATCACCAAATCCAGAAAAACAGCAGTTTATTTTTTTAAATAAATTTTTATTGTTCATATTTTTACAAATGTTCCTCCCCCCCCCCCCCGCCACCATTGCTCTCCTCCACCAGGTTCCCATCCCACCCTCTGCCCTTTCCCCACCCCCCATTGTCCTCATCCATAGGTGCACAGTTTATGTTCAGTCTCTTCCCACATCCCCCTCTCCCCTTTTCCCCAAGAATCGTCAGTTCACTCCCCTTCCATACCTCTGATTCTATTATATTCAACAGTTAATATTGTTCATCAGATTTTTTTTTTAATTTCCTTGGTTTTTAGATTCACTTGTTGATAGTTACGTATTTGTTGTTCATAATTTTTATCTTTATTTACTTTCTCTTCCGAAAGAACCCCCTTCAGCAATTCATATAATTCTGGTTTGGTGGTGATGAATTCCTTTAGCTTTTTTTTATTAGTGAAGCTCTTTATCTGGCCTTCGATTCTGAGTGATAGCTTTGCTGGGTAGATTATCTTTGGCTGTAGGTTCTTGCTATTCATCACCTTGAATATTTCTTGCCATTCCCGTCTGGCCTGCAAGGTTTCTGTTGAGAAATCAGCTGACAATCATATAGGTGCTCCTTTATAGGTAACTACCTGCTTTGCTCTTGCTGCTTTTAATATTCTCTCTTTGTCTTTTGCTCTTGGAATTTTAATTATGATTTGTCTTGGTGTGGTCCTCTTTGGATTCCTTTTGTTTGGAGTTTTGTGCGCTTCCTGGACTTGTAAGTCTAATTCTTTCACCAGGTGGGGGAAGTTTTCTGTGACTATTTCTTTCAGTATGTTTTCGATATCTTGCTCTCTCTCATCTTCTTGGACCCCCATAATTCTGATGTTGGTTCGCTTGAAGTTGTCCCGGAGGTTTCTTACATTCTCTTCAATTTTCTGGATTCTCTTGTCTTCTTGCTTCTGCGGAGGAGTGTCTTCTGGCTCTTCATGTTCTAAATCTTTGACTTTATTCTTGCGATCTTCCATTCTGTTTTTAGGACTCTGTATAATATTTTTTATTTCAGACAATGTATTCTTTATTTCTTGTTGATCCCTTACCATTTCTCGTTGATTCCTTATTAATTCTAGTTGATCCCTTTTCATATCCTCATAGGTCTTATTGACCTTTTCTAGGAAATTCTTGAAAAACCTTATAAGCGTAGATTTGAACTCTATATCCAGTCGCTTTTTGTCCTCCATTTCTTTCTTTTGTGATCTATTTCGTTGTTGCATTTTCGCAGCTTCCCTGATGGGGCGGAGTTTTAGGGTGGAGCCTACAGGCTTGGCTTCTGTCAGCCACGCCCTATGCGGCTCCTGAGTCTCAGGGTCCTTCAGTACTCTCTGCAAGCACCTCTGAGAGAAAGGTGCCCTCGATTTTCACCTGCTACCAAACAGTCTAGGCTCTCCCCCAATGAGCCAGATATTGGGGTTCAGTTCAGTTGGAAGTGGAGTTGGAGGTGGCATTCAGAGCAGTCTGGAGCCCCTGTCTCCTTCCTGCCAGGGCAATCCCGCGGCACAGCCAACCGTCCCTTCTCTGCGCACAATGTGCGCACCTCTGGGACCTCCTTTCGCCGCTCCCCTGGGGTTCTGCCTTACAGCCCAGCTCCCTCTGTTTGAGCCTGGGTCCCCGGGGTCTGGCCTAGAACTGGGGTTCAGAGCAGTCGGAACTGGGGCCCTGCACAGTCGCGGCTTTTATCTCCTTCCCACTAGGGAATGCCAGGCAGGCACTCAGCCACCCCGCCCTTTCTCTCCGGCTCTGTCCTCTCCGCGTGCGCGCTGTGTGTCTCCGTACCTTAGGCTTTTACAGCTCCTCCGCGCTTCCTTCTGGTTTTCTCCTTGCTTCTCGTTGTAGAATTTCCAGTCAGTCGACTTTCCTGTAGTTCTGGGTAATGTCCATTTTATATTTTAGTTGTATTTTATTGAAATTGTTGTGTGTGGCTGTGGCTAGGTGTTTACCTGTGCAGCCCTCTTGGATTCTTCCTGAGTTCTCTCTCAAACAGCGGTAGTTTAACTGCCTGATACATCCCTATAATACCTTTACCCTATGTTTTCTGAGTGCATATTCTTTGCTGGCCTTTTCATTTAACAATACTTTTATAATATCATTTTCTGTAAGAAGAATAGAAAAATAATTCTTTCTTCTAGCATGTTTAATTTGTTTTTATGATTGTAGATGAGAAAAGTTACAGTTTTGCAACTCATTATTGCTAATGGCTAAATGTTTAGGGATTGTTGTCAAATCTGTGAAAATTAGTTGATTTCATATATAACATAAAATTTGGAAACATTTTTCCACACACCATTTTATGACTGCACATTTCAAACCTTGTTTTCTCTCCATCTCCCAAAACTGCCAGGGTCAGGTCCACTGACATATTCATATTGTGTGACACCTCCTTTGATGTGAATCTTCATGCCCCCTCAACAAGTGAATTGTCATAATGAATTACAAATTATCCCTAAAGCCATCCCTATGCCAGTATGGCTACCAATAATTATACACAGAGTTGCTGCAAACCACAAAATCTTATCTCACTAAACCCAAAGGAAACTTATCCCCAACTATATTTCCCCTTAACTGAATCTCCAAAATGTCCATAGCCCCTCTGTTGCCACTCGTCAAGAAGAAAAGCATGATGGAGGAAAAGTGGAAAGAGACAGTGTTTTGTTAAGATTAAAATATTTTACTTTTGCAAATCTACAAAAAATGTGAACATATCTCTAGGGTCCCTGAAGCTTAACTTTCATTAACTGCAGTAAATCCACCACCACTGCTCCTCAGTCTAACATTTCATTATGAGAATTCATGCCTTATTTGAAGTGAAGTACATTAGTTAGTCTCAGACTTTTATTCCACTAATTCAAAGACTTAATGTAGTTTACTGGTATAATTAGTGCAATTTAAGGCTTGTGAGGATGAAAATGAAGATTTCATGTGAAGACTATACTTTCTGGACCCTGATCCTATTAATGGGTTATGGTCTCTTCCATTCTGCAAAAGAAGGCCCACTTAAAGTTGTTTAAGAAAGGGCACTTGAAAGTAGCTACTAGTCACTTGGATATCAAGTTACTCATGACAAATGATAAGCAGCATACATCAAGATTTGAGTTCGTTAGAAGGCACATGTAAGACATTGGAGCTTTTTCATATTTTATTCTATTTATTCTGAAATAGAATAAAATATAGCAAACATATTCTCACTTAGAGGATTTTTTATTATCCTATGTTTAATCTAATCACAAAATCCTAAGATTTTAGAGTTGAAAGGGGTCCAAGGTATCTACCTTCATCTCCCCATAATTTTTCTAACAGACTGAGGCCCACCCTCATTTGAAAGCTATCAATAATAGGGATGTTTGGGACCTTGTATGAAAAGTAAGACATACTCATAAAAATTCAACCACCACAGGCGGGTACAGAGTCAAAGAAAGGCAAGCCTTTGGCAACCTCCTGACACCAGCTCATCAAGGATTACAACTTAAAATAAATTTTTTTTGTGTAACTATTTAGAGGGTTTTGTTCCTTTTATAAAAATGTAATAGCTATATATTGTTTCCCCCCCCCCTGCTGCTTTGCAGAGAAAAAATGTTGATGAGAAATTTATTAATGTTTTTCATGGATTTTGCTTTTGATGTCATATCTAAGAACTCTTAGCCTAAGCCTATGTCGTGAAGATTTTCTTCATTATTTTCTTAAAGTTTTATGTTTAACATTTAGGTCTATACCCATTTTTGAGTTGACTTTTGTATAAGGTGTGAGGTTTAGGTGTAGACTCCCCCCCCCCCCGCCCCCATATAAAGGGAGTAGGAAGGGAAGTAAGGATCATTGAAAAAGAAGAAGAATTTAATATCTTCCTTGGTGCCCTTTTTCTGGTCTATAAAGTGTGGTGAATGCTGAACAGCAAATGTAGTAAATGTCTCAGCACCAAAACTCAACACTAATAAATTTCCTTGCAGATTTAGAGGTGTGGTGATTTACAGAGCACATAACCATTTTCAGTACTGGCTTTATGTAGGGAGCTTCCTATTAGACTCTTTAAGCAAACTCTGGGTTTTGGCCTCTCTCCCAATGAGAGCCTTATATTATGCTATTGTGCACTGCACAATTCTAGAAGGCATTTTTCATATTATATATATTATAGTCTATATAGTATGTAGTGGGCCTATCTTCATTCTCATAAGATGGTAAAAACTAAACCAAGTTCAGCAATTGCCTCAAACTGAAAGTTGGGTTCAGTGCTTTGGTTTTATATTTCTAAAGAAGTATATTTCTATAGAAGAGTAAGGACAGTGTCTCCTTCCTTCTGAAGTCCTTTAAATGATAACCATCCTCAATATCTTACAAATTGAATTGATTTACCAATCATCATTTCAACAAAAATATCTACCACTTGCCCCATTAAAGAAAACATAGCATGATAAGAGGGTATTTATTGTTTTGCTTTGTTTATTTTTAGATTTGGACTTTCCAGTTGTTCTTCAGCCTACAAATGCAAATGAGAAAACACAGCTAATCAAAGAAGGATCTCGAAGTTATCTCACAGACTCTTAATACTGAGCCCATTGAAGGTCTGCAGTACCTCCTCTTGGTTCACCCATGCCTCCAGGTGGCCATGGGGAGAGGACAAGGGGCATGAAATGCTGTGAAGTTTTCCACATTTGTATTTTATTTTTAGGTTAGGGAAAGACAACTTTCCCTACATAACTTTCCAGTATGCAAACTTACTCTTTGAGTAGAACTTCTACTGAAACATTCCATTTCAACGAATAAAGACTTGAAGAGTTGTTTTATGCTCCTTGCATGAGGTAAAACAGTGGCACTGGACAGGCTGTATGAGCCTGCCCTTGATGTGAGCCAGACCTCACTCCTTACAGACTAAAAAATTATTCTGAATCAAAGGCCACTTTTCATCTATCTAGCTAAATGCAAGATTCATATTTGCCATATATATCAGCAAAATATATAGGAGAATATAGGAGGAATTTTTCATGTGTGGAAAATATTCAATATGGCTACCGAAACATTTAAAGAGGCAGAAAAATTTATTAGGTAAAAAAGACAAACCATATTATTTTAAAGTATATTTTTGAAAGATTTAAAATTTTAACTTGTTGAAAACTGACAAAATCAGAAAAAAAACAGGTTTTGTGTGTACTTTTAGACTGGCATAAAAACAAAAACAAAACTCCAACCTGGTTAAATGTTATAAATGATCCAGAAAATCATTATGAGCTCAAGCCAGTCCCAAACAATGTGTTGATTATTTTTATGTAAAAAATTATTTCTGTATAACTGGCCTAGATTAGCTACACTAAAGAAAAACAACAACACAAGAGGTAAAGGGTGGAATTCTAAATTCTATAGCCTAAATTTAAAGGCACATCACTTATCCCATTTTGGTGGGATTAATTACATTGATGAGAAAATGTTTATCTCTGTGCATGTTAAACATTTAAACTTAGAGGTCATCTTTACATTTACTTATTTGATCCAGATATTCATTATGTGCTATTTCTGAACAGTATAGCAGCAAAAGTGTTTGCTTTTCAAGGTCTTCCTTAGATCTTTCTATGACATTGCATTTTCAAGATTTTGTGTTGTGTTTTTATATGATATTATAAAATGTCTTTCCCCCCCCCCCCCCAGTTTCTTATTTCCCTACCACCAAATAACAGTTAATTAAGGTTAAATATACATTGTGAGAATTGGTGTGATGCCTCTTACAGTTCTGATGTCATTAAAACTCTGCTCTAACCCTTGAGTTACTGGATTTTTTTTTTTATTGACAGAATCAAGTAGAAAGGGCCTTGGTTTGAAAGTTAAGAAACTTTCTAGTCTCAGTTCTAATTAATTATCCCTTTGATCAAGTGAGATGAGAATAATATAGCTAATCTCCCTATCACTCTGTTTTCATATCTGCTGTCATCTTTAGTAAGACCAGATGAAAGAGTTGAGGTTAAAGAACTCTAACAAGTCAAGTGTTTAACAAATATAAGGTGATCTTGCATAAATTTGTATATGTTGGTACTCATAGAAAAATGTGATGTGAATTTCTTCTGTATATAAACTCTCACTCAACAAGACCTATGAACATACTCAATACTAACAGCCCAAATGACAAGCTCAGAACTCTGAGGTAAATAGCTCTACCTGTGGATAATTTGAACCACTACATTTCTTTCCTGAAGACTGCAAAGGTCAGGCCTATCCTATATAATTAAAGGCTAATATGCAAGTCGACCAAACGGTGGAATGACCAGTTGCTATGACATGCACTGACCACCAGGGAGCAGGTGCTCAATGCAGGAGCTACCCCTGGTGGTCAGTGTGCTCCCACAGGGGTAGCACTGCTCAGCCCGTGGCAGTGGTGGGAGCCTTTCCCGCCTCCTCAGCAAATCTCAGGATATCCGACTGATGGCTTAGGCCTGCTAGAGGGTGCAGGCCGGACTGAGGGATCTCACTGAGTGCATGTATTTTATGCACTGGGCCTCTAGTTTTATAATGACAACCTACACATAAATCTCAGCTTCTCTTTCTCTCCCAAACCTCATTTTTCTCTCTTACATGGAGTTTTTTACTTCCATTCCCAGCTTGCTCAAGGAGCTGGTACAAGAATGGTTAAGATGAGAACAGGACATGAATCAGAATCAGAATCAAATAGTGAAATTAAATTCCTAAAGGGGTCCTGACCAATATTTCTCACAAAGGCTAGTTTCTAGTTACAAGGATGGATGGCAAATGCAAGCACATGAACACCTATAAATGAGGAAATGAATTACATAGAATGTCCCTTGGCTACAGACACAAATATCATCAACTCTTAATCTGAGGAGGGGCCACTTAAACATCTTTTGGAAGTCAAGGGGCAGCAGCTGCCATCTAGAATCACCAGCAGTTATTCTGAATTCGCAAACATCTTAGCAGAGAAACATCAAGGAAAGAAGGGATATGCTGACCATGATACTCAGCAATTTTTGCATGGCCCTGGTTCATGCAGGGTCAAATGAACCACCCACTTTAGTGGCTCACTGTTTAATCCTGATCTCTAGGATACCTGCGTAGGGGATTTCATATAAAGTTTTATAGTTCATCCATTTATTTTTGCTGTCTTACATTAGAACTTAATAAAAATATGCATTTTTCTTCACCAAAATATGCATTTCTTAATTCTTTGAGAATAAATGGCATTCTATTTCTACATTTCAAATGACATGCAGGCCAAAACACATTTGATATGGCCTAGCCTGAATATACATGATCATCTCACCTACAGAGAATTCCAATGAAGGCTACATGATCTCTGTGGCAGGCACAATAATGGCCTCCCAAAATGTGCATGTCCTAATTTCCAGAACCTGTGAATATATCACCTTTCATAGTAAAAAGAACCTTGCAAATGTGATTATTAAGAACCTTGAGATGGGGTGATTATCCTGGGTTATAAAACTGGGTTCAATCTAATCCCATGGGTCCTTAAAAATGGAGAGAGAACCTTTCCTGGCTATGGAGAGGGAGAGATGCGACTACAGAGGAAGGGTCAGAAAAATGCACTGGAAGGAAGATCAGAGAATGGTCAGAGATATGATTTCAAGGGGGAAGAGGTTATGGGGCCATGAGCTAAGGTATACAGGCAGCTCTAAAAGCTGAAAAGATCAAGGAAATGGATTCTCCTCTAGAGCCTCCAGAAAGAAACACAACCCTGTTACCACCTTGATTTTAGCCCAGTGACCCTGTGTCAAACTTCTGACCTTCAGAAGTTTAATAATGAATCAGTGATCCCCAGTTGTTTCTTCATTGTCTCCTTGTCGCTTCTCTTCCCCATTTCTCAGTACTCCATCCCCTTTCCTGTCCCCCTCCCTCTCCCATTTCTACCTTTCTTCCACTTGACCTTCATTTCTCTTTTTTTATCTCCTAATCTCTCTGCTCACCACTGTCAACTCTCCACCTTAACTTCTACTGGTCTTCTATTTATTTATTTTTTAATAATTCTTTATTGTTGAAACTTATATATATCCCCCTCCAGCCTGCCCCCACCCTCTGCCCCAGGCCCTCACCACTCCATTGTCTGTGTCTATGGACCATACATATGCTGAGTGGCCAGATTATTATGATCTCTAAACACATAATAATCTGCCCCCCCCTTCTCTCTCTCTCTCTCTCTCTCTCTCTCTCTCTCTCTCTCTCTCTCTCTCTCTCTCTCTCTCTCTTTCTCTTTCTCTCTCAGGGGATATGGATGGTTGGCCGGCCTGCCTGCTGATTGAACTCCTGGTAGAGGGGACAATTTGCATATTAGCCTTTTATTATATAGGATATACACTGAGTGGCCAGATTATTATGAGTTCAGAGATCAGTATATGCATACAAGGTCCTTGGTTGATTACCTTCCACTCACCTATCCTCCCTCACCTTCCCTCTGAGATTTCACACTCTGTTCCATGCTTCCATGTCTCTGGATCCACTCCATTCATCAGTTTATTCTGTTACTTAGATTCCACGTATAAGTGAGATCATGTGATACTTGTCTTTCTCTGACTAATTTCACTGTGCATGATACTCTCTAGATCTCTCCATGCTAACTAAAAGGCATTTACTGGTCTCTTAGATAAACTGAACTATTATAAATATTCCACAACTGGTGAGGGAGGAGAGATTGGAAATAGTCTGGGTAATAGAATATTCTTAAAAAAACATCTTTTTCCCCTTCAAACACAAATAATCACCATGCTACCGTGTTTCCCCAAAAATAAGACATCCTCCGAAAATAAGACCTAGCGCAACTTTGGGAGAAATAAATTAATATAAGACACTGTCTTATTTTCGGGGAAACAGGGTAATAAGCAAAGGGGGAACAAAATTACTTTTCAAACAATTCTCTGAGTGTATTGACCAATAGAAATAATTTATAATGACCACATTCATTATTAAAATGTATTGAAATATATTAAAATTTTTAAAATGTATTGAAAGGTAATTTATTGAAACATTATTTTTGTTTTATCCGTAGTGCTTTAGCAGAGTGAAAGGAATAAGCATTCTACTACCGAGTTTCGTCTTTAAAAGTCACTCTCTTATTTCCACAGCATCAGAGGTTTAAAAAAAAAAAAAAAAAAAGTAGCCAGACACCTGGAAAATAATACGCAGGCCTTGTGTGGGAGCCTGGGCTATTTAGAAGGTCTATTAGAAATGTGTGCACCGAAATCTGAGGGAGAGAAACACCCTCATCACGAATGGCCTCTAGATTAAAGATGGGCTTGGGAGTTTTGGGGTGTGTGTGTGTATTTCTAGAGTAGCCCACACTTGTGTCCCTACAGGAGAGAGCTGCTATGATGAGCTAACACTTGGATATGGCTGGTTGACAAAATTTAGCCATGGCTTTGCAGCTATAATGAAAGATTCCTGTGCCAACATCTGGCTCCTCCAGGGAACCACACAGGGTTGGAAACTAAGACCTCAGGGAAAAAACACCACCACCAGATTGAGGCAAGATTGGGGGCTTAAAACTCACTTGAAGGATAGAGACATACCCCCTGCTGATCCCTTACAACCAAAGGATGGGGAGGGACTCTCAAAACCTGGCTGAGGTATATTTCCGCAGCTCCGAGAATGGTATTTAACTGCAGCTCTGAGTCAGAGTTAGATTGATTCAGAAATGTAATGTACTTAGAGCATGGAGACTTCCCTGGACTTTTTCTGAAATGTCTCCATAGGCTTTCCTGGACCACCCTGCTTAGAATTATAACACCCACCTCAACCCATTCTTCTCTATTTTTTTCTCCTTAGTACCTTCCACCAACATATTTTTTGTCTTGATTATTGTCTGTCTCCCACACCACAAGGGCAAATAGTTTTTTGTCTGTTTTTATGTCCTGCTGAATCCTCAGTACTTAAAACAGTGCCCGATATAGGATAGACCATCAGGGACATTTTGTAAAATGAATATGTTAACCTGTGTTAGAAACACAAATGCTGCCGGAATCCTTAGTTTTTAAGGGAGGCTTAGAATTAAATTAATGAGAAAATTAGATATGTTAGCTTGGCACCCAATCAAAGCTCTGATCCAATTACAGAGTTGTGTTTTTTTTTTTTTTTTTTTTAAAGTTCAGCATCCTGCCCTCCCTTCTCACTGATAGAAAGAAAAATGTCTATTTCCAGGGTACCAGTTCTTCAAGCAGAGAAACCTCCTCCTGCTCTCCAAAAGCCCCCCTTTCCAATCTGCAGCCCTCCTATGCACCTAAATCTTAATTAATCTCCACATTGTTCCTGAGCAGTTCTAGACTATGAAGCACAAAAAAATTAGATTATACATATAACCAGTTTCTATTAAGCACACCCATTTCCAAATCGTAGATGGCTCAGATTGGCATTGATTTCCAGAACTACATCTTACATCTCTATTTTGCACCGTGCTAAAAACAAAGTAGGGAACTAATAAGTACCTATTAGTTAGTTGATTAATTCTCACAATATATAATATTTCTGAGAAAAGCTTTTTTCCAAAAGGAGACTTAAACATCTTCAGTGCCAGATGAATGGGTAGAAGTGGGACACAACTTGTTGGAATTTTCATGCTGTTCCAGGGCTGTCCCCAAGAAGCAGAACTAAATTCCTAGAATCATATTATCAGCAGTTACAGATGTTACACATTCTGCTCACCACTGGGCTGTCAACTGAGCTTTCTAATAGTTAAAAATCCAGTTACCAGCTTGCCAATGCCTGAGAGCCCACCAGACACACCTTTGTTCTCAGGGCCAGAAAGAAGGGTCTTACCTTGTGAGGGTTTTTCCCTTTACTTCTGAGCAATCTGCTCTGGTATCCAAGTATCTCTACTCCTGAGATGTCCAAAATCATTTTTGTCAGTCAAAGTTTCATTTTTCCTGGTGAAGAGGAATTGGGGAAAATTTTTAGGGCAGATTTTTACTTCAGTAATGAAATGCCAACATTTAAAGTTTTTTAACTATTTGTACACATATATGTTAACTATTTACAAAACTGTCATTGTTCAGGGGTACTTATAATTGCAGAAAGTAACATTTTAAAGCTAGTCTAGGTTTAAAAGTAACAAATGAAAGCCATCAGACAATGAAAATATTGACATATTGATTAACTTATTAGCATAACAGTTCTATGCAAAATGCCTTCATTTATAAAGTTTGTTGTGCCCAAGCTGGTTTGTCACAGTGAATAGAGTGTTGGCCTGAGGACTGAAGGGTCCCAGGTTCTGGTCAAGAGCACATGCCTGGGTTTTGGGCTCGATCCCCAGTAGGTGGCAAGCAGGAGGCAGCTGATCAATGATTCTCTCTCTTCATTGATGTTTCTGACTATCTCCCTTCCTCTCTGAAATTAAAAAAATAAATAAATAAAAAATAAATATATATATATATATATATATATATATATAGAGAGAGAGAGAGAGAGAGAGAGAGAGAGAGAGAGAGAGAGAGAGAATAAAAAGTTTATTGTATTTAGGATGAATTTATTTGTAAACACAATAAAAAATTTAAAAAAATAAAAAATAAAATAAAATGTTTAAAGGCATACTGCAGAAGTGTTGCCTAGTGTTCCCTAAGTGTAAGAAGTTATAAAGTACCTTATGAAGAAAATATGTATGTTATATAAGCCTCTGTTTGGCTGTGAGTTCAATGTTAATGAATCAATAATACTCTAAATACAGCGTCTAAACAGAAACACACACATAAAACAATGCATATATTGATCACTTAATGAAAATGTTGTGTACAGAGGCTCTCAGGAACTTAACCCTATATTCCTCTAGGAGCAATATTCAGTATCACTAAGTCAATATTTGTGGTGATTTTATAAAACCTAATTGCAAGTACCAAGAATCAACTACATCTCTCCTAGAGTTCTCCAGAATGGCTCCCTTTCTGATCTCAGAAACAATCTATGGTTTCTCACAAATAGATTTTTTTTTTTTTTTTTTTTTGGACACAGCACATATTTACAGAAAGCCACAGATGAGAATTCAGTAAATTTGACTTCAGCCCCACTCCCTCAATCTGGGGGGTCATCCTAAAGAAATTATTATTTCTTGATAGAGTTCCTGATTTGTAGAACAGTTTCTTTGAAAATGCTTTCTTATGCATATGTTTAAGGTACGTTTCAAGCAGTACCTTGACATAACTTCTGTGGAGCACCACTGTTAACAAGGTAAGAGAGTTCTAGAGGTAAGAGAGTTCACTTTAATAAATGGAACATTCTTTTACTCCCAGAATGTCCTGGTCATCGTTTGATGACCAGGGAACATTCTTTTACTCCCAGAATGTCCTGGTCATCGACCAAGTCTAGCCTCAAAAGCCACCTTTCAACCTCCTTCCTCCTAGGAAGCAGTCCAGTAGTCCACTCTCTATAATTCAATTGTTTAACTGGGGGCAGGGGGACCAAGTAATACTAAGGAGAGAGTCCTGACTGGTGACTCATGATATCTGAGACCTCATCTGCCATTGTGCGTTGTTATTGAAGGTAAGTCATTTCACATCTCTGGGTATCAGTTCCTCTATTTTTAAACCATTTCTACTACATGCAAACAAAAATGCAAACAATACCAAAAAATGCAGGAAAGAACCAAATTTCTCTTTCCTCACCATCCCTATATTAGTTTGCTAGGATTACCATAACAAAATACCAGACTGAGTAGCTTAAGCAATAGAAATTTATTTTCTCATAGTTGCAGAGGCCAGAAGTGTAAGACCAAGATGTCAGGGGTAGGGAGTCAGGGGTGGGGGAAGGGGGGTTTGATTTCTTATGAGGTCTCTCTCCTAGGCTTGCAGATGGTCATCTTCCTGCTATGTGTTCACATAGCCTTCTCTCTACGTGTGTACATTTGGTGCCTCTCTTTTTATAAAAACACTAATCACATTGGTTTATGGCCCACCAAATCAACTCCTTTTAATTACCTCTGTAAAGGCCCTATCTCCAAAAACGGTCATATTATGAGGTACTGGGAGTTAGGGTTTTAATATTATAATTTGGGTGGGGGGGACTCAAATTAGCCTGTAACACATGCTATCAATTGTGCCCAATTTCAGTTTGCTGTCATTCAGACCATGAGCTCTCTATAAAGCTCTTTGTTTTGTTTCTTTTTTGGTTTTTAGAAATTCCTAATCCTATATAATAAAACCCTAATATGCAAACCAACCAAATGGTGGAACAACTGGTCATTATGATGGTCACTGACCACCAGGAGGCAGATGTTCTATGTAGGAGCTGTCCCCTGGTGATCAGTGGGCTCCCATGGGGGAGCACCACTCATCCAGAAGCCAAGCTCACAGCTGATGAGCACAGTGGCAGTGGCAGGAGCCTCTACTGCCTTCGAGGCTGTGCTAAGGACCCCTCAGGAGATGTCTGACTGCCGGCTCAGGCCTGCTTGGTGGACATCCCCCAAAGGGTCCCAGACTGCAAAAGAGTGTCCCTCCCCCAAGTGCACAAATTTTTGTGCACTGGGCCTCTAGTTATCTTTATAATTACCTATTTGCATGTAACAAATGGCTCCTGTTAGCCTCCTTAATGAAGGTGAGGGGCTGGAGATTTGTTTCATCAAGCTCTGTTGATGTAGTGATTTGGTATATAATCACAGAAATCAAAATCTCAGGTTTGTTGATTGTACCTTCTGTTGTTTTCCATACTGCAAACGTCTTTTTTCTTTCTGTATATCTTTATGATCTTTTCACTGGGATCCTAGGAAGGAGGGGATACAATCATATATTCCCAACCATAAGCCTAGAGGCGAGCTGCCCTGATGGTTGCATATAATTTTGACTCCGGACACATTTCATGGGACAGTGGTGTGCATCTAACTGGGGCCAGACAAAGAAGAGTTTTGCAGTCAGGACTGAAAAAGAGAAGTGAGTCTCTAGTTTAGGGGTGTCGAACTCAATCAGAGAAGGGTCCAAAATCTAAAATCCAGCCTAAATCGCGGGCCGAATGGTTTACTGAACAGTCATAAACTGACAATGTCATAAACTGACAGCGGAGTGCAGTGATGACAGCGCGGTGCGGGCCACATTGCAAGGCCTGGCGGGCTGGATTTGGCCCGCGGGCCTTGTGTTTGACACATGTGCTCTAGTTGATAAAGGTTAGTCCGTTTGGGTTGCTCTAACAAAAGATACACCACAGATTGGGTGGCTTATAAACAATATTTATTTCTCACAGTTCTGGAGGCTGAACGTCCGCGATCAGGCTGCCAGCATGGTCAGGTTCTGGTGAAGACCCTCTTCCCACTTGCAAACTTTTTAACTTCTGTGTCCTCACATAGTGGAAGAAGGGAGGGTTCTCTCTGGAACCTCTTTTATTTTTTAAAATTTTTATTTTTAAAATCTATATTGTTGAAAGTATTACCATATGTCCCCTTTTTTCTCTTATTGACCCAATATGGCCCACCCCTGCCCGGACCCTCTTTTATAAGCACACTGATTCTGTTGGTAAGGGCTCTGACCTCATGTCCTAATCACCTCCCCTAGGCCCCCACCTCTTACTGAGCATTTGGTTTTCAACACGTGAATTTGAGGAGACACAAGTATCCAGTCTACAGCAACAGACTGTGAGAGATAAAGGTCAGGAACTTTTTTTGGGGGGGAGGCAGCACCATGCTTTCAACTCTGCACTAGAGCAGCGATTTTCAATCTTTTTCATCTCCTGGTACACCTAAACTAAAATTACTAAAATTCTGTGGCATAACAAAAAAAAAAATACATTTTTGCTAATCTGACAAAAAAAAAATAGGTATAACTAGATTCATTCACACTCATGGCTATTGTTGTTGGCTGTTGTCATATTTTTATTTGACAATGTAAAGGAAAAGAGGTCAGTGCCCCTAACTAGTCAGGTGTTTGCATGTTTTACAATTTCTTCTTCTTTTTTCTTTTTTTTTTCCTTTTTCTTTTTCTTGACTTTTTACAGAGAGGAAAGGAGAGGGACAGAGTGTTAGAAACATCAATGAGAGAGAAACATCAATTCAGCTGCCTCTTGCACCCCCCTCGGCCCCCAACTGGGGATGGGTCCGCAACCAAGATACATGCCCTTGACCGAAATCGAACCTGAGACCTTTCAGTCCGAAGGCCGACACTCTATCCACCGAGCCAAACCAGCTTTGGCATGTTTTACAAATTCTTGAAGCACATTGTTGAAAATCGATACACTAGAGAAGTTTAAGAGGAGCTGAGAAGCACTGGGAGAAAAACCATTAAGAAGGCCCAGTTTTATTTCCTTGGTTTTCCTGGGACACCCTGTATCTTTATAAAAATTGGCTTACACTAACTATGTAAATTTCTGTCACAAGTATGAGAGCCAGGTATCTTTCACCATCTTGGCCCTCTTGGAATGTGGTCTGGCTGGCTGGTGGAGGAAAGGGTGCATCCAAAAGGGGTTAGACAAGGGTCCAGGGTTCCTGCCACATTGCAACCATAAAGTGAAAAGGTACAAATAAGATGGAGGCTCTTTTCTCTCCGCCTAAGTTTACAAGTATCTGTCCATAAATTGAGGGGACAGGTATAACATATCTCCCAACTTCCCACAGAGATAATACTATTTTTTTTTTAAACTCTCAGAAACACTACTAACTTCAAAGATATATGAATTTGTTACCTGCGAAAATGCCAAAATGTTCAGTAAGAAATAAAACCCACCATTGTTTTGTTCAAATAGTCTCTGTGCTTGTCCCCCAAGCTCTAAAGTTTTAACTTCTTTTAACCATATTTGTATAGCCTGGAAAGGAAATTGTTTTCCCACTTGAAAACCAGTCCTTTCCTTATCTCTTCCCGAACTTTGCATTTTACTAAAACTTTTATTTTGGGGAATTGCTATCTTCCTTGGAGTGTCTTAAGAAAGAATTCTAAACTCCTCTCCACAAATAAGATGAATACAATAAAAAAAAAAAAATAAAAAAAAAAAAAAAAAGACTGTTTGCTTAAACCAATATAAGGCCCTCTTGGGTTAAAAGACTCTTGAGAGCAGAACCGCAGCCCTTGGATGAGTTTCACGTCAGTTTCACGTTGTGTTTACCACGGAGGAGGGACTCAATACCTTTAAAACTTACATAAACAAAACAGGCCCCAGGTCAAAAAGTCACTTAAATCACCTTCACTTCCGGCCTCCGCATGGCCCGGACGGGTGTGGGTTTCTCCGGGGACGCGGTGACTGTCCACCTGCACCTCCGGCGGAAGTAGCCTGGAGTGGGACCCGCTGTCACCGGAAGTGTGTGCGGGCCTCACCTGGCGGCCTCCCACCTGGGCCCACGGGAGTGGCCCGTCCGACCTCGGTGTGTGTGGCCTTAGTGTTCCAAACTCTCAGCCAAGTTGGACGGTGCAAAGGGCCCAAGAGCCGTAAATGACTCTGGGCATTTTGGGCATTTGTGGTTTTGGAGGAGGCAGAGGAAGGAGTGATCTCAGGGGGGGAGTGTGCGGGGTTATTTGGATGATCTGTGGCGAGTGTGCGGGGTTGTTTGGATGAACTGTGGTTTTAAAACGTGAGGTGACAAAACGCCGAGCCAGGCAGGAGTCGAACCTACAATCTTCTGATCCGTAGTCAGACGCGTTATCCATTGCGCCACTGGCCCCTTCCGCTGGGGAGCACCGGGGGGTAGACAGACCATAGAATCGTGAGCCTCATCAAGCGGTCACCACCCGATAGGCAGCAGGAAAGGAAAAGGGCGCCAGGCGCGCAGGGCTGGCGTCTGAGTCCCTGAGTCCGGGAACCTCACGTCTCAGATACCAGAGTCGAACACCCCGGGCGAAGGGCTCCCGCGAGCAAAGCCTGACAACTTTCTGCGCACGCGCACCAGGACGTTCCGCCCCGCCCCCTCTTCTGCCCCCGTATTACGCCTGCGCAAAGCCGCCTCTGTCGAAAGTTGGACGCCTCTCCTTTTTATATTGAGTCTCAGGAGGCGGGCACTGGCTGCCCGTCCCTTCGATAGCTCAGCTGGTAGAGCGGAGGACTGTAGCTGATTTCTGAATCATGAGTCATCCTTAGGTCGCTGGTTCGATTCCGGCTCGAAGGAGACAAGTGCCCTTTTTACTCCCTCCACCAACTTTCTGAGGTTTAATTCATTTCCACGGTTACATTTCCCTAATACACATTACATTAGAAAGGACATTTGGAATTTCTAGCACTTGCGCTCCAGTTTGGGCTCCCATGGGAAGCCTTTTGCGAACCCGGAAGCGGGCGTTGCAGTTCCAAGTTCCGAGCGCGGCAGTGAGTCTGCGCTGGGCAGGAGGTGCCAGGACGCAGCCTTCTGCACGTTTCCAAGTCGTCCCGGGCGTTTCCGGGCCCCTGAGCCTCGCGGAGAACGCAGCGCGGCCACTCCGCGGGCTCCCGGGGCCTCGGGCTTCCTCCTCAGCGTCCCGGCAGAGCGGGCCCCCGGCTGCGGGAGGAGGTGGGAGGGCCACGTGGAAGGTTTTATGCTCCAGGGATCTGGGAATCAGAAGGAAACGTGGTAGAAAGTACACAAAAGCCAAGAAATATCTGGAAGTTATGAGAAGAGTCAGGACGACCTTCCTTTGCTCCCTTCGATAGCTCAGCTGGTAGAGCGGAGGACTGTAGGTGTAAATTCGCTGTCATCCTTAGGTCGCTGGTTCGATTCCGGCTCGAAGGAGAGGCACTTGTTTTGCTTCGTTGGCCTCGGTTGTGACGAACGAAGGTTAGGAATGAGATCAAAGGATGTTTATCTTTATGACTACGTATGCTGACCTCTCTCTAGGGGAAGTGATAAGGCGCTCTCACCAGCAGTGGGGGATTAGCTCAAATGGTAGAGCGCTCGCTTAGCATGCGAGAGGTAGCGGGATCGATGCCCGCATCCTCCAATCTTTTTTTTTTTTTTTTTTCTCTCTAACCTTGTTTTTCTTTCTGTTCTCAATTAAAATGTTGCTGAAAGTCAACCATAGGGAAAGTGAAGGGTGCAGCTAGTTTGAAGTTACCTCTCTAGAAAACTTTCAGACGAGGGTTATGGGTGTTCGACGTTTATCCTTCAAGTTTTAAAAGTTTAGACCCACTTATTTGGGAAGTTCACGAAATCGTGGTGTGTTTTTTTTTGTTTTTGTTTTTCTCTCTTCTAAAATGGTGACAGATTGCAGCCACATCTTGCCATTTCAATTCCTTTGTGATTTCCGATTGATGGCTGCACTTCCAGGGATTCATCCAGGTCTAAGCTGTCCGTCGTTAGAATAGTTGACAGATGGAAAATAAACACTAGCAAAAACAAGCAAACAAACAAAAACCAGAGAACTTGCAAAAGTGTGTTGACTACTTTAAATTTAGGTTGAGCTGTGGAAGCGAGGACTATTCTGCTCCATCTCAATTGTGTACAGCAAGGTTGCTGGCTCTAGAGACAAATCTGAATATAAGGTAATGTGTATGTAAGGAGAGGTGACCAAGTGGAGAACGGCCTGAACCCAGTGCTTGCTGATGGAGGAGAGTTCTAATGCCAGTTTTCTCCTGGGAAATAACTGTGGAGAGTTAAAGAGAGATCAGCACCAAGGGGATTTAATTTAATTAGAGGAAAGTTAAACAAAAACACACATAGACTCACTGAAAGATTCAAATTGAGCAGAATACACACAAAAGCTCTTCTGGCAATAAGTTCTCCGTACCCTAATTTTCTAGAATACAGCCACACACACACACACACACACACACACACACACACACAAAAAAAAAAGCTGTAGAACTCATACTGCAGTTCTAAACACAAAAATAAATCTTCTAGACAAAGGCGGAGGCATTATAAATTTTTTTTGAGGATTACAATTAACAAATGATGATTCTTTTATCCAATGTCCATTTTAGGGTTCCAGGTTACCTATACATTTTTGTTACCAATATGTACATTCTGTTGTATTTTATTGGTATATCTTTCATTTTTTATATCATTTTATTCTTTTCAATAAAGTCTTTCAATGAAATGCATAGTGATTCACTTCAAATATACCCTCACCATTTTGGGGGAAACAAAGTAGGGTATCATTTTATAAGATGACATGTCCCAAATTTCGGGTGTTTTAGATGGCTGACAGGAGGAGCTGGCAGTGAAAATATAAATTACTGAAAGAACAAGAAATGATCAATAAGTCAAAAGAATGGGAAGGTATGCATCCAAAAATCCAGATGGAGAACACATGTTTAGAGCAGATGAGTGAGCAAGAATTTAAACAAGATCTCAGTATCAGCAACTCGGATGTGGAATGGAATTCATGACAAAGTGGGATTTATTCCAAGAATATAATTGTGGTTCAACATTCCAAAATCAACATTAACCCATCATATTAAACAGACTAAAGAAGAAAATCCACGTGATCATTTCAATAGATGCTGAAAAGTATCTGACAAAATAAAACATCCATTCCAGATTTTTAAAACTGTCAGTAGACTTAGAAGGGAAGGGAACTTCTTCAAACTGATAAGGAACATCAATGAAAAACACAGCTAACCCGATACTTGATGGTATGAATGCTTTTCTTCCAAGATCAGGAACAAAGCAAGCATGTTCATTCTGTGGTTTCTAGTGAGTGTAATAAGGCAAGAGAAATGAAGTAGAACACTTCTAGGTTAGAAAGGAAGAAGTGAAACCATATCTATTTACAGATATCTCATGTTTAAAAAATATTGATCACATGTTAAAATGATAATAGTTTATATGTTTGGGGGTTAAGTAGAATATATTAATGAAATAATTCCATTTGTTTCTGATTTTCAATGTGGCTACTAGAAATTTAAATCATACATATAGCTCATATATGTCACTCAGATCTTATTTCTATTGGATAGTTAGATCAGTGAGATAGATAAGGGCCAGATCAGGCCTTAGGGACCACAGGGAAAATTAATATCTTTCTCCTAGAGGTAATATGACCATTAATGGGATGTAAGTAGGGAGTGACATAAGAGAAATAGATTGCAGAAGGCAAGAGTGAATTTAGAGAAATTAGGACACTGGGGTGGAGAGGAGGTAAGGAGGAATTGTATATACTGAGGACAGAGTCAAGGAGGGCCTGGAGCCAAGGTGAGGAGTTCAGACATGGCCAATGGGAAGCCTTAGCTAAAATATTTGCTTCTTTTTGGTAGTCACTGTTTATTTCTGGCATGTGGATTATGCCAAGGAATATTCAGAGGGAAGTACAATATGTTGGTTTTCAAACATTTCTTCAGAGATATTTATGATGAAGTAAAATTTATAAACAACAGATTTGGAAAAGTGGTAATTGTCAATATGGGGAGGGGAGAGAGAAAGCTTTCAGCCAGAGTCTGCAAACTATCTAATGAAAGAAATGCCATAGTGTTGGCTTCTGTTAAGTACTTTTCAAAGGAGTTCATTTCTCTTTAATTTTAGATTTTGTAAATTTTTTTTCACTAAAAAATTTAAAACCACATATACAAACTGTCTATTGGCAGATAGACAGCTAAACTGAAAAGATTGATACTGGAGACAGAAGGAAAATGTTCTGTATTTTCTAGATGCCTGAATTGAGTCCTCGCTGCTTTACTTCAAACCATATCTATGTTTTACTTCCCTTTAGCTCTATCTGACCATCAGTTCTCTGTTTTGTTTGATGAATTACTCAGGTTCTTTGAGACCTATCTTTCGTCCTCTGATTTACCTGGGGGATTGGGAAACTACTGGAGGAGGTGAGAACAGTGGTGGTTTTGCTTCAGCTTCTAAATGTCTAAACATGCTCCTGCCCCAGTCTAGTGAGACTTAGGCATGAGGGGCAGTTGGGGCTTCCAACTAATTGCTCCCATTTGGCTTCAACCCCTTGTCCTAGTGTGGGGAGGGATGGGGTAGGTAAAGGGGAGGAAGTGATGTACCACCTCCTATAGAGTCCAGGAAACCTTCCAGAGATTAAGCTGGTTTTCATGTCTCTGTGGAGGCCCAAATCCACCCCAAATCCCAATGACTTGAACCAGACTTTAATTCTGATTCAGTTTCAGAAATCTACCTGTCTATCAGACTATGTGAATGATTTGGGAGTGGACTAAGATTTTCTGGTTCCTCCCTAGAACAGAGTGCTACTCCCATGTCCCATTCTCAGCTCACATGCCCACTCTATAGATTGCTAGTCTCTGAGAGTAGGGAGGATGGAGGAATGGAGAAAAGCAGATGAGGAGGAAAAGGAAATCATTACTCATCAACTTCACTCATATTTCTATGGGATTCTTTCTAGTTTCCTGTGTAGCCTCCAGAGGCAATTCTAAGAAACAGTAAAAGGCAGAGAGCAAGAAGGGGTAGAGGGGAAAAAAGGAGAGGATAGGGACCAATTCTACGTTAAATAATCAAATTGGGAATTCTCTATGTCAAAATTAATACTGTTTCAGAGGGGAAGGGGGTTTCCCTACTAATTCTGCTAAATTAGGTTCTGAAGTACTCTCACTTATTGATAAGAGAACTGAAATACAGCTAGGTGACGTCAGTTGCCTGAGATCACAAAGCAAGGAGGCCATCAGTGCTGAATAGGCCTGTCTCTGACTCACTGTGCAGCTTCCTACATCATTGCTCAGTTGTTCAGACTCAGGGCATCTGAGTCATCTCTGTGAGTTCTACTTGTGTCGTCAACCCAAGTCCATTTCCTCTTTCCTTCCCCACTGCCATCGCCTGTGACCTTCCACCCATGCTATTGGCAAAACCTCTCATTTGGTCTTTAGCCAGTCACTGTCACTTTTATCTGTTCCAACCACCACTGTGAGACTGTAATCTAGCCAATGCACATCATGGAAACATCCCTCTGAGAAACTTTTAACAATTTCCTGTTGTCTAATTTATTAAGTGTTGAAAACCCTTTAGCCTGGTGTGCCTGGCCTGCCAATGAGCCAGCACTGTGCTCTGCGCTCCAGCCCAAAGCATCATACAACTCTGGGCATTCCCAGCTCTCCTGTGCTCACAGTCTTTGCTTCTGTGCCTTCTCTTAGGAAGCCCCACCTATGACCCACCTAAATTCCTCAGTGGATCAATTCAAATGCTACCCCACCCACGAAGTCCTCCTAACTCCTCCAGCTCTGAAATTCTGTAGCTCTTTAAAAGATGTTGTCCTGTACTCTGGTTCTGCATATGCAGGCCTCATCTCTACTATTAGACTGAGCTCCTTGAGGACAATGACCTGTGTCTACTTCGTCTTTCAATTCCCAGAGCCCAGCACAATGGAAATACATGATAAATACTCAATGAATGTTTTTTGAAAGAATGAATTCCTCTTATAAGGATAAACTCTGCTATACTATAGTATATCATTAGCTTAAGTGCTTTTATTATTATTTTAAAATATATTTTTATTGGTTTCAGAGAAGAAGGGAGAGGGAGAGATAGAAACATCAATGATGAGAGACAATCATTGATTGGCTGCCTCCTATAACCCCATCTCTCACCCTACTGGGGATTGAGCCCACAACCTGGGCATGTGCCCTGACCAGGAATCAAACCATGATCTCCTGGTTCATAAATTTATGTTCAACCACTAAGCCACACCAGCTGGGCTAAGTGCTTTTTTTTTTTTTTTTAGGTTGCAAGGGCTTTTAGAATAGAAACTTTATTTTATTGTGTTCAGACCTTCATAGCTCACACAATGATAAACACAATTAACTGCCCAGGCTGACTGAATTAAAACAGTAAAAGATTCTATCAATTCCCTTCTTCACTATAGTTGCTAAATAGGTATTTAAAAGAATAATAAAATTCTCCAAAGATCCCTGATATGTTTATGAATATATATAACTTATTATTAGTTAATGGAGCTTTTTAGATTCTCAATAAGCTCTCAGTAAACACAGCATTAAGACCGCACTTAGCCAGTCACACCTACCTAGTCTCTACCGGTAATTAAGTGCACATCAGGGATATGTTAACAAAGTATCCTCATTGTTTGAGGTTTTTAAAATCAAAGAGGAATGAAGCTGAAAATTCATCACATAAAAAATAGACATGCATTTCTTTTCCATTTTTAATCTAATTTAAAATTTTTAATGAAATATATATTAATGAAACAGTTGTTTCACAAAAATCTTGGCAACTAACAGACCAGACCAAGAATATCAGAAACCACCAGGAAGCTAGCATTTAAAAAATCAACTTGGAGGACAAAGCAAATGCAAAGGGGTGTAGGTATTTCAGATAATTCCAGATAATTCCAGATAAGAAACGGGTATGAAAGCAAGGCTTCATTTTCCTGTTAGTTGGCAATGGCACTGATATCTGTCACCCGTCATATGTCAAAATGAGATAATGGGTCTGCTACCCCAGATGCCAGTTACTACCTCATTATTGACAGTCATTGCAAACTTTTTTAACCTTTTAAAGATTGTTCCCTTTTCTTTGTATTTTGGGGTGTGTATAGGGGTGGGAGAGAGGGTACAGGATGACAAAAGGTTAAGGAAGAGGAAAATCAATGTAAAACAGAAAAGAACACGCTGGAGTTTTATTACACAACTTTTAAAAAGAATTGAAGCATCCACTGTTATTTGGGTTTTTGTGTGTGTGTGTGTGTGTGTGTGTGTTTTGTGTGTGTGTGTGTGTGTGTGTGTCTTTTTTGTGTTTTTTTGTTTGTTTGTTTTTTACTTTGTAGACACTTTCATAGTGAAAAGATTTGAAATCAGCTTTTAAGTTAGAATGTGTTCCATACCACAACCCTTGCGAAGATGTAATATTTAACACTGAGCAAGTCTTTTCAATGATTGTCCTTGTGAAGCTAGGATAATGATTTTCAAGGAATGGTTTATTTTCACCTGAGATGATAACTCACTTTCTAAATTCTCAGGACAGAAATGTCATTCATTTTACAGTCAGGCTCTTGCTTGGGCTGCATTTTTCCCGGGCCCGGAGAAGCCGTCACCACTTCCTCACCAAAAAATCACAGAGGGCAGGGCTCCATAACTCCTCAGCATGCTCTTTCGCATTTGTTGTTGACAACTGTCTGCTTCGACCTCCTTCTCCTCACAACCCCTTCTAAATGGAGTTTGTAATCCTCCTTCCCACTCACTCTTTTCACTCCCTGGGGCAGGAATGTTGGCTCCTGTGGTCTGTCACCTGTCAGAATCTATCCTCCTGTCACTGGCTTATATGGGCAAGTCAGCCTTCTGTCACATGACCCCCCGCTGCTAAAAACAGCCCCAGCTCCCACTCCAAGCCTGGGCCTCAAACAATGTCCTCCACCGAAAGAAACATGAAGGACACTTGATCACACAATCCTTGGAATTATTTCCAGGAAGCACTTGTAGAGACCATTCGGAGCACCCTTTCCCCGGCGGTGCACACTCTGACGGCTAGGAGATGAGCGCATCTTTGAATTATAAGTCTTTTTCCAAAGAGCAGCAGACCATGGACAACTTAGAGAAGCAACTCATCTGTCCCATCTGCTTGGAGATGTTCACGAAGCCTGTAGTCATTCTTCCCTGTCAGCATAACCTGTGTAGGAAATGCGCCAGTGATATCTTCCAGGTAGGTTTGTTTGGAATGTGGGGGTGGAAAAGATTCCTTGGAATCAAGTGCTTAACTTTGAGGTGAATTCCTTTAGAAAACTTTAAAAGGCTGCATTCATTTTCAAGAAAAAAAATTGATGATTTTCTTTGTGCTTTGCTGTTAACCTCCTCTTATTTCAATGCTACGAATCAAATTTGTGTGTGTGTGTGTGTGTGTTTAAATGGAATCTGTTTCAAATTTGTAAATGAATTACTATCCAATACATTAATGTTGGCGTTTCTGACAGGGAACTTTTGGTTATGAAAACACTGTATGGAAAATTACCTCATGGTGAAAATGATACATTGCAGTTGACTGTGGATGGGAGCTGGGCCTGTGTTTTAGGACTACTTGCTGATAAGGCCCAAAGGGATTATCTTATGGCAAGCCTAAAGTAGAAGTTGATGTTGGTTGTAGTAACAGAGAATGAAGAGGCGTCTCAGAAAAGCTACCCATGGCATTACTCAATTCCTCTTTTCTTGCTTGGCAAGAACAGGCCTCTAACCCATACTTGCCCACGAGAGGAGGCACCACGGTGGCATCAGGAGGCCGATTCCGCTGCCCATCCTGTAGGCACGAAGTGGTTTTGGACAGACATGGGATATATGGACTTCAGAGGAACCTGCTGGTGGAAAATATCATTGACATCTATAAGCAGGAGTCCACCAGGTATGGTTCTTCCATGTATCAAACCCATTGGAAGCTTGTTTTTATTTATTTGATTGGTTCTTTTAGTGGATCACTACACTGAATGCTTGTTTAGCAATCACAGGCTAATTGCTTTATAGCAAAATGTTTTTCTAAGTCAGTCTTTTCCAGTGGGATTGAGAGTTTGCTCATGGGAAGGGAGAAGGGAGATAGTGACCAAGCTTTTGTATCAATTTAAGAATGAAGTAACTCAACACTAATCCAGTCCACATGGTGACATTGAAAGAGACATAATGCTGCTCCACCCAAAGCTTTGTATTACATTCAGTGTGGCCATTTCTGTACTTCACAGGATTTTTGTAGCTCCAGATTCAACATAGCCAAAAATTTATCGCATAAAACTTTATAGGAAATTACAGAAATGGCATTTTCCCAAATAGTCCATTCCTAGTTCAGACAATCTCATCTTAAAATTATCTAGATGATAATAAAAACAAAATTCTCTAACATGTCATGGAATTGACTCTGGAAATTGCAAGGCAAGATATAGTCTTTGCAATTAGTGTATTAGATAAACACTTTAGCAACTTAAAATGTAGATACATGGGGGAAAAATAAAGATGGAGTTCAGGTTATATTTCCCTATCTCTAGATTGCATACTCTTAGTATTTACCTATTGATTGATATGCAGTATATAGATCTGATCATTTAAAGGGGAGGAGGCTTCTTCTTCATCAAATCATATTGGCTACAGAGTTCTTTTCCTAGAGACAACACTGTGAGAATTCATTCCTAGAAGGCATGGTATGAAGAGCCCTCCTTCAATTGTATGCAGGTCAGGCGGGTCCACAAAGCTTGATAGCAATATTAAGACCATTTAGAAATGACCTCATTATGATTCTAACTAGAAGGCATGTATTTATGGAACATCTGCATGCCTCTGAGAGCCTTGCACTCTTAGAGGGAAAGCTGCTTTATAAATTGAACATACAATTAATATAATCACTATAGCTATTAGTTTCTGCTTATGATTCAAAACTAAATTAGATAGGATATAGATGGAACTGGGGAAGAAGAATGATTGCTGATGACATATTGCAGAGATACATAGTCGACTATTTCCCTGGAGTCGAAAGTCTCTTGAGGAGAAATAAAGTCCTATTGTTGCTTGGATTTCATTATATTTAATTAATTTAAAATGCTAATATACACACTATCTCTTTTAAAAGTTAACCAGCAAATGAATTATCAACCAATTATTAACGAAGCTTATATAATAACTGATTCCATGCCTACTACAGTACCATCCTACATGTTCTAGTTATTATAATGATTTTCCATTTTTCTACTTGCCACAGCAAGACCTTGAAACATGTGAAATAACAATAGTTGTTATGAACTCCAGAGAAGAGATGTTAAAACTAGTAGCATTAGTAAAACTACAAGACACATTAGTTAACTATAAAGTCTGTGTGGTACATATGTCAAAAATAGTGTCCAGGTGAGCAAATTGTATAAAAGCAATGAACCAAATGTCCACAATGAAGCTCATAGCTGAGTGTACTAAGGATATTTCCATGATAATTAAATTCTTATGCTGTTGTTTCTTTAAACTTGAGACTTGCCTTTGGGACATTTTTATTTGGTAACAAAACCACAGGTTGTTCAAAGGGTTCAGACAAATATTTGGGCAGAAACCCAGTTGTTCTCTAGTGGCTGGAAGCCTTATCAGCTCAGAATCCTGAGTCTTAGGATATATTAGGTGACTCTGGAATAACCTGGAATATACAGAATGAGATGAACCCAGCTCTGACTCACAGTCATTGAGGTTGGGAGTGGAAAGGAAAGAAGCTGATGAACTTTGACCTCCTACAGAAAGGCTTGGTCTGGACAAAACTTGGCCTTTTTATCTAGAACTCTGCATGGTGTTGAACTAGGCACAGTTATGAGGGGGGGGGGGGAATGACAAGAGCAGGAACTAATTTTGCTGATATTAATAATAAACATAATAATTAACTTTAAAATAAAAGAAGTAAAACTAATACATATAGAGTATATGTCAACCACTGTTCAGGGTGCTTTACACATGGGTCATGTATAATTCTTGAATTATCACAACAATCCTGTGAGGCTGTGGCTTATTATTATTATTATTATTATTATTATTATTATTACCTTATTAAAGTTTTCAATATTTTACTCATAGTAATCCATATGTATAATTTTAAACATCCAAACAGTACCATCAGACCTCTTGTGTTAGTAGGACTTCAGCAGGAAACATAAATAAACAAATGCACATGTTTATTTAAATTCTGCCATATTTAATTAGAAGACCTTTAGCTCAGTTTTTAAAATATGAGTAAAAGCGGAGCCTGAAAGAGGTAAAATAACTTTTACTTGCTTGAGGCCATGCAGCTACCATATGGAGAAGCTGAATTGGAATTAAGCTTTGACTCTAAATGCCTGAAATGCCTCTTTACGACCAGATGCCCACCCTTCAGAAAACTCTAGGATGGTCACAGCAACCTCAGAGACCAGAGAGTGCAGTCCATGGACTCCTTGAGTCTAGCCTGCACTGAATGGCTAGGGCCACTGCCAGCATTTGGCACTGAGCCCTGAACCACAACTGTGAGCTTGGCTATCCTCTTGTTAGGAAAGGGCATTTACATCTTTCTTCTACCCACCATGCTTGTCCCAAGTCTGTTATATCTTTTAAGTTGTCTAAAGATTTTCATTACATACTCATTTATAAGTGGGGAATGCTTGTGGGCCTACATTGCCTCCTAAATAAGAAAAGCCTAATAATGAGAAGTAATTCTTAGTCTATAGCATTACTAAAAACAATCACAATAAAAAACTGAACATAGAACCTATGGCCATTTCCATGTCTTAAGTGACTGTATATACTGAATATACCTGAGATCATAACATCTAAGCCATGCTGACGGTTAGGGGAATATACAGAATGCTATCATGCGCTATGAATTTTGGACACTACAGGTGATTCCACAGCTAACAGGTTATCCTTAAGTAGCAATGACTTGTCAACCCTCCCTCATGGTTTCTTTATTGCTTGTTCATCTTCTCTCTAGCATTTACAAATCCGATGCTCCATTATTAGCTGGTGTAGCTTGAACAGTTTTAGCTGTTGCTGACCTGTTGGGAAAACTAAAACTTGGGGATTATCTGTGAGATTTGCACTTCCAACGCTCACTATGTTCCAGAACAGTGTTTTGCATTTTTTCTGATTGCCTGTTCGGTATAATTGTTCACATTCCCTGAGCACAAACTGCCCACTCCTAACCACTGCCAAGTCCTCAGGAAGTTATTTACATTTAACTTTCTGGGTTACTGGTGGAGACAGTGCTGGAGCATGCTCCTAATGCACAAGCCCAGTGTTCACTTTCAAGACTTGGACTTGTTGTTTTTTAAATTCTTTATTGTGAAAAGTATTACATATAGTATTACAAATGTCTCCTTTTCTCCCCATTGACTTCTCCCTGGTCACTCCCACCCTCTAGAACGTTCCCTCATCCCCTCCTGTGTCCTTTGATATAGTTTTATGCATGCATATAAGTCCTTTGGTTGATCTCACATACACACACACACACACACACACACACACACACACACACCATAACTTGAAATTTGCCATGCTGGGAATACTCAACACCATGGAAGTTGGCAAATGCTACAGATCAGTCTCCACCACCCCAGGCACATTACTGTAAGGAAACTGGATTTGGAGGGTTCTGGGAGCCCTCTGGAATGGGCTACTGTTGAGTACAGGGGCTAGTTGGGATTTGCGATGCTGATCACCCATCTCGGCTCTGCCCCAGTGGGAGCTGACACATTTATCTGCTACCTCCTCCCAGACCAGAAAAGAAGTCCGACCAGCCCAGGTGCGAGGAGCATGAAGAGGAGCGCATCAACATCTACTGTCTAAACTGCGAAGTGCCCACCTGCTCTCTGTGCAAGATCTTTGGGGCACACAAGGACTGCCAGGTGGCTCCCCTCACTCATGTGTTCCAGAGGCAGAAGGTAATGGACTCCCTCCTGCCCCTCCTCTGCAGACCCTTGAGACAGAAAGGATGTGGGAAGGGATGCTGTGTGCACTGACTTCACGTTTGAGTCTCTGGAGGGTGGTGGGGAAGGCCAGAGATGGAAGGGATTAGGGAATTGGGGTGGGCAGGGTAGGGGGGTGGTCAAGAGGAGTTTGGAGGGAAAGGGTTGCTGTTTTTGCGACCTTTGGAGGTTGCTGAGATGAACAGTGTTATGGAAATCTGAGCTCCAGCTGCTCAAACATTATCTGAAGTTCAGACTACAGATAAGAAAAAGATACCTTTTTACTTCAGTCACAGAATGTTTTTCTTCATTTAACAACAAAAGATTTCTTCCCCCTCCCCTCTCCACATACCTGCCTTCACCCCCATCCCCATCCCCGATTTTCTCCACTCCTAGTACAGGAGAGATACAATGAATGGCATTTCTTTAAGAACAATTTGAAACATTGCTGGGCCCCAGCTAGTTTGGTTCAGTGGATAGAGCTTGGGCCTGCCAGATGAAGGGTCCTGGGTTGGATTTCAGTCAAGGGCACATGCCTGAGTTGTGGGCTCAATTCCTGGTGTGGGGTGTGAAGGAGGCAGCCAATCAATGATTCTCTCACATCACTAATGTTTCTCTATGTCTCTCTCTCTTTCTCTCTCTCCCTCCCTCTCCCTTCTTCTCTGAAATCAATAAAAACATATTTTAAAAACAAATAAAACATTGCTGGGCTGGCCCTCAACACCAGGTTAAACCCACCTTCTAGCCTTTCGCCCAAGGCCAGTTGATGCAAGGTCTCCTCTGAGTGCCCCCACCCCAGGGCCTCAGTCTCAGTCCCCTCATTCTGACCAACTGCAACATCTTCACCAGTTTACCACCAACCTGCCAATATGGTCTCACCCATGGATAAGTAGGAACTTAACCATTTGTTCCAAATAAATGTGGAGTCATGTGCTCAAATAGGTGTAGCCACTTTGGACACCTCAATTTATTTATTTATTTTTTTTCCTGTTAGAATCATAGATTTCACATTTGCTCAGTGTTTTACTGAGGATCAAATTTGGAAGCCCAACTTTTGGGCAACACCAGTTCCTAACAGTAAGTACTGCTAAAAAACACAGTATTTCATAAGACATCTATAACATTTATTTTTTAATCTAATTGTGACTTATCCCTCCTTTTCTTCTATCCCTAGTCTTAGTGTACTGGAACTGACTAGTACCAGTTTCACACTGCTTCCCTCAGAGCCCTGGAGACTCAGGTGGGATGCCCAGAAGGATAGATGTCAGGACTTCTACCCCACTCCTGTTTGGCCAAAATAGCTTCACCTTCATCCATTTGTTCCATTTGAAGAAAGCATTCTGCAGCTTTAAATTGTTTTTACAACCACTACTCTTGTCACTTAGAGTGTGAGTAAATTAGATTACACATTTTCCCCAACATCATAGAGAAGTTAAAGGCAGAGTTGGACCAAGCAGGTAGATCTCTTACTTCCTCATTCTGTGTTCCTTGTGCTCCTTAGCCGACCTTGGGAAGGGAGTAAGTACAAACAATAAAATCTCTTTGGGTCAAAGAGCCTAAGAGGAATTTCTCCTAGAACCAGTTGAATGTTAGTAGTTTCAAGTTACATTGTAGTGACTTAGTCTAGTACAGCGTTTTTCAACCGCTGTTCCGCGACACACTAGTGTGCCGCGAGATGTTGCCTGGTGTGCCGTAGGTGCAGACAAGACAAGAATTTTATAATTTTTCACTATTTTGTTTACTTAATATTTCATAATAAAGTAATTATAAAATACTTTCTTTGTGTTTATTTGATTCCTATTCAAGAGAATTACTTTATATATAGTCAATATAGGCACAGAGTTAAATTTTTTAACATTTTCTAATGGTGGTGTGCCTCGTGATTTTTTTCATGAAACAAGTGTGCCTTTGCCCAAAAAAGGTTGAAAAACACTGGTCTAGTACATGATTATGTGTACACCTAGCACATAGAAGGTGCATGGTAAATATATGTTGAATAAGTATAAGTAAAGAAGTATAAGTGAATAGATGAATGAGTAATCACTATATACATTTCCCTAGTAAAACTAATCCTCAGCTGCACTCAGCAAATCATTTATTTTCTGTTCCTGATGTCACATATGGGCTCCATTCAATTTATAAACAATACTTAGAATTCTTTAGCTTGAATATGCTATTTTCTATCTAAGGCCTATAATTATCATTCTTAATGTTTTTAACAGGGTCACAATCTGGTAAGAATTTGATGAAAGATATGAAGCCTCTTCCCACACAAATGCATTTCTATACTCATCCATACAGAATTTATTTACAAGATTAGAAAGTTCACAGATGTCCTGAGACTCTCTGTTCCTCCTTTGGGTTGTATAGATCCTAGGACTAGGTTACGAACCCATGAGGACAATACTATGATTAATTCACAACCAGTGCTGACTAGAAAACCCCTAAGATCTTGCACCCCTCTTTTCTCTTCATTAGTCTGAGCTCAGTGATGGCATTGCTGTCCTTGTGGGAAGCAATGATCGAGTCCAGGGAGTGATCAGCCAGTTGGAGGACACCTGTAAAACTATTGAGGTAAGTAAGACTCCACAGAAGTATAACTTAAGACTGAACTCCTAAGGGTATGGCTTTCTTAGCACCACACTAGAAAACCATTTCAATCTCCCCTTATAGAAGGACCTCGTTCCTGATACGTCTCTAAAATATTCACCTCCTATAATTTTACCACATTTACTAGGTTTTTGTTATATGCATTGTTCCTCTTGTTCAACCCATTTTGAAAGATTAGCTACAGGGAAAGTAATTCCCCATAACGAAAATGAGTGTTGTCAACCTTTGTAACACAATTTCTTTGTGGAAATCTAAATTATCTTAAGAAATATAAGTGCTTTAGGAATTCTTGTTCTAGTTTGAGCTGCATATCTGTGCTCTGACAGTGGGGCTGCAAAAGGCCAGCAGGAAGAGAGATCTGCTTGATTGTGCTTAGGGAATGGCTTAGTAACTAGGAGCTCATGGAGGCCAAAGTTCTGGTTTGTTCAACTCTGTTTGCCCTTTGCCTGGCACATAATGAACACTCAATGAAAACTTGATGAACAAGTGGATGAATGGCTGGCTATTTAGTTCAGACTTAGGTTTGACATGTTAAAAACATGGGAAATCCACTTTTTCTCCAAGGTCAATTACAAACTGTGTAATTGTTCAAGGCAAAATGCTGGAACCTAAAAAGGTTTAGCTCTGTAGCAAATATCTTTTCAAGACTTGAAGATTCACAGACTAGTTAAGCCATGCTGCAGAGAGACAGGTGTAAGACATCTAGGCCTCTGGCCCTGAATTCTGGAGCCATTTATTCCTCCCTCCCTGTTCAAAGTTTTAGGGTAATTTGTTTTTTAGTTAGACTTCAGGTGCAGAGAGTTGAGGCATTGTATTGCTCAGTTCATGGCTTATTGTCTTCATATTTGTGGGCAAGGCCCCTCTTGTTATCTATTTATTTCCTTTTATCCCTATTTTGCACTCCTGTTCTCTTCTCTGTAAATAACCATTCTAACATGCTTGATGTTCCATTTACCTATATCCTTATAAAATATGTATTGTTTTATATGCATGTCTTTTAATTTTATAAATGGCATTGTGTTGTATTTCTCATTCTGCTTCTTACTTTTAAAAAACTAAGCACATGTACATTCAGTCATTCAGTTTTCTCCTCTGTAAAAGTGGAGTAATCATACTACATACTTCATAGTTACTGTGAGAAATTAAAGGAGCATAAGCAAAATGCTTAGCATGGTGCCTGGCATATGGTGAGTACCCAGCAAATGCCCTAGTCTTATTATTTTATCATTAAAAAGGCACATCCTATCAAAAGCCAAAGGCCAGTTCCTAGGTGATGACTTCAAGATGTTGGCCCTAATCATCTCATTTTAAATTTACAATTCATGAAAATTAATCTTCTCTCTTCTCAACACTCATATTCCTGTGAAAACCCATAAATCTGGGATCCATTTATAGAAGAAAATTTTTCTCTTGGTGAAAAGCCCAAACATGTTCTGAAGTGGACAATATTAACTTTTTTTTACTTGTTTATAATAAAGATCAAATACAACTCAATCAATAAGCCATGAGTCAGCACTCCAGTGTAGTACCACACTGAGTCTTGAGTGTATAAATAGGAGTGTGTTGCTTGTGGGCCAGTGAGATAATCTCTATACTTGTCTCTGCTTGGCCTTCATCAGAGATACCTCTATCATGGGAGGGCTTTCTGTGAGGGACGGTTAGGTTGGGGACACATACACGAGAAAAGTCCTGTGAGTCAGGACAGTTGGCCTTGAGCAAAGCCAGTGTCAGAGGACACTGAGAGGGCACGGAGAGATTAGACAACAGTTTTGTTCCAGGGAGCTCAGGTGCAATAAGAAGCGGTTGTTTTTATTTCCACTGAGAACAAGACTAGAAGGAACAGGAATGAAGTTATGTTAGCAGAATGGATTTAGTGCAGATATCAGGAAGACCTTCCTGGAAGCCACCATCAGAATTATTATCTCTGTCATTACTGATAAAAACATTCCTCAAACATAGTACTTTTATAAGTACTTTCACAGGTTACTAGAGGATGTATGTGATTGTCTCCTGGAAGCTTCAAGAAGAGACTGCAAATTGGCAGGAGTCTTTGTTGTTGTTGCTAATCCTCATCTGAGGATATTTTCCCATTGAATTTATTTATTTGTTTATTTATTTATTTATTTTTAGAAAGAGTGGAGGGGGGCAAGGGGGAGAGAGAGAGAGAGAGAGAGAGAGAGAGAGAGAGAGAGAGAGAGAAGAGAAGAGAAGAGAAGAGAAGAGAAGAGAAGAGAAGAGAAGAGAAGAGAAGAGAAGAGAAGAGAAGAGAAGAGAAGAGAAGAGAAGAGAGAGAGAGAAGCATTGATATGAGAGAGACACCTCTATTGGTTGCCTCCCATCTGAGCTCAGGGATCCATTCTGCAACCGAGGAACATGCACTTGACTAGAATCAAACCTGGGACCCTTCAGTCCACAGGCAAGACTATCTACTGAGCCAAACCAGCTAGGGTGGCAGGAGTCTTAAAAGTGCCTATCTCTTTTACCTGTTTATTTCAACTCTAGGGTTTTATCTTAAGAAAATCTGATGAAAAAGTGGTATATAAAACGATATGGAATGTATATATTAAAAAATAACCCCAGATTCATCCATGGGGGAAGGGGAAACTCCAGGTTAAGAGCAGTGAATAGTGGGACCACAGACATGTATTCCACATTTTTCTAAAGCAAGCTTGACATTTTTAATAACCAATAAAATAAGTAAGGGTGAGTGAATGAATGAGTGAATATGGCTCAGATAAGCACAGTTCCTTCAGATCAGTTTAGGTGGCTTATCAGGAAATGCAGGGATTGGCTCAGAGCCCCATGGAAGTATCTGATTTTGGGATTCCTACTTGAAATACAGTGGGGTGTGCAGGAGGCCCTGAGGATAGAGACGCTGCCACAAAATGGTCACATTGTGTACACATGTAATCTCTAAGGTGCTCTCCTATAGAGGTAGGACCTTATCAGTGGGCAGAGTACCAACGGCTCACTTCCTGCTGGCCCAGAAGCCAGCTAGTGAAGCACACAGGGTCCTTGGCTCAGAGTGAAATTGTCCTACCCTACCAAGCAGGTCAGGATCCCAAAACTCCTGTGTCCCTGTTCAGCCTGGGATTGTTTCCCTTTCTGGCTCTGCTCACCACCTGCTGGAAATCCTATGGTGGCTGTGGACCAGGAGGTGGGGAGCTGTTGTTAAAGAATTCTCCTTTCTGATTGGTGAGGAACCCCTGAGGGACAGGAAACGGAGCAGCCCTTGGAGTGGCTCTGTCCTTCCCTAATTACTTGCCTCTCCCCACAAGGAGCCTGACATCTGCCCTTGGTCAAGTGTCCATTCCCTTTACATGTCTAATTCTGTCCCTAATCATGCAGTGTCTTGCAGAGCTGGCCGGGGCAGGCTCCTGGCCAGGACTGGCCCTGGCGAGCTGCTGAGCTTAGGAGAAATCACATTGTGGACTCCTTGTTATTCTTTAAAAGTAATGTGTTCAGTTGAGGTGAGTTCCCATTGATGAGAGTGGCATGGTCACAGAAGGGCAGTCGGAGCTGTGTGAGAAGGGGAGTGGCGTTTTCCCTGTTGCTGTGTTCTGATGATGGATGAAAGACCCTTCAGTCCTTCTTGCCCTCCTGGCTGGTGTGGCTTAGGCAGGGACATTCCCAGGGCTCTGTATTGCAAGGGAATGGTCTGGAGCTACCTACCCTCACCTTACCAGGCCCAGAGATGTCCTGGGACAGGCTGGGACTGAGGAGGGGGACTGCTAGTGGGAGTGGAGAAGTGTACTTTGGGAGCTCTCTGCTTCCAGAAAAATGTGCTTGACTTTCATTCTTCATCTCTAGAAAATGTAATCTCCCCCATATAGTCTTTATAAATGGCACTTATCCTATATCACTGGACCCCAAGAGAGCAGACAATTAATATTAGCCTTCCTGAGGCTAGTGGGCAGGCAGGCTAGAAATAATCCTGTTTTCCTGGATGCCTGTCTAGGGGAAACAGCCACAAATTGAATAATATATATTTGATTTTGAACATTAGCAATATCTGAAAAATGTCAACTTTAATAAAATTCTCTAATAATTTTTCAGTGAGAAAAAAATCCACTATATTTCCAAAATAGTGATTTTACCCAAACACCTTTGAAATATTGTCCATGACTATAATAAGAATCATTTTAATAAGCATGCCCTAATTTTTTAAGCAGTATTCAAGTGGTAATATAACATGTGCTTAAAAGAACATATTTCAGAGTTTGATTTTCATTGTATAATATTTTTTTTGGGAGGGTGACACTGGTTAACAAAATTATGGAGGTTTCAGATGCACAATTCTACAACATATCATCCATACACTGTATTGTGTGTTCATCACCTCAAATCTCCATCCATAGCCATTTATCCCTCCTTACACTCTTCTCTACCTCCCCACATCTCTACCTCCCCTCAGCAATCACCAAACATTAGTGTCCATGAGGTTTTTCTTTTTTGTTCCATCTCTCTACTCCCCCAGCCCCTACACCCCCCTTCTGCCCCGCACCCCGGACAGCTGTTAGCCTGCTCTCTATTTATGAGTCTGTCTTTATTTTGCTTGTTAGTTCATTTTGTTCATTAGATTTCACATATGAGTGAAATCATATGATTCTTGTTTTCCTCTGACTGGCTTATTTCACTTAATATAATGTTTTACAGGTCCATCCATACTGTCACAAGGGGTAAGATTTCCTCTCTCTCTCTCTCTCTCTCTCTCTCTCTCTCTCTCTCTCTCTCTCTCTCTCAGCAGTATTCCATTGTGTAAATGTATCACAGCTTCCCCCCCCCCCCCCATCTCCTGATGGGCATATGGGCCACTTCCAAATCTTGGCTATTATAAATAATGCTGCAATGAACATAAGAGTGCATATCAGAGTTTAATTATGGCACTGTCACTTCACTATAGGACCCTGGACAAGTAGTTACTTCAGCTCTCTGTCCCTTAATTTCTTTAACAATACACAGGGGATAATAATGTCTTCTTTGCAGCATGGTCGTGATGACTAAATTGGTGTAAGAGGCACAGGCCAGGGGCTCAATGAGTGTCACCTTGTATCATCCTCAGAGTCATTTTATTCTAATGATGTTCATGATAATTTAAACCACTGGAACATCTGTAGCAACTTTTAAAAAGAGTCTGAATAAGCATGTCAGGCTCTTGGTCGATTATGATAGGAGGGTGAAGCAACTCCCTGCAGAGGAAATATTTGAGAATGAATGGAAGTTCTATCTTTATCTAGGAATCTTTATGGTAACTTAAAATATTGGCAAGCAAGGGAGACTGACCCTCTTCCGGAAAACATACTGACTACCCAGAGCACATGGGACTGAATTAAACAGCTGCTCAGCTTGCCCCGGTCTTGTGGCTTTTACTGAACCATGGGGCTTGAGTCAGGATGGGCTCACCTGGCCCTCAACCTCCAGGGAGTTTACTCAAAGAACTTTTAAATGATCAGAACGAATCCACAAAACCCCTAATGCCAAGAACTCCAGGAGTAAACATTAGAATTTTCATAAATTATAACATTATTTTTCTAACATGAAGTGGGGGCGATACAATATGGTAGGGGGGGGGGAAGCATAAGTTTGGGAGTCTCGAGGCCCAAGGCCATTGAACAGAGTTGTTCCACTGAACACAGCACAGAGGCCGATGGCTGGGGAAGGGCTGAACTCCAGCCCATGTGCCTGGAGATACAGTGTCTTTCTACCGTGTCCATCTCTTTTCCAGTGCTTTTCTAGCAGAGACCTGGGCTCTCATCCTAGTGTTTGTAACGGGATTTTATAAGTGAGGAGTTGTTTCTTTGAGAGAATCTTCCTACATTAATACAGTTCTTTCTCTAGTATTATTAATCTGCTGTATACTTTTCAAACCTTCATTTTTACTTATTGAAGGGAATTTTGAAGCACTGTATTTCAAGCAAAGCTGGGTGGGCACTTACAGACCCAGAGCTGTATCTGGAATGGAGGAACGTGGTAGACACATGAAAACTGGTAGGCTTGGCAGAGCCAGTTGCTCAATGACAAGTGGTGGGGCTAAAAGCTTATCTTCAGCTCTATTTTTGTCACAAATCCATGCTCCTTACATGGTAAGAGCAGTGGTCACAACTGTCTCAGGTTTTTTCCTATCGTGACCATGGCACAATGCCAAGCTGACATTGCAGGGCTAAAGCATGCAATTTATATCTTAGGGCTATAAATGACCATTTTGAAACTCGCCAGGAATCAAAAGAGGCATTTGAGATATAAAGAGGCATTTCATAAACTAAAATATTGGAGCTGTAGAGAAAGAAGGAATCTGAGCAACTATTTAATCCCATCCCTTAATGTACAGATGAAGAGAAGAAAAAAAAACAACAAACTATTCTGAGGTAAAATGGTTTCCTTAGGGTTGCATAGTGATTTTTTTTTTCTTTTTTCTTTTGAGCATTGAATTAAGAAGAGGCTTGGGATATCCAGTTAAATACCCATTTCTTTGGAACAGAACAAAATAGAAACTTTTGAATGAGGACTGACCATTCCTAGATTACATTCATTCATTCAATCATTCACACCATATTTCTCATGTGGGCATTGTCTGCACAGGTAATGCTGGGAAAATATTGGTGAACTAAACAGAGGAGGCACCTGCTTTTCAGGAAGATGTTATTCTAGTAAAAGAAATAGAGAATAAACACATGAATAACAAGATCATTTCAGACAGCAATAAGTCCCTGGGGAAAAAGTGAGCTTCTGAAAGTCTAGCCATGGGATAGCATTTCCTGAACTGTAAAGTATAGGCAAATGATAGTTGCTATGAAAATGATAGCAATTTTATTTTTAAAAAAATCAAAGTGTAAATCATTAAAAAAAAAAAAAAAAACAGACTAGAAGTAAAATAACACGTGGTATTCCACTTAAGCCACTAAATAAAAATTATATTGGCCAACTTAGTGATCTAATCTTTGACCTGAGAGAATACACTAGCCATGACACATGACTTCACATTAGCCTCACTGAAAAGAATGTTCTTACACATATTAAATCAAGTAGGAGAAAACTTTTATGAAAAAGAGACATTCTGCTAGTATTACATACTAATATAATACTCATTATTATGAATGTTTTAAGTGCACAATTCATTTTAGAAAAATAAGCTAGAAACCATCATATAGTCACAGTATGCAGTCTAGCATCTGAACATCAAAGGCATATTTCAGGAATGCAGTGAACACATAGTTGCTTGTAAGCTTAGAACAGGAGGTAATACAGAGAAAGAAAGTTTGATTGGGAAGCTACTAACAGGGTTCAGTTCCTAGGCTGCAAAATAGTCTAAATCTCAAGCTAAAGGGCTGGAAATGGATGGGATAGGGCAAGTCCAGCAATTTTCATGACTGGACATGCTGTGTGGGCCCCTGTCCTATTACTTGACAGCTACCAAGACTATACATTTTCATCCCCTCCTGTATTCCTCCTGTTCATCCTTTTTTACCAAATTTGGGAACCAGTTTCTGAGCTAATATCACCATCCTCGTCCTGTTCCCCTTAAATATCCTCCACCCACACAAAGGGTTGATTAAGGCCCCACCTCTATGCTTCTGTGAAGTCTGATATAAATCCTTAATATATTTCAATTATTCAGCCTACTAAGCTATATTATATTATTGGTCCATAGTCTTTTTCATTCAGTGAACTGAGAGGTCCTTGACAACAGGAATTATGTTTACTTCATTGTTAGGTTCCCAAGAGCCTTGTGCAGTGGATGGCACAAATGACATGCTTAAGAATCTTTTGTTAAATGAATGAATAGATGGGTGGATGACAGCAATACTATTATGAGAACTAACTATATTATCCAACCAGAGGCCCAGTGCATGAAAATTCATTTACTGGAGTGGGGATGCCTCAGCCCTGCCTGCCTCCTCTCTCATTCTGGGAGCCCTCAGAGGTGGGAGGCAACCTGGCCATCAGGGGTAGGTGACGCCCCATCACACCTTTGGTGCTGCCATTGGAGGCAGTGCAAGCCTTGGCCAGCCCTGATTACCTGAGCCTTGGGTAGCTGTGGGCAGCTGGGCAGCCAACATCCGAGGCTTCCTGTGCCTCGGGCCAGCCGTGGGTGGCTGAGGGGTTGAGGGGACCGATGGACTCTGGAGACAGGCACCCCAGCAGGGCTGAGGGGACTGGGCACTGCCATCTTGTGTGTGTGGGTGCTGCCATCTTTGAGGACATGGCAGTCTCTCAGAATATTAGCATATTCCCTCCTTGTGGGCTGTGGGTGCTGCTATCTTTATGACAGCATAAGGGTCAATTATCATATCCCCCTTTATTAGATAGAGTGGAGGCAGTGGAATGAAGGATGTATTGTTTGCACATTTGTGGAGCATCTCTTAGTCTGAGAATAATAGAGAAATTGGGGGGAAATGAAATATGATTTTAAAAAATTTATTCAGCAGATATTTATTGAACATCTGACCAAGGTGGTATGTGTCCTAGGCATACCCAGATTCTATCCCTAAGGAGACTATAATTTAGATATTTAAGAAACTCATGTAAAGAAAGAAATACGTGATATCAAAGAGAATAATGTTTACTAAAATAAAAGAACAGGTAATCAGGGTCATGCAAAGGTCGGATATGTCAGAGATACATTGGCTGGATCTAGGAAGCACCCACCAGGCAGGAGAGCTAGTTTGGATCATCCTGGCTTAAAACCTGCTCTCAGCCATAAAGGTCCTAGACCCAGATGGTCAAGTCCAAGGAGACAGGTATACATACACACATCCAGCTTACTGGAGCTTAAAACACCAAGAGGCCAATGACCAGGCTAACTGGATTGAAACAAGGATTCAGAGTATAAAGGGAGCTGGATGGTACTGGGGATGCTTTAGTCACACAGTGCAAGTGGACGAGGCTGACTTCCCATACAGCCTTTCCCCCCAGGAATCCAAGACTAGATTCAATATTTCACTCTCTTAGACAGTATTGGATAAATAGAGCACCTGAATGCAAGTATATGCCATAAGTGATAAGTATTATGGAATTTCAGAAGATTAAAAATGACATTTGACCATAGAGATCAAGGAAAGCTCCATAAAAGAAGTGATATTTCAACAAGTCTTCAAGATAGTTGCAGGGGTCTTCAAACTACGGCCCGCGGGCCACATGCGGCCCGCAGAGGAGTCTGATCTGGCCCGCCAGGTTTTTTGGGCAGTGAACGCAGCCGAGGTGTTACAGTAGGAATTAGTAGTTCATATAGTCCGGCCCTCCAGCTCTCTGAGGGACCGTGATCTGGCCCCCACTTTAAAAAGTTTGAGGACCCCTGGTAGGGTTTGCAGCTGTGAATTGGGGAAGAACATTCTAAATAGAGGGAGAACATGAGAAAGGAAAGTAAGTGATTCATTTTTGCTGGACACAGGTATGGTATGTGATGGAGAAGAGTAAAATGTGGCAAAGGAAAGCTGGAATCAGGTCATAAAAAGATTTGAAAGCCGGTTGTAAAGTTAAAGTGTTATTCTTTAGGCAATGGGGAGTCATAACAGAGAAAAAGCACTGTATCCCGGGAAAATGAATTTGGCAGCAGTGTGTTTGTTGGCTTGAAGGGGGCATCCCAGATGCCAAGGCCATTGGAAGCTTCAGAATCTACATGGGATGACTGAACAACAACAGTAGCGGTATAGACAGGACAGAGAAAGATTGAGGGTACAAACCAGGAAGTACCATAGTTTTTTTCCTTACAAACACACACACACACACACACACACACACACACACAATCATTTCAAAGCAAAATATAAACCTATAAGCTATATAACCAATATATAATTTAAAATAAAACCTGTCTTAATTTGTATGAAATTATCCATTTATAAAGAACAGAAGTTGGACAAATAATTGATCTATTTAGCCTATTTGTATGCTTTTGGATTGGCCAAGTATCAAATTTGATAAAAGTGGGATTTTCAAAGTATTAACATAGTAGGTATCTGTCAGTGATAGCTTAAGGGAAAAGTATCCTACATAAATAAATTTTCTTATCTCCCCAAAAAGGTGATTTTTCCAAACACTCTCTAACATTAGCTAACCCAACTAATAGGAATGCTGCAAAAAACAGAAACAGGAACTTTGTGAGAAGTTTGACTACCTATATGGCATCCTGGAGGAGAGGAAGAATGAGATGAGCCAAGCCATTACCCGAACTCAAGGGGAAAAACTGGAACATGTCCGTGCTCTGATCAAAAAGTATTCTGATCATTTGGAGAATGTATCAAAGTTGGTCGAGTCAGGAATCCAGTTCATGGATGAGCCAGAAATGGCAGTGTTTCTGCAGGTAAGTCTCTTTTTGGCATCAGAGGAAACTACCAAGCAGATGGGTGTTGGAGAAGTAGTTGTTATCACATTTTTGTTATGTACATCTCATTCTGATCGATTTTACCAACTAAAATGTAAGTTCAGTATGTGCTTATTCTCCATCTGCTTAAGCATGAGCATAAATTTAAGGGACCATGACATTGCTTAAATATAAGATGGTTCTGGTATAAAGGAGCAGTTATTTATGGCATTTAAAATTTAAACTATGAGATTTTCAGAGTCAGCAAAGGAAAGAATTAAGTCTCAACATCATGTTTGATGAAAAGAATTTAAGTATGCTTTCTTTTGTTTGCTTTCACAGAATGCCAAAACCCTGTTACAAAAGTAAGTAATTTTCATTTTATGGAAAAAAATGGAATACTTTTCATTTCTATCCAAGGCTATCAAATTATAAACAGTGACAGAAAGTAGCAACTTGTCTTTGTTGCAGAATTTCTGAAGCATCAAAAGCATTTCAGATGGAGAAAATAGAGCATGGTTATGAGAACATGAACCACTTCACAGTCAATCTCAATAGAGAAGAGAAGATAATACGCGAAATTGATTTTTACAGAGGTTTGTTATTCTTGTGACCATTTGGCCAAAATTGCAAGTGCATGAAAGCTGCAGAGGAGTTCAGTGGGAGGAAAAGTGGATTCAGAGTCACTTTTAGAATGGATGGTGACAATTTTACAAGGATTATAATCTAATGTGAAGTTCTATTTCATTACAAAATCATACAGTTTGTTGACTGTTAATTTAGCTTTGCATATCACCAGTGCCCATTATAATGCCATTATTGGGCATTTGACTCTGGGTAGTCAAACACTTAATAGTTGATGGTGATGATCAAATCTCAACTTCAACCCTACACAAGGTGTTAGCCACAATGATGTAAGATGTCATCAGGTGCAAGTTTAGAGATGAGATAAAAATAAAACATAGAAGACATCTGGATAGATAGTGTAGCACATCCACTTAATCAAACTTTCAAGGGCAAGAATAGTAGCAAGTCAAGAATAAGTCACAACCTGATAATAAAACTTGGTCCATGTGACCAGATGTACTCCATGAGTTATAAATGCATCTCTGCCATTTGGCCCAGAAATCCCACTCCTGGAAATTTGTCCTAATGAAATCACTGAAAAGAGGAAAATAACCTTAAAGCTGACTAAGTCTTTGATGATGTTGATCCATCCTGCCCATTTAGGTGATGAGGCACCTCAGTTAGATGACTGTTAATGCCAGGAAGCTGTATTAGTGTCCACAGATATAACTTTAGAAGCAAATTTTCTGGATGGATCTTTTGAAAAATTAATATTGTCTCTCCTTAGTATTGTCTGAGGGTATATTAAGAGTAATGGATTAGGAAAAGATGACATTAATTGTGGCAAAAGTCAGCATTCACTGACCAAAGGAAGTAAGAAATTACAATAAGACTAGATAAAAAAGAGAGTTGCATTTTCATTTGACTCCATGGAGATAAATAAGTGACAATCCTAACCTTTCAGGAGCTTGTGGATGTGACAGTGTGTGGTAATAACGTGAACAGGCTCTGGGGGTCAGGGAGATGGTGCATGGTTGTGGTGAGACCTAGACATCATACTGGGGAGGGGAGCAAGGAGGATGGTGATGATTTGACACCCTTCACATTTGTCCTGTCCACATTTAACTAGAAGCGCAAAACTCCAGCATGATGGTGTACTTGTGCGATAGTCAAGTTCTGTTAGAGATGATTTCCCTAGCCCTGGCCATTAATTGTTTCCATGGCAGTAGTGGTCATTGTAATCATTCAAAAATACATTACCTTACCAGAAGAGGAAGAGGAAGAAGAAGAAGGAGAAGGAGAGGGAGAAGGAGAAGAGGAAGGAGGAGGAGACAGAGAGGGAGAAGGGCAAGGAGAAGAAGAAGAAGAAGTAACATTTGAAGAGGTAGAACATGTTCTAACAGAGCCATCAGAAGAAGATGAAAGTCTGGAGAAAGCCTTGGAGCCCTCTCAGCTGGCCTCAGAGGTCCAGGCTGCCCCAGAAACACTTCTTGTTTCCTCTCCAGAGCCACCTCCAGCCCTGCCACTTGCTGCAGATGCCCCAGTGACACAGGTAACTGTTCATGAGTTTTCTACAGGACATGCTGGTGTGCTTCCTTGATCAACAGCCTAAACAATTTATTCTGCCTTGAGGAAAAGATTACTATATGCCAGACATTTGTATGTGAAAGACAAAAGATTTCAGGGCAGTCATAATGTCTGGGAGAAAAGTCCCTGTACGTTATTCAACAGATCAGTTGTTATAACTGATTTGACATGGTTTTCCATTAATAATACCCTCGAATTTGAGGCAATCTTCTTTTGGAAATTGTGGATATGTAACATATTCATAGAGAGCCAATATCATGAAGATTAGGTCTGCTCTGAATACAGATTTATGGTATATGGTGACAGTATGCAATTTGGGATGAAAAATAACAATGAATATACTTTTGAAACTCTGCATTTTCTACAGATAATATAGAAAGTGAATAGAGAAGCCATGGTAATTTACATCCCTCTTACTTACCCTGAAACACAACTTTCATTCAGTGTGCAAATATAGCCTCATTTTCTGTGTATGTCATTTGATAAGGTTATGTGTTGACAGAATTGTTTAAAAATTTTGTAAGCCAATTAGCTCATCCCAAATGTTGTACCCTGATTGGTTGACCTTACATTTCTAAGATGTCACTGACCAGTTTTCAAGCCTTTGTGCTGACTACATGACACCTTCAGCAGATGGGTCCCAACCTGCTGAATTTGTGGACAATGCAGACTCATCACAAGAGAGCCCTGTTTTTGCACCTGCTTTCAAAGTGGATTGAAATTACCTATATAAACAAAATCTCAGAGCAAGAACTGGGGGATGGAAGTATATAATCTATGTTCTGCCTCCATAGACAACCAGGCTAAAATACTGTTATTTACAGTTCCTAAAATCTTGAAAATCTGAGTATACCAATTGCACTGAAATTGAAAGAGGAATGATAACTAAATGGGAATAAGCTCAATGGCTGGTTTTAGAAAAGAGGTTTTGGGGGCCCACATATATTAAAAATTAATTTTGGTCAATAGTTTGACCTTTTCCCCATATCAAATGTTTTGTAAGTCACCTTCATTTTAGGGTTCCTGGTCAGGCTACCATCATGTGGAAGACAAGCCCAGAAAAGAAGAAGGGTCACTGCAGAGGCCACAAAGAGGGTACTGTTAGCATTTCTGCCCTTAGCGCTTGCCAAGGGTGGGATGAACTAAGCATGCACTGAAGTAGGCACTGCACACACAGCTCACAATTGTCAAACCTGAAGGGAACTAAAATCGACTGCCTTTTTTCCCCTCTTCTTCTTTTTCTTGTTTTACTTTTGAATGTACCTGTCCTGATTAAGGGGGAGGTTGTATCCACTGGCTCTCTGCAGACCACAGAGTCTGAAACTCCAGTCCCTACAGCAACGGACACTGCGGATCCCTTGCTTTACCCTAGTTGGTATAAAGGCCAAACCCGGAAAGCTACCACCAACCCACCTTCCATCCCAGTGAGCGAAGGTCTGGGGCACATAGGGCCTCCTGGTTCTGAGGATTCGAGTGTGCAGAAGGCAGAAGTGGCAGAAGCTGCAGCCAGTGAGAGGGCAGCAGTGAGTGGTAAGGAAACTAGTTCATCTGCAGCTACTTCTCAGGTTAGTGTTGATGCTCTTGTGTCTGAATGCTCCCCTGTGCCACCCAGGGTCCTGCTAGTAATCAGGGCTTCCAAAGGGGCAGACAGAAACCATGGCCTTGGTAAAAATCTTAGGAACAGCTCAGCCCCAACCCTGGCTTATTGTTTAAGCCTTATGTTGACTTGTTTCTTAAACCTTACATAAAACAAAAAATAAGAAACAATTTGACCTCACTCTGTGCATGAGTGGTGACCTCACACCTGGCTTCCCAGGGGAGGGGGTCCAGAGAGCCTGGCCCATAGGCATGCAGTTGAAAGCTGCTTTGCCTGAAGTGACTGGCTGGTGTCCCTGTTCCCCTTTGCAAGGCCACCTGCCCTTGCTCAGCCTACTCTATGACCGCCTTGGGCATCCAAAGACTAATAACCTGCTTTTGTGCCCTTCCCAGCAATCCTCAAGGAGTATGTTTGAATTGAGTTCTAAGTCTGCTCTGGAAAATAACCCGTGATTCATGGATTCTGGGAGTGTGCTGGCTACAGCTAGGCAAAGATAGTCTTGGCTTGATTAAATAAGTGCTTCTCCTAAGCATGTGCCCCATGGGAACAGAAAAGCACAGGTTTTCTTCCATCAAATTTTAAAAAAGGAACACTTACTTATTTTTTTTTCCTTTTCCTTATAATGAAAGTTTGACATCAGTGTCTCCTCCTAACACTGATAGATGTTTGCATGGCTCAAAGATTCCCCAGAAGAAATCTACAATTTCTTCCTGAGGAAAAATGTTCATGGTTACTCAATACTCCTGAGCATTCTTAAATGCTGTGTGGGTGTGAGTGTCATTCAAGGGGGCTGTCAAACAAATACTCTAGTTTTATGCTCCTGGGTCATCAGGTGATTACGAACAACAAACAACATTTTTTCAAAAATTAGAAAATTGGTTACTATCTTGACTGTATCTGCTCAAGTGAACCTTCTTTTCATGAGGTAAAAAACCAAGTGAGTTTTGGAAAATTAAAAGTAACCAACAGGCTTTTGTGCCATATGTTTATTTTCACAGATGAAAATGACAAAAATAAATGTTTGGCTTGAGGAAAACTTTTGAAGTGGATTTCAGGTTAAAAAAATGGAGTGGGCATTGATTATTCTTAGAAACTATGTGGGAATTCTTACAGCTTTAGTGGAAGTTGAGTGAGGAGGAGCTGTTTTCTGAACAGACCCTGTGAGAAGCACAAAATAGGGCTCTGAAACAAAATGAAAAGTCCATCTGAATGATGTTGGGAAAATGATTTGTGATAATATCAGTGAAGTTTTCTTCTTGTTTCCTCACAGGAGTTAGCAATCTGCCTAGCACTTTTGGCTTTTCTTATACTTCACTACATCTGGAGTCAGATTCAGTGCTTGATTTTTACTTTAATGGGTAGGAAACATTTTTTTCCCCCTTGACTAACATCTCATGTAGTTTCTTTTATCATGTTTCTCTTCTGTAGGCCCAGAGATGAATGTCTCCCCAACCTTGAGGCTCAGCCACCTAAAAAGAACCAAGTTCCTAGACAATACTGTGGCATCGAGCTCCCACAATGCAATCACCTCAAGGCACCTTCCTGAGGAGAATTGCTCCATTATCTAATCCTGCATGGAGGGGATCCTGATTCAGAAGTGACTCCGTGGGCAATTATTCAGTAATCCAGTAACAATGGACCCTCCAAATGGCCATTAGGGGGTGGGGGGCAGTTTCAAAAGGCATCCATGATGCTGTGGGAATTCACTGCTCTTAAAATACAGGGAGGAGTAACAAAGGACTTTGTAGGGTTTCCATAGATTAAGTAGCAGCATTTCATCTGCTTATACCAGATGGGCCCAGGAGGTGGCCCGATGACTCCTGTTGGGGATACATAGGCAATTCTAGGTCTAGTGGGCAGTTGGACTAGGTGATTTCTCAGTTGTCTTTGAACCCTCAGACTCTACAGTCTTTCCTGGGAAAGAGGGGCCCTGAGGGAAAGGTGCCCTGGGTACAGCAATATTAGGGGGATTGCAGCCAAGTGAGCTCTGAATGAGTAAAGAGTCAGAGATCAATGTTCACTTACCAGCCATAAAGAATTAGAACCAGAGAAAAAGTCATAAAGCCAATAAACAGCAGGATGTTTTTAAGACACCTCTCTCGAAGTCAATCCTTTTCTTGATTACTGTTGGGAGGTTTGCTCAGGGACTGACATCTTACTCCTTTAATAATCCTTTGAATGTTACCAGTTTAATTAATAAAATTTAAAGATTCAATGAACTTTTAGTAAATGACCCTGCTGAACTTAGACCCAGCTCCCTGTGCCTATAACCCAGAAGCAATTCAGGGTGACTGTGCTGAAAAGCCTCAGCTATTTCTGGCTCGTTGACTTTTTCCAGGGTTGACATCAACTCTTCTGGAAGCTCCCCATCATACAGTTCCCTTTTGCCTCATTAGCTGTCTTCTCAGCAAAGGCAGGATTCCTGTCATGTCTTTAACTGTGTGTGAGTGGGACCTACCCCCACTGGTTAATAGTAAGCCAGAAACCTGTGCCCCTAGAATGTTCTGAGTGCCCTTATAGTCTGCTCAGGTGCTTAACTCCTCCTGCTGTCATTATTTATGTGGAAGTGTAGTGGGAGGACGTATTGGCCATGGAATCAGTGGGGGTAAACGGGAAGAGAGAACGCTCCATGTATTACTGGAATAATCTAATGTGGATCTGAATAATTGTCTGGAGAGTCTAGCTTACATTCTGAGAAGTCAGATTTGGGGCTTGGTTGCCATACATCCTTGTAATACTTCTCTGAGTCTGCAGGGGGAGAGTCACGCTTCTTGTCTGCCATCCACTGAGCCCATGTCATGTACACTGACATTCATGTGTCTGTTTGGTGGGATGAGGGTGAGACAAGTGGGGACGAGAGGGGGTAGGGTGAATTGACATTCAGCTTTGCAAAGAGCCCTGCTCGTGTAGTTCTTGGTGTTTGAGAAAGGGCCTTTTACATAGAGAAGAAAATCTGTTTATGATGAAGTATCATTCTTTGATCCATGAAAGAAAATATGGACAGATAGCTAGAGACCTCACCAAAGTATCAGACTCCTGGCCTCTGAACTTTTTGCAGGCCTGATTCACCTTCATCACCTCAGAACCCAGCTCACTAACTCTTCTGGAAGCTCCCCATCATACAGTTCCCTTTTGCCTCATTAGCTGTCTTCTCAGCAAAGGCAGGATTCCTGTCATGGAGTATTTGTCCAATACAAGGTTAGCTTGTTGGAATTTCATACTTCATCATTAGTCTTCCCCTGAACATTTAGAGTGTGATACAAAGTTCTCCTTGATTCACTGGTCCCATGTCAGGGAAGGAGGTTGCCTCAGAAACTCAGAAGTATCTCAGCTCGCTTGCTCATCTGTAAACTCACTTCAGACTTCATCAGCCAGACTGCAAATCTTTTAAGACCAGATTCTATCACCAGGTGCTTTCCTCATGGCCATTCACCTGCCTTTACTTTTGCTGCCTGTGATTTCATGCAATCTCTACTTTATCATGTACCTTCTCTCTTCACCTAATCACATAGGCAGATTATGTGTTAGAAGCTGGTCATGGCAAGAACTAGACATCAATTCCCTCCATGAGTGGGGAATGGGGATTAGCTTTTTGATAGATCAGAAGAGCACTGTTGCCTTCCCCATCCTCATTCTCAAAGAAAAAATAATTTCTCAACAAGGTTTGAATTCAGCCCTATATCAAGTTGGATCTCATAGAAGACATCCTTCTGCAGGATACACTTTGAAACTGTTCACACCCCATTCCTCCCAGAAAACCTTGTGAAAGAGGTCACAGGTCAAACTATGCAAAGCCTCTATACATGAACTGGTCTTTAGCTACAAAATTGCCCTCTAAGTTCCACCATTCTAGGCCATGACTGCTATATACTCAGTCAACGCAAAGAGTTTGGTGGACATGATACTGATGTATGTCATGTGTTGATTTTAAATTTTATTTTGAAAAAATTACACCAGGGCCTAGTTAACCTCAGAAGACAGGATAATAATAAGGTGGGGAAGACTTTGTGAGACAGGTTGGCTTCCCTTAGAAAGCAGTCTCTTGAGCCTCACTTCCTGGGGATGCCTGATTCAATCTGCTTCCATCTGCTGCCCTTCCTCTTTCTACACTACTTATATGAAAATTACACCTGGGGGTTAACACAGGGATTGCCTCGACTCCCATCACACCCCCATGGACAATTGGGTATTTTTATTGGGAATGTCAGTGGCAATTAGATTTTTTCAGAAGTGGGAGCAGTAATGTTTCTGTTCCCCTTTCTTTCTTCCCAGGGAGGTTTAGTGGCCTTGGGTGAAAGAATTTGTCCAAACCATTTAATAGGAGCTGTTCTGAGAACAGGGACTTCCAAATAAATGTCTCCTTATTTGGTAGATTAACTTTGCAGCTGCTCTGGCTGATACTTAATCTTGTCCATGGCAGCTGCCTCAAGGTCAGAAGACCACCCCATCTCCCCCATCTCATCCTCTACCCCCCCCTCCCCCCCCCCCCCCACACACACACACTCCACAAACGGCTAATTACTTTGTTAATAGGGACTTGGACATTAAAATTTCTGCCTCTATCAAGAACCACAGCTCATATATTTTACCAGAGCATGAATTTGTAGTTATATAAGACCCAAAAAACTTTATAGCTATTTGTTGTTTTCAATAATAGAATATCCACTTGTTACATTCCATTCTTCAAGTCTGAAAATAGACAAATAAGTTGGTCAGACATTCTCCTAAGATATGAGGCACTGAAAAGATCAATGATATTAGGAGAAAGAATTTAGGTTCCAGTCTTTCTGCTTCTACACCTGACTCTAGGGATATTTCTTTGAACCTCAGTTTGCTCACTAGAAAAATAAAGTAATTATCAATGAGAAGATTCATCTATTTACCCAATGTTAGTACTAAAATTTTAATAAATTGTTTCAGGATGTTTTCATTGGGAGGATTTATGAATTTAGGACTGATACAAACCACTCTCACAATAACAACAAAAGATTCTCACTAAAATTGATAGCCCCTTGCATTTTCCAAAATATATTTCTTATCTTGAATCTCTTATATAAATCCCCATTTCCCAAACTGTTTTTCCAACACCCATTTAACGGAATGCTTACACAACTCTTACTACCCCTTTAGATGCCAGAAACTCCATAAAAGCCCATGATGACTCAACTCTGAAATCCACCAAAAGACTTTTAGAATCCATTGCCCAGAAGAGCAAAGACAGAATGTACACATTAGAGACAGTCACAAAATATTAGGTGAATGAAAAGATGAAAGATGTGATTCTTAAAATTTTACTATTTTATGTGTAAAATTCAAGAACTTTTTTATAAATATGGAGCATTATATAGCCACTACCACAATTAAGATACATTATATTTCAGTTATTCCAAAAAGTTCCCTCATGTGTCTTTGCAGTTAAGTCAACTCCCTGTATCCCAGCTGATATTTTGCTTGTCATTATAGTTTTGCCAATTCTAGAAAGTCATATAAATGAAAAGATGCGTTCTGTAGACTTCTGTGATTGGCTTCTTTCACTTAGAATAATGCTTTTGAGATTTCTCTATTTTGTTGCATATATCAGAAGCTCATTTTTTTTTTATCCCGAGTAATATTCTATTGAATGGATATGCCACAATTTATTTATTCATCACTTGATGGATGATTGTTGTGTTGTTAGCAGTTTTTGCTATTTATAAGTAAAGCTTCTATGAATATTCACATATAAGTCTTTGTGAATGTGTCTTTCAATAAATACCAAGGAGTAAAATTGCTGGATTATGTGGTAAATTCATGGTTAACTTCATTAGAAATGGTCAAACTTTTCCATACTGGCTATTCAATTTTGTGTTTCTCCCAGCAATGTAAGAGAGTTCTAGTTACTCCACATCCTAGACAGAGCTTGGTATTGTGCTAATCTTTTACATTTTTGCCATTCTAATGGATCTGTATGGTATCTTCTTGTAGTTTTAATTTGCATTTTCTAGATGACTAATGATGTTTAGCATTTTTTCATGTGCTTCTTAGTCATTTTAAAATTTTACTTTAATGAACTATTTGTTCCCATATTTTGCTGATGTCTTTTATTCAGTGTTTGTCATCTTGGAGAATTATAAAATTCTCTATGTATTTTGGATAAAACTCTTATCACTCATGTTTTGCAATATTTTATCCCAGTCTATGGCTTGCCTTTTAATTTTCTTATTTTGAAGATCAAACATTTTTAGTTTTAATGAAGTCCAATTTGTCATTTTTCTCCTTTTGATTTGAGATTTAAGAAATCTTGGCTTACCTCAAAATCAAAAGATTTTCTCCTAGAAATTTTTATAGTTTTAGCTCTTAAATTAGATCTAAGATCATTTTAAGTTAATTTTTATATGTGTGGGGTAAGAATAAAGGTTTTTAGTTTTTGTGTGTTTGTTTGTTTTCCATATAGATATTCATTGTTTCAGCACTGTTTGTTGAAAAGACTATCCTTTCCTCACTTGATGATTGTAGAAATTTAAATAACCACATATGTGTGGATCTACTTCTTGACTCTCTATTTTGTACAATTGACCTGTATGCTTGTCTATCTACCAATATCACACTTTTGTGAATACTATAACTTTATAGAAGTCTCTTAAGTCCTCTACTTTATTGGTTTTATTTTACTTTTTTTCTTCTTCTATTTTTGATCTATTTCCTACTGCATTCATTTTTGCTCTTCATTATTTTTATTCTTTTTAAAAAATATATATTTTGTTGATTTTTTACAGAGAGGAAGGGAGAGAGAGAGAGAGCTAGAAACGTCAATGAGAGAGAAACATCGACCAGCTGCCTCTTGCACACCCCCTACTGGGGATGTGCCCGCAACCAATGTACATGCCCTTGACCGGAATCAAACCTGGGACCTTTCAGTCAGCAGACCAACGCTCTACCACTGAGCCAAACCAGTTTCGGCCATTATTTTTATTCTTATGCTTACTTTGGACTTCATTTATTTCATCTCATTCTAGTTCCTTAGGGTTAAAGCTTGGATTATTGATTTTAAATATATATTTTTTTCTAATAAAAGCACGTAATGCTATAAATGTTCATTTAATCACTGCTTAGATCATCCCACAAAATTTGATATGTTGTATTTTTATTTAATTCAAAATATTTTCTATTTTACTTTCTGCTTTCTTCTTTGACCCCTGCATTATTTAGATGAATAGTATTTAATTTCTAGATATTGGGAAATTTTCTAGACATATTTCTGCTTAATTTCTGGTTTGATTCTGTTGTGAAGAAAGAGTATTCTTTATATGATTCCAATCCTTTTAAATGTATTAAGATTTGTTTTATGGCCCAAAATATGATCTAACTTAGTGAATGTTCCATGTGCAATTGAAAACATTGTATTTTCTGTTGTTGTTGTTGGGTGGTGTGTTCTACAAATATCAATTAGGTCAGTTGATTTGTAGTATTGTTCAAGTGTATTATAACCTTACCAATTTCCATTTAACTTATTTTATCAATTGCTGAGAGAGGGGTTTTGAGATATCTGAATATAATTGTGGATTTATCTATTATCTTCTAAGTTCTATCAATTTTGGAATTCTGTTAAGGTGTATTCACACTTAGCATTGCTATATTGTTACATTTTCTTGAAGAATTAATCCCAAGGTAAGTGTTTAAAACAAGATAACTTCTATCTTTCTTCTTTTTCTGTCTGCTTACTTGAATGGCTATAAAGAGGGGTCTAAAATATACTATTTTTTAAGGCAGCTTAGAAAAGAGAGGATGCAGGTGGGAAGGAACTTGTGCTGACAATCCTTAAGGCATTCCAAATGGTTGGCCATAGGGAAGGCCTCATGACCTAAATCTAACAAGTCTGTCTCCCCTTCCTTCTCCAGCCAGGCACAAAGTCAAATATAGCAAAGGCCGGGATGGCTGAGGTTCCCGATGCTTTTAAGTGATTAGGCTGAACTTTACAATCTGGTGTTGTCACTGGCCTGTGGGTTCATATTTTTAGCTTTGATGTAAATTGCTTTATGAGCTAATGGCTCTGTATACTTTCATGACACACCTGCACTCTAGTTCACTCCTTATCCTGTCTAAACCTGTTTCCACAGAGGTGACCCTGTCAAGAGCCAGGGATTTCCAAAACAGGGCTTGTTTTCTTAGAAAAGAAGGTCCAAGATTCCAAATCTAAGGAAATACAATTTGTCCTTTCTGTCCTAAGTGTTTCTTTCTACATATCATAAGATGTGTAGACAGAACCTGAGGAACAATGTGGTTCACCCCAACCTGTGAGCTCTTCATTCTAAAATAGCAGAAGGATGTGTGGAAATCAAGGCCAGTATGAAAAATGTCACCAACAAAACTAGCCCATGGCCATCTTAGTTCCCAACCCAGGCTCTATAAAGGTACTTCCAGAGGAAAAAAATTTTAAACAATTGAGAAAGAAAGGAGGAAAGAAAAGGAAAGGTAAGGAAAGAGAAAGAACTATGGTTTAAATAGTTAAAAAGACACTTGGGAGCTAACAAAGATTCTTTAGTCTTGAAGCTCAGGGTTTAGTTCCTAGGCTCTCAGAAACTATGTGTCCAGAGACCTAAGACCTTAATCAAATGTTATATCATCCTAATATTCATTTTTTCCTAAACTAGAATGAGCAACAGGCCCAAGTATCCTTGGGGAACCCTGGGTCTCCACAAGGTGTCACACACAAATAAAACCATTTTCATGCAAATAACCTTTGAGACCAGGTCTTTGACTCTGATTTCAAGGGCAAATATCAATTCCAGCTGCGACCAGAAACTGAGAGGTGGGAGATACCTGAGGCTAGAGGGCTGGAAGGCTTCTTTTCTGAGCAAGATTAATTTCACAAGTTATTATAAGAACATTAAAAAAAATAAAGCAGGAAATAAAAAACATGATTTCCCACGAGTGTGACTCTAAGTTCTGTGTTTTTTGAAATGATCTATTTAATTTTCCAGAACAGCAGAAATGAATGAAAATGTAACTGTGTTCTCTAAATTTAATTGAGGGATTCAGGGTGTCGAACTATTTTTTAACAGAAATCCCTACCGAGAGTGATTGAATTAGGAGATTCGAGCTTACAAATCACTGATACTCCCTGTATCCTGACTGTGCTGGAATTTCAAAGATTATAAAAAATAGATAGAAAACTAACCAGTGGTCAGGACTGGCCTGCATTTACTGCTTAACATTGTCCAGGATTTAGTAATCCTGGATATCATAAGATGTTATAATAATGAAATAGACGCATTTTTACATAGAAAAATTATAGAAGAGAGTAAGGTTTTTCTTAAACAAGTAAGCATTAGTGAGGCCATTACATTAACATTATTAATGCTCTTTCATTTATATCCTATAATTACAATTTTCTTTTTCTGGGATTTTTTTTTTAGTCTTGCTGGAAAAGTGACATTCTAATAATTGTCAATTGGGGGCTTTTCTACAATAGAAGGACAGAAAAAAAACTATACTAGAAAATATAGAATAAATTTCTCAGGATCAAATAGCATCCTTAATAAAATGTCACTCTAATAGGAAGCTAAATGGATGTATCCATTTTAAAAGGGAAAATATAATGTAAATTATTTGTGAGCAATGTAATGAATTCATCTCCCCTGGCAACCTGTGCTTACAGCTCTACAATTCCATGAAAACTGCAACACAGGTACCAGGGAGAGTTCTCTGGGGAAGTTGTTATGACATTGCTAATTGAGTTTTGCTTCCTGTGTTTTTAAATTGTTTTATTATTTTCATTAAATCTAAGACCTATATCAGTGTTGTACATCCTGTGGATTTTTTTCCTGTCCTTATTTATGTATCTCGGTGATTTCCAAAATGCCTTTGTCCCCACTGCAGCCCACAAAAATAAGAATTAATCCACCATAATGTTAACGCATCTAAAAAAACCCAATTCTATGTGGCAACGGCTGTAACTGATGTGTACATATTGCTTTATCATTTACAAAGTCTTTCATAGAGAGTCTCTCATTTAAACCTCCCAACCACCCTGTACATAGGAATTGCTAAACTTCCCCCCTTTATATTGAGGGATCATAGAGGATGAGTGACTTGCTCAAGATCACAGAGCAGTTCGAGCTTGGTGCCCAATGATCCCTCATCTTTCCCTATGGAGTGTGTGTGTACAGTACAATAGAGGCCAAGCCCACATCCAGGGAAAGTGGGTGAATCCTCACTTCACCTGGGCTGATGTGACTGAAGCAAAAATAGTGTGACCAAAGGTTCCCTTGGTTTGATTCACTACTCATGACATATTGGCACAGCCTCCGGAGGGCAGAGGTCATTTCTGGCCTCCACTGCTTATAGGGATGAGACTGTCTATTGCAAATCAGAGCATTCCTATGCTGTGGTTGCACCCCATGCTGCTGGCCAGCCTGCCTCTCTAGCTGGCTTCCAGGGTGGAGTGGGCCATCCTGAGTCTCATCTGCTCAACAACACGAGCTGCTCCTTTTCTCTTTGAATTTGTGGTCACTATTAACAACTCTCAGCACTTTATCTTAGAATTACTTGGAGCAAGTTCTTCAATCTTTCTGAGACTGAGTTTTCTCATCTGTAAATTGGGTATAATAATACTATCAACCTCCCATAGCTCTTGAGAACCTGTCTGACCTATTTGTCTAACACAAGACAAAGAAGCCCTTGACTGAAGAATGATCTAATTAGCAGTTCTTTGTAATTCAGTTCTTTCAGAAACAGTGAGGACACACACACACACTCTACACTGGACACACGATGGTCAGGTCCATATCTGAGAAAAGAGCTGGCTTTAAGTTTTTGCTAGGCTGTGACACATGTGTTTTACCTCCTTCCAGCTTCCCACCTGACCCCATCAATTCCTAGACACCATGTTTAAAACAAACCACACAGAATACACCGTACTTCTTCCCCTGGGTTAAGAGCTTGTTTCATAAGCCTGAGGAAATTACTCTGGCTTCAGTTCTTCCCTTAGCAGAGGGAAGTGACTAATGTCAATGAAGCTCCCAAATTAATTCCCTTCTCCCATCCCTTCAGTATGTATAGCTATAAATCCTCTAAAGGAAAAAAAACAATGCTCTTTAGCGAGCGTTTTCCTTCCAGAGCTCCTTTTGGAATAGGGGAATACCTATTTTCTTCTTCCTCTAGCTTTCATGGAGACTGTGCTATATTTTCACAGTTCTGTGCTTCATTCCTAACATATCTTGGTTGCTCTGCCACCAAGCAGGAGTGTCTGCGTTCCTGTGAGAGAAATGCCCACAATGTCAGACCTGAAAGTTTCCAGGGCTTAGCCTCTTGCCTGTGTGAGTCACAGAGCTGCCTCAGTTACTTCTCAGACATCACAACTGGCCCAAGCTCTTGGCTGTGCTTTCTTTTCCAGTCTGGAATTCATAATGCTTGAGCTATCCAAGGGTCTGAGGTTCAGGAATGCTAAGTAGGGGAGCAGGCCAATGCTTGGGTTTAGTCTTTCTGAATGAGCATTCTAAATGTGGCTCATTCAGAGTTCCTACTGACACCTGTTTCCAGCATCTGGCTTTGATTCTCTGACCCAGCCTAGCAGGTGCAGTGCGCTTGCCCACTCAAAAGCCTTAAGTCTAACCTTATCCCTCCTGTCCACATTCCTTTAAGGCAAATGTATTTCATTATAAACAGGCAAGGTTTCTTCTGAATTGGCCTAGAAAGGCTGGCATTTCACATGCAGTGGTTACCAAATCTTGCTGTCAGGTTGGATTTGTGATTGACACAGCAACAGAGAGGGGACATAGGCCCAAGAATAAGGGGTCTGTACACAAACTTCCTCACTGTCCCTAGAATCCCTGTCAGTGGCCTAGCATGGTGGCTAACATGTCCAAAACAGTCATGGCACAAGTCCACAAACAACCCAAACAGAATACACTGTACATCTACTCCTGGGTTAAGAAAAAGTGAACGACTGTCATAGGATAAGACATGGACATTTCTAGGCAAAATGTTATCTTGCAGGAGTGTACATCAAGCCATTGTCACCCATTAATATATTACTTGCAATTCAGTTAATTGGATTAATTACTATCGCTTGGATAAGCCGGAGGGAAGGGGACAGAAGATTGATAAATTTTAATGGGTCAGGATCGTGGGTGATATAGGGGATAATCATGTGGGGAAGGGCTGAGGCTGGCACCTCATGGAGTCTTAGGAAAGCTTAAAGGCAGCCTGAGGGAACTGATTACTGATCAAAATGACCTGGCAAAGCTCACCCTTTTACTTTGGGTCAGTCAAAAATATAATAATTCTCCTCCTAAATGTGGCTACCCAGACTTGTGCCAAAAAGAATGTCAGAAAAGCATCTGTTTAGTTTTGTTCAGTTGGTGGGCCATTTAGGTAAAAAGGGGTTGCTGACATTGCCCACAAGCCAAAGCAAGAGCATGTTCACCAATCTGCACCCAGTTATATTCCTATATTAAGTGCCCAGGAACACATCTGGCCTCAGTTGAACAACGAAAGCAGTTTCATGCTTTGATTTTCAAGAATCTTGCCACAAGAAACATGTTGGGTTTAAAAAAAAAATTCATCACACTTAGCATGAAAATCAAGTCAAATATTCCACTGAGCATTTTACTCTCTTTTCTTTGACACCTTCCTACTAGACCTAGCCTTCTATTAAGAGCACCAAGCTGGTGTTGCCCTTCTGACTAAGAAGGTAACATTAATGGAAAAGCAGGTCAAGTAAAAGAAAATGTTGACAGATGCATAAATACAAGATATAATTTGCTTTCCTCTTAACCCTGTTCTAAGCACAGCAATTGTACAAGCACAATGATAAATAGCCACTGAAACCAGGCTTGCATCAGGGAGGCAAAAGGGGGTTGTGGGCACTGTGGAAAGCAAAGCAGGATAGAGAGAGAGAGAAAGAGAGAGGGGCGGGGGGGGGGGGGGGGAGAAGGGGAACGAACACACTAACTCAGTTCAAAGGAGCATCGCTTCTCAGCACTCCATGCAGATTATTTCTGGGTGCTATATTTCCATTTTGTCAAGAGAACTTACAAATTCAGATTTTAACGTGAAGTCTCCTAATTTAAAAAAAAATGTGGTAAAAATATATAACAAAGATCATTTTAACAATTTCTAAATTATATTTCAGTGATGTTAAGTATATTCCCTTTGTTGTATGACTAATCACCAGAACATTTCATGCTGCAAAACTGAAAGTCTGTACCCAAACTAAAACAACCCCCATTGCCCTCTACCCCTAGCCAATGTCAACCACCATTCTACTTTCTGTTTCTATGAATTTGCTACTTTAGATAGCTCATATACGTAGAATCATACAGTATTTGTCCTTTTCTGATGGGCTTAATATATTTAGCCAGTGTCCTCAAGGTTCATTCATGTTGTAGTGAAATGGATGTTCCTCTGGTCAGGATGGTTCTTTGTCCACAGACGGAAGGTGGTAGAGCAAAGGTGGAAATTTATTAAATAACAAGTACAGACTCCCATGTGGGGAGGGGGAAGAGTCCTACTGAGTCGCTGTTTCCACAGTTTATAAAGGCTGTAGATCTGTGTGCCTTGATATCCCCTCTGATTGGTCACTTTCCCCTTAGAATGGTTACTATAGTAACTTCTGAGCTTCAAGGTCAAACCTCACATGGGACATGTGAGATTTTCCTCCCCTCTTCCCTTGTTTTCTTATTTCCTTTGGGCTTTCTTCTTCTGGATGAGAAGCTTCCTTCCCTTTATTTTATAAATATAGATCTTCTGCTGTTTCCAGCTCCCTCATTCTATGGAAATTTACCTATTGCAGCCCTGTGTTCTTCCATGGTCCTCTTAATTTCTAAAATTTCCTAAACCTGTCTTTTTTCAACCCTAAAAATTCCTGTTTCAGTAGCATTGTTACAGAGAACCGAGAAGAACAAAGCAATATTTAGAGAGATGGAGTTTTATTTATGACGCCTAGGTCCAGAGGAAAATGTATCTCAAATTCTGGGCCCCAAAATGCAGGAATTCTCCCTATTTATATGTTTTTACCTTCTTTGTCTCCCAAATATGGTTTTTTTCCACCCCCTTTTGTAAATTCTTAAAGAGCTCCTATGTACTAGGGCCTTTAGACCTCAACCAGAGGCACTGATAACCTTGTCTGGGGAAGGTTTAATGGCCTCTCTGAAGAGGGAGTAGTCTTAGCAAGCAAGGATTTATAGAAGCCAAATAGCAGGGTTAAAATTTCAAACAACCATTTTTATATAAGATGGATGCTTCAGCATGTGCCAGAATTTCCCTTCTTTTTAAGGCTGAATAATATTGCACTATATGTACATGCCACGTTTTGTTTATTCATCCAGGGATGGACACTTGGGTTGCTTCCACCTCCTAACTATAGTAAATAGGGCTGCTATAAGCACAAGTGTGCAAAAACCTGTGTGAGTCCCTGCTTTAATTTCTTTTAAGTATATAACCAAAAACGGAATTGCTGTGTGATGTGGTCATTTCATGTTGAATTTTTTGAGGAACCATCTTACTATTTTCCACACAGTTACACCATTTTACATTCCCATCAACAGCAAAAGAGTTTCTTTTTCTTCACATCCTTGCCCCTGATTTTTAAATATTTTTCTTCTAAAGATATTCTGGATAACCTCTGCTGTGGACCCCCACTCTAGCACTGGCCTTTCTTCTCTGAAAGACAGCTTATCTGAAAGATAAGTTCCATATTGTTTGGAAGGAAATCTCATAACTGACTGAAAACATGAGGGTGTGAAAGCAGCAGACTGTATAATATCAAGTTTTGAAGACTATAGGGTATTAGTAACTAATAACATTTAAAATGAAAGATTTTAAACTCGAGTACAGAAAACCACAAAAATATATGGAAATTCTGAAAGCAGTTTCAAATGGTTAGCAACCAGCAGTTTCACACAGACTACATCTCTCTGCAGAAAATATGTTACCCAACTAGCATCATCCTTTAGATATTTTAGAACAGCTACTGTGGTAGTTTTTTAAAATTAGAAATTGTCTTCAAGGAAAAGAAGCTACAAAATGGATTTGGTCTGTACCTCTAGGCAGAATTCATATTCACTCCTTCAGAATGGTTAGAAAAAACTATTTTATACGTCAATTATATGCCCAGTTTACTTAGTGGTGGTGGTTGTTGTTGTTGTTGTTGTTGTTGTTGTTGTTGTTTTAAGATTTGTGAGAATAAGGTGATTATGGTGGGGAGACAAATTTGATGTATGTAAATAGGCACAGGATTTTGTCAAAATTATGTTCATTCCACCTCAACTTCAAACACATTGAGGTAGCCAAGCCATTACCAACAGAATTCAATAGCAACCTTTTTTAAAAAGCCCAACTGCACTTGATGTCTCAACTGTTTCTTCATAGAAAACCACATGCCTCAGTTTTGTTCTAGTGTGGCTAATATGATTTCATCATCTTAGGGAACAACATAGCCATGGAGAGATAATTCCAAAGTCATAAGGACTTGGGATAATTTTGCTGAACTTGAAACAGTACCCCAAAACATACCCTGTTTCCCCGAAAATAAGATAGTGTCTTATATTAATTTTTGCTCCCAAAGATGCGCAAGGTCTTATTTTCAGGGCATGTCTTATTTTTCCATGAAGAAGAATACAGTACACATTTATTGTTAAATGAAAATAAAGGAAATTTATTACCTGTATACGGTACGGTAGTACGGTAGTTGTCAACACAAACCAGACGAATCCTACAGTATCAAGAATTTACTCATTTATTCAATGACAATCATGTCCTCATCTTCTGGAACATCATCATAACAATCCAATTCCTGAATTTCCTGGTGAATTTCTTGTGACTCCATTTCTTTCAGAATCAGTGGACCAAATCTCTCATGTTTAGCCTAAGGGGGCCTTATATTCAGGGGGATGCCTTATATTTCACTGAGAAGGAAACCTGTAAGTAGGTCTTATTTTCAGAGGATGTCTTATTTTCGGGGAAACACAGTATATTTAGGGTAAAATCTGGTAAAGTGCAGGACAGGCACTCATTTTTCACTTGAAATTATTTTGAGTGGTAACAAAACTACTGCAAACTAGTATTTATCCAAGTTCTGCTTTGCCTGTGATAGGTATTGTCCATTCATATAGCAGCTTCATAAACTCACAAGGAGTATCTAAGTTGAATGCATGTGCCTACCTCATTGCTTTGAAATCAATGGCGTTTTAATCCAGTGGGATAATCTAAGTCATCAGAATATGTCTTAGCCTGTCTTTGGTAGCTCTCCTAGGAAGACCTGTGTTTGTCATGGTCCCTTTAAGTATAAGGAGTTTGAGTTTATACATCAAATTGCATTTCAACAAGACTTCTCTATAAACTCAAAACAACATAAATATAGGGTGTGGCAAAAGTAGGTTTATAGTTGTAAATATGTGAAACATGGAGTTTATTCTTGTATTATTATTATTTGATTATTGTATTATCTTCTATACATATAACTGTAAACTTACTTTTGACCTACCCTATAAATTTCACTTATAGATTAGATTGAACAATTACTTCAAAATTATAACTTGTATGTGTCATGTATCTATAGAAGAGAAGTGTTTTTTTTTATATAGTGGTAGCTATAAAAGACAAATATTTCTTTAGAAGTATTGATGTTATTAGATTTTATGGCCTAAAGAAAAAAAGTCCTTTCAGTCATGATTTGTTCAAAACTAAGCCTGCATTTTTGCAAAAATTATACTATATATATTCACATCCTAGTAGAAATTCTTACTTTAGCAGTGCCGAGATTTCTCCTGCAATATCATGTGATGTAACAATGTCATTTAAAATGGGATTTTATTTATTCTACAGATTTTTGTACATCCAAATTCCCATTAGCTTCATAACAATTTCCTTTCAGTAAATAATGTACAAGTGGCCTTTGAAAAAAAATAGAATAGCCTGGACTCTTTCCCAAGAACTTCCCACTGCATGCATTACTGCTGCCCCTTTTTGGATCATGAGTGTGCATTTTTCATGGCTCTTGACCATGGCCAAAATAACCTGAGCTTGCTTCCCATCCCTAATAATAATTATGTTCTATATAATTATTATTATGATGATCCTTTCTCCTCGGTAGAAAAGTGACTGGACCAACCCAAAAAGGACTAGCCTCTTCCTTCTCTCATTCACATTTCCTTCTGTTGCAGATTGGATTTGAGGACCCTCCCCTCCAGGGACAGGCTGCAGCTTCAGGGAGTGGGAATGGAGCTGATTCTGAGCCAGCTCGCCATATCTTCTCCTTTTCCTGGTTGAACTCCCTGAATGAATGATGTTCATTCCAACTGCTGCCCCTCTGTCTGCCTGGCTGAAATGCACACAAGTAGCAGGGAACCCAGATGAAATTACTATGATGTAAATGATGAAAGGGACCTCAGAACAAGATTTCTGCAACAGAAGAAAAATCTTTAATTCCAGATGATTTATCTAACACATTAAGGGAAAACAGCTGCAGAAAGCATTGGGGAAAAAGAAACTTGATATTATGCAAATCTTTCATTGTGTGGGAAACAGTATAAAGAATGTGTCAGTGTGGTATATGTGAGCATGTGTCAGTAACAAGTGGCAAGCGTTGAAAAAAGTGAGCACTACACTCTTGTCTCTAATAGGCACTGGCTTTTGTTATTATATAATAGCTCTTTTTCTCTTTCCTTGTTAACAATGCAGATGGTCAGTGAAATTCACTATTAATTTAGAAATGACTAATTTATCAATATGTGAACAAAAGGTAAATCATTGACCAAAGGTATGATATGTTTCATAAAGGTTTCCTCTTTTCCATAATATATGTTGCTGGATGTATATCTAGAAATGTTCTTTGACTCTGACACTTTCGTAGTCCAGAAGGCTAAAGGCCTAGGACATTTCTTGTGACAATTTTCTAATCTAGTTTTAGATATGCAGATAACAAGCACTTTAATTGGGGGGGAAAAACCTTTCTACAGGAACCATCTACTTTCTCATGTATCCAATGAGACACAACTTCATGTATTTAAATATGTATGTATGTATACACACACACACACACACACACACACACACATATTCACATGTATACATATATATACGCTACATTATATATGTATATATATATTTAAATCATGTTTTATTTGTGCCACCATAATGCCTCCTTCAGAACATAAATACTTTACTCTGTATGAACTCTTAAATAAATGCTGTTTTTAACAACTTAGTCTTACAATGATTTATTCAGTGTTTTATCTTATTAATCCATTAGTCAAGTATTTAAAAGGTCCCAAGGAAGAAGCATCTCATACATCCAAATTAATTTTGAAGTATTAAACAATCAATTGATTTTTTTTTTTTTATCTAGGAGTTTTATAGTCTTAGTAAAGGCCTGTTGCAGGAAGATTCCTGCAAGACCAGAGCTTCCAGAGGGCTTCCCTCCTGCCACCACCACACCTCTGCCCCCTGCACTTTCCCTCCTGCTGCTTTCCCTCCCCCCACTTTCCCTTCCCTCCCACCACCTCTGCTCTACTCCCTGCACTTTCCCTCCCGCCCCCACTGCTGCCCCATGCTTTCTCTCCCACCACCCTGCACTTCCTCCCACCCCCGCATCTCCCCAACCCCCCTTGCTTTCCCTCCCACTGCCACCAAAGCCTCACTTTCCCTCCCTCTTCCTTCTATGCTGTCTTCAGTCTTCACTCCTCACTCCCTCTGTGTATGCAAATTAACTGCCATCTTTGTTGGGTTAATTTGCATATTTGCTTTGATTGGCTGGTGGGCATAATGGAGTGATGGTTAATTTGCATGTTTCTCTTTTATTAGTGTAGATATTTTACAATTAACTCCATGGTTAATTTTGTGTTAATAATTGTGTAAGATGTTAAATTTTGGATGAGGTTCTTTTTTGAAAAAATATTTTTATTGATTTCAGAGAGGAAGGGAGAGGGAGAAAGAGATAGAAACATGAATGATGAGAGAGAATCATTGATCAGCTGCCTTCTGTACACCCCCCACTGGGGATCAAGCCTGGATCCTGGTGTGTGACCCTGACTGGAATTGAAAACAGGACCCTTTAGTCCAGTGGTTGCCAACCTTTCAAACCTCATGGACCACCAGTTGGCAATTGCTGCTTCAAAGGTTTCCTTAAACCAGTGGTCGCCAACCTTTTGTAACTCATGGACCACTAGTAGTAGTCCACAGGCCGATGCTCTATCCACTGAGCAAAAACAGCTAGGGCTCAATTGCATTTTTTAAGTTGTAACTAAACTACCAAAGGTGAATGCATTGTAAAACTAACTAGATGTGTTGTTTGAATTCAGAAGTGAATAGAGATAGTTTATATTACTAAAATTAAAGTGATTACTATTGGCATAGACATAATGAGGAAGGTATTTGTGGAGGTATTAAAGCCAAAATATGCATAGGAATTGTCTCAAGAGCCATTTCATAGCAACTAAATTTAATTGTTTTAAGTAGAGAGGCTATCAAGTTTCTCCTATTAAAAGTAGGCATTGACCAAAACCAGTTTGGCTCAGTGGATAGAGCACCAGCCTGTGGACTGAAAGGTCCCAGGTTTGATTCCAGTCATGGGCATGTACCTTGGTTGCAGGCACATCCCCAGTGGGGGGTGTACAGGAGGCAGCTGATCGATGTTTCTAACTATCTCTCTCCCTTCCTCTCTGTAAAAAATCAATAAAATATATATATTTTTTTTAAAAAAAGTAGGCATTGGAAAAGAGCTTAGAAAAATTATTTATGATAGCAAAATAATGGCTGAATAATGTATGAGACTTTCTCATAGAAAAAAAAAAAATGAGAAATTTGGCTCTATAGTTTGTAAAAGTGCCCTTCCTCAACCATTCTCCTCTTTCCCTTTGCTCCTCCCCAACTCTCCCCAATTAGTTTACATCTTATAGTTAATCATGGCTAAATGTTATTTCCATTATGAGTAGATTTTCCATGTATAGAATTAACAAGTCTTAGACTGGAAGCAACTTCTCAAATTTTTAACTCAGTCTTAGAAGAGTAATCTGAAGTACAGAGATGAATCCAGGGAGACTGCAGGATCTGTGTTAGCCATGGCTTATCTTTGTATTTATAGTAGAAAAAAAATGCAAGGGATTTTGTCTTTACTTGTTTCTAAGTAAGTGTGGAGGAGTCCAATAGCTGAGACTATTTCTACTACTATTATTGAAAAGGAAAAGTAGTCAGGATTACCTTTGCAGCATTTATTAAAAATACTAGAGGCCCAGTGCATGACATTCATGCACTGGGGTGGGGGTGGGGGAAGAAATATCCCTCAGCCCAGCCTGCTCCCTCTCACAGACTGGGACCCATCAAGGGATGTCCACATCCACCTGCTGGCAGTTAAATATCCCCCCAGAGGGGTCCTTAGCACTTGTGTGAAGGTGGAAGAGGCTGCCTGGCTTCTGGCTTAGCAGCACTCCCCCTGTGGGAGCACACTGACCACCAGGGGGCAGCTCCTGTGCTGAGTGTCTGCCCCCTGGTGGTCAGTGTGCATCATAAGCAACAGGTCCTTCTGCAGTTTGGTCAATTTGCATATTAGCCTTTTATTATATAGGATAACTATTGAACATTCTCTTACACAAACAAATTGACCAAGGATTGTAAGGATGTTTTATTACTGAAACATTTACAAGAAAAAGTTGATTTCAAAGAGCTTACATGATTTATCTCACCCACCAAAGAGAATGACATTCTATTTGATTCAGACCACAGCAGAATCATATGGGTGATTTCTGTCTTCTTCTTCAAAAACGTTTCCTCCTGGGTCTATACTCTTTTAAACACATTAAAGACACCTGGAAATAGAAACTAAAAGTAGACAATACAAATACTATTTTGTTGCTATTACTTCACATGAATATACTTTGTGCATTCTAATTAAGGAGAACAGGCGCTCTTGCTATACATCCTCTACGTTTCAAGCTATATAAAAATAAACAAATGGTATCAGAGCCACACTATGGTACAGAATACTGTATTATTATTTTTATTATTATTTTTGTGCTAAATGCAGAACCACTTTGGCCAAACGCAGAATCGCTTTGGCCAAACGCACCGTTTCATTTCCCAACAAAATCCATCAGTTTCCTGTTGCTTTCAGCTTGCTGTGCTAACTGCTCAGCCTTGGCCATTTTCAAGACTTCTCGGAGGATGTGGAAGGTGAGATCCAGTGAGGTGGTAGTTTCCCCGGATCGCCTCTCCCTTTCCGGGGCCTCCTGTGGACCGCTGAGGGCGCTCTCAACACTGCGCTCAGCGGGACCCGCAGGTCTCTCGAGCGGACGCCGGGGAAGCGACCGCAGCTGCCTCAACGCGCGGAAAAAGTTGGTGGCTACCTCTTGAGGGGAAAGCTGGCTGCTGCTGCGGCCGGCGAGGGGCGAGGAGGCTGACCAGAGGGGAGCAGCGGGGCTCTTATTGAGGCTACCTTGGCGGAAGAAGTACTCTTCCCCCAGGATGAGCGGGACCTGCCGAACTGGAAGGACCTGCGTCGGTGGCGGCTGGAAGAAATCTAGGGGTTGGGGGAGTTGTGGGGCCTGTCGGGCGCCTGGGACGGGCCCCCTGATGAGGAGAGCCCTGCCTGGCGGGCAGGGCAGGAGAGCCACGAGCAGGACGCCCACGGTCACCAGCAGCGGCAGTCTCATGTTAGAGGCACTAGAAGAAGGGAAGAGAGAAAGAAAGAGTTGGTCACAGTTTAGCGCAACTGGGAGGTGCGCTGTGTGTATGTTTGTTTGTGTGTGTGTGTGTGTGTGTGTGTGTGTGTGTGTGTGTGTGTGTGTGTGTGTGTGTGGAGGGGGGGGGGGCGGCGGGGGGCGGGTTGTCGTCTTCCCACCGGACACTCAGACCTGGCTGGGCTCGGGCGGGCGCTGTCCACAGTGCTGAAGCTCCCGAAGTAGGACTTACAGAGCTGGAGTGAAAGGGGGAGCAGGAAAAACAAACGCCTGCGGGGTTAGGCACCAAAGCTCAGCCCCTCGCCTCGCCAGGCTGGAATGGCCCCTCTCCTTCCGAAACCCCCAAAGGCACAGTCCCCGAATCCCCTTCCTAACGATCTCTAAAACTGATTTCCCGAGCTCTAGAGAGGATCTACAAATTGAAGACCTCAGCCGCTCTTAACTCCTACTCCCTTTCGGATGTTTCAGCCTTTCCCTCCAAATTAAAAGCTGCGCCTGGTCCTCCTCCTCCTCATCCATCCCTGATCCAGCGCCCTTCTTTCGGGGATCGGGATCAATGGGGTGCTCCTCTACACAGCCGGAAAGGAATAATTGGAAGTTCGGGTAAGGATAAGTAGCCGTCTAAGTTTGCTTTTGCCACATCCCAGCCACTATCGGGATCTTCAGGCAGTCAGCAAACACACACACACACACACACACACACACACACACACACACACACACACCACTGGAAGGGTAAGGGCAGGGGCAGGGCTCCGCAGAGCGCACGGTAGCAGCTCAGGCAGTGCGAAGTTTCCGTCTAGGCTCCTACCTTCTGAGGCAGCTGCTGCAGATTAATGTCTCCCGGTTTCTTCAGGGGTTTTCTTTCTCTCTCCTTTGTTTCCCCTGTGGGTTTTTTCTCCCCTCTTCTTTTCCTCTTCAGTCTCTCAACGGACTTGGGCTCTGAGTTTCTCCACACCAGAGCCTGGAGTGGGATTTTATAGCGTCGACCCTCTTCTGAAATCACGCAGCATTTGCCTAATAAGCTGACGCTCTCTTGACAGCTCGATTGCGTGCTGCCTCTGCTCCTGCATAAATCATTGGGCCCTGCCAGGAAACCAGGGGCAGAATTTTTGCTATCTCAACACTGAATCTCACATCCAATTATATCAACAGATATTTATCGCCTCCTTGGTGACGTCAACCAGCCCTAAAATGGAAGAGCTTCTTATGACTTGTCCATTGACAAAAATTCTTGAATGAAATTTCTCAAGCGTGAAAACATATTGACCTTTTACTAGGAAAGGCCAATTTAAGGATCAGAAAAAGAGACATAGAATGGGAGGGGGAAGGAAGGGAGAGGGGGGGGAAAGGGAAGTCTATCAATGCACAGTCCTGCAGGGAAAGCAGCAACCACTTATAAGGGGTGGCTCCTGATCCTCCTCTTCCCTTGCCCTCCTAACTTCTCTGACCAGTTGTCTTGTGCAATACCTCGATATCTGAAAATATTCCTTTGCTAAGAGACAAAGTATCCCATGGCCTTCCTGCCTGGATAAGAATGAAGAACAAGAAGATGAGAGTGTAGAGGCACTTAGCTTTTAAGCCTCTGTTTACTTTTTCCTCCTAAGAACAGGTAATGGAATTATAAGTCTGTAGAGGCAAAACCAATAATACCAGTAAGTCTCTTAAAATGCAGGTCAAGCTTCTTAAATGATGGCAAGAGCTACTCCCATGATGAAGGGGCACAAACCGGGGGCAGTCTGGGGTGCAGCAAAGATTTTAAGTTTTTCCAGAAGCTTACTGTTCCTCCTCTGTCTCCTCTCTCGGTAATTGAGGACTTTTTAAATTACCAAATTAGAGAAAGGACCAGTAAGTGGTGCTTGAGTTAAACAATCTTTATTTAATTGCAAGCCCAATGAGAAAAGCATCGATTAACTTCCTATTCTATATTAGAAAAGGTTTAAACTGCTTGATAACAGGGCATGTTTGCACTGATGCCTACTGAGCCTGTTAAAAGGTAAATTCATTCATTTTACTTACAAATACTATGATAATATCCATATCAAGGGCACCCAGGTTATGTTTAATTAATCATTTCTTTTTCCAAATTCAAATGTGCTCCATGGGAGCCTGTTAAATAAATGCTCTCTGACACTACCACAGAATGGAATGACTATAAACCCACACTCACATTTGGAATTAAATTGATATCATTATCTAGGTGGGAGGCAGTTATCTCTAATAGTGCAATTCAAAATGCAGTGTCAAATTCTGATATCTATGATTCAATTCACCTTCTAGATAACCATCAGAGTTGTTTATCAGAAATTTCCTCGTTTTCATTTCTGGTACCTCTGCTGCTTCCTTTGTAGCTAACATGACAAATGATGCAATGCACATTTCAACTCCCACTTTGGCTCTATGCCAATCTACAACTGCTATTAGAAATAAAAGGAAGGTAAAAAGAGAAATTCTGGCAGTTTCCAGAGAAGTCAGCCCATAGTCGGATCATTGCACTAAGGAACATGATGATAGATAGATTGATAGATGATAGATAGATAGATAGATAGATAGATATAATATTGATTTCAGAGAGGCAGGGAGAGGAAGGGAGAAATAGAAACATCGATGGTGAGAGATAATCATTGATTGGCTACCTCTTGCATGCCCCTTACTGGGGATCAAGCCTGCAACCTAGGCATATGCCTTGACCAAGAATCAAGGTTCTTGTGACCTCTTGGTTCCTGGCTAGACACTCAACTGCTGAGCCACACCTGGCTGGGCTGGAATGCAGTTTTGACATGAGAGAACAGAGAAATAAATGTGTTTCCAGGAAAGATGTGAATTGTTAATAAAAGATTAGGATTATGAATAATAATTGAGATTTTAGAGAAAAGCTGTGTTTTATATTGGTAGGGAGCATATAGAACCACAATTTTTGCTTCAAGTTGAAATGAATCTCAAGTTTTTTGCTGACTGTCTTTCATTAACCCTTCTCTGTCTGCATTGGCAAATATCAGCTTGGATGTCAATCTAAGGTGGAAGTAGATTAGGAAGGGGAAGTTAAGATAAATGCATGTAGAAGAAGAATGAGGAAAGGGATAAGACCAGGGCATTAAGCTAGGGAGGCCTGGGAGGTTTCTCCAGAGAAGACACATGCTTTGGACTTATTTTATTGGGCCAGATGGAGGATATTGTTTTAGTATTGCTCCCTCATCAATGTTGAGTCCTTGCAGTGAGATTTTTTCCTAAAGTAGGTATAGTTGGTTAGGGACAAAGTAGCTCTGACTAAAAGTGAGGAACAAAAGTCCATATCCAGAGGAACAGGGACTGTGTAGAGTAGTCCCTACCCACAATTTATCCAAAAGATAGATCTCATCAAATTACTGAATGTGCACTTTAGAAATGACTTGAAGAGATCATTTGGTTTAAGTGATAACCAGAAAAGTTAAAATGACTTATCTGAAGTTATTCAACTAGTTACTGGTAGTTCTTTTGACTATCAGCCTTTTGTAGCAGAGACACATGAACAAACTGAAGTGAGAAGATGAATTTAGGTAAAGTGTCATATTCACACACCAATGCTAAGGTGTCTTTTCTTAGAATTTCCTTATATTGGTAAATATTATCACATGTAAATCTCCCTAGGCATGAAAACACACATAAGTTTCTGTATGTATATACTGCTATTTACCTTTAAGCTGAATCTTGTAATTATAACATTAGGTTTCAAAAGACGTTGCCAACTTAATACACTTACTTTGATTTTCCACATAGTTCACCTTGGAAAATAGAAATCTTTTGATAAAGTATAGAGTTATGTGCTTCTCAAAATAATTATACAGATGTGTGTCTGGAGATATAACATGTTGTAGAGGACTTACATGTGCAGTAAGCTAAATACCCAAGTCCATAAAAATCGCTACTGACTGATTTTTATCTTACATGTAGAAATAATTTTTTAAAATGAGTCTTTGGAGAACCAATTTAAATAAAACATAATATAGAGTATGGCCAAAATTTAAAAAGACATGGCACAGCAATCCAATGAATAAAGAAATATCAGAAATAATAGGTAACTCCTGGACTTATTCCTGTTGTCTGCATCTCCTTGGTCTTTTGAGGAGTACCCCAAAGTGTGCTTCAACCAGCAAAATTCATAGCAAAGGCAATCTTCAAGTTGCTAACTGAAACATTTGTGTGTGTATGTTTGTTTTGTTTTAAATATATATTTTTATTCATTTCAGAGAGGAAGAGAGAGGCAAAGAGAGATAGAAACATCAATGATGAGAGAGAATCATTGATTGGTTGCCTCCTGCATGCCTCACACTGAGGATCAAGCCTGCAACCCGGGCATATCCCCTAACTGGTAATTGAACTGTGACCTCCTGATTTATAGGTTGATCCTCAGCCCCTGAGCCATGCCGGCTGGCACATTTGTTGAAATGAATCTACATCTTCAATGTCTGTCCAGGTTGGACCAGTGGCCTGGTAACTGCTTGTAACTCTGCTTTAGATAGATAGATTAGTAACTACCTTCTACTTTCATAGGAAGATCTCAAATAGCACAGATATCTAACTGCTTCACAGGTAACAGTAACTTCTAATAATCTCTTCTGATTATCAAAGCTATTCATCCTCCTTGTAAGAAACTTGGAAAAATTACAGAAGTATAAAGAATACAAAATTACTCAGATTCCAGATTCTAAAGATGAGCTCAAATAATATTTTATTGTTTCCCTTGAGAAATTTTCCTGAGCTCATTGATTTTTAGTAATTGAGGTAACACTGCTCCTAATTGTGAATCTCTACTAAAATACAAACAAACAAACAAACAAACAACAACAAAAAAACAAAACACCACAAATAAAAAAACCCTCTCTCATTTAAAAGAAAACTAATTGTTTGAAGAAATCTTTCTCAGATTCCTAGATTAGGTTTAGGACCTGTGTTCTATGTTCTCCTAACATCATGAATCATAAAGATTCCCCCCCCCCTTTTTTTTTAAGATCACACTTTTAAATAATCACTGGTTCAATGTGTATCTTCCTTGCTGAAATGTAAACTGTGTAACAGAGATTTGATTGTACTTATAAACTATCATATTCACTACTTCAGCCCCTAGCAAATGTTAGGTACCCAATAAACCTTTTGAATAAACTATAAAACTTTGTTGGATGAATGAAGTATAAAACAACCATCCATAAGTCTATTATCCAGAAATAACTAGATATTTTATAACAAAAATTTTATAACTTTTTTACACTTAAAATTATATTTCAAACATTTCCTATGTCTAAATACATCTAAATGAGATGTATCACAATTTCTATTCATTCCTCATTGTTGACCACCATCCTAATATCCTGTTTTAAAATTTTCTTTGCTATCTTACCCTTGCACCTTTAAGTAATATTCCCACAGAATAATTTCCTGATCTTCCAAATATATAAATAATATCTGTTAATTTCCCAGATTATAAAAATTGGGGAATTTTTATAATCTGGGAAATAACCTACCACCTTCTCCCTTGTATGTCCACTCCTTTAAGAAAGTCCTCAGGACAAGGAGGTTCTGATCAGCAACAAATAATCTTAGGAACAAAGCCTCACATCTGTTGACCACGGAGACAGAATTTTGGTCAAATTAGAGATAACATCTAGGCTTCAGTTGTGTTTCAGTTCCAGACCCAGAAAAGCAGCAAAACCAGAGGAAATGATACCATGGCTGACATCAGGACCAGATTCAATGACTAATGACCCCCTACCCTAGCACTGACCAATCAATAGAGACCACAACCTTGATTTTATATGCTTATTTTTATGAACCATCATATTAAAGGGCATAGGGAAAGCTGATGAATATTCTATTAAGACCCTCCCCTAAAATATCTGCCTTTACATAGAGACCCTTAAGACAAAGGACCTAGTGCACACTTTCTCTCCAGAGCATCCCAAGTGCCTTCTTTCCTCAGGCCCCTATCTTTGCTTTTTCCTAAACTGTAAGGGTCCCCATGAAATTTGCAACCAGGGGAGCAGTGGGCAGCAGCAGCTCACTCCAGGAAAGCTCCCTGAACCTGTCTCCAAGGGCCTTTCTTTTCCTCTGTAACTTGTTTCCTGAGTCCATGCAGCCCAACTGGCTTACTTTTGTCTCCCCAACATTCTTTGTAAAAGGCCAATGCAGTTCTTTGAGTAACCTAGTCTAATCTTTCTTTGAGTGTGCTTTTGCTTTGCATGCTAATAAACTTCCTCTTGTGCTAGTGTTCTTGGCTCTGAATTCTTTCTTTGCCAAACTCAAGAACTGAGAGCCAAATCACTAGTAACAATCACCAATGGACCTCTATAGAATGAGTATTAAATGCCAGTTGTGATAGTAGCTGTACAAGACAATGCTAGGGTCTCCTGTGGATTGCTCAAAGAGTCCAGGACACTACCTTTGGGCAACCACACTCCTATTCAGGGGTTTGTGGGGCAGGGCTTCCTTTCAGTTCCTCATCAGTCAATAAATATCTCAGCATCCAGAAATTATCATTGGGTAGTTTATATCCTTTCCTCTGTAAATGGCAAGGACTTTGTTAGCTGTCCCTTTATTTTTTCAGAAGTTAGGAAGTAATCTACCCTGAGGAGATGACTCAGAGCATTAGAAAAGGGGCATAGTTCTGTTTCTCTAACAAGCTTTTGTCTTGATAGACAAGATTGACCTTTCTGTTTACATCGTAATACATCAAATTTTCTGTTTTAGGCTCCAGATAATGAATGGAGGGCAGTGAGAGGATGTGTGTGAACTTTCTGTCAAGAAGAGCAATTTGCAGAAACTGATTCTCTTACAATAGTTGGTCATGAGAAAGAAATCCATCATCCAAGCATCCTGAATAGGTATTTGTATTCATGAACATTTCTTAACTCTAAAGGACGATTCCCAAATAACTGTCCTAGAAATGTTACTTGTGTTACAAAGGGGTAAAAAGGGTGTGTGTGTGCGGTGTTAAACAAAGGTTAAACATTTTTTTACTGTGAATTTTCTAGTGTTTTAAAATATTTTTTCTGCGGTGTAAATCCCCAAATTTTTCAAATTTTCCAGACTTATTTGATCACAGAACATGTTTACTGTGGGACTAGTTGGGAAATATAATAAGCCAAGGCATCTTATGAGGAGTCCAGCTATCCTTCTTTTCTTTGCCATTCATATCAAAGAGCTATTGTGTCATTTACCACTTTTAGGAAAAACTTTTAAAATGACATTTTTTACCCTTGAAGAGATAGTTTCAAGCTCTACTTCTTTTCTTTGCCATTCATATCAAAGAGCTTTGAGTCATTTACCACTTTTAGGAAAAACTTTTAAAATGACACTTTTTACCCTTGAAGAGATAGTTTCAAGGTATGAGAGACATCTATTTCCAGGGCTTCTGAGGATTACCCTGGAGTCACCTTACAGCAAGGAGCTGCTGAGCCCTCCCTTGTTACCGGAGAAATGGTCAGGTTTGTTTGCATACTTCCTTGTCAGGGGAAGGAGTTGGTCTCTACAGTAATTTAGCCCAGTGGAAATCTGTGGGCCCATCTTGCAGAGGAGGACCCTCTTTGGGGCGTGAAAAGGCGGAAGTGTTCTAGACAGAAATGATTGCAATGGGTGACCCTGGGTTTTTCATAAAGAATATTCAGTTACTCAAGAGACAGTAGGCAATAAGGGTTGCAGGAGTGAACAGACGTGGACTGCCAACCTTTAGGAGCTGTGGATTTCAGATGTTGCTACTGGCTGTAGGTTCAGACCTTTTGTGAACCTTACTGCAAGCTCTGTTTATCTCTGAGGCTTCTGTGATCCATCTGTGGGAAATGTGATGTCAACTATCATGATAAAACTTACAGTTAATTTTCATGAGTGTATTTATTTGTCTGTCTCCCAGTTTGTTGTGATCTTACTTCCCACTTCTTTGTAGTCTGTAACTTCTATTACTCTGCTTACACGTGATAAGTGTTTGTTGGTTGTTGAAGATTGACTATGTATTTGCTGAACTAAGAGAAAGACTATAATCAGGGGTCTTCAAACTACGGCCCGCGGGCCACATGCAGCCCGCAGAGGAGTCTGATCCTGCCCGCCAGGTTTTTTGGGCAGTGAGCGCAGCCGAGGTGTTACAGTAGGAATTAGTAGTTCATATAGTCCGGCCCTCCAGCTCTCTGAGGGACCGTGATCTGGCCCCCACTTTAAAAAGTTTGAAGACCCCTGGACTATATCAATTGAAGGTGGTTTCATAATGGTGAGTCAATGAACTTTTGAAAGAATGGTTATATGAAACCAACCTGTGGGGAAAAAGGATCCGTCTGATTTACCACATTCACTGTACTCTTTTGCTTAAATTTAAGAAGTGACCTGAGCAAGAATGTTCCCAGGATAATGGAAAAGACTTAATGGCCTCAAGATGCAGCAAAGTTTAATACTCCTATTTATATAAAGTTAAATACATATTACTGTATATAACTTAATTTATTTTTATCTTATCGGCAACAACAATAATTGCAATGAAGGGATTTTATTTGAATGAAAAAAATGCAATTAAATAATTTGATAGACTTCTTCTATAAAATAGTTATTCAGCTTTTTAAAACAGAATACCTTATCTGATTCCTTTTTATGATAGAGTTTGTTCTAATACATTATAAACTGATGAACCAAAAGATAGATATAGAGACAGTAAAGCAACAAGCAGACTGTCAAATTACAGCGGGGAGGGGAGGGAGATGTGGGGGAGATAATAGATCAACCAAAGGACTTGTATACATGCATATAAGTACAACCAATGGACATAAAACTCTGGGGAGGGAGGGTATGTATGGGAGGGAGGGGGGCAAAAAAAATCAATAAAATATATTTTAAAAAAAGAATTTGTTCTAATATATTTACTCAAAGACTTTGCTAAGAATAAAAATTATCAGTGTAGCGTTGCAAATAAAGTGTTACCCGGCTGCCTTTCCCAGTGGGGACACACTAGATTTCAAAGGATGGCAGTTGTCTAACTACCTTAGTTCTATTTTGACATGATTCCTTACTAGCTAAGTGATCTTGGACAAGTTATTTAAGTTTCCCAAACTTGTTGCTTTATTTGTCAAACTATTATAAAATATCAGTTTCCTTTTTGTTCCTCTTAGGTTTGTGGGGGTTAAATGAGATAGTGAATTCAAGGCCTAAAATATAAGAAACATTCAATTAACATTAGTCACTGTTGTTGGGCAAGTGATATGGTTGTTGTTATGTTTGAAGGTATAGAGCCTAGCATTGTGCCCACTATTTATTAGGCTTAATGTATGTTTGTTAATTAAATAAAACAAGTGTAATCATTTATTTTTTTTCTTTTAAAACCAGAGGTTTTTCAGTTATCCAGCTTATATTTTTAAATTTAATTAATGGACTTATTTCATAAGAGCAGTCTTAGGTTTACAGAAAAATTGATCAGAAAGTAGAAGCAGTTCCAATATAATATTTCTCCCCCTCACCTATCCTCCTCTTAGTTTTTCCCTTTATTAATATCTTACACTGGTGTGGAACACTTGTTACAATTGATGAGCTAGTGTTGATGCAGTATTATTAGCTAAAGTCCATAGCTTACATTAGGGTTCGCTCTGTTATACATTCTGTGAGTTTTGACAATGCATAATGTCATGTATTGACCCTGATAGTGTCACACAGAATCCAGGCCTAAAAATACCCTGTGCTCCAACTATTCATTTCTTTTTCCTTCCATTCCAACCCTTGGCAACCAGTGATCTTTTCACTGTCCCTATATTCCAGAATAAATTATAGTTGGAATTATACAAATTATTGCTTTTCTCAGACTGGCTTCTTTCATTTACTAATACAATATGCATTTTAAGTTCTTTCCTGTCTCCCTATATTTTTACTTATGAATAACAACATTTTGACTTGGGAAGTATCTTTTGCCTGTTTCTCTACTTAGTAAATGTCTGCTTACTTAAGGATTATTTCTGTATTGAAACTTCTATCCTCAGTCTTTATTGATTTAACTGAAAATAGGTCACTCAAAAGGGAATTTTGCATCTTTAATTTAAATTTCTAATTAAAAATAAAATACTTTTCTATCCTAAGATCAATAGGCCCCACTTCCCGTGGAAGCCTCTCTTGCCCCACAGGCTGCTATGGATCTATCAGATTGTCCAAGTGAGACCAGGATAACCACTGCCTTTAAGCTGGCAGAGAGTTCAATTTTCTCCACACCCCAAATGCTCCTAGACAACCTTACTATTGCTTCATTCTTAGCCTCTGCTCTTAAGGCAGGCAATAGAAAATAATCATTCACCATACATTTAAAAATTTGACTTTTATTAATCTTGTCTGTCTCCCTGAATCAATCCTTGGAAGGCCCACCCTCCAACCTGAGAGAGGAGGCCAGAGAGCACAGGTACACTGCCTACCTGCCTTTCCTGAAGGCCAGCTCCCGATTGGCAGGCCTCTTCTGGACTTCATTTCCTTAATAATTTTATGTTCATTCTATTCCACAAGACATTCTGAAATATAGTCTCTTCTGCAACTCTTCAGTTTTCTTTTACCTTAATGTTTGGACCTTTCAAGTACTTATAAACAGGATATCTCTCCATTGGGCTAAATTTAGAAAATCCATAATTATATAATATATTTGGCTGCTTCAGTGCTTTATTAAAAGCCATCTTCCTGGGTGCTTAAACTTCTCATAGGGATTTTTGCTGGGGAGATGGATAAGAGTAGGCTTTTCACCAAACCCCTTGGAGCTGGGTGATTTGGATTTCTCCAAAAGATCTGTTGTATTCATTCTGTTTCCATTTCTGTGTCTAATTATGGGGGCGGCTCCTCATCATGGAGTGCAGTACCACTGGGACCTCCATTCCCATTTGCCCAGGTAGATTCCCCAGTTCAGGGCTAGGGGGTGAGACTGGTCTAAAAGGTGTTCAGCATATAAAGAAGGGGACAGCTCAAAGCAGAGTCCTGTGTCTTTCCAAGTCACAATCACATCCCCAAAGCAATGTCAGAGCCCCTGAAACCATGTCACCTCTTTGGGTCAACTCTGTATTTGACTAGGAATCAAGCTAAGATTAAACATAAGCAATGGCTGTAAATTGGGACTTTGGGGTTTTGATGAAATATAAAAATGCCAACCTATGTTTGTATCTGTTGGGGTTTTATCAGCCATCTTCTGGGGTTTGCTAAAAGGGGCTGCACAGGTTCCTTGTTTATGCTCCTTCCAGAAACCCTACTGCCCTATTTCTAATCCTCACTAGAACCCTGCTAGGAAGTAGATATTATTATCCATGTTCCATAGTTGAAGAAGCAGAGGCTCAGAATGGGCAAGTCTCCCAGTTGATATGTGGGAAGGTGCTGGGATCCCCCAAGAGTTCCTCTGTTCTCTTTCTCTCTCTCTTCTCATTGCACTCAGGTCCCCCAGGAGCTCTGAGGAGGAGTGGGCAGCGTTACATGGTTGTGAAGGATCAGGTCCCATATTTACGGCCTATTCCTGGGTTGTCTCTTCCATCAGCAGTTACCACAAGGTATGACATGGAAGAAAACCAACCATACTGTTTATGTTCAATAGAACACTAACTAAAATGTCTGGGCTGAATGAAAGTCCCTGAAAACTTGTCCAGGCATTATCCATAGCCATTTTCTGTTTGCTTTTGGTTTCTCCTCTTTAATTTTAATCCTCACACCTCTTTTGCGTACACCATGCTCAACATCACATTCCATCCATTCTTCACTGCCATTTCCAGGAGCAATTGGGACAATCTACTCACAACTGTGCTTATGTATTTCCTCAAAATAGATTCCAACCTCCCCAAATCACTGGGCCTTGAAAACCTGTGCACAGTTTCTCATTTTATAATGGATGATATAAATTGATGCTTATGCTTCACACCAGTTTCTATATTAATATTTGCTCTACGGAGTCCTGCTAATTAACATGTACCTTTCCTGAGATTTCAAATCATCTATCTGAAATGGGAAAGAGGCAGAAAGCAACTTGTAAATTCTGTGCATAATGAAGTGAGGAACAAGCTCATATAATGAAGGCAAACAATTATACAACATTTGCATGATTCTTTTTTTTCTTGCAACATGAAACAAGACACAAGGAGCTGATTAGCATGCTGTCTTTGCTGAAAGCCTTGTTTCTTATTTCCCTACCATTTGGTAGGATTCTCAAAGCCACGGGCAGGTCATACTATTTAATTATATTATTCTAAGGACTGTCAGGCAGCCAAGATCGCACTGCCAAATTCAACCTGACACAAATGACTTCTGTTTCTGTGACTGTCCCCAGGGGTGTGTACCTCAGCTGATAGACCTATGCCTTGAGTTAGGTTCCAATTCATGTTCTAACCACTGAACTCAACTGGCCATAAAGTACTAAAACAATTCTTACTAGTCCCCAAAATATTTACTGAACATCTTCTATGTCCCAGCCTCCATAAAACCCCTGCTGCCTTTAGATGTTTACTGCCCACCAAGGAAGACATGTCAACAATAGCATTTGTAGTGAGTGCTCTGTGAGAACAGAGAAAGAAGTGCATCTGATGGGGACAGGAGGAAGGGTTTTGGAAGAACTTCATGGAGGGGGAAATACCTGAGATGAGACTGAAAGGTAGAAAAACCTCCTGGTGTCCCAAGAATGCAGGTGGTTTCCTGTCATGAGTGAAGATGTGCAAAGAAGAAAGTGCTTAAAGGCAAGCTAGGAAAGTCAATAAATGCCAGCTCCTGAAGGACTCTGAACCTGAAACATGATCCTGGACTGATTGGAATCCACTGAGATTTTAAGCAAGGAGATGGCAAGGGAAGATTTGCATTTTAGAAAATATACTCAGGCTGGTTAGACTTGATGGAAAACATGTACAATAAAATGATGATGATGATAAATACTTTTAGGTCCCTTCTGTGTGCCAGGTACAATGCTGGACAAGACAAGAGCAGATGCACCAGTCAGAAATCTTTAGACATATTCAGCTGAGATAAGTCCAAGGTGCTTGGGAAGCTATCAAACAGCATGGGTAAGATCCTGTCTCCCCAGATTTCCAATTCCAGATCTGTTATTTACCAGTTGTGACTGGGTAGGCAATAAAAAACTTCTGTGCCTTAGTTTCTTATTCTGTGAAATGGGGATAATAATAGGACTCACTTCACAGTTATTGCTGTGAGGATTAAATGAGTTTTATGTAAAGTCCTTAATAAAACTTGAAGATCAGAGTACATTCTCTATAAGCTTTTATTATCTGAACTATGACAGGGGCTGAATATGGAAGCTATTATCTCAAGAAATGTTAAATGCAAGAAAAGGCAGAATGTGAGGGAGAGGGGAAGTCCAAACCAATCTGATCATTTTGTCTGAAGCAATAGGGCAGACAATGAACATAGCAGGAGTACAGTTTGGAATGAGAAAATGACAAGATTTATATGGGAAATATTAAGATTAAAGGACCTGGGAATAATCAGATAGAAATATCTAAGCAACAGGTGTAAACAGGAGTGTGACCTCTGGAGAGAAGTATGAGCAGGGTTGGGAAAACTGGAATCCTCAGAAAAAAGGTATAAAGCCATTGCTCAGAATGACCTATAAGGAGCAGTACGAGAAGACCAGGGAGGGAGCTAAGGAAAGCCAGGAATTAAGGGGTAGACAGAGATAATGGGGGAGACTGATAAAAAGTCATTCAAAAGTGGGAATGAGAACCAAGAAAGAATAGTATCATGAAAGCAAAGGCATAGGAGGCAGGAAACTGCCAGCCTGCAAGCATCCCCTTCTCCTGACACACACACACACACACACACACACACACACACACACACACACAAACCTCAAGATGAGCCTGTGGTCTGGTTCATATCTGATTACAATGACACTCAAACTATCTGAAGTAAAGGATAAGTTTTTCATTTTTGTTTTTTGTTCTTTTTTTTTCAAACTTTGATACTTTGTAAAATACAATGAAAATAAAATGCTTGAATACTTAAAAAGATATTCTAATATTCCCAGAAAGAATAAAAGTTATTGCATGAACAAAATTACCAATAGCCAGCAGTAAGAATTATTGTAAAATTAAAATCTGACTCTAAATTTCAAATAGATTATAAAATCTAATAAAACCACCAAGTAGTAAAATAAAGAGATATGAAAAAATAAAAGGTAAGACATATGGAGGATCAATCCAAGAGGTCGTACATCTAATCAAAAGAGTGACAGAAAGGAAACAAAGAGAAAGAAATTAAAGGAATATCACAAAGGATTTTCCAAGATTCAAAGGACACAAAGGTACAAATTAAGATGCTAATTAAGTGTCCAAGACAATGAGTTACCTAAGTTATTTATATGCATATACATATAGACTCGGTATTATAAAAATTCAATACCTCAGAAATAAAGAGAAGATACTAAGAAGCTTTAGCAGGAAAGAGAAAAGTTTAAAAGTTAACTATAAAAAACAAGAACTCTGACCAGTTTCAAACATCTCTTCATCAGCTATAATACACTGGATCTGAGAAGACAGTGAAACAAAAGCCTTCAAAGTTCTGAATTAAAATGATTGTCAATCTTGAATTTCATACTCAACTGAACAATCAAGGATAAGGGTGGAAAAGCCATTTTTAGAAAGGCATAAACTGAAAAATATTACATTTCACACTTGTAAGCAACACTATCTTGAAACTCCTACCTACTTGAGGTTACTTTTCTTCAAGTTCAATGTCCCCTCCTGGGCCTGGGACTTAGCAGTACTGGATAAAACAAGCTCACTTAGGTTTTTTCATGAGAGCTGGTCTCCAAAAATATACTAAGGCCTCCCTCCTCTGGTGGCTGGGACCAGCCAGGGCCAGAAGAACCCTCCTGGTAGGACATCCTAGGATACATATGGGCTCCAATTCCCTTTATCCCCTTACCAGTGCTCTCCTATAATATACCCTGCACCTGAGTTTGTCCAAATACACCAAGGAGTTCTGGACTCATGCCATGGGTTTTCCTAAGATCATGAACTAACCCTGGTTCCAGAAGGGCATCTTGGGAAGTAAATTGCTCCTGCTGCCTGGTGTCATCTTTCTTTCACCGAATCATGTGAGTCTGGGCTGCCAGAATGGCACTGACATGATTATTTTAAGTGACTCTCAAACATTGAATACAGGACAAGTTCTAAGTTCAACATTGTGGACCCTTGACTTGAGCTGCATGTGTGGGCCCATGTGTTTGTCAACTCTTGCCCGGTTTTGTGTTTGGTACTGCCTCCAAGAGCAGCCCATGGTGGAAGGAGTCATCCTTCCTTTTGTGTGACCCTAAATGATGTCCTTTCCTGTCTCCTTTAATGTGAGGCCAAAGCTATGCCTATGAGGGATAGACATTCCTTGTTGCCCATAAGGCTGCTTTTCTCATTCCTCCTACAGTCCTCTCCACTAGTGGTAGTGAATGGAAGGTAGAGTGAAGTTAACATTAAAATAAAAATCATTCCTTTCTAGGAATACAGTAATTACCACATAAAGATAAAAAGAGAGACAGAGTTCGAAGACATGCTATTCTATATTTATGTTATAAAATTGTAAGTGGTAAATTTAACATAAGCAGGAAACAAATGATTGTTCACATTTTCCTGCATATTTCTTGCACTTGTGGTCATCATCAATGAAATACAGCAACAACCTCTGAAAGAGTCATTAGAAGCCAATATTCATGAGGGCCATGATGGATGATGCAGCATCTTAAGTAAAAATAGAACCAGCATTCAATAAATGGTTATTTCAGAATTGCAGAAATAAAGATCTATATTTTTTCAATGCAATAAGTTCTCAAGCAAGAGCTTGGCATTTTGAGTAATAATAGTATTGCTATTGTTTTCTCATGGTGGGAAATAGTCAGGAATAATGCATTTGACAATAAAGAACATGGAACAAGTCTTCATAAACAATGCAAGTATCTTATCTTTATCCAATATTCTAAATTAGGTTCAATAAAAACACTATACTCCACATGAGTCCATGGATTTTGTAATATTTTTAAAAATCAAGTTATTTATGTAATAAAGAGGACCCACAAAAATTATTTGTCCGAGGTAGTCCTGTTTTTAGGAAATTATTGGAGGATCTGCTTTAACCCATAAGATAAAATTTTAAAAAATAAAAACAAAAATGAAAAACTAAAAGAAACATATTAAGTCTTGAGATCCAGAAAGTACAAGATTCAACCCAGAAAAGCAAAGACAAGTCTAAGAATAACAAATATGAACACAAATATAGAAGTCAACTACAGGAGAATGGAAGCTTTCTGGGGGGAGGGGAGGAAGAGGACTCGAGGAATAACTAATATAATTTAAAAATTTTGAAATAAACAAATGACAAGAGAAAAATTGTGATAAAGAAAAAAGTTCAATTAGAAACTCCAGGAAAAACAAAATGCTGTACATGAGGCAGTGGAATCACTGTCTTCCACTTGACTTTACAGTACACCACATTTACTTAACCATTTAGGTAAACAGTTTACTGATTTTAAGCCTTTGAAAACAATCTATAAACAAAGCATGAGACACTTAATTATAATTATAAAACAGAATATAAATGTCACCAACTTTAGCAACATAGACATAAAAATTCAAATGATAGAAACTAGGAAGTGGGAAGCAGTGAAGAGGGGTGAACCGAAGGGAGGGGTGCCAATGGCCTCATGTTTTGAAGTGTGAAGTCAAGGATTGTAGCCCCATGATAAATTTAGAAATAAAACTGGTTAATTTTTGATGTTACAAAGTTATGCCTTGAAGAAACTAAATATAGAGATAAGTTGGGAGGACAGGTATGGATGGTGGGAATAATAAAATAAATATTCATATATCAGAGCAGCAAATATAAGATACTGTCTAAAATTAAATTTGTCAAGACATTATCATCTAGAGAATGATATCTGAGGTGCACTGAAGGTAAGAAATGATTGTTTTTATTATATTTTATTTTAAAACTATATGCAGGTATTTCTTTAACAAAGAATAAATTTTAAATATAAACTGAAGTATGATGGTTGGACAAGATGATTTCTAAGATTCCTTTCATATCTAAAATCCCAGGGAAGTGCTCCCAAAGCTTAGTCCACTCAGGAGGAATCTGAAAATTTTGCCTTCAGAAAGGCTGACTATCTGATCAGAAGCCAGACCTTGCCCCTGGGAATCTCACAAGCATTATTTTGATAAATGTCAAATTTTCACTCCTGACCTTATTTTATCTTCGCAACAGCTCTATGAGGCAATTATTTTAATCTTCTGCATTTTAAAGATGAGATTCAATTAGGTTAAATTAATTGTCCTGAATGACAAGAGTTTTAAATTGCTACCCTGTTTCCCCTAAAATAAGACAGTATCTTACATAATTTTTTCTCCCCAAGTTGCGCTAGGTCTTATTTTCAGGGGATGTCTTATCTTTCCATGCGCTAGGTCTTATTTTCAGAGGATGTCTTATTTTCGGAAAAACGTGGTAGAATGCGATTGGATGCATGGCCTCCTCATTCTAAGTTTTTACTTTCCCACCACATTATGCTTCTTGTTGGGAAGAAAAAGAAAAGTCAGAAAATCATCTGCCCCAGAGCCATCCTGCAGTGAGATGTTTATATAAATGCCTTGTCCCGCTGTCATAGGTTCGCTCCTCTGGGAATCCCTTGGAAGAGGATGGCGACCTACAGCCTTCTTCTCTACTTGGGCTCATGAACATCGGTGATCTGTCAGCACTTTTAACCAAGGCTCTAAGGGCTCATCAAGAACCTGGAAAGATCCACTCTAAGTGACTGGCACCAACGTAGTGTGCAGCCTCCCAAGGGCTCTGACAGTGATCATTTGGAACCCCAACTAGAGCCCTTTTCCTTATATTTGACCCACCCTCATTCTTGACATCTTTTACAAGTCCCAAGACATAGGAGATACTACTGCATCTCTTGCTCATGCTGCAGTGGGGAGGATATTTCCAGGGCAAGTGGCTGTCTGGAGTGGGGAACTCCAGGAAGATTCTGGATGAGATGCTGCTCTTGGCTGCTAGAAAGAAGCTCCCAATACCTGTCTTCATGGAGCTGGGACATTCAAGTTACCTGAGTCAAACTCCTGCTGTGCCACAGGGCAGCAGCGTTTCTAAAGAGGGCATGTTTTATGTTAATATAACAGCAAAGTCCTTGACCTGTGGAAACTCCATGAGAAACTGGAAAGAGCTTATACAAATTTCCTCCGAGATATTACTTATTCTATGTGGCTCTGACAACTTGCAACAAACTGCAGCCTTATAGCAGTGAAGTCACTGTGTTCCCCCCTCCCTACCCCCCGCTGCCACCATCTGATTCTTCCTCCTTCCTTTTCTTAGTGTTCTCCTTTCCCCTCCCCCAAAATCGGCTGCCCAGAGACAGAAGGTGCAGTACTCCCTCCATTTGGGCCAGAACAAAGTTGCCTCTCTAGATCTCCTTCTCCTTCTCCTTCCTGTTTACTCTGAGCCACACTTAGGAGACAGGCCAGTTAACTTGATGACTAATGATATCAGATGCTATGTACTGATGTATTGTTTCTCCCAGAAACATGTTTGCATTCTGCAGGAGGCCTTCAGTGCCTAAGTCTTGACAGATGGAGGAACATGTGTGTCCTGTGGCAGGTATACTGATGTAGTGGCACTTGAAAGCAAACAATTCAAAACTCCTCAATTTACCCCAATGAGGCAGGATGCCAGAGCTGTTCTGGGACACACTATGGATGACATAGGCCACTTAAAGATCCTATTGTCAGCTATGCTGTACTGTAGTAATATAGAATATTTTTCTTTTGGCTCCTATGTATTTCTTAATTTTACATTTTAATATTATGTCAGTTTTATAGTCAGGTCTCTTTAGCCACAATAAGACCCAATTTATCAAAATTCTACCATTTAGAAAAATAAATTCAGTTTATTGATAGTGGTCACTTCTCCACTACAAAGAAATAAGTGCACAAAGTCTCCTTGATATATGGACTTATGTTTTGAATTGATGTTTTTAAAAATATTCAAAAAAAAGACATAAGAGGAAAAAACTCACAAATTCAGACTTAAGAAACATAAAAAATAACAAAACCGTAGCAAAATAAATATGAGGAAAAGAGCTTACATATAAATCTTGTAGAATCATTTTATATTAAAATAGTATATTCTAAATGAAATAGGAACCAAATGTTTTAAATGAACACATAGACTCTCTCTTTTAGTGGCTAGGACATATAAACATAGTCTAATAAATTTCTTGAATGAATATGCAATAAACTATTTATGATATTTTTTTTCCTGTCTTACTTAACTTATGGCTAATCCTAAACAATTAGAGAGGCATGTGGATAAATATTTAAAGAAACAAACATCCCAAATAAACAGAGGGTCCATTCTACCTGAAATGTGGACTCCCACACCCCTTTAGATACATGACTATGGGCTGCTCAGCAATAGTTACAAACGAAGGCTACAGAAGGAATCCTATAGAATCCTGCAGTCTGAAAGTAAGGAAAAATGAAGGCCTCTTAAGATCTGGATAGCACAGTCATATGGTGGGGCCAGGAGAACTCCACAGGCACCTCTAATAACTTGAAAAGCAACTTTCAGTTTTCTACACATCATTTCTACCAAGTGGAGCCTTCTCCTGAAAATTTGGGAAATAAAATCTACATCTACTGCTAATTTTTTATGATGCCAACACCACTAAAATCCCTCACCCCACCTCCACCAACCCAAGCACCAAGATAAACCTTTTATAAAGCAAGCCTGGGTCTGCCCCGAAAACCTATCATTTCACTAATGCTTAAAATATTTTATCAACATTCACAATGTTCAAAATCAGCCTGAAAATATATATATATTTTCCAATTCTCAAAAATCTGACCTGGCACCAAAGTACTTCTAAAAATATCAGGACAATAATGATATCCTTTGTCATTTCCCTTCCAGCTTATGGCTGCATTACAGGAGTTGGATTTTCATTTATTTCTGAGAGTTCTCTCTGAACACAGCACTTATTGTTTCATTGCTTCAAAATGTGGGACAGAATAGCTGACTTGGGAAGATGGCTGACTTTTTCTTCCACCTTTAAAGATAAGTTGTTCAGCAAAACATTCAGTTTCATTCATTTTCTGCCTGTCTTCATAAATCACATTTTTGAGTTGGAAGCATATTGGAATGGATCCTAAAAAACAAATGCTGACTGATAAGTATTTTGTTTTTTTACTTTCAGCAGCAGCATTATCAAGTACCTACTATGTGCCAGGAATATAAAGATGAATAAAATACTCTTTACGCCAGAACCAGTTTGGCTCAGTGGATAGAGCGTTGGCCTGAGGACTGGAAGGTCCCAAATTCAATTCCGGTCAAGGGCATGTACATTGGTTGTGGGCACATCCCCAGTAGGGGGTGTGCAAGAGGCAGCTGATCAATGATTCTCTCTCATCGATGTTTCTAGCTCTCTATCCCTCTCTCTTCCTCTCTGTAAAAAATCAATAAAATTTTTTAAAAATACTCTTTGCTCTCAAATAGCTCATAGCTTACCAGGATAGACAGTCCTAATAACAAATAACATTATTAAACTGCAATAGAGCTATAAATTGTATTGTTGTTTGTATAAATATACAAGAATGAGAGCACCAATAGGGGAACAATAAATATTGTGTGGGGCATCAGAAAGGAAATGTAATGGGAAATCCAATGATATTTTAGAGATAGACCTCAACAATCTCTTGTTGCTCAGAGATTGTGTCTTAATCTTGATATATCTGGGTTAGGTATTTTTTTTTTTTGTCTTTTGTTTTTTTAACAGTTCTAGACAGTTTTTAGAAGTGTTTTGAGTAGAATTTAGAATACATTCTTGAGGGTAAGTAGTCTCCCATTTGTTCTTGGTGGTTCATTTTTGTGAGATGTCTATAATCATGGACAGAGAGAAGTAGCTACTTGTTGGTCTTTCAGAGCCCTGAATAGAAGGAATCCTGAACGTCAGATGTTTTACATGAATAATGTTTGTTACTCCAACAATGACAAATTCTATCTTTTGATTGGGCAAGATCTGCCAATTATATTGTCAGCTATTATATCATCTATTACATTGTCAACTTGTTATCCCTTACTTTGACTGTAGATCTGGGAACACAAGATAAAGGATATTTCCAAGCATGGAGAAGAGCAGACCCTTGTTCCAGGGGCAAGAGGTGAGGGGCAGATGAGAAAGAGAACCAGTAGGAGATTGTCTACCATGTTCAAAGGGACATGAGGACGGAATCTAAAAATAGTGATATAGGGTATCTTGTTTTAGGTTTTCCTTTTTTTCTTTATACAGTTTGCTGAACATCATTACCTCATATTGTGTTAGTAAGTATTGGAGAATGAAGAGAAGCTTCTGTATCCATGCTTTGGAGTACAGTGGACTAAAAAAAGGTGTGGCAAATTCAGAAAAATTCTTATGAGAAGGCCAGATGTGATTGTGGAAAAGCTGGGAAAGAGGTAGCCATCGGGCTAAGTGGTGAGTCAGAGACCTGGGGTCTCAGTGCTCCTTCAACAAACTCTCAACCAAGACTCCTGCTTTCAGCCTTGCTCAGCACCCTTGCCTTCAGCAGTTCCAGATATTTCCTTTTCTAAGGCTTTCCAAGATTCCACATCAAAATTTGCTTGCTTGCTCTAGTTGGTTTTGCTCAGTGGATAGAGTGTAGGCCTACAGACTGAAGGGTCTCAGGTTCGAATCCAGTCAAGGGCACATGTCCAGATTGCAGGCTCAAGCACCAGTAGGAGGCGTGCAGTAGGCATCAGGAGGCAGCCAATCAATAATCCTCTCTCATCATTGATGTTTCTATCTCTCTCTCCCTCTCTGAAATCAATAAAAAGAATTTAAAAATTTAAAAAATGCTTATTTTTCTCTCATTCTTTCTTGTTGGCTTCTCCTCTCCAATATATGCAGCTTTCAACTGTCCCTAATCTACTAAGCAATGTTACTGCTTAGTAATATTTGCTTTCAGATTCCAAATTTTTTTCTTTCGCATCATCTCTCCCCTTCTCTTGTTGTTATACATTCATATATTTTAAATGTCTTTACTCTAAACTAAAGGCATTTAAAATATATACAAATGTTCAATATGTGGTTTTCTTTCTCATTTATATCTTATTTATCTATTCATTAATAGTCCACCTAATTAAAATTAATATGACACTAGGATCTTGCTTAAAATTAGCATTCAACTCCTAAAAGGGCTTATAAAATGAAGACCCTCAGGATTAAAATGAATTGTAAGGCCAGCCTGTCTAAGCTCTTATCAAATATTTAATCTAGGAGGTTCTTCAGCATGCCTGATATAAATTTAATATATTGAATGAAAATGTGTAAAGCTATTATTTTGCTTATCATCACACATCATCTTATCTAATCAAAGGGTAATATGTAAATTAATCATCACTCCAGCACAAAGATGGCAGCACCCATAGCTACAAGATGGCAGCACCCAGTCCTCTCAGCCCTGCTGGAGTCTCCCAGTCCCCATGCGAGGGCCTCTGAGAGTGGGAAGCTTGAGCAGCCTGGAAGAATGCTTGCTTCATTGCTGTGGCCATGAGTCAAGTGTTCCATGCCCAGCTGCGGATGGGCCTCTGGGCCACAGAGAGCTTCTGGGCAGTGCGCACAGAGTGGCCAGACCCCACAGAGAGCTACAGATTTGTGTGCAGGGATACTAGTATTTAATAAAAATAGCTTCCAGTTATGGTACATTTTCTATGTGCCCAACCTGTGCTAAGAGGCATTTATATCTCCCAACAATCCTATCAGGGAGGTATCATACTCTTCTGTGCTCCACCCCCATGCACACCATTTTTCAGAGAAGGAAACTGAGGTTTAGTTCAGGTTTCACTCACTTCCTAGTTGCTTGTAGCTGATACATGACAGGCAGAGATATTTTTGAACCGGCTTTTTCAGACTTGACAGCTTATCCTCTTAGCTGTGATGGTTCCCAGATTTAGGACTGCATGACTCCTAAAGAACTTAATAGTTTCTGCAGAGTGACTGGTGTGTGCCTTTTCCAATTTGATGTTCTAGACATTAATATTAATATTACTAATATTATTATTATTGTATACTGTTGCTGACATTTAGGTTCTTGGGGTTATAACCCACCATATTCCCAGTCTGACTTCTAGCTGCTATCTAGATTACTTCTTTTCTGAATTGAGAAGAGCCAGGAAACAACAGATTTTACAGTTAATTTTGAGCAAATAACAAAGGTTAAATCTATTATAAAAAAAAAGATGTGTAATACATTTTGGGGGTAGACTATAAATTGTATTGCATGTACTATCCATTATATCAAATCACCATTATTTATGTGTTGAGTATAATTAAGTTAGAATGTTGACCAAAGATTTTGAGTTTGATGGATTTTTTTTTCAGGTAAAATGATCACACAATTTCAGTGATTGAGGGTACACTATTGGAATAGGCAAATATAGTAGAAAACTACCGAGCAGACCCAAGGTCAAGTCACAGTTCTGTGTTTCTGTTTATTTTGAACAATTCACCTAACTTCTCTGAACCAAAATTTTAGGATCTGTATGAAAGAGAACCTAACACACAATGGTATTTTGAATGCAACGGAGACAATGTGTGTGTAAATGCTTGCTTGACAGAGAGTAGGAGCTTAATAAAAGCTCATCTATCAGCTTGTTTCAAGAGTCTCCAACAAATGTTGAAGGGATACTTGTTGGATAAATTAGGGAATGGGAGATAGATCTTGAGAATGTATATAAGCAAATAAAAGAGCTTGTATGTCTAAAATCTCACCTTTCAAAAATAGCCCCAGGATTCCCAGATATGGACCATCTACCTCTGATAGCCGCACTAGTTATAGGAATGGGCTCAGAAACTCAGAATTGTCAGGTTACTTAACTGTGCAAGTGGCACACAGTGTTGGCTGCAACTCCCTTTACCTCTAATTCTATTAACTATAACCTGCCTGGCAAAACTCCGATCATCTATAGAGCAGAAAATAGCAGAATCTTCTGTTGGACTCACTGTGGATGTCTTCTAAGGATAAAAAAAAATGCCATGCGAAAAGCAATTTATCTAAATAAACACTACAGTCTCCTAATGTTCAAATTCTGCTAGACTTAAATTTAAAACTTAGCTGAAAGTCTCTGAGAGGTTTGCCTCTATCTTAGGTCTTCCAACATCAGAAGGACTTTAAGAAGGGGAGACATTTTTATTCTCTTGGGTATTTGGGAATAATTGCACAGACTCGGGGTGGCAGTGGGGCGTATCCCACAACGAATTGAACCCCTTAACTTAAATCAGAACAGCCCCCATCTACAGATGTTCCCTAAGACCCCAAGGGACCCTTATACCAGCAATGGGTCAGTGTACAACAACTCTCTCAGGGCAATTACAGATTGAAGCAGGCTCCTTAGAGGTCCTTGGCGCTCAGTTCCAGCCCCACAGTGGAGCTGAAAGTGCCTGGACAGTCTCAATTTGTGGAGAGAAAAAAAGGGCATGGGGGAAATAGATTCATCTTATTTCTTTCCTTATTATCTCCTAAATGGGCCTCATCCTAGAGCACCTCTCTGGCAAGAAGTCAGAACGACACGGAAAAACTTCTACATGAAATGGATCATCAGAATGGCACAGTAAATAGTCCTTAGTGAATTGGGGAGGTGAGTGCAAAGCTGAACCACAGTCCTAGCTCCGTTGCTGATGTAATACTTCAGGCAAGTTACTTAATCTCACTGACCCTAGAATTGTTTTTAAACTTGAAAAAATTTTAATGGGATTCTCTCTGGACCCTTCTAATTCTAAATACCTCTAATATATCTATTAATCTGACAGGAATGAGCAGAGCTAATAGAATCATATGACTAATAGGGAACACTCCACACTACAGTCAAATACTTCCTGTTTCTTTTGCTAAGTCTATGACAAAACTATGAGTTATAGGCTGGGGCTTCTGGATCCTGTCTGAGCTGCCCATACTAGAAAAAAAAAAATACAAGAACTGTAGCCTTTAAACAGTTGAAAAGATATATTCCTCATAATCTAAGTAATTGTGACACTACTCACCATGGCCTGACAATTGATTTTTTTTTCTCTCTCTAAATTTCAACCAGTGAGTATGTTACATTTTGAGATGAACTGTTCTGATGTGAAGACATTTCTTTTCTCTCATCAGAGCCTGAGAAGCTGCCAGTGCTAGTAAACAATCTGCATGATCAGGCGGTTCCTCACATTTTATACCAAGTGAAAATGCTGCTGTCCGAGAAGAGCAAAGCAAACACAGCTGAGGAATGGAGAAGAGCTGAGTGGTTTGCAGAAGGCTTCGGAGCTGAAGTTAAATGTGCTGCTCACCTCACTAAGGCAGGAGAAGCAGAGTGCTGCCCAAACCGCGGAAAAACTTTTCTTGTCAGTGATGTGGACCTGGTGCCCTGGAGAACATTTTCTATGGCTTCATTTGAGGAATTGATCAGCTCAGGCCTTAGCCTGTGACTGCTTTTTCCTTTCAATTGGTACTCTTTTCAATCAGCACAAGTGGCACAGTTTTCTCCAAGGGAACTGCTGCCAACTTGACAAAATTACCAATGCTCCCCATTCCTTCTCTGCCATTGAAACACACCACATGCCATATACATCTTACCTGTGACTGATTTATCACAGGGCAAGGGAATCTGGAAGCTTGGTCTGCCTCCCCAAAGACGGTAAGGCTCTTGAGCAAACTGGTCTCAATGAAACCTGCTGGGTGTGGTTTGTCACAAAAGACTAAGACTCCCCAAGAGAGGTGGCCATTGGTCCCAGTGGAGAAAGTAATTAAGGACACCCAAAGGAGGAACGGTTTTTACAGAATTCTATGTGAATATACTGGGGGTGTAGAATATGGGTAATGGAAATGAGGAATGGAAGGTAGAGCAAAAACTGGAATTCTGGAAGATCCCAACCAGTGAGAGCCCTGGATCTGAAGGGGAGGGAAGTGAATGGAAAGCCAACAAGATCCATGTTTTAAATGAGCATTTTTATCCCCTCTGTACGCCTTCTCTCCAGCTAATGAAGCCAATGGTTCTCTTGTTCTGCAGTCTTGGATCCCTTCAAAGTGATGAGTGAACAATTTTCTGCTTTTAAAGGCTCCTATATTACTTGACTCATCCTTTAAGCAAGGACCAGAGTCAAACTACCTTTTTTACAGATTTCAGTGACAGAACCCGTTTTTCTGTAATAAAAATAAAAATATCTTGCTAAAATAAAACATATCACCCAGATGGCCAAGAAAGCCAGCCATTTGGATATGAGCACTATAAGTTTCAACACAAGTTCTTGTGTGTTCTCTAATAATACGTATTCACTCTTCTGTCATTGCCAGATGATTGAATGATTGAGTGCAGGTACTTTTTTTAAGACAATTTTTTAAAAATATGTTTTTAGTAATTTTAGAGAGAGAGGGGGAGAGCAAGAGAGAGAAAGAAACATCAATGGCGAGAGAGAATCATTGATCGCCTGCCTTCTGCACGCCCCCTACTAGGGATCAAGCCCACAACCTGGGCATGTGCTCTGACCAGGAATCCAACTGGGACCTCCTGGTTCATGGGTTGACACTCATTCACTGAGCCACATAGGCCAAGCAAGTGCAAGTACTTGTAATTTTTTTTTTACTCCAACAAAATATACATCCAGAAAAATGCACATATCAGAAGCATAAAGCCTCATAATCTGAACTTGCCATGCATCCATCATCCAGATAGAGAAACAAAATCACCAGAAGCCTTTTCCCTCATCCCTTCTAGGCAATTCCTTGAAGAGTAATTATTAATTAGCCTTACAACTGCATCGATTAGTTTTGCTGCTGGATTTGTACTTTATAAAACTGAAATTGTACAGTATTCTTTTTTGTATATATTATTTTGCTCATCACCATTTGTGAGATTCATCTACATTGTTGGGTATAGCTGTAGATTATTCTCATCACTATATAGAACAGTATCCCACTGCTAATAACCACACTTTACCTATCCTGCTGTTGGTGGGTATATTGGTAGCTTTCAATTTGGGGCTATTTTAAATAGTCCCTCTATGAACATCATGATACATGTTTTTGGTGAATATATGTAGCAACTCATATTTTTCAGTGATATCTGGCCCCATAATAGATGGTCATGTGTCTGGCCCCATTTTAGAAAGCTCAATAAGAAAGTATGTGCTGTGTGTATTTAGGAATCTATTAGAAAAAAAAAGTAGGATGATTTGATATTCACATAATCTCTCCACAATATTTTGATAGTTTCTTCTCTAAAATCAAGCAGCAATGAGTAAGCTTATGCCACAGCCCTGATTCTCACTGCTGTGGGATTGCAGAGTTCTTGCCTGACAGACTCATCCTGCCTCTTGACATCAGCTCATGTCATGTCATCTATTTTCAGCTCACATAAATTTTTTTAAAATTAAAAATTAAAAAAAGTTTTCAAAAATACTTCCTCCTAGTCTAATTTTTTCTTCTTTAAAATTCTTTGATGATTTTATCCTAGTATCCTATCTCAAAATAACACTGCAATATGTTTTATGGAATGTGAGAGAGAATAACTTTTCTATTTCCTCAGAGGAGATCCTGTGTTCTGTACTTTAAAATGGAAATCAAAATGAGCAAATTTAGAAAAACTATTCCAAGGCTATGTGTGTGGGGGAAATAGGCGTGTGAGGTAAAGTATAGCTCCAACACTCCTTGACAGTCCTCCCATGAAGTGATAGAATCTGGGTGGACTGTGATTGGTTTGACCAAGTGAGTATGGCAGAAATCACACTGCATGACTTCAGGGCTGGGTCATAAATAGATAATTTGGCTCCTATCTGTTTCTCTTTGAATGCTTACTTTCAGAATGCTCCCTCTCAGAATCTAGCCACTAATATGTGAGATGCCCAAGCCCGAGAGACCACAAACAGGTGCTTTAGTCAATAGTGCCAGGTAAGCCAAGTCTTTGAGTCATCCCAATGGTTATGGGTTTGAATTGTATCTCCCTAAAAGATATGTTGAAGTCTAACCCCCCTAAATACCTCATAATGTGATCTTATTTGACACAGCCATTGCAGGTGTAATTAGTTAAGATGAAGTCATATTGGAAAAAGGTGGAACCTTAACATGTCCTTATCAAAGCGAGAACACCCTGTGAAGACAAAGACACACAGAGAAGATGAGCATGTAAAGACAGAGGCAGAGCTTAAAATTATGTTGCCACAAACCAAGAGACACCTGGAGACTACCAGAAGCTGGAAGATATAAAGAAGGATTCTTCTCTAGAGGTTTTAGAGGGGGGAAGAACCTGACAATGCCTTGATTTTAAACTTCTAGACTCCAAAACTGTAAAAAAGTACTTTTCTATTAATTTAAGCAACCCTATTTTTAGTATTTTGTTACAGCATCCCTAGGAAACTAACACACCAGCCCAGGTGCCAGGCATGTGAGTGCCAAAACCTTGGAAAAGCCAGCCCCAGCCTATCATATCTTCCCAGCTGAGGAACCAGGCATTGTAGAATAGACAATATCCCCACTGTACTGTGAAGTCTTGCCTCACAGAATATGTGAACATAATAAGATGGTTGTTATTTAATGCTTCTAAGAATTGAGTATTTTTCCAGGTGCCTCACTCTACACTATACAAAGGACCAACAAGTAACGTCTACTCTGAAAGTATGCTGAGCATCAGAGGTGTCCATCAACAAAAAAGAGGAACTCAACTAGCTGTCGTGTGGGAAGTATGAGCATTGAGCCAGAAGTAACAGGTGCTATCCAGGGGTCTTCAAACTACGGCCCGCGGGCCACATGCAGCCCCCAGGGGAGTCTGATCCTGCCTGCCAGGTTTTTTGGGCAGTGAGCGCAGCCTAGGTGTTACAGTAGGAATTAGTAGTTCATATAGTCCAGCCCTCCAGCTCTCTGAGGGACCGTGATCTGGCCCCCACTTTAAAAAGTTTGAGGACCCCTGTAGACAATGCTATAAGATTTCACATGTATTGTCTCATTTAACCTTCCAACAGCCCAAGGAAGTAGGGTTATTTTAATAGAAGAGGACCCTGATACACTAAGAGGTGAAGAGACCTGCCAAGTCACACAGTTGGTATGTGGCAAAGCATAGGCTTCATTTACACTTAGGAAACTGACACCAAGAGTCAAGTTTAGTCATTGAAAAAAGTGGATGTGCTGCAGCTAGTTTTCAGTGGCCCATGTTTTTATTTGCTTACTTAGTGGACATTAATGAGTTCTGCTCTGTGCCACCGTATCCCTTAGGGAAGGCATGTCTAATGGAAGATTCAGACATACAAATTGATATCTTTTCCTTTTCATTCAGTCCCAAGTTGAATTACTTCAAAAGAAACTGTAGTGATTCGGAAAATAAAGAAAATAAGAGAAAAGGAACAATGGATTTTCTTTGCAGATAGAAGCAGAGAGAAAGTTGAGGTCAAAGGTAGTTAAAGTTCTTAACTAGAAAACAGAGGTTTGGGGTAAATAAAGAAGTGGAATGTGAAATTCAGCTGTGACCTGGTCCTATGAGTCTAAGCCATGTGCCATATTCCCTTGGTGCCACATGGCATCTGATAAGATCAGATCCAGCACAGCTGGGACAAAAACATTTATGACCACATCTAGATGAGTTCACTTTTGAATGCATTTCCCCTTCACTCAAAATGCACACTTTGAGGTCCCAAAGGAAAGGAAAAAGGAGGAAAAGGCAGAGATAATAAGTTCAATAGGAGCAGATGTTCTCCTGCTCTCCTACTGTTCACCACACTGCCTCAGAGTGGTCACCTGGCAGATGTGTAGAGAAATGAATTCCAGACACAAGGAAGATGCCTGTCATGGACCGCCCTGCCAGTCATCCAATCAATCCAGGGTAAGAGTGTTGCACTTTCGCAAAACTCGCAGAATCATTAAGTCCCTAAAACTCCTTGTGGATTTTTGTCCCCTCAACCTTAGTCACAGTTACTTTACTTTTTTTTTTCAAATGGAATGTTCCATCAGTAACTTAAAATAGTTTCAAAAAATGTTTCACAGAAAAGAGAAAAGCTCAAGGTTACATGAAGCTGACTCAATCGCTTTGTGAGCTAAGATGAGAACTTTAATTTTTATTTCTGGTATATTATATTGCTGCTTTAAAGGGGAGAGAGTGAAAGACATTTGGGGATGTTAGGTCAGAGAAGGTACGGCCTGAACCAATCCAGAATTTATGCAGAGTCTTTCTCATATCCATTACCCACTAGTTGTCAGTAAGAAATGGAAGAAACTGAAATTTCTAAAAGCCAAACAGCTTTCTTTACTTCTGTTCACCAGACAGCAACTCATTACCTACTGGGTACAGAGTGAGGGAGACATATTTCTATAGAACATACCATGTCTACTTTTGAGGACCTTCTACCACCTTAATTGTCTTCATTGTGTTTAATAGATATGCTGCCAGGACTACAACCACAGCATACCTGGTTTTAAAATTCTTCCAGTTCCCAAAGAGAGATGCTTTAAAACTCTTAATAATAGTTGTCCTTTTTCCATGAGTTAAGCAAATGAGATTGGGATGGACAAGTGATAAAAGATCCACTGGGAGGAAGACCTCTTTGAGTCTCTTTGTCACATCTCATAGTGAGTGAGGATATGACAGACAAAGGATATTTCCCTTATTGGATTAACTTTAGTGTGAGAAGCAGTGAAGGTGGAGCCTTCCAGGCTAGACATTTTGGGGTTGAATTCCAGCTCTGCAATTTGCCAACTGTGTGATTTTAAACAATGACTCGATCTCTCTTGGTCCCTCTTCCTCAACTGCAAAATGGGGAAAATAATAGCATCTACCTCCCAGGGTAGCTGTAACCTTGAGTTAATATAGGAAAGGCCCTTAACTGTCATAATGTGTTTGCTATTATAGTATTCATGTAGAAAATGGAGGATAAGGTGGGACAATTGAGATCCTAAGAGATAGAAACCTAGTCTCAGATTCTGGGTCCTCCTTCAGAAACCACTTTTATCATTAGCATCTATGATGATTCTCCTATCCTTGTGGAAAACACACTCACAAGCAAGAAAGAACTCTTAATACTTATTCTCAAATCACCAGAAACCTATAGGAATTTACAGAAAACCAAAGTGAGAACTCTATCTTGTTTGGTAGGGCTAATCAGTTAAGGATTATTTGACAAACATTTGATAAGAAAAAAATCAAGGGGTTGGTAAGGTTCAGTAGATTTGCGTACCTGTCAAATTCCTCAATGCAAAAAAGTAGAGTGAGTAGTAAATGGATAAGAAAAGGTAAACCATGAAGGTTATACTCTTTCTGATCCTGCCCCAGATCAGTCCTTAATCCATATAAGTGTTCTTTTAAAAATCTCCTCTTTTAGAAGTCTATATCTTTTGAAGTTTATAATCTTTCTCTGACCATAATGCCTGACACATAGCACTCCTGATTTTTTTTTTTTTTAAAAAAGAATGACTGGATCGATGGATGGATGGATGGATGGATGGATGGGTAGGAGATAGATAGATAGATAGATATACATTTATTCAAATACCTGACCCATTTGAAAAATTAGTTGTTTTTTTTTTTTTCACAAATTCCCAAGATCTTAATTATGGAAACTTCTAGAAATTACCCAAATCAGTTTTCTGTATAGACACAGGCTTCTTGTGCATATCTTTATAACACAAATTGTCTTTTCAATTTCCACTAAAATTTTATCTCTCGCTTGATGAGCAATTTTTGTAGTAGCTGAGACCAGCTGAAACTGTTTAAAAAAGTATTTTTTTTTCTTGAAAATATATGGTGAATTGCTTATATTCATAGAACTGGTTCACTGCTGAATTTCACATTCCACTTCTTGATTTACCCCAAACTTCTGTTTTCTAGTTAACAACTATAACTGTCCTCGACCTCAACTTTCTCTTTACTTTTATCAGCAATAGGTTAACTTTCTTTTCAAATGTTTTAAACCCACAGAAAAATCTAATTCTTTTTATTTCATGAATACTGTCATGAGATGTGGAGGTCTGGGCGGTTGGTTAGGTAAACTCAGTACCTAAAAGTCTTGATCTCACATACCAGTCTGGAAATATAACATATCATAGAACTTGCTTCCAACTTGAGTCCCCATGATCTAATATCTTGCAGGTGAGATATATATATAATTATAGCTAATACTTGTATGACTTTATCACCACAAATAAAACACCTAAGTACCATCCAAATCTCATATATACAACCATCTAAAGAATGTGACATCAGTCTGGCCAGCATAGTTCAGTGGTTGAATGTCAACCTATGAACCAAGAGGTCACTGGTTTGATCCCTGGTCAGAGCACATGCTCAGTTATGGGCTCTAACCCCAGATGGGGACATGCAGGAGGCAGCCAATCAATGATTCTCTCTCATCATTGATGTTTCTGATGTTTCTATTTCTCTCTTCTTCTCCCTTCCTCTCTGAAATCAATAAAAATACATTTTTTTAAATGTGACATCAATATCATCAATATTTCAAAAACATTTTCTATAAAGTAAGACAATATTTGCTCAATCAATGAGGAAGGCCTTCACTTTTTTTTTCAGTTAAGATAGTGTCTGTTTGGAAATAATGCCATTTACTTTTAGACTTAGAAATGAGGAAACATTTTTTATAAAGAGTGATATCAAATAGTATATGCTGTGAGATAGTATGTGTACCTAATGTATATATATCCTTGCTTTATGGGCTGGTCTCTCAGTTCCTATTTCAGGAATTCAAAAACCAGCTTCTTAGATTTCTGGACTTGATTTTGAGGTTTGAGCAGATAGAGCACTACCTACTTTTCTGGAATGACTTTGCTTGTATTTCACCCTGTGAAATATTCCAGGTATTGTCTACTAGTTCTGAACCTATCTGTACATTAAAATATATTGTATATCTCTAAAGATACTGTCTATGCAACCTGAAAATAGATTAAGCTTATATTTAAAGTCTGCTATTAAAGCTACAAATGCTACCATAGAAAATCTCCTTCAAGATCGTCCTTGCACAATGGAAGATGCTCCTGGGTTGAATGTTCTTTTTTCTTCCCTGTTAGATGTTGCTCTTCTTTCATCTTGGTCTCAGCCCAGTCCATGCTTTATTAAAGCCAATTCATTGTGGACTGGTGAATTAAAAAGAAACCAATGACATATAAAGGAACTTTCTTTCTCACAACCCTGGCTTCATAAAAGACAAAATCTCTTTATTGATAACAATGCCTGATGTTGAAGCAGTGCTTTAGCTTTTCAAAGCCTTTGGTTCCACAGGCATTTTTTCCTTGGAGCTCTCTGAGGTTGACAATTATCACAGCGCAGTGCTTGTAATTATCTGCTCAGGCCTCTTAACTATTGTGAGATAACTCTGGGATCTTCATTTAGGGCAATAGATGTAACTAGGCTTCAAGTTATCCCATTATACAGCCTTGAAATGAATTGAAATTTTCATTCAATTAATATTTTATTCAATTAAGAAAATACTCTGTAGCCCACTTAGAGATGCAATACCTGCTCTAGTAGCTAATGGCTCTAACCCAATGATAGCAAGATGGCAATGTTACTTATTCACACTATCTACCTCTTCCTGTTGGTCATTTTCGCCAGAAAGGTTAGACAGCAATATGAGTCAATTATTAAGAGGCTGGTTTAAATCCATTCTTTTTATGCAACAGATATCCTTATATAGTAAGGGGGGTGGGGTTTAAAGCATCTTTTGAGTTTATAGCTGTTTTCTAAGTATGAAGATCATCATGTTCAAAGTCGCTACTCCAGATCTACCAAATTAGATTTTCCAAGGGATTCATATGCCTAGGAAACTATGGGAGGTACCAGTTTCAAAACAACCTTTATCTAAGAAATGATTGCAAAAACATGAATCAATTTTATTTCAAACTAGAGACCCAGTGCACAAAATTTGTGCATGGGGTGGGGGGGCGGCCCCTCAGCCCAGCCTGCACTCTCTCCAATCTGGGACCCCTTAGAGGATATCCAACTGCTGGTTTAGGCCCATCCCTGGGGATCAGGCCTAAATTGGTAGTCAGACATCCCTCTCACAATCCGGGACCACTGGCTCCTAACTCCTCACCTGCCTGCCTGCCTGATTGCCCCTAACTGCCCCCCCTCTGCTGGCCTGGTCACCCCAACTGCTCCTTCCCTCCCCTTGTCCCTTGTTCGCAACCCACCTCAGGGAAGAAATACACTAAGTGTATCTTCTATAGGCAAGTCCAGATGTTGGTGATAGTGGGGCCCAATATAAGCAGGGGTCCAGCCACATTGCAAATGCCATGGAAAACTTTATTTCATGTTCTCAAGTAAATTCTGATGTATGTGAGATTGTGAAAACCTCATTTGAAATGGGCTAAATTGTTCATGATAATTTAGATGTTCAGGCCTCTTCAAAAGTTCCAGGCCATCGGTCACATTGTTCTGTTCCATGAACTTGCTCTCACTGGAGCATGAATCTGATGTGTGGCCCTTTGTGTGAGGCTCTATAGGGCCCTAGGGGGAAGGCCAGTGCTCTCAGAGGGAGTCAGATGTGGTGAAATGCTGCTCAGAGAGGCAGGACCACTTCTCTTCCCGTGGTTGCTTTCAATGTTTCTTTGAAAAACTTTACACTAAGATTTACATGGAATGGGAACTGGCCTTAAAATAGTAAAATGATCGAGTGGGGTCTCACTTCTACATCCCCTCCTTCCCTTCCTTTGCACCCAGCATCTTCATGCTCCCAGGCACCAAAGACTTCTGTGGGGCCTAACCCAGGCTTGTGGTGTAGAACTGTTTCTTCCTCTCTCACTTCTTTGCAATCTCTCTCATCATGACATTTATTTCAAAAAATTTCCGGAGGATGGAATTTTGAGATCAGGGTGCCAGGGTAGTAGGGTTCTTGGTGAGGGCCCTCTTCTAAACCTCACAATACTTTTCTTGGTGCATTTGGGCACGCGCGCGCACACGTGCGAGCGCACACATACACACACACAGATTTCATGTCTCTTCTTATAGGGGCACTATAATCCCATCATAAGGCCCCTACTTACCCTCATCTAACCCTGATTACCTCCCAAGGACCTCGCCTCAAAATACCATTACATTGGAAATTAGAGTTTCAATATATGAATTTGTGGGCAAAGGGATACAAACATTCAGTCCATCATACCTGTGGTCCTTGCCAGGGTGTTAAATGCCCATCTCAAGTGCCCCCAAGAAAGTAACTTCTTATTGATCTAGTCATACATTCTAGTTCCCTTGATCAAGTACCCTCAAAATCTAGTTTCAAGAGTACTTGTTCTCCTGATGGCAAGTACATTCTAGCTAACTTTTAAAGCTCCTTCAGTGTATAATCTCTTTCCTCCTTTATCAGGCCCACCATGGTCCATCAGGTTATGCTGAGATTTAAACTGTTATCCACGAGGCAGCCAAGTGAGGAAGTGGGAGCAGCTTCTGTTGTTTTGTGGAGATGAGATCTCTTCACAACTCTTAGCACAGGGGAAGTGCTAGCTTGTACTAGGAAAACTCTGAGGAATTCTTCTGAAACAGCCATTCAGATGGCTCCCTGCTGTGTTTCAGATTACTAGGTTTCCTCAGCCAGGGCCCTGACCTTAGTGTGACAGACTTGCCTCAGTGAACATTGGATGTCTCTGTGCTCTGCAATCCTCTCTAGAGATACTGCTCAGCAAGATCTCTTTGAAAGCTACCAAAGGCTCTTATGTTAGCCTTTAACTGCTTGTCAGAGGCCTCCAGTTTCTCCTAGAAAGGCGGCCATCTCCTCAGCAGGAATCAGTACAACTATAGGCATACCTCAGATATTGAAGATTTGATTTCAGACCACTGCAATAAAGCAAATATCGCAATAAAGTTGCACAAATTTTTTGGTTTCCTAATGCTTATAAAAGTACACTATACTATAGTCTATTACATGTGCAATGACATTATGTGTAAAAATATATACATATCTTAATTTATAAATACTTTATTGCTGATTGAACCTAAAGAATTTCACTCTTGGAAAAGATCTTAGAGTTACAGCTTCTAACCTGCTGTTTGATTCTCCTTTTCAAACCCCAGCACGATGACCTATTATTCCTTAAATGCTGCCATAGTCCAGGAACTCACTACACCCATAAGCCACACATTTCATCTTCAGTTAAGTTTGGCAACCAACTTCCTCCTCAGACTGAGTTGATAAGTCTACCTATGCTACTTCTAGCCTCCTGAATGGTCTCACTGCCCTGGATAACACTTACGTTCATTCTAATCACTGCTTCCCAGCTGGTATATCTTATAAATATGAGTAGCCCATTAAGGATTCTACATCAGGAAGCTAGTGCTGAAGGCAAGTTGAGCTTCATCCTATTTGGGACCTCTGAAGGACATTCCACAGTCAGCACATCTGAGGGGCAAGGAAGTTAGGGTATCCACCAAAACCCACCTATCATTGGTCAAAGATTATTTTTATGGGCACATTGATTCTCTGTCACTTTTGTTTTGCATTATGGGCAAAGTTAGTGTGTTGCCACAGTCAGAACAAGTGCATAGTAGGGGAGCCTTTGCATGTAGAAATCTGTGTCTGAGAAGGTATGAGCAGGACACCAGCAATATCTGCTATAGGGAGTATGGGGTAGTGGGGGGTAGAAAGTGTTTGTTAAAATAATGATCTCAGCTACTGAAGAGCAGAAACAGAAAAAAAAATACTTTATTGCTAAAAAATGCTAACCATCATCCGAGCCTTCAATGAGTCATAATCTTTTTGCCTTTAATTTGCAAAAAGTGCAACATCTGTGAAATGCAATAAAGCAAAGCAAAGCACAATAAAACAAGGTATGCCTGTAAGTAGTAATGAGCCAAGTCCACTGCCTTTGTAGACATTTCCCTCACCCCAGTCATATTTTAAATGCTGACAAATTGCTCCCTAATGGAAGTTCTCCTCACTAGAGCATTTTCCTATGTCCCCACTCGCAAAAAGTTTAGTCCTTGAACCTTCATCCTATGCCAGGCATTACCCGTTCTCATAAACTACTCAGGATGGTGCCCTCTTTGCTTTATGGGCTTACAGCCCATTTTACAAGCCCTTCTTAACTGTTTTTTTCAGACCATTCCTGGCATAACTTGTGTTAGTTTGGGTCCTTCAGGGGTTAGATGTGCAAAAGATTTGAGGGAAATGGCTCTGTCAGAATGCTTTACTCTCTCTTCCTGCTCACAGCACAACTCCTAAACCAGAAGCATTAGCTTTACTTAGGAGCTTGTTAAAAATGTAGACTCCCGGGCCCCATGCCAGTCCTACAGAATCAGAACCTGCACTTTAACAAGATGCCAAGTGATTCTGTGTGCACTTTAAATTTTAGCTGCTCGAGTCTCATGTACCTTGAGCAAGTGATTTAATTACCTCAGTTTCCTCATCTATCAAATGAGGAAGAAGGATAAAAAGCTAAGAGCCCTATAGCTCCTAAATCCTTAAATTCTCTGCTTCCACTCCTCCTTACTTTCTCAGGTGCCTTGAACTGTGCCCAGAATTATCCCACAGTCTGACAATGAAGGCAGGGGAAAATGGATGGCTGATACAATGATATATCTCATCTCTTTCAATATTAATAGCTATAAATGAGAATCATTAACTCAGGAGGGGTGAGACGCTGGTTTTGCAGCCTGGAGTCATATGATATCTCTTCTAATAGCCGAGTTCCAGAAATACAACACTAGCACAAAGACCCATTCCACAAAAGAGCTCTGAGATGTGTCTTGCTCACCAGAGTGGGGGTGGAGGGATGAAAAAGGCACCTCTCCGTGGGAGAAAAGAAGCATTCTTTTGGAATGTTTCAAAATCATGGGCCCTTAAAGCTATTCAAGGAGATGTAAACAGGTACTATCTCCTCATTCTTTACTGTAAGATTCCAATTGGGGCTGCTGGGTCAGAGATGAACATTTCTAAATACTTAAGAAAAGTCCATAGAAATGTTAAAAGACTGTTAAGCAAAAGAATGTCTGTCTTTCTCCATCCATGAGTAGTAATGCTCATCAGACTTTCCTAATAACACAAAGGCAAAGGCAAGTCCATAACTTGACCAGATGTCAAAGGAATGGGAGGTAGACTATTAGGTCACCCTTAGTCAGAGCTTCTTCTGGCTTTTTCCTATATACTGTGCACCAATATGAGTCAGGTGGACCTTTGTGAGAGAAGTGTTTGGTGGCCAGGACCTCTTTGGGGCATTTCTTTTTAAACAGAATACATAGTAGATAAGGGAGTAGAGGAGGCAATTACAGGGAAGCTACTCTTGCAGTTCAGAAGAAGTTGATGAAGCCCACACATGCATTCAGGAAGACCATGGGATCCTCTAGCTGTGGGTAGTGGCTAATGTGGTCATTCAGAATCAACACTGTGGAACTTGGCAGTTTTTCCTATATAGCTTCAAAAACTTCAGATAGGAATTCACTGGATTCAAAGGCCCGTAGATAAAATGAATTGGCATAGCTACAGAGCAGAGAGCTCCCACCCAGCATCTTTAAACCTCTTCCTCTGATTGATGTACTGCAAAAGACTAAGTTCCCATCATTGCTGTATATCACTGTCCACATATCCCACAGCTCACTCTCAGAGGGTCAGGTATACAGCCCAAAGACTGGGATGAGACTGCTACAGAATACAGAGAAGTTCATTAATGGTGTGAGGATGGGTGACAGCATGTCCTTTGAGAAGCTTTTGGAGAAGGAAAAAATGATAAGTCTCAAGAAATATACCTCCATTTGACAGACAGAGACTCCTTATGGTAAGCCAATCAGGTCGATTCTGTTTGAATCTATTTTAATATAATTTTTACATGACACAGGAGCCTTTATAAGAAAATGAAGACCTGAAGAAGTAACTTTATTGCAGATTTGATGAAAACTTGAAAGTTGTGTGAAAATATAATAGGACAAAATGTATGAGCTAAAGGTATAAACTAGGAGAAACTTAGCAAGGCCAGTTCATTTGTATTCCTCTTGGCATTTCTCCATCTTCAGAGATAAGTCTACTTTTTTCCTCCAGATATAGGGAAAACACCCCTCACATGAGGGTCTTATGACCTACTACAAGGTAGAAGGGAGAAATCAGAGTCCTTCCTACACCTGCCATTTCTCAAATTTCCTCAGCTTAAAAGAGTCAATATGCCAAGGCTCCATATTTTGGGGTCTCGTGCCCTGAATCCCACCATATTTAAAAGGATATTTATTTCAACACTGTTCATAATAGTAAGAGCTTGAAGGGGGAAGGAGCCATAAAACTAAGTACTATTGATAGAAGAATGGTTTTATTAATTATATACTATTACTAAATTATAGTAATTATAGTAAATTATAGTAATCCATAATATGGAATACTACACAGTTACTAAAAAGAATAAAGTGGCCCTAGCAAGTATGGCTCAGTGGATAGAGTGTCAGCCTGGGGACTGAAGGGTCCTGGGTTCGATACTGGTCAAGGGCATATACCTCAGTTGCAGGCTTCTCCCTGTCCTGGGCCCTGGCTGGGGCACATGCAGGAGACAACCAATCAATGTGTTTCTCTCACATCATTGTGTCTCACTGTCTTTCCCTCTCTCTTCCACTTTCTCTAAAAATCAATGGAAAAATATCCTCCAGTAAGGATGAAGAAGAAGAAGAAGAAGAAGAAGAAGAAGAAGAAGAAGAAGAGGAGGAAGAAGAAGAAAGTGGACCAACGATACTGGAATAAAAAAATCTCTAAAATAATATCCAGTGAAAAAGAGCAAGTCACAGATGCTTCTTTGCAAAGCAAAATAAGATAAAATAACCACTATATTAGCATATGTGTGTATATACATACACATATGCATGCAAAACAGCAGTGAAATGACTAAAAAATTATGTTATTAATTATGAAGAGGGGAATGTATGTATGTGTGTGCATGTGTGTGTTGGATGATAGCAGGTTTTAGGGGGTAAAACATATTTTATTCTACATCCTTTTTATTGCTCGAGTCTTTTACAAAAATGCAGTTATGCACTGCTTATATAATAATATAAAATTTCATAAATAATAATATTTAAAAATCAAAATTTTTATCTTCTTTGGGAAAAACACAATAGCATAAAAAGTCTTGGGACATGCCTTAATGGCATGACTCAGTGATTGTGCATCAACCTATGAACTAGGAGGTCACAGTTCGATTAGCAGTCAGGGCACATGCCTGGGTTGTCAGCTAGATCCCCAAGTGTGGGGCATGCAAGCCAATCAATGAGTCTCTGTCATCACTGATGTTTCTATCTCTCTCTCCCTCTTCCTTCCTCTCTGAAATCAATAAAAATATACATATTTTAAAAATCATAGAACATATCAGTTCTGCCTCTTAAATTCTCTGAACCATTATTCCTTATCTATAAGACAAGGACTTTGGCTACATTATCTAACTTCTCTATCCATTTTAAAGTCCTATGAGCTTATAAAATACAATTTTTCACTTTGTTATTTTTGTATTTTTATTTATTTTTGTTTGGAAAAGTCAAGGTAAGGGCTGCCATCTTTGGCAAGGTCCCCTCAGAGGCCCCCAACCTTTTGGAGAATCTTCCTTACAGACCGTCCAACCAAGTACCATGCTTCCCCACAGTCATCCACCAAATGAGAGAAAATATTTGCAAATCATATATCTGATAAGGGATTAATATCCAAAATATATAAATAATTCACACAACTTAAAAGCAAATAAATAAATAAATAAATAAAATGATTTAAAATGGACAGGGGATCTGAATAAAGAAGACATAAACAACAGGTACATGAAGAGGTGCTCAATATCACTGGTCATCAGGGAAATGAAAATCAAAACCATAATGAGATATGACTTCATACCTGTTAGAATGGCTATTATAAAAAGATGTGATAATTAATGCCATGGAAGATGTGAAGAAGAGAAGACCCTTGTGAACTGTTGGTGGGAATATAAATTGGTGCAGCCACTATGGAAAACAATATGGCAGTCCCTTAAAAAAAAAAAACAGAACTAGAATATAACCCAGCAATTCCACTTTCAAGTATTTATGCAAAGAAAATTAAAACACTAAATTAAAAAGGTATATGCACTTCTGTGTTCATAGCAGCATTATTTATAATAGCCAAGACATAGAAACAACCTAAGTGTCATTGATAGATAAGTAAATAAAATATCATATATATCACATATACACTGAGTGGCCAGATTATTATGATCCCTGAACACATAATAATCTGGCCACTCAGTGTATATCCTATATAATAAAAGGCTAATATGCAAATTGTCCCCTTGACCAGGAGTTAGACCAGCAGACTGGCTGGCCAACCACCCTTGTCCCCTCCCCCTGGCCAGGCTGGCTGGACCCCACCCATGCATGAATTCATGCACTGGGCCTCTCTCTCTCTCTCTCTCTCTCTCTCTCTCTCCATACACACACACACACACACACACACACATACACACACTGAGTGGCCAGATTGTTATGTGTTCAGAGATCATAATAATCTGGCACTCAGTGTATATAAATAATGGAATATTATTCAGCCTTAAAAAGTAATGAAATCTTGCCATTTGCGACATGAATAGTCCTTGAAGAAATTATACTAAGTAAAATAAGTCAGAGTAAAACAAATACTGCATAATCTCACTTATATTTGTTCATTTCCCAGTGGCTTTCAGGTCCTACTCTATCCCTGCAGTGGAGCCAGAGAAAAGGCAGGTTAGGGCAAGTAAAAATGCTCTAAGCCTTGAGATCCCTCCAGAGGTAGGCAGGTTGCTTCTGGGGGGAAAAAAGATGGGGGTTAGGGGGGAGGGAGAAAGGACCCAATCATAATCTACACAATTTCCCAGGATATTAGTGCTACATAACTATACAAAATGGGAATTCACTCTGGTGGTGTTGCTCTGAAAGTATTCTAAAGACAGAGTTTTTCTTGCTGTGATGTTTGTAATGGTTACAAACATCAGTTAGTCTACCCAGTTTAAGCAGTTTTCCTTAACAATGCCTTTGTTTTTGCCTTTAACCTCACATCTCCATAGGGCAGTCAAGTATTACTTGTCAAGAACAGAGACAACACTATGAAGATTCCCAAATAATTAGACATAAATGCCAAACATTTTCTAAAAACCACAGATATTAGATACCAATCCTTCCTCTCAAAGACACAGCCCAGCTTACAAGACATACCTAAAAATTATTGCAATAGTATAGCTTGAAAGCATTTGCTTGGAGGTATGAAGCATGGAGGACATTTAGCTACCGTTTTATATTTCACCTCTGCTATGAGTAACATGGTCGAGTCTAGTTTTAGCTAAATCCTTGTCGAACTGTCTTGTCCTATCATGGAGGGTTTAAGATCAAGCCACTGATGGATGGAACTCATTGACTCCATAAGAAATAGGGATTCATCTGTTCATGACAGTTAATTTCCAGTACTATTGCTTTGAAGACACATTTGGTATTTACTTAATATAATGCTTATTAAATAAAAATCACTGTTAATTAACTTGAAGTGTTATCTAATTTCTTAATTGGTATTGTGATACTGTGATTAGTAATAAGAAATATACATTTGGTCTTCATCCCATTTTTTTGGCTCACAACTCTGAATAAACCCTTTGGAAATCACTAAGTGATAAGAGCAACAATCATATCTTTTGTTATGTTAATCAATGAACTTTGGCCCTAACCCAAGGATAGGAGCTGATTGTCAATTGGTACTTTCAGTCCCACTCCCTGATTTCTGGTAATGAAGCCTCAATAAAAAACAAAACAACAACACCAAAAAAGGACAGCTCACTGGTGCTTTTTCAGAGAGCCACCTCGCCAATCCCAAGCTCCATGAGGACAAAAGCTCTTTGTTGGGGACCTAGCCCTATATATTTCTACATCTGGCTGCTGATTCATATCCTTTAATATTCTTTGTAATAAATTAGTAATCTAGCGCATAAATGGGTTTTCCTGAGTTCTGTGAGCCATTCTAGCAAATTAATCAAGCCCAAAAAAGGAGTCATAGGAACCTCTGATTTATGGTCAGAAGTACAGGTAACAACCAAGACTTGTGACTGGTCTCTGAAGTGGGCTGAGCCCTTTACTTATGGAATCTGATTCTATCTATGGGAAGAGAGTGTCAGATTTTAGTGTCTGAGAATTGCTTATTGGTGTGGGGAAACTACCACATACATGCACATTAAAATTGGTACCAGAACCTCTTTAGTATTAATGCTGGTTTTCAGTAGCAAATGCTTTGGAGTGAAAAACACTTAACTTAGGTAATATTTACCAAGTTTCCCCCAATGTGTTTAGTTTTCATTTGTGTGACAAGTTTCACCTCACAAAGTGCTTCCACCTTCTTGGTTCTTTTAAAACACACACTAAAATCTGTGTGTATATTAATTTCTGCTAGAATTACAGACATCTCCTCCCTCAATGTCTTCTCCCCGAAAGACTAAAAAGGCCTCTTGAGTGGCTATAGATATCATTATAAACACTTAATTACTAACTATGCCATAGTTAAAGTCCATCTGGTCTGTACTCTCCATGCCAAAAGCAAATTCTTTCAAGCTGTGCATTTTTACCATTAACTTTACAGTGTGGCTTTTGAATATCAATCAATTCTTTAAGAAATGCAAATGTTCTTTTCCCTTAAATTAGCAGTAGCCTTGGGAAATATATATATATGTATAATTCCTTCCTGGCTGTGCACATTCTGTAACAATAATGAAAGCTGGATGCCAGCTTGCTATTGGAGGCCATTTAACTGTCTGCTTTCCTCTTGGTGCAGCCAGGAAGACAGTGAAAGTGTCATTATGCAGGCTGTTCACAGGATTAATCTTTTTTAAAATATTGGGGGAAACTTGGTAAATTCTCACAAGGTGAGATTTACTTGCCCCATTTTATGATGTATAAACCAAGGCTCAGAAAGGTTAAGAAACCTGCTTGACATCACACAGCTAATATGCAGAGCGGTGGGATTAAAGCTGAGATGCACTTCACCCTGAAGCACACAATCTTTTCTCTGCTTCTTCAGTCCTGCTGCTACTGGAAGCCTTGTCCTAGAACCTCTGTCTGCCCTGTCTGCACTGTCCCCAGGAGGGACGTGTTTTTGTAGAGGATCCTTACCCAGCACGTTGAGGCTGGAATCCAGTGCACCTTTGTCCCTCATGAATCAGTCAGCAGTGGAGACTACCATTAGCCCCATGGCAGGCAGGGACAGCACTGTCCTTTATGCTGCTTGTGAGAGAAGCAAAGTTGTAATCTACGCATAAGCAAGTAAAATATTTTACTGTCTGTATTTTGAACTGGCCTAATGTCTATATCATTTTGTCTCTAGTCTTGTTTTTCTTCATCCTTTCTCAACTTTTTCTAATTTGTATTTTACAAATGTTTGTTAGATATCTTAAAGCATATTGCTAAAAAAAAGTCTGCAAACATGCACCACCGGGGGTTCACTTGAATGCTTTGGAAAATTCAAGAAAGAACTACTTTCCCCTCCCTCTTCCCTTCCCTTCCTTCACACAGAAGTTCTGTAACATGAGGCAGAAATCCTGCATCCCAGCCCAAACCCCAGCTGAGGGTCATGTCAGTAACATAAAAGAAACACATACCTCCACAACCAAGCTTCAGCACACTGCCTCGCCTTGCCCAAAAAATAATGAATGAGCGATCACCCTAGATACAGGCTCCAGACAAATCAGAGACAGTAAAGAAACAGAGGCTTAGAAGCCCAAGCTTATAAAATAGCACAACTCAGGCAGGATGACAAAATCAATGACGAGGGTGAAAGGAGTCTTAAAAGGAGATCTGGAGTGCCTGCTCACAAGGCCACTGCTACCTGATGGCACCACCAGCACCTCCAAGGCAGGAGAGGGTGGAACAGGAAAGCCTTGTACCAGTGCTCTGTCCCAGGAAAGGCCAGGAAATTAGATTTAGGCAGTGTTTTCAAAGTGATGAGAAGGAAGAGTCTACCTTAAATCTTGCTGGCTTTTCAAGGCCTCGTTCACTAGTTTCAGGCTAAACCTGAAATTCTGCTGGCTTTTCATGGCAGTCTCACCATCCAAACGTACTTTTTCTTCATTTTTCACTGGTTTAAGTTGCCTCTTCCCACTGGGATATGAGTGCCATGAGAAGGGAAGACCTTGTCCCGTTAGTTCGTCAAGCTCTCATTGTGTCCAGGCCCTAATTTCACACTGCACATGCTGCTCTCTCCATTCTAAGGAGCCCCATGTCACAGAAGGAACTGGCCCAGCACCACATTGTCTATGTATGGCATTGAGACCCATAGCAACCTATCTCCACATCCTAAAGTGTTCTCTCCGTAAATATTTGTGGCAGAAAGGCAAGATGCAAGAAAAGGCACAAGGAAGAGATTGTATGGGTTTTCCCCTTCTTCTACAGTCCCTCATGCTCGTGCCTTCCTCTGCAAAACTCCAGGAATTCTCCCACCTGGCCAAGATTCAGTGAGGTCACAGCAGAGAATGATGAGTCCCCGGGAACGTGGATCATGTTCTTCCTGCTCATTGGAGTGTGGGTCAAGTCACCGAGTATAAGGCATAGCATTTGGCTTGGAGCCAGCCATCAATAAATAAACTTGAATATGGATGAAAATGGATGGAGGCAATCCAGTCCCTACAATTCCAGACAGTGCTGTGCATGATGGTGGCTCTCAGAGCACTGCAGCAGTCCTCTAACTTAAAGAGATGCCTGAATCTCCCTGAGAGCTTCTTAAAAATATGGATTCCTGGACCTCACCCTGCAGATTCTGTACTTCCAGGTTAGGGAGCAGATGCAAAGCCAGGTTAGGGAGTCATGGGATCCAACATGAAGGGTTACTACTGGTGATTAGAATCCACATGATGAATTCCTCCCTTATTGTCAATAATGCAACCACTCTCTGTGCTGTATGGAGCTTTGTGGTAGGCACCTGGTAAATGTTACTTGATATTTAAGTAATAAAGCCTTCCCCTTTATCCTCCTGAGCATCTTCTAACTAGGAATCCAGTTCCTGCCTCTCATTGTGAATAGTTGGCTTACAGGTCTTGAGCTGAGTTTAATATAATTCACCAGGGCCTGAAAGTGAGTCTTAAAAGAGCTGTTTTGGGAATAGGTGAGATATGAATGTAGAGAAATCAAATACTGAGCATGATCTTCCAACAGAGAGTTGAAAACAATACAGCGGTCTTTCCAGCAGAGAAGATACTATTAACAATACCGAGATATAATAAAAAGTACAACTACAAAGTACTTTTCCTTCAGAGAGATCAAAGTATTTTTACTGTGTCATCTCACTCTAATCCTCCACAGTCTGATCTGATGGAAACCCTGGCTGACACTGAGGTGAGGAAACTGAGGCACAGAGAAAGTAAGCAGAAGAAAGCTGCCTTATACAATTCACTATGGAAGAGTCAGACTCCACATGAGGACTCCAGATTCAAAGCCCAGGATTCTTTCCACCAACATCTCAAAATGACCAAGATGAAGTGCAGCATAGATTAGTGAGACCAGAAAAATGGGGAATTTGGATTAAGAGTTCTTAGGCTCATACTAGCAGATGAACTTAGATCTCTAAAATGGGTCAGCCCTGGGTCAGCAGGATTAAGTAGCCAGCTGTGGTCCATCGAGTGTGAACTCAGATCCCAATCAGGGCCCCAGCCATAGAGCAGGAAGGAAGGAGTGGAGCCTCTTCAGGTTGCAACACAGTCCCTTTGAGCACAGGAAGAAGTAGGGAGTGTCCCAGAGGGACCTGTAAGCCATCCTCAGCCCTGTCTTCCTCTCCATACTTTTCACAGGTGACTGTGTCCACATCAGGCAAGAGCCTGGTCAGAGTCTCCTCACATTTATCCAGGGCCATGCAGAATTTCTTTATTGAAATGCTTCACCAGCTCCTCAAGCCTAGCAGGCCCAGAACAGCACACCATCTTCCCTTGCAGGCAACTGTTCCATGCTTCAGTGAGCTTTCTGAGCTCCACTCCTTGCAGCTCAGCCTATGTAATGCTGCCAAAGGGCAAGCTGACTGTGATGGAGCTCCCTTGTAGCTTCCCATCACTTTTAGGACAAATCCCAAACTCTTGTCATTAGGTCAAGATCTTCACAATAATACCCTATTCTCCAGATTTTTTTTTTAATGGCAGGAACTGGGAAATGAATACAAGGACTTGGGGATTATCAGGTGGAAAATGATGGGAAGGGCCCCTCCTGCATCAATTCCTGCCACAGCCTCATCCTTCCTGTTCCTGTGCTTCAATTGTAGCAGCAAACAGCACATGATGCCCCTGTCTCATGCCTTGGCTGGCAGCTCCCTTCCCCCTTCTCTCTGCCAAAACATGTGTATTAGTTTTCTAGTTCCCACCATAACCACGTACCACAAACTGGTTAGCTTAGGACAGAAGTGTATTTTCTCACAGTTCTAGAGACCAGAAGTCTGAAGTCAAGGATAATACCAATTTTCTCATTATCCCTGAGTCTGTCACTGCATTAGGGCCCACCCTAATTACCTCATTTTAACTTGATTACCTCAGAAAAGACCTCAACTCCAAATAAGGTCACATTCTGAGGTACTGGGGGTTAGGACTCCCACAAGTCTTTTTTTTTTTTTTTTTTTTTTTTTTTTTTGAGGGGAGGGGTCACACTTTTTAACTCATAGGAGTCCTTAAAGCCACAATTTGAGTACTGTCTCCTGACTAAACTGGGCTGGGTGCCCATCCCCCTTCATTTCCCTGGGATCCTGTCTTTTCCTTTTCACACTGCATTATAAAGTCCACTTGCCCTCAACCTGACCATGACTACAAGACTTCCACCTCTGAAGCTCTAGATCCTACCAGCCCAATATTGGGTAAATCGTGGCCATCAAATGTTTGTTGATTAATGAATGCAGATGATGATGAATTTTGCAAGCTGTGTGGCTGGCCTCCTTACCTGCCTTCACCACAGGATTATAAGGGAACACATGGTCAGCAGGCTCTAGCCTCAAGGACAGCTAGATTAGCTGCCAAATTTAGTCCATTTGTCTCATACCATCCTGGTCCCAACTGCTAGAGACATCAGCAAAGACAGGGACCCAAAGACTCCTGCCCATAATAATTCTTAAGATTCATTTGGAAGTATAAATCACAGCTGTCCTTTAACAACTGGTACACCTAAGATTGTGCCTGTATTTACCCCTTCCTCTCTAGCTTTATGAATTGTGAAATGGGGTGCTGTCACCTCTGTGCAAGGCTGCTCACCCAAGGGGACTTACTGGCCCTTAAGGTAAGTGGCAGATCCAGCATTCCAGCTAGATTGGCTCCAGAATGGAGTCCATATCCCTGGCTAACTCACCTTCAATGCCTTTAGGGCTTCAGAAATCAAAGTCAGAAATAAAACTTTGAATTGAATGAAACTTAATTTTGTCCTTTTACACTTCCAGCATAGAGTACATAAACTAATCTTATTGGCAAAAAAAGGAATCTTCGTCACTTGTCTTCCCCACTCCCTGCTGCCCCAGTTGTTGACACAGATGGTGGGATGAGGCAAGAAGGCCACCTGGGTGGAAGCACAGAATGAAGCAGTACCAAAGAGATTAAAATAACTTTCCTGTGCCCAAGTACAGCTCCAGCAGATTGGACCCTGTGGGGATCCTTGCACAGGCTCATTGTAACAGCTGTGACTTGAGTTCCTGTCCCCACACTTTCTACAGACTTTGCAAAAATGACACAGGTACCTGCATGCCTCACAGAGAGTGCAGTAACACAGCTCACATCAGGCAAGCAGAGACAAAAATATGTCATGGACTCCTACAGAAGTCACTCTTGTGCCAAGGCAAGAACTCAAGCTGGATGAAAGTCCAGGGCTCCAGTCACAAGAGTTTTCAGGAACTGGGTATGTATATGAAGAGAGGAAGCTGAGAAGGGCCCTCACTGACCCCATAAACAGGACCAAACACATGGATTTTCTTCATTTTAATTCATTTCTAATTCGTGCCTATGGATAAAATAAGTGTGGGCCTGAGAACATTTATAACATTGGACTTCTGACATTTAATGAAAGTATCGTTAACTCTGCCAGAGGAGCTGGAGGCACTAAGGAAGAAGAGCCTTCATCCCTGTCCACTGCTTGACCCCTACGGTGGCTCTCATTCCCTTTGGGTAGAAGTCCCAGCCTCTTGGATGGTTATGAGGCCTGCATAGCATGGCTCCTGCTCCCGCCCTAGGCTGCACCAGGCCTGAACTCCTAGGCTTCTCTAGATTCTCTAACACACCTAGCTCTCCTGTCTCCAAAATAGATGTGCTCTGTTTCCAAGCCCACACCTCCTTACCAGATGGCATCTGCTCATCCTTCACCTCTCCACTTACTCACCCCCTCCTCCTGAAGCCATCTCAGCTGCTAGAGTTGCAGATCAGTACATTTCCTAAGTTGTCTCCTAATATTTCTATATACAATTGAAGCACTCATGCTGATGGAAACTGTTTATTACTAGTCAGAAAGTACCCGGGGGTAGATCTAGATCATTATATCATTACTGTACATCAGGTAGACAATATTGTATTGAAAAAAAATGAACTCATAAATGAATGGAGTAAGTGAATACAAGGATGAAGCTTGATTTATTCCCTCTGCCCCTGAGAGGCGTCTTCTATCTGCTCTAAAAATAGACCCCTGTGGTCTTGTTGATAGAGTCTGTCCAAGCAAGGAGTGCCAAACCAGGGACCTATTCAGGTTCTTTAAATTTTGACTGTGTCCCATTAAAAATATAATCCATAAACTTGGGACAAGGCTTCATCCATCAGACACCAAAGGCCAAGACTGCCATCATCAATAACGGGACTGATATTGCGTTGGCACCTGGAAGTGAGAAGAGTGACGCAGGCCCACAACTCAGGGACACCAGCAGCTGCACTAGCTCTGATGGATTGCCTTTGGATGCCCAAAGAGCATGTCTGACTGAGAAGCAAAGGGGGCTTTTGTGCAACAAGATGAGAACTGTGCAGATATGAAGCTTAGCTGGTTGGGAGAAATTAATAAAATGTTACTTTGTTATTTAGATGTATATTCATTTTTCATTGGGATTAAAAATATATCACATTTTTGTTATGAATAAAAACATGCTGCTAATTAACACTGACCTACTCAGGAGAAGGAAAGCCAATGTTGATTCCTTTTAATTCTAGAGTAGGGAAGTAAAGCTGCCTTTTTATTACTAAGATTAATCTGATTAGGCTAGAGAAAATTTTGGGATTTTTCTACCTTTGGAGTTGTCTAGAGAAGACTTCAAGAAAATAGCAACAACATGCCAGTGAACCTACTACAGTCTCCATCCCCATGCAACTCTACACAGGAGGACGCACACCCAACGTTCTCCCTGACCCTTAGACTCCTGGGCTACTCCTACATGTAGCCCAGGGAAGACACTTTTCATGTTGCTCACCCAGTTCTCAACAATCTCCCTTCTCTGGAAAATGTCTCTTGCCAAGCTCGGCATTCCAGGCATATCTGTCCCCTGCGACCCACCCTCCCGAATGTGAGTGACCTAAGTTGGGCCAGAGTTGGAAATTTTGAATCAGGGCTAAGAATGTACAGTTTCAATCTGGGCTGGCCCCTTGAACAGAGGATATATAAATACCCAGGGGCTTTGATAACAGCCCTTTTCAGCCAAGTGGACAGAGTAGAAGAGAAAGCCAATTGAAGAAAAGAAGCAGGAAGCAGCTGCAGCAGTAACAGAGATACAAGAGGGACTTCCTGGGTTCCCTAACCTAAACCTTCACTGCTCTCTTCCTCCAACACTTTCCTTCTGACCCTGGACCCTGCCCATTGCAAATGAATTACTAGACCCTCTTAGACTTCATGGAGCTCTCCCTCCACCTGACTTACCCTCCTTGACTGGATTGAAAGATGGATTAGAAGGGTGCTGATTTTGATACCACCTCATGTTTATCTCCCCAGATAATGATTCTAAGAACACATTGCTTTCCCAGCACCTACATGTGCTCAACATATATTTATTGAATAGTATTGTTATCCCTTTCCTGAGGGCCTCTCTGTGGAAGTTGCTCATTCACTTGCTTCCCACACACCATAAAGACATCTTCCTGCTCTCAACTGCCGCTTCAGACATCACTCCCCCTCCCTTATAAAAACAAAAAGCACAAAAAGAAAACCAGCAATAACTATTTTTCTCTGAGGTTTGTGAAATCACAATGATGCACCCATCTTGACCCCATTCCTCAAATCAAGTTCTCTCCATTCTAACATGGACCCTCATTAGTCCATAATCTGATTCCTAATTTCTCCTCAGGGTTCCACAGAATCCATTTCAGGGTAATATTTGAGAAGAGCTATTTTTCACTTACTCTAAACAAAGAACAAAGAGAAAACTGTTTTAGTTGAAACATGAAGAATTTCACTTAATATTTTGCCTTTGGGGGCGAGGGGAAAGGAACATTTGTAATAACATGAACAATAAAAATTTATTTTAAAAAATAAATAAATAAAAATTAAATTAAAAAAAAACATTTTGCCTTTGGCTTTCTGATATTCCTTCCCTGGAATTTTTTTTAAGAAGGGTATTTTTATCTTTCTGAGATGCTTTTTAACCACTAAACTTGAATTCAGAGATGGAGCTGATGGTCATTTAAGGACTCTTCATCTTTAAGATGTTGGGCATTCAAAAGGTTCAAGAGGAAAGTGTACTTTGTCATTTTATAGGCAATTCAGTTTTAGCAAACATTTTTAAAACACCAGACAGGTATTTCTCATACAGATGAGGTCCTAAAAGCTTTCTCACCCATTTAAACCTACTGTTTGATTTTCTCTCCAAGTTATTGGGTACTGTCCACCCTTCCTCCAACTGTGTGACCTGTTTCCTTCTGTTCTTTCTTTCTATTCATGTTCCTGAGAACTCCCACTGTTCTCTGAAATAAAGGGGGTGTGGGGGGGGGGGCTGTTTCCCACATAAATCATATAATCCTTTTTTAAAAAAAAGGATTATTAACCACTGCATCTTGATCAAATTCCATTGTGGGAAATTACATTTTGCCTCCCTACACTTTCTTCTGTCATTTTAATTAAAAGTACTCTTTAATATTTCACTCAAAATAAAACTTGTGGCAGAGAGGGCTGCCTCAGAGGAATCTGCCTTTTCCAGCACGGAGAAAACAACGTTTCAGAGATGTATGACTAATACTCCTGGGGCAGGAGCTGAGTACATTGGGATCCTTTAGGAGTAAAGGTACCTCCAATGGATCAAATTGATTTTTATTTTATGCCTGCAGTAGACAATCCCATAAGACTGATATTTCCCTCCAGCATTTCGCAGCATCTAAGATTTAGAATCAAGACAAGTGCTGCCTGGTAATATTGGGTGGATGACGCATTACACAGAGCTGACCCTGTGACATCATGTTGTCTTGTTCTCAGTTAGAGCAACCCGATGTGCCTGTCCTACAGAAACAGCTCTGTGAGTCACTGCATGATATATTGTCAGGAAATGCAAAATGATGCTCTTTTTAAAACTCATGATTTAAAAAAAAAAAAAATGAGGCTTCTGGCTATGGAATGTAGAGTGAAAAAAAAAGTAAACTCTCGGGAAAGGCAGGTTCTCATTTTGGTTTTTCCTTTCATTATTGTTTAAGTGGAGAATCCAGCAAGGGATTGTATTATAAGTAAGCATTACAAGTGGTTATTGCCTCAAAAATGAAGTTTATTTTCCACCAACCAGAATTTTCCATTATGAACAGCTATGCTACTTCACATCCCAAGAAGTTTTTTATCATAAAAAATAAGATCTATGTGTGCTGACTACAACAAGCTAAATAAGCTCCACTTGTATTTGAAGATCCTTTAATACAAAACAATCTTGATACATACAAACAGGACAAATTGGAAAAATGATAGAATAAAATGAAATACTAAGGATAATCTACTAAAGAGAAAATTAAAATATAGTCTTATACACATACTTACAAACAAACAAACAAACAAACACCAGGTGCTAGACTCCAAACAGTGGGGATTAAATTCTTTGCTTCTTCTATCTCTACCTTCCAAATTTCCGGAAATAAAAGAATTGGTAAGCCAAAGAGCAAATGAACAAAAATTACAGGAAAAGACAAAAACATCAGAGATTAATCAAGCCAAGATGCTAACAAGGACAGAATCTATTTCTAGCAAGGTTGACCTTTCCAACCCAGTACATAGTACTTCTCACTCTGGGACTTTAAGACACTGGGACAGCTGGACAAATTAGCAAGAGCCTAGATACCCATAGCTGAAAAGGAATCAGGCACAGAGTATATGCTAAATACTCTCCCTTACCTCAAAACCACCAACCTCATGTTAAAAATGTTGTTAATGGGGGCAGCATCATTTTAGGCTTTGGATGCTAGAGGCTTGACTTGGACCACTGTCTATTAAATCCCAAGGAGGTCTGCCCCATGAAGATAGCACTGTGGATTCCATGGAGGAGGGATCACTATGGGGCAGTCACTTCAATAGGCAAAGAAACCCTAGAACCACTATTGAATTTGGAGGTCAGCCAAATATGCAGAATCTGAAGGACCGTCTGGGTCCATTCACTCTACATCCCCAAGAGAATTTTATTTTCTCTCTGCCTCATGCAATTTGTCTAATGGGAGTCATTCAAGTCCTCTTTATTGGGTCTGGGGCTGAGAATTCAGTGGGACTTCCAGAGACACTTAGTGTTACAGGTGCATACTTGCCTAATAGTGCATTCATTCCCTTTGGCTTCACAGCTGGAGCATGGGATGCAGAGGTGGGAAACTGAGAGTCAACTTTGCTGTTTTCTCAATGTTACTCAGGCCCAGTCATGGAAAACCTCACTATGGGTCTCAAATGGGATCAAAGTCAATGTTCCAGACAAAAGAGTAATGATTACAACTATAAAACTAAAAGTTGCCAAAACTTCAGAGAAATTATGTTCATCCAAGAACTTAGAAATAAAGGCAATAGGATGGCTTAAAATAAATACTCAAGAAAGAGCAAAAGAAACTCAAAGCATCTGAGACAAGATGGCTCCCAGGCTTGTGGGTTTGACCATAGCTTCCTTGAAAGTAACTGCTATTTTTAAAAGACCAACTTAGCCCTAACCGGTTTGGCTCAGTGGATAGAGCATCGGCCTGCGGACTGAAGGATCCAGGGTTCGATTCCAGTCAAGGGCATGTACCCTGGTGCGGGCACATCCCCAGTGGGGGGTGTGCAGGAGGCAGCTGATCGATGTTTCTAACTCTCTATCCCCATCCCTTCCTCTCTGTAAAAAATAAATAAAACATTTTTAAAAAAATAAAAGACCAACTCAATTAGAACAAAGATGGGTCAGTTGTGTAAGCTCTTATAGTTCCTAGCTATTGAAGTTACAAAAAAAAATAACTTAATAGTTGCATAGACAGAAACTACAAAATTTTTCTAGAGAGGCTGTGGCATTCCACATTCTCACAAGCAATATATCAGTGATTTAGTTTATCTGCATATTTGTTAACATTTGGTATTATAGTATATATGTATATATAGTGAGCCATTCTGATAGATATGTAATGATATCGCATTATAGCTTTAATTTGCATTTCCTTAATGCAAGCATGTCAAACTCAAAGGCTAACATGGTTTATGTGGGCCACAAAAAAAAAAAACCTTCAATTTCATAGAAACATAAGTTTATTTCTATAGAGACATGCTGAATACAAAGGGCTAAAGTAAATGAGTAATTATTAACATAAAATAATAGAAAGTTTTAATAAAAATTAATATTTTTCTTGAACATTAACATACCAGACACTGAATAATTGCACAAATTAATAACCGTAACACAAATAAACCTATTTTTCTTGTTCTCCGAAAGCGAAATATTTCCTGTTGCGCACACCATACAAGTCAGTACAAGATTAATGACATGGCAATTGGCTGCTAAAATATTCCCTGCTAGGATTAGTAGAGAGAAATGATGCATCTGCACATAAGGAAATGAATGCAATATGATGATAGCAACCAGTCATTAGCGAATGTTGTAATTTGTTATTAATAACTAGAGGCCCAGTGCATGAAATTCATAAGGGGGGAGACCTTAGCCTGGCCCGAACACTCTCCAATCTGGGATTTCTCTCTCAATCCTGAACCACTTGCTCCTAGCGCTCACCTGCCTGCCTGCCTGATGCCTCTAACTGCTCTCCCCTCCTGGCCTGATCCCCCTGTCTATATGCACTCCCCTCTTGGCCTGATCCACTTATCTGCTCTCTCCTTCTGGCCTCAACCTCCTAACTGCCCATCACTCTCCCTTCCTCCCCACACCTTCAGACCCAGGCACAGGAGTGATGAGAGCTCTCCGCCAAGGCCCACCCCTATGCTGATGTTCCCCTCTGGGTCAGGCGGCACCTTGGGCCTGCACACGCCTGTGCTGGGGGCAGAAGTCCCTCCTCGTCCCTGCCCACCAGATCATGCTTGTGTGTGCCTTTGTTGAAATGACCTTCACCTACGAGGCAGCGTGACATTAGCTCTAGGCAGGCCTGCAGATGCCTATACTGGGGGTGGAAGTCGCTGCCCCCGTCCCCACCCACTATCTCCTGTGTGAGCTCCTGTGTAGCCTGTTGATGGGTCATGACTGGGACACTGTTAGGACCAATTAGCATATTATCTCTTATATATATATATATATATATATATATATATATATATATATATATATATATATATATATTATGTATAACAGAATATTGTAAAAATTAAGTTACAAAACTTTTATTAAAACGTTTTGTCAGAAGCCAGTTCTAGCATGTCATAATTGCAAGAGTTTCATCAAAAGTTGATGGAACTTGGGGACTCAACAAGGGCTGAGTCACATATGTTATTGCCTGTTGAGAATGGCTAAAGACATTTTCCCCAAACCTGAAAAGGATGCATTAAATTGATTGTTTACAGACAATCTTAAACTACCTCTTATTGCCTCCCACTGGCCAAACACCTGAACAGCCCCATTTTGACAATGGACTCTATAGATGAAACCCTATCCTTTTATGTGTATATCTTCATCTTGCCCTAATAAAAAGCAAGGGGTCCTGAGACAAGGAGAACTTGGTTTCTTCAGCCAGGCTCCTCTTACCACCCACCCCCCCCATATGTCTTTCAAAATTATGTTTCATCTCTGGACTCTTATTTAATCTACACATAGCTCCTTCTCCAGATTCCTGAACGCTTTTAGATGCCGGATCAAGATCCACCAGCATTAAATGACACCCAATGTCCAACATTAACGTTTCTTACATACCGTTATATTGGCTGGGCCACAGAAATATTTGTTGTGGGCCACAAGAAAAAAATTGACATGTTTGCCTTAATGGGTAATGATGCTAACCATCTTTTTCATGTCTTAATTGCCATATGTATCAGGTATATCCTTCTAAGTGTTTTATAATTTTGCATTCTAAATTTAAGTTCATGCTCCATTTTGAGTTAAAGTTTGTATCTGAAAAACAACAAAAACAAATAAATAAATTTTTTATCTGCAGGGTCTTTAGTGACACTCTTTGTGGCATTGCTACTATTGGCTTTTTGCATCTTCTTTGCTTTTTCTTCATTAATCTTGTTGGGCATTTACAAATTTCATTGATCTTTTCAAAGAACAAGATTTTTATTCCATTGGTTTTCTCTATTTTTGTTTTTAATTTCTTCAATCCCTGTTCTTATCTTTATTATTTCCTCCTTTATTCTTGCTTTGGATTTATTTTGCTCTTCTTTTTCTAGGTTCTTGGGGTGAGATGCTAGATTATTGAGACCTTTCCTCTTTCTGAAGAAAGCATTTAATGCTATACTAGAGGACAAGTGCACAAAATTCTTACACTGAGAGGGTGATCCCCTCGGCCCGGCCTGCACCTTCTCACAGTCTGGGACCCCTTAGGGGATGTCTGCCTGCTGGTTAGGCTTCATACCCACAGCAGGCAGATATCCCTCTCGCAGTCTGGGATCCCTCTTGCAGTTTAGCACCCTTCACTCCTTATCACCTGCCTGCTCGCTGCTCCTTACCACTCAGCTCACTGCTCCTCAGTGCTTCCTTAGAGGCAGGAGAAGCTCCCACCACCACTGCTGCACTAGCCAGCTGTGAGCCTGGCTTCTGGCTGAGCAGCACTCCCCCTGTGGGAGCACACTGACCACCAGGGGGAAGCTCCTGCATTAAGTATCTGTCCCCTGATGGTCAGTGTGCATCATAGTGACCAGTTGTTTCACTGTTTGGTCGATTTGCATATTGGGGTTTTATTATTCTATATATTAAAGAGCTAATATGCAAATGGTCATCATGCCCTCACACCATCACACCATAAAGGCTCAGACACTCAACATTAGGGAGAGAGGTATGGGGACTAGCCAGGCATAAATGAGCTCACAAGAGAGGAATGGGGACCAGCCAGGCTGCAGCCAGGGAGATAGTCAAGGTGCCAGCCCCACTGTCCCAGGCACCAGTGGCTGCACCTGCACCTGCGATCTGGGAGAAGGACAAGCCACAGGCCCTGTGGTCCCGGGTGCCTGCAGCTGTGGCCTGGGCAAAGTTGCCCACTCATGGTCCCCTGTGGCTGCGGCTGGCTCGGGTGAAGCCAACCTGGGTCCTGGGTGCCTTCGGCCAGCCAGAGGGAGAAGTCTGGGTCTCAGATGTGGGGTGAGGCAGAGGTGGTTAGGGGTGATCAGGCCAGCAGGGAGCAGTTAGGGGCAATCAGGCAGGCATATTGTTAATAAATGTTTATATTTGTGTAAAGTTATAGGTAAAGCAATTCTCAGATAAATTGTGCAACAATTACAAGCATTTACTAGCAGATAGCACAAAAGCAATAGTGCTCTGACCACACCTTGCACAAAAAATATATAATCAAGAAAAACAGCCGAAACTGGTTTGGCTCAGCGGTAGAGCATCGGTCTGCGGACTGAAAGGTCCCAGGCTCAATTCTGGTCAAGGGCATGTACGTTGGTTGGGGGCACATCCCCGGTAGGGGATGTGCAAGAAGCAGCTGGTTGATGTTTCTCTCTCATCGATGTTTCTAGCTCTCTATCTCTCTCCCTTCCTCTCTGTAAAAAATCAATAAAATATATATTTTTTAAAAAAAAGAAAAAAGAAAAACATAAATTATACAGGCAAAATTCAGTTAACCTCTCAGTCAGCCTCAAGGTACCAGAATCTTCAAAATTGTGGGAACGCAAGATCATATCATATTGAAGCCTCAGGCACCAACCCCACATGTGAAGGGAAATGAACTTCCTAGCCTCATACCTTTCACAAAGAGCTGGAAAGTGTCTCTAAAATATATGGAAAAATCCATATTTTTAAAATGATGGTAATTTCAGCAACGAAAAAAAAACTATTTCTAAAAGTCATTGTACAAAAGAGCAAGCCATTAATTTCAGCAATAAGAACCCATTTATAACATTAGGACAATATCTAGTCTCATTTTGATCACAGATAAAGATGGCTGGAAGGGTTGAAGGGCTGTCTGTGTGGTTAAATATCAACTACCATCCCTAGAAACATGCATGCAGCCTAGGTTTACTGATTGCCCAAATTTGAGTAGACTCTAAGTAATTTAGGCACACCCACTTACATGTCTATACTGAATTATTTAAAACCAGAGTTATTGGACACATAATGCACACATTTTAAAAAAATAACTTACTCTACCTATTTTAAACAATGCACTTGAAAGAAACAGCATAGTCACATGTTATTGTGACTCATTAAAATTTTTGAAGCATGTTACTATTATACATTAAAAATTTTGAAGCATGTTACTATTATATTTTTATGCTATTGCAAAAACTTAATAGCTTGTTTCTGTCCCTTTTCTCATGCTTTATGAAAACATCTACTAATATCACTCTTCACATCATAGAGAATGTCAATTCAATTGCTGAGATTAAATAACAGGAGGAAGAACAGGAAGAAGGCAAAAGTATGGACAAAGCATTTTAAAGTTTTTCCAGAAATGGAGCAGTTGGTAACCTCCTTGTGTTATAGAGACACCTCTTGTAAGATTCTGAAAGTCTCTATGAACTTCTGAAAGTCATTGCTTTTCTGAAGTTTGTATTAGAGTTGAGGAACAGCATTCTTTAGAAGTTTGTTTTCAGATTCTTTTTTAAAAACTTCTATTCTGGGGGAGATAAGAGATCAACCGAAGGACTTGAATACATGCATATAAGTACAACCAATGGACACAAAACTCTGGGGAGGGAGGTATGTATGGGAGGGGGGAGCAATGTTAAAATATGTACACAGATAATAATTTAATTTAAAAAATTAAAAAAAACACTTCTATTCTGGTAGGACAGAGGGATTGTTAAAGCCCACCCATCTGCTTATCACTACACAGTCCCCTCTCCAGAAGGTTGGCTCTCAAAATGTGGACCCCATTCAAGACTTACTGAGTCAGAATCTAGAATTAAGGTCCAAAATCAGCATATATAGCAACCTCACCGATTACTTTGGAGATCAACACCTTTGTGCCTTGTGGAACACGAATTAAAATCACTGTATTACAAAGTTAGTTTAATAGTTAACACAACAGAGAGAAAATCAGGTCTCTATGTGGAATATTAAGTGGAAACAACAACAAAAGCTTCAATCACAGAGAATAATTAAAGAGCAGCCAGCACAGGTTGTCCTGGGCACACCCAAGACCAAACCCAGGCCAAAGGACTTCCTATCACTTCTGTTTCACTGAGCTATGAGGGGAATGGTAATAGAGGAAAAAGTAGAAGATTTGTTTCCCTTTCAAACTTATGTCTTTAGAAATAAACTTTTTCTAAAATAGCAATTTATTGAAATATTTTAGGTCATATTGAAACATCTTTCTGTGCAAAAGTGACATTTAATGAAAAATATACAGGTCAAAGAATGTCATTAATAAAAGGCATTCTTTCTCAAGTTGCACCAATGATTTATCTAATTAGCTAACATCAATTTTCAAGGGGACATGTGTAGCATTCCAATCAGAAGAAATGAGTTTGGAGGAAGTGTGCTTTATAAAGTCAAATATATAGAGAATAAACAAATACCTATGCTGTCAAAACACAGAACAAAACAAAGCAGTGTACCTGACAGATCATCAAAGCTTTAAAAGATGTCTACAGTTCTAGACATCTCTAGATGCCATATATTTTGGCACATTTATTTTATACATAAAGAAGATACAGGGTAATAAGAAATTTTCCCAGAACCTGGTGTGTCTGCCATTTTGCCATTCACATTCTGTTGTACTAAATTTAGGCTTTATAAGGGATATTTCAAATACTAACAACTGAGATGTCACCTGTTAGGCATAACTTGAGGATATAAATCATACATGCATCCTGTTCCTAATTAAGGAGGAAAATTGTCGTATGTCATTGGAGACAACATAACAGACAGCTGCTCTGTGATGGCAATTTTTGCATAAATAAGAATGTTTCTTAGGAAATACTTATGAGGATAAGTCAAAGTTATATATATTGTTACCCAGGGGGCTGAGGACAGTCACCAATGATACATCTATAAAACAAAAAACAAAAATTGCTACATAAAATTTTTACTTTCAAGTTATTCCAGTGGCATGCATATATATATTTACTTTCAAGTTATTCCAGTGGCATGTATATATATATATATACATGCCACTGGAATAACTTGAAAGTTATATATATCAAAAAAAGAGGGCTTGGAATTCAGGAGGAAAATTGGAAAGGGAATTCAAGCTCCAGAGTTGCTATCTAGAAGAGATTTTGGGGTAGGAATCTTATTGGTATAAAGAAAGGCATCTTGTCTTGAAACTATAGTCAAACAGTCTTGGGTTCAAATCCTAATTATTCCACTTAATACCTTTGTAATCATTGATGATGAATCACACAACTTTCTTGATCCTTCATTTGTGAAAGAAGAATTAAAGAATATAAATGGATAGATAGCATGACAATGAGAATTACATGAATAAATATATGCAAATTATTTGGGTCTAAAGTCTTTGGGTTCCCCAGTAAATAAATTCATTCATCTTTAGCCCATCTGTGAGGAAGAAATTAAGCATTTGGTTGGCGGCATGGATTAGGTTCCATAGAATCAAGTTGTTACCCAATATAGCACAGGGTTCTAACAACAAAAAGAGCAAAAGTCAAGCCTGAATCCTTTAACACATTTTTTTCCTACTATTAGTCACAACCCATTAGTGGGATGTATGTCAATCTAGTGTGTTGTGATTAGCCACTTTTAAGTGAAATGGAAGGGACTACATTTGTGTTCAAATGAGGTAGAGGTAAATTTCATGAAACTCTTATTTTGGTTTCATATGTACATATATGTTATGTAGGTACTGAATTATAATGTAAAATGTATTTCTCATTGTGGGTCAAGGTAAAATTTTGAAAACTACTTATTTAGAGTAAACCAGGTTTCAAAGTCCCAGCCCAAAGGCCCACAGCACAGTGATTCAGATTTTGAGGGAAGTGGGATAGAACTCATTAGAAACAGTATGAGTGCAGGAACCCCAGTAATTGCTAGAATAGGTTTGAGGTGTCCACACTCCTTATATCTATCGATAGTATGTAGTGAGCCGGGCTCACTTATCACAGGCACAGGAGACCCTAGATACCAGAGAGATTTAGTTCCCATGATGCTGGGTGTTAGCAGCTTCCTTTATATTCCCTAGAGCAGTGTTTCCCAAACTTTTGACATATGTGTACCCCTTCTATAATTTTTGTAATGCTGAGAACCCCTCATACTCATGAGAACATAGAATTAGGCACAGCTAAGCACGGTGCAGTGCATATCCCCACCAAACTCTGGTGCAACGCATACCCCCACTAAACCCTTCCCGTACCCCTGGGGGTACGCATACCACACTTTGGGAAACACTGCCCTAGAGAAACATTGGTCCCCTCTACTGGACACCTCTTGCTCTGTGGTACTCCTCTCCTAGGACCTATTTTCCTATCTCCCTCCTGTCATACACACCACTTGAGGCTGAGCCCTGTTATCATTCTTCCCTATATTACCTCATTCAAAATTCTGTGGACTCAACTGTACCTCATTATAGTCCATCGCCAGTTCCCACACTCCACCTTCCCCTTACCTCACATCTCATCATCTTGTCCAAAATGGAGTTGATTTTCCACGGCTCCACTCATAGAATCAGAAAAGATGAAACACCATTCCGACATGAAAACCTCTCAATATTTACCGTGTCTCTAAATTTGATTAGCTTACCTTGTGTATTCAATCACCAGAACAGACAACAAAGATGAAGCATCACCAGAAACCTTCTTCCTGGGTTTCAGGTCCCAAAATATTGCCACCAGGAGCAGATGATGTCCCTCTGTTTGTAGTATCTCCCAGCTTATATTTTCCCATAAGGATCCCATGTATGATTGTCAGGGGCCTTTGTTGAGGTATCCATAGTCTGCATCTACCACTGTTCTGTGGGAAATTACCTTGATGCCATTGTGGGTAATCAGAATGTCAAAAATACTAGCAGGAAGTCATAGAATAGTTTGTTAAAGACCCATTTATAACACATAGAAAGAAGGGAAGTGATATCATGATAAGTTAACACACTTAAGAGGGTGCAGACAGAGTGAAAAGGCCTCACTGCTTAAATCCTGGAATAGCAGTGTACATCTGTGTTCTCTCTCTCTCTCTCTCTCTCTCTCTCTCTCTCTCTCTCTCTCTCTCACACACACACACACACACACACACACACAGCTTTCCTAATGATGACATGTTTGCAAAAATCAGAATTGAGATTTGTACAAGGGAGTCCCATAAATGGAAGGTACCCAGAGCCCACCACATATTTGTTTCATTGGAGAGATATAGGGACAAGTATCTCTGGTCATACCTATAACTCACTTCATAGCTAATAAATAGCCATGAGTTTATTTGTGTTTCTTGGACAGGGGGCACTTGTGGTCAGAATGACTATGAATTAGGGTGTCATAAATATTATGTGCTCATTTAGTAAACAGAATACCTTGTGCCTTTTTAATATTTAGTATATCTTATATCCCACACATTTTTAGTTTATAGTGAATATTTGGCACTCAGGACCTCATGAATATTTGGTATATTTTGGTCTTTTTATTTCTTCCCATCTCTGTTTGACACAAACATGCTCTATTTACTAACTGCTTATCTAGGCCTTAAAATGTTTCACCTATGTTTTACAAATTTATTTATCTTCTATAACAGAATTGAATATTTCAAAAGCAAGGAATAACAACTACATTATTGCAATTGCCAATTTAGTAATCCTATAAAAGAAAGAAATTTAAGCCAGGATAACTATTGATATGGGGAATCAGCCTGGCTTTCAGAGCAGACTGCCAGGGTTTAAACTACTATGGGGTGTGTGACTTTATTCAAGTCACTTATCCTCCCTTCCTTTAGTTTCTTCAATTGTAAACAGGATGATAATGGTACCTTTTGCATATGATTACTGTGAAGATTAAGTGAAATAATGTAAGTAAAGTACTTAGAACAGTGCTGGGCACATAGTAAATGCTATATAAGCAATACTACTATAATTTCCCATAGACCCTCATACAAGAGCACAAGAACATCTCTTTTTTCATCTAAGCCATCACCTAAACTTATGCCTATCTGAGGTCTGGAATCTACTTCCATCCCCTCCAGGGAAATTAGAACGGTGCTTGCCTTATCTCTGATTATGTTGACAAGGCGAAACAAATGTAAATACGACATGATTGTAATATAATGGGGCCAGTCCAATGAGAGGGCAAAGCTTAAATATTATAATCTCTAGTTCACTCACCAATCCTCTCTCATGTGAACTGCAGCAATTTACCATCATTTTACCTTTCTTTTAACTCTCAATTCCTATTCTCTATAGAACTTATTTTACAGAGCTATCTGCCTGTGGTTTTCTCTCCTTCTCCTGCCCTGTGCAATTCAAAGCACTCTAGCTAGCTTCTGCACAAATGCGTTGGTCACCATGCTTTTGGAAAGTTCCATCCATTCTCCACACTTAGCCAAGAATGAATCACCTGGTGTCTTAAACCAGAGTTCACATATCTAAGCCCCATTTGTCAAAACCATCATCTGCATAGCCAGCCATTTCCATCTTCCTCTATCATCCAAGTCCCATCCAAATGCACAAATGATGAGTAATGATAATAGCCATCATTTGCCAAATATCTGCTATGTGCCAGGGAATATACTCAGGGTTTTCCACTCTTGATCTCTAAGCTGATTCCATAAGCATTATTGTTAATACCCACAGGCTTTCCTGTGAGGTGTCTTTCATATACCCAGAGACAGAAAATATCAAAATGCATTCAGAGTTCAACTTAAAATCAATACTATAATAGATCAGGAATATGCTGCCACCTTAAATACCCAGAGGGCAAGTAGTTGCATTATTGACCCAAACCAGCTAGAATGTATAAAGTTATCTAAAGAAAGAATGTGCCATAATAACTGTAGAATACAGAAGTCAACCACTAGTCGGTTGACCCAGGAATCATTCTCAACTGCTACTCCCTTATCACTTTCCACTATATAAGATGAAATACCAAATACTTGTTATTTTCTTAGCCTTCACTACAGGTGGAGTGGTGGGGATGGGTGTGTAAGGAGGCCATAATTTTAGCAGTGAAAAATAAATAAAAGTCTACTGGAGGGTTCTACAGTAGTTTTTGTTTTCATAATAAAAGGTATAGGTAAGAATGACATCACAACTCACTCCCATCTCTTACTGCCTTATATGAGAGATATAATGACTATAGCCAAAAGGGACATGGGCATTTAGATTCAGATAGATCTGAGTTCATACCTCAATTTTTCTACTCACTGGAGGTGTGGTATTGTGCTAACTCCTTAACATACTTCATCTATAAAATCATTTTAAAATAGCTGTAGATGTTCCAATGGGAAGGGAATGATTCATCACCATGGTCAAATGCTTGAGTCCTCAGCGGATATGATGTCTCTAAGTGACAGCTCCATGAAATTGCCAAATTTTAATCAGAAAGCTCTATCTACTGTTGCTATTCTCTGGATGTTTCTTCATCTCTTGCTGATTTCCTTAGCCCTGTCCATATCTCTGGGAAAATGTTCATTCATTAAACTCTTCAATAGACCTTTACAGTGGGCCAACAATTTCCTGCTAAATTCTCAACAGATGTAACTAGTGATCAAATATATTTGTCTGTGGTGACTTCACTCTGGCAAAGAGTAACAAATTCAATCAGACCTCAGAGATCCAAGCCTTCTTCCTTGTGTGTCTGCTGTTGAGTCCCAAGTTACAAAGAAAGTACCCTGGTCTTCCTACTGAAACTATCATCCATCTGTCTCACCTACACACAAACATAACCAGCCAGCCATCTCACCCAACAAAAGAAAAGAAAATAGCACCCAGGAGTGTCAATAGCTGAATTAAACACTCAGAGGAATAATGAAAAAGCAGGAAGGACAGATACACTTTAAATTCCATCCAGTTTCATGTTATATCCCTTAAGCCTGCTATACTGCAGTCAGTGAGCTCAATAAATGAATGACAGGAAGGAGTTCCTATGTCCACACCCCCACCCCAGCCCAGAAAAGAAGGAAAAGCAGAAGGGAAAGGGGAAAGCCTCTTTCATAACTATTACCAATGATTATTAGGTAATCTCAATAGTATGAAATTACTTTTCTGTTACATGTCATGTGCATTAATTTTGTTCAGGTGATCAAAATCTTGAATTTTCTGATTTCCATTTGGTTATACTTCCCTTATTTTATCTTGGATTCCTTCAGAATTTCGACACACTGAGATATTGAGAAGCAACTTTCCAAAAGCATGGTGACCAACTTTATCCGTTAGCATAAAAATTAACAACAGCAGAGTCCCAGTTCCTGCCAGAATCATGTCCTCTGTTTTCATACTCCTGGTGGCATTGGGTTCCCAAGCAAGCTTTCCCTTCTGAGCTCTCCTGGCTAAGTGGCTTCTTTAGCTGCCTAGGCAATCTGGGCTGTGGGTCTCGGCACCCTACTGTCATTTAAACCATTCTATTCTTACCCCTGATATCTTGCTGCTGTCAGGACAACCACTTGCTATTTCCAGCAATTAACCAGCAATCAGAAGCAGCAGCCTGAATTAACATGTTAGAAACCACTACGCAAACTCAGAGGGGAAACCTCTGATAATTTTTTAAAAGATTGACCTCTTTTCATACTCCCACTGCAGAGAAAAACATCACACCTAAATCCCCAGAACTCTAAAGAGGTTTTATCTCTGTACACGAGATGTTGTAAACTCACAGGAGCCACATTTTCTCTGAGGCCTACCTGTCTTTCGGGAGCCCCCTCCTTAAAACATGGTTTGGGATGTTCAAGTGCAGCCAGATAGCAAATAATCCAGCTTCATGCTGTCCTTAATGATGAAGGCTCAAAAATCACTCACCTTGAGCTCCTTCCATTAGCAAAGTGGCACCAAGGGACTTCACAAGGGTAATGTTTAGAGGTGGCTCATGGAAAATGAGTCTTAACTTCATTATTCAATCCAAGACACAAACTGGCCAATGACAAAATGTCAAAATCTGCAGGAAGATAAGATATATATCAGTGTGGAACTGCTGATCATCTCTTGGAGATAACCAATTGGCAATCTGTTACATATTATTAAACAAACATTTATTGAATCTGTCCTATGTTTCTGACACATTGCAGGCACTGATATTCAGAGCAGAGGAACTTACAACCTAGAAAGGGAGAGGGAGAGGGACCTAAATAGACAGTTTCAATACAGTGTGATAAATGTTGTAGTCTCAATAGTAGTAATAGTAAATAATGAAATTGAAGCAGTAATAAATAAGCACTAGGTGCTGGGGAAGTTTAGAAGAAGACATCAAGAAAAGCTTCCTGAAATGTTGGTGCTCAAACTGAGCCTTAAAGAACAACGAGGCCTGGCTAATGTGGCTCAGTGGTTGAGTGTCGACCAGGAGGTCATGGTTCAATTCTTGGGCTGCCTGGGTTGTGGGCTTGATCCCCATGGTGGGGCATGCAGGAGGCAGCCTATCAATGATTCTCTTTCATCATTGATGTTTCTAACTCTCTCTCCTTCTTCCTTTCTCTCTGAAATAAAACATATTTTTTTAAAAGAACAAATAGGAGTTAGCAGGGCAAAGACATCAAATGGCACATCATGTGCAGATGCTCTGAGACAACAAGAGAACCTGGGCATTTAGGAAGTGGTTCTTTTAGTTTAGGTGAGGGGTTGGGATGGGCACAAAGTGACAAGAAATGAGTCTGAAAAAGAAAAGAATTCTAAGTTTTTTAAAACAACTATCTCTACTTTCTTTTTTTTTAAAGAACCATGAACAAATATATAGAGAGAAACATAGGTATAAAGAAAAATGGCAATAAATAAGTACCTATCAATAATAGCCTTAAACGTAAATGAATTAAATGCTCCAATCAAAATACATAGGGTAGCTGAATGGGTAAGAAAACATGACCCATATATATGTTGCCCACAAGAGACACACCTCAAAACAAAATATTCAAACAGTCTGAAAGTGAAGGGATAGAAAAAAATATTCCATGCAAATGGAAATGAAAATAAAAGCTGGGGTAGCAATACATACATCTGACAAAATAGACTTTAAAAAAAGGCCATAACAAGATACAAAGAAGGTCACTACATAATACTAAAGGAATTGATCCAATAAGAGGATATAACCATTGTAATCATATGTGCATCCAATATATAAAGAAAATCTTGATGGACTTTAAGAAAGAGAGATCAACAGCAATACAGTTATAGTAGGGTATTTTAACACCCCACTGTCATCAACAAAAAAATCAACAAGGATACAGCAACCTTAAACAATACACTAGATCAAATATATTTAATTAATACTTATAGAACATTTTGTCCCAAAGCAGCAGAATTTTCAAGTGTACATGGAACATTCTCAAAGACAGACCACATTTTAGGACACAAATAAGTCTTAACAAATTCAAAAAGATTAAAATCATATCAAGCATCTTCTCAGATTATAATGGCATAAAACTAGAAATCAAGTACAATTTAAAAAAACCTCAAAAACATTCAAACACATAGAGGCTAAATAGCATGTTATTAAACAATGAATGGGTTATCAAAGAAATAAAAAATGACATGAAAATGAACACACAACAACTCAAAATCTATGGGACACAGCAAAAGCAGTTCTCATAGCATTACATGCCTACTGCAAGAAGCAAGAAAAATCTCAAATAAACCATCTAATCCTAGTTCTAAAAGAACTATAAAAAAACAACAACAAATAAAGCCTAGAGTAGGTAGAAAAAATAAAATACCAAAGATCAGAGCAGAAATAGAGACTAATAAAACAATATAAAAGATCAATGAAATCAAGACCTGGTCCTTTGAAAAGATAAACAACATTGATGAACATTTAACCAGACTCATAAAGAAAACCAGAGAGAGGATTCAAATAAATAAAATCAGAAATAAAAGATGAGAAGTAACAAAATGAGATCACAGAAATTCAAAGGGGATTGTGAAAAAATACTATGAACAATTATATGCCAATAAATTGGACAACCTGGGTACAATAAATAAATTCCTAGGAATATACAATCTTCTAAAACTGAATCAAGAAGAATCAAAAACCTAATAGACAGATTACAAGTAATGAAATTGAAGCAGTAATAAAAAAAAAAATTCCCAACAAATAAAAATCCTGCATTGGATGGCTTCACAGGTGAATTTTACCAAAAATTCAAAGATGAACTAACACCTATCCTTCTCAAATTATTACAAAAAATTCAAGAAGAGGGAAGATTTCCAACCTCTTTTGATGTGACCTGTACTACCCTAATTCCAAAACCAGATAAAGACACTACAAAGAAAGAAAATTATATTCCTGATAAACATAGACGCTAAAATCCTCAACAAAATATTAGCAAACCAGATTTAGCAACACATTAAAATGATTATGCACCACAATCAATTGGGATTTATTCTAGGAATGTAAGGTTGGTACAATATTCACAAATCAATAAATGTGATACACACATAAACAAAATGAAGGATATAAATCACAAGATCATATCAATAGATGCAGAAAAAGCATTTGATAAAATCTAGCACCCTTATGATAAAAATTCAGCAAAGTGGGAATAGAGGGATCATACCTCAACAAAACAGAAGCTATATATATATATTTTTTAAACCTACAGCTAACAACATATTCAATGGGCAAAAATTAAAAGTGTTTCCCTTAAAATCAGGAATAAGACAGTGATGTCAGCTTTCACTACTCTTATTCAACATAGTATTGGAAGTCCTAGCCACAGCAATCAAACAAGAAGGAGAAATAAAAAACATCCAAATTGGAAAGGAGGAAGTAAAACTGCCATTATTCGCAGATACCATGATATTGTACATAGAGAACCTTAAAGATTCCACCTAAAAACTAATAGATCTAATCAATTAATATGGCAAAGTAGCAGCATACAAAATCAATATTTGGACATGAATGGCTTTTTTATACACCAATAATCAAATATCATAAAGAGAAACTAAGAAAACAATTCCATATACTATTGCAACAAAAAAATAATGTGTCTAAAAATAAATTTAACCAAGGAGGTAAAAGACCTATACTTGGAAAACTATAGGACATTGAAGAAAGAAATTGAGGAAGATACAAATAAATGGAAGCATATATCTACTGTGTTCATGGATTGGAAGAATAACCATAATTAAAATGTCCATACTACCCAAAGTAATCTATAGTATTCAATGCAATTCCTATTATAATACCAATGGCATATTTCACAGATCAAGAACAAATACTTCAAAAGCTGGTGAGGAACCAAAAACAAACAAACAAAAAACGCTGAATAGCCACAGCAATATTGAGAAAGAAGAACACAGTTGGAGGTATCACAATGTCATTTATCAAACTATACTGCAGGGCCATTTTAATCAAAATAGCCTGGTACTGGCACAAGAACAAGCATATAGATCAATAGAACTGAACAGATGGCTCAAAAATAAACCCACACCTATATGGTCAATAAATATTTGACAAAGGAGGCAAGAACATAAAATAAGGTAAAGACAGTCTCTTCAATGAGTGTTAGGAAAATTGGACAGATAAATGCAAAATAATGAAACCAGACCACCAATTTACACTATATACAAGAATAGACTAAAAATGGATATAAAGCTTAAATGTAACTCATAAAACCATAAAAATCCTTGGAGAAAGCATAGGCAGTAAAATATCAGACATCTCTTGTAGCAGCATTTTTGCCATTATATCTCCTAAGACAAAGGGAACAAGGGAAGAATAAACAAATCTATATAACTATATCAAGTTAAAAAGCTTTTGCACTGCAAAAGAAGGCATTAATCAAATGAAAAAGGATCCCACTGTATGGGAGAATATATTCACCAATGATACATGTAATAGGGGTTTAAATTCCAAAATATATAAAGAACGTATACAATTCAACACCAAGAAGATAAACAATTCAATTAAAAAATGGGCAAAGGACCTGAATAGACACTTCTCCAAAGAGGACATACAGATGGCCAAAAGGCATATGAAAAATGTTCAATATCCCTAATCATCAGAGAGATGAAATTAACACTATAATAAGATATCACATCTGCCAAAAACTCAGCCCTATCATCAATAAATCAACAAACAACAAATGCTGGCAAGGATATGGAGAAAAGGAAAACCTTGTGTATTGTTGGTGGGAATGCAGAATGGTACAGCCACTGTGGAAAACAGTATGGAGTTTCCTAAAACAATTAAAAATGAAACTGCCTTTTGACTTAGCGATCCCACTTCTAGGAAAATATCCTAAGAACCCCGAAACACCAATTTGAAAGAATATATGCACCGTTATTTTCATTGCAAAGTTACCTACAATAGCCAAGATCTAGAAACAAGCCAGATGAGTGGATATAAAAGTCATGGTACATTTACACAATGGAATACTGCATGGCTATAAAAAAAGAAAGAACTCTTACTCTTTTGCAACAGCATGTATGGAATAAGCCAGTCAAAGAAAGACAAATACCATGTGATCTCACTTATATGTGGAATCTAATGAACAAAATGAACTGATGAACAGAGATAGAGGCATAGATACATGGAACAGACTGACATCTGTCAGAGGGGAGAGGAACTGGATGAAAGAGGGTAGTTAGCCAAAGAATATATACACATAGACACAGACAACAATGTGATGATTACTAGAGGGAAAAAGGACGGGGCGGGGGGGGGGGGGGGGGGGGGGGGGGGGGTTGGCGAGGGGCATACTAAGGTTCTCTAAAACCTAGAGTGACATGTTTTTAAAGAAGAACCCTTCACCTTAACTCTCAACCTGCACATTAATCTGCATTTAAATGATAAAATGACCTGACAACCAAAAAAAATATTAGAATCAGAAGGCAATCAAAATCTCAAAAGACTTTCTATAATTATAATCATAATATATAATAGTATTTCCTTACATAAATTGACCTTAAGTGGAGGTTGCTATCGATATATCCCTCAGCCTATAAAGCAAGAATCCAGACTTCAGGGAACCAAAAGAGGACATAATTAAAAGATAACTGTAAGACTGTAGAAAGCGGTTATAGGGTTAAGGGTTAAGCCTCGGACTGACCTGCTGGCAAAGTTGCAAACAAGCCCCAGCTTGGAAAGCACAGTCCAATAAGCATAATTAAGCTTGATCTTGTAATCGCTCCCTAGATCTTTCCTGGGTAGCTAATGGGCTGTGGGAGGGGCAGCAAGTGCTACCAAAACAAGTGAAACTTACAAGAACATTGTAAACTACTTTGTTTGTCCCTGACTATAAAATAAACCACCTGCTTACAGTCTGAATCTGTTCTGTGGCCTCAGCTGGGCACAGAAGATCCACCTAGACCCAGCTTTTTCTCTTTGTCTATTATTTCTCGATCCTTCGTCGCCCCCGCTCAGGCTCGCCAAACCCTTAGCTGTGCTGGCATGACACAGATAACCATAAATTTGATAGTACAATTACTTCACAAAGTTTCTGAAGGTCCCTTTTCCAAGCTGCTCCTCACTATCCCTCTGATTCTTCACAGAGAAACTCATTAGGCTTAAGAAGCACAGCTTGACATTTGTAATATGTGTTTCAGGTTATAAAGTGTTGCTAAATGTGATGAAATAAAATCAATACAATGACCTTTGATTTAAATAGGTGGGTAAGCATACCCAACTGCCTGTTCTGCCTTGCTACAACAGCTACAGATTACAAAATTTTCACTTTATCCTTAAAACATTAGTAAAGTGATTAGATCAGGAGTCTTGAACAGCCAAATGTTAACTCATCACTTCCCTATTAGCACAGACCTATGGATCCTGGCCTTAAATGTTGGGTCTGGGTGAACAAATAATGATTTTAAAATGCAATCTCTGCCGAAACCGGTTTGGCTCAGTGGTAGAGCGTCGGTCTGCGGACTGAAAGGTCCCAGGTTCGATTCCGGTCAGGGGCATGTACGTTGGTTGCAGGCACATCCCCAGTAGGGGCTGTGCAAGAGGCAGCTGGTCGATGTTTCTCTCTCATCGACGTTTCTAGCTCTCTATCTCTCTCCCTTCCTCTCTGTAAAAAATCAATAAAATATATTTAAAATGCAATCTCTTAGTATATTGTGCTAAATTAAATAAGCTAGTCAGAGAAAGACAAGTGTCACACAATCTCACTTATATGTGGAATCTAATGAACAAAATAAACTGATGAAAATAGATCCAGAGACATAGAAGCATGGAATGGACTAAAGAATCTCAGAAGGACGGTGGTGGTGGGAGTAGGGTAGGGGGAGGGATTAACCAAAGAATTTATATGCATAGATATATTTATACATAATCCATGAACATAGACCATAGTGTGGAGAAGGCCTGGGGTGAGGGGTGGGGGTCAGAGTGGGGGAGGAAATAAAGGGGAAGAAAGGAGATATCTATAATACTTTCAACAATAAAGATAAATTTTAAAAAGTGCAATCTCTGCCCTCCACTTCCAGTGCAACTAGAAAATATGGAAAACTGATTTTTTAAGGGTCTATATGGAAATTTATGTTAAATCTACTTTGCTGTTTTAATAAACTGCTAAAATTGAGGATTGAATGATCTAACGAATACTTTGGACTTATTAAAATTATATCTCTCCAAATTTGAAATTATTCATCACACTAAGACCTACTCTTCCCAGAAATTAAATATCCTAAAAGAATCTTGATGAGGGTTTTTTTATTTCACTAAGAGGAATAAAGATATTCTAAATGGAACTTTCTCATCTTTGTAAGAATTATGTTAAGCTAACATCTATTGAGTGCTTACAATGCTAGAAACTATTGAATGTTTTACATGTATTATCTTTTTTAAGGCTCATTTCAAGTCTAAGTGGTTAATATTGTCATGATCCTCACTTTGCATATGAGGACACTAAGGCACTGAGAATTAAGTAATTTGCCCAGGATCACAGAGGAAGTGAGTGTTGCATCTGGGACCTGAACTCTGGCATCTGCACACTGCGCCATACTGCACATCTCTATATATTATGTCACAGTCTTCTTCCAGACCTGTGTGGTAGTAAATACCATTTGGGTTCCTTTCTCATCCCCCAGTAAAGTTGTCATATGAAATCCTCTTTCTCTGAGAAGTGCCTTACCCATTACCCTCAAGAGAGGAATCCTGCAGACACTTATCTACTATGTGACAGCCCTTTTGTTTTGGTCATAGCTGATTGAATCATGAGTGGGCAACTAACTCAATCAGAGTCTCTCTCAGAATTTAAACTGAGCTGAGACCGGTTTGGCTCAGTGGATAGAGTGTCAGCCTGCGGACTGAAAGGTCCCAGATTCGATTCTGGTCAAAGGGCATGTACCTTGGTTGCAGGCACATCACCAGTGGGGAGTGTGTAAAAGGCAGCTGATCAGTGACTCTCTCTCATCGATATTTCTAACTCTCTATCCCTCTCTCTTCCTCTCTGTAAAAAATCAATAAAATATATTTTTTTAAAAAAAGAATTTAAACTGAAAGCCATAACATAGAAGCATTGGAAGCTGAAATTTCAATGAGCAAGTTCTCTGGTGTACAAGTTGCCATGCTTAGCCCCTTCCTGCATACTGCTTATTAAGGTTTTCTAGAATTCCATGAGGTTTCTTCGCATGAACCTAGGTTCCACAATAGTCATTACATTCATTTATTCATTCAACAAATTTATCAAGCATCAACTATGTGCCAGGTACAGTGCTGGAAACTTAGTGGGTATAGCCAGATGTTAAGCCAACTAACCATGCAAATAAATATATAGTTACCAGCTGTGAATAATGCCACAGCAGAAAAGTACGCATGCTCTTAAAGAGGGGATTACTTTTGTTTATGAGATAATGTATATTAAACTTTTAGCATAGGGTTTGGTTCAAATAGACTCTTGGTGCATGTGTATTCTTTGGCCAATTCTCTCTAAATAATAGTTCTGGCACAATACCTTACTGGTTGAGCCCCATATCCTGCCAGACTGTTCTAATCAGCTGCTAATTTACTCCCTGTCTTTTACTTTCTGATGCCAATTTTTAAGTCTCAAAAATATCACTCTTATTATTCTATTTATATCCCATGCCAAAAAAAAATTTGGACTCTTTCCTGTAAGTCACCAGTGAGGTCTGGTGAAATGGGAGAAATGCAGGTAAGTAGGATTCTTGGTCACCTGTTTCCCCCTTACTCCAAAAGAAAACAAAGGTGCTTCTGCCATGGGAGGAGAGAGGGGGAATAGATGTCAGTCAGACCTCTACAACTTTCTATTTAGTTAGTTAAGTAGTCCATTAATCCAAGTCGCCCAGATAAGTTCTGACCAATGAGGGAGGTACGTGGGGGAAGCAGAGAGCAGCTCTGAGGCAATTCCTTCATTCTTCAGCACTGGGAAGAGGACTTTGATGGCTCAAAGCAAACTTCTATGGATATGGTCAGTTCATTAAAAAAAGTTCAGCCATCCACTTTGTCTATCTCCACTGAGCTCCGACGGCTATCTGGGAGATGGAGATATTCTCTCAGGGGAGGTTCAGCTCCACCTATTCTTTCTTCTTCCTTATCCTCCTTCTTCTGTTTAATCGCCCATTTATAGCATTTTTGTGACGTTTATTGCAGCTACACAAGATAACAATCCATTGCACAGAATTAAGCACAAAGACCTAGCTAGTTTACAATAGGAATTATAGCTTCAGGAAATAGGGTCTACACATGGAAAGGATAATTATAGCATAAGAACTATCCTATCAAATAAAAGAGTAATATACAAATTGACCATACCTCTGCTACACCCACAAGCCATGCCCACCAGCCAATCAGGAGTGAGTATGCAAATTAATCCAATCAAGATGGCTGCAGCCATGAAGCGAGCAGGAGGCCATGCAATGGAGGAAGCCAAGCTTCCTGCACACCCTGGCCAGCCCAGAATTCCGCTCAAGGCTACAAAGTTTCAATTATAGAAGATAAATAAATCCCAACAAAAATGGCTGTGCTTGGGTTTCCCTGGAGATGGAGGAAGCCAAACTTCCCGGCCAGCCCCAGCCTCTGCTCAAGGCTAAAAAGTTTCAATTATAGAAGATAAATAAATCCCAGATACCAGGGCCTCCACTTGGGTCACCAGGAAGCATGGTCAGCCTGCAAACCACCATGGACCCCTTGCCCAGGCCACCCCATGTCCCAAGAGAACCCCTACCCTGATCCAGGACCCCTGATCTCAGAGCAAACCAGCTGGTCCTCGCCTGTACACCAGGCCTCTATCCTGTCTAATAAAAGAGTAATATGTAAATTGACCATCACTCCAACACACAAGATGGCTGCCCCCATATGTGGTCAAAGATCCTGCCTCCATGTGGATACAAGATGTCTGCCACAAGATAGCCAGCAGGGGAGGGCAAGATAGCCAGCAGGGGAGGGCAGTTGGGAGGGACCAGGCCTTAAAGGGATGGCAGATGGGGGCTATCAGGCTGGCAGAGGAGGGCACTTAGTGGTAACCAGGCCGGCAGAGGAGGAAAGTTGGGGGCGACCGGGCCTGCAAGGAAGGGCAGTTGGGAGGGACCCATACCTGCAGGGGAGAGCAGTTGCGGGGAGGGTGGGGAGAGAACCAGGCCTGCAGGGGAGGGCAGTTAAATCTACTAGCAGGGGAGCAGTTAGGCATCAATCAGGCTGGCAGGGGAGTGGTAAGTGGGTGATCAGGCTGTCAGGCAGAAGTGGTTAGGGGCAATCAGAAAGGCAGACAGGTGAGCAGTTGGAAGCCAGCAGTCCTGGATAGTGAGAGAGATGTCCGGCTGCCCCTTTAGCCCAATCCTACCAGGATTAGGCCTAAACAGGCAGTCGGACATCCCTTGAGGGGTCCCAAATTGGAGAGGGTGCAGGCTGGGCTGAGGGACACACACCCCCCCATGCATGAATTTCATGCACCAGGCCTCTAGTATTTTTTGAATCATTCCACCTGCATGAAGTAAAGTGCATCTTATGAAAAAAATCATTACTGTTCATAAAATCCAACCTAAGTATTCCACTGCAGTTGTAGTGAGTTTAATGGAGCACATTCCTCCAGGGAAGCACTGATACCCATTAAATGGCTACTGAGGAATTGGGGAAATTGCTTATAAACTAGCACTTAAATATGAACCTCCTTGACTATCAGTTTTTTTCTCCCTCTGATTTTCAAATGTAAGTTAAAAGAGATTCTTAGAGAAAGTTCAGCAGATAAGGCAGAATTAAAATAACATTTTCTACTTCCAACCCAATCAATTCAATATGTGTTGGGCACCTCTCACCCTGAAACCAGAAACCTCTACTTTCCTCATTATCACTAATAAGAGGACAGTTGTGCATGAGATCAAAGGGTTTGGATCCCAGCTGCCTGTACACCTCCCTCCCATCATTGACTTCACATTTTAGCATCATTTTCTCAGGAGGTCAAGTGAAACGAAGCTGATTTAGAGATTTTCAATGATATTTTTTGTTTGATGATAATTTCAAAAGCCATTGTGCAATTTCTTTTCCCATCCTTGAAGCACTGAGGCCTGATAGAATAAAGTAAAAACACTTTTTTAAAAATGAATGTCATTTAGAATAGACTTCAGAATAAACCCATGTCTTGAAAACCAAAGGCAAGAACCATTCACTTAACAAACACTTATTGAGCCAGGAATAGGTATTCAAAGATTAACACCATACAGTGTTTGCTATTAAGGATCTCAGAGTCCAGTGTAAAGACAACACATTTGCTATTTTGACAACCAGTATCTGTTCCCCTACTGATTTAGCTTCTCCCGCTCAATTCAGGCTGGGTGGAATAGTTCAATCATGGTATTCTGCCCAAGACACAAAGTAAGTCACCTGCACAACAATAACTGAGAATCATGTACATGGTGCTATGGAAATGCAGGGAGGGATTCATAACTCTGCCAGAAAAGATCATGTTAGGTTCTTGAGATGATGATATTTAAGTAATGAGAGCCAATTAAGAGTTAGAGAAACAGGGTAAAAAAAATAAAGATATTCTAGGAGCATCAAGCAGAAAAGAGACATAGGGAAAATTTTAAAAACTACACATTCTCCTATCTGACTAAAAGCAGGACATAAATTTCCTTTTCATAAAAAAATATCCATTTGTAAAGGTACCCCCTCTCCTATATCAGGAAAGAAAAAGGACTCGTGCCGAAACCGGTTTAGCTCAGTGGTAGAGCGTCGGTCTGCAGACTGAAAGGTCCCAGGTTCGATTCCGGTCAGGAGCATGTACATTGGTTGCAGCACATTCCCGGGAGGGGGTGTGCAGAAGGCAGCTGGTCGATGTTTCTCTCTCATCGACTTTTCTAGCTCTCTATCTCTCTCCCTTCCTCTCTGTAAAAAATCAATAAAATATATTAAAAAAAAAAAAAGGACTCGTCACTGGAGATGACACTAAGATGAGTCTGCATAAATAACATATAGATGAAAAGGGGGCCACATATTAAACCTGAAAAGCTCAGGGAAGGCTTACATGGCAGGCCTTAGAAACTCAGAGGCCTGAGTTTATATAACCATATGGAATGATCTTTTACCTCAAATAACCATATGGAATGATCTTTTACCTCAAAACATAATATGAACTATAGCTCTAATCAAATTACTTTAAGTGATGAGTTTTCTCATCAAAAATATATTTTTTAAGAAAGGAAACAGAAATTCTAATTTTTGGAAGTGACTTGCATCATTCAGATTACTCCCTCTTGAAAGAAAAGAAAAAGCAATCTTAGAACTTTTAGAAAACCAAGAAAAATTTATCACTAATTAGATGTTTAATATTGTTCATTCTAAGTAGCATATTAACCAAAGGTCAAATGTTTAATATAATACAGCTGTATTTAGTGTATTCTTTATGGAACAACCTCTTGCATTAATATACCCTTATTTCCATTTAAAGAATAATAGCTAGAATTTATGTAATAATTCATATTTTATAAAGTATTTTAAAATATATAACCCCACTTGATCCTCAATGTGCTCTAATCTGGATCACAATTTTTACACATTCAATTACTGTAGAGGATTCAAAGTTAATATTATTATTGCTTTTATGATATTGTTATGCAACCCCAATGTACAACATTGTTCCCATTAAAAAAACATGATTTACAATAATCTGTCTACAATGTCACTTTTAAGAATGTGTTGCTGGGAGAAAAAAAAAAAACTGCCTTCAAATGATTAGCTTTTTAAATTCTAAAATCCTATTTATTTTCATTCACCTGGTAAAATAATATTAATATACTTTAATCTAAATTTGCTGATTTCCACCTTTTGCCTTCATTGCATTAAGGGAACTAATTACTAGTGTTGGTTCTTCAGGAGACTGTCAGTGAAAGAGAATGCCAAAACGAATATTGGACAATATACAGGGATTCCTTAAAAGCATGTCATCACATTCTCATACTTTAAATCCACATTACTTGGTTCCACGCATTAAAGTTGAACAGTCTTTAATTCCTCTTCAAAGCAGTTACAGAAGAGGCTAAGGTTGAATTATTCCCCTTGATGGTTGAGAGAATGACTAATATCTCTTTGGCACAAGGATAATTTCACCCAGTGATGTGCTTCCTCATCCTTAATCATCTGTTCTCTCTCAGTGCTAAGGCAAACTTCTTCAGTACACTGTGCTGTAAGTGAGCCAAGAAGGCACTGAATTAATTGCCCTTGCTCCAAGCACACTGGACAGTCTAGAAGCAGACAGAACCACATAACTCCAAAATAGATAAGTCAGACATCAGCCCACAGTAAAATGGCTGGAAGAGGCCTTGGTCTCAATTTATCTTTGATCTTTTTTACCTTCCTATAACACACTTGACATAATACATTTTTGTTCTTTGTGCCACGTAGCACAACTACACAACCAAGAGTGCTAATTATTCTGATTTACATGAGCTAAGGGGATTGGAAGGCTTTTCCTAAAACCTTCAGACAATCATTTTACAAACTGCATCTCAATCTAAGCCTATCCATTCACTTCTACATCTTTCTAATTTTTATCTGTGAAACATAAAACAAACTTTCCCTCTTTTTTTTCATCTGGTTATGCCCCTCCATAACACTGGTATCAATTGTGACCTAAATTGGAGAGGCAAGGAGACTCCTAGCAGTTATCCTACTGATTCAGATCTGCAGACCTCAAGACTTATTCATTTATTCAATAGATATTTATTAAGTGCCTACAAGGCATTCTGCTAAATACTGTGAAAAAAATAAAGATGATTCAGATCCAGGGCATATGCTGAAATGATTTACTATCAGTAGAGGTAAAAAGTGCACAGAATAATTATTATAATGCCAGGAGTGTACAAAATCCATAGAGAAAAAGAGCCATCATAAGACAGGTGTTGAGTGTTGGCTGATAGAACCTGAGAAAGTCTCTAAAGAAGGTGGCATGTGAAGATAAGTAGGGTTTGAACCTTGGAGAGGGAGAGAGGGTCATTTAAGCTCAGTGAAAGCCTGAGCAATAGTAACAGTGGGACAGAGCACCAGTGCATGCAGCGACTCCTGACAGTTCAGTACAGTACAAAGACTCCTACACTTGGAATCAAAACCATGGGTCAAACCCCAAATTTGCTACCTTTTAGTTCTGTAACCTCAGTCACTTAACTTCTCTGGGCTTTAGTTTGCTTCTGTAAAGTGGGAAAAGTAAGTATTTTCACATCTGCGTGCTGTTGTGCAAATAAAATAGGATAATGAAAAGTTAATGTGCACAATTATAATTTTAGTATATATGCTGCCGAAGCGAGCACCACAATTATAATTAAATTCACATCCTTTTTTCTCAAGACCTCTCCCCATTTGGTCCACATTTCTGCCTCCTGATTTCTCCCCACAGTTTTCCTCACCTTGCCTGCAATTCCCCATCCTTTCTCTACAGAAAAATAGTATCAAGAATCTCATGAAATAGTTATTTATCCCTGCTTCTTCTGAGGCTGAGTGTAGGCGGTATTGTTTTGCTTTTGAAGATGGCTCCAGATTGACATCCTTGCTAAAACTACCCACATAATTTACACCCAGTGAGAAACAGCCTTCCAAATTCACTAGAGGACATTGGAGTTGATATTTTTGGCTCTTCTTCCAATGCCATTTCACTGTGATAGATATGCAGATGAGACATCCTAATATGGGTCAAAGTCAAAGATACATACTTCCTAAAACTTTCTTCTGATAATCACATCAGAATTTCCTTGAACCTTAGGTTATAAATTGTAAGTAATTATGTTTGTATGATGAAACTCCTTCTAACACAAGCCTATAATCTTAGCAGAGCTGACAAATACAAACGTAATAGTTATATTGTTGATTTTAATCATTTAAAATTATATAACAAGTAGAGGTCCAGTGCACGAATTCATGTACCAGTGGGGTCCCTTGGTCTGGCCTGCGGGATCGGGCCAAAACTGGCTCTCCAACATCCCCTGAGGGGTCCCAGATTGCAGGAGGTCACAGGCCAGGCCAAGGAACCCTACCAGTCCACTATTGGGGATAGGGAGGGATGCTGGAGGTTGGCCAGCCAAGAAAGATCACTTTCAGTCCAAATGCAGAAACAGCCCACATGCCCTCCAGGTGCAAGTTTCAAAATGTTCAATTTGCTTACATATCCAGAGCATGTCCAGCCCATCTCACTCAGTCCCGATCGGCTGGATCCCTGCAGCAAGCTAACCTACCAGTTGGAGCATCTGCCCACTGGTGGTCAGTGCATGTCATATAGAGAGTGGCTGATCAGCCTTAGCATATCAGCATATTACACTTTGATTGGTTAAACAGCTGACCAGACAACCAGACACTTAGCATATTAGACTTTTTTTATACAGGATAAAGAAATGTCTTCCTCTTGATCCCAGGTCAAAAAACTAGATATATAAAAAGGAAGTTCCCAAGGGCAAGATTTATGGTTTTCATCTTCGTATTTCCAGTGATTCATACAAAGACTGGCATATGCTAGCTTCTCAATAAATATTTGTACAAATGAATGAATGAGTGAAAACATCTCTAATCCTGCCTGTAGGTCAAACTTCCAACACACATGGCATGTTTCCTTGGTGCCTTAAACTCAAGAGGTTACAAACCAAACTAAAAAAATATGTTTCACACATTGTTCTATGCATTACCATGTTTTTTTCATTCAACAAAATATTTATTTAGTATCTGCTATGTGCCAGGTGCAGAACAGTGAGTAAAAGACAAAACCTCTGATTTTATGGAGCTTACATTGGGAAAGGTGAACAGTTATAAACAAGGAAACTAAAGTAAATGAGATCATGAAAGGCGCCCAAATGAAAAAATAAAGCAGGAAATCGTGATATGAAGTTCTTATTAATTCTCATAGCAACTATATCTTCTTTTTACAACTAAAATAACTTAAGAGAAAGAGAGGGCTCAGTAACTTGACCAGGTTTTATGGAACTAAATATGGATGTACCAAGGGAGTTGGTAGAGGTTTTAAAACCCCCTCCCCATAAAATGTTTATCAGCACCCCAACCCAAGCTTTGAAATGAATAACTGGTGTTTACTCCATCTTATGTTATTATAAAAGCTCAGGAGAGCAGCCTCAAAACCCCAACACCTACCAAAGCTTTACAAGGTAACCATATGATTATCCTAGCTACTGTACTGTGCAAGTTCTGCAACTTCTACAACAGATGAAGGACAAAGTTGGTGTGGGATCTGTCGATAACAAAAAGAATTATCACTCATCCTAAAAACAACCCTGGGAGACAGGTATTACCCCAATAGGGACACAAGGTGTCTTTTTTTGGGGGGGGGGGTGCCTTTGATCATATTTTTATTCAAAATTAGCTGCCCAAAGTGATTTGACCGTTATGGAATAAACAAATTTAAGTTTATGCCACAGGCTTCTTTTCTTCTATTGTGGGTTTCTTTTCTGCGGGCTTCTTCTGAGCTGCTGGTTTCTTGGTAGCTGCAGCCTTTTTCCCCACCAAAGGCTTCTTCTGCTTCATTAATGCCAACAGCCTTCTTTCCTTTCTTCCCCATCACAGGCTTCTTGCCTGGAACCCCTTCTCATCTGGTTTGGCTTCCAGTGCTGCTGCTGTTTTATCCACCAGAAGCTTGTGGTTCTTGGACTGGCGAAGAATGGTGTTCCGGCGCATAGTCTTTGCAAATGGGTTTAGCTTCAACATGATTCTCAGGCTTTTCAGTGGATTCTTCTTCAGGACTCTGTGCTGAATCTTATGTGGTGCTCAGAAGGCTCTTTGGATCTCTGGGCTTTTCAAGATTCTGCTAGGTCTGTATTAAGCATCTTGTGCATGGAAAAGCTGTAGTTAACTCTTGAGGGAGGCAGCTCCACACCAAATGCCATACAGCTCATCTAACTTGCAGAAAACACTTTCAGTCCAAATGCAGAAACAGCCCACATGCCCTCCAGGTTCAAGTTTCAAAATGTTCAGTTTGTTTACATTAAGCAGAGTAATTCCAGGGATGTTTCTGAAGGCTTTGATGACACTGTTATCCTCATTATAGATGATGCAAAGTCCCGTGTGCTGGATACAACGGTTTCTCATTTTGCAGTTGCCAGCCCTCATTTGCTGAGAGGCATACACCTTTTTCATATCATTCCAGGTCTTAAGTTTCTTAAGAAGCAAAACAGCCTCCTTGGTTTTCTTGTAGCCTTCAACTTTATCTTCAACCACCAAAGGAAGTTCAGGAACTACCTCAATATAGTGAGTGACCTTTTGACATGACCAGTGCTGGTAAGGCTGAGGCAGGTAAAGCAGAATAGATGGCATATCATTTCTGTGAAGTGTTTACTCTGCGGTGTCAATGGCGCCAGGTTTTCATTGGTGCAAACATTCAGCCCCCAAGGCACATTTTCCAAAAGCACCCTGGCCAAAATGATAAGTTCCACCACCTCGGACTTTGGGAATTCGAGCCACAGCTCTGCCAGTACCCCAGAACTAGGCACTGGTTTGATGACCTGACAATTCACTGACAGCTAGGGTTGTCTATTGTTTTTGCGCAAGTTGGTGTGAACAAAGTTTACGATATCTGGTGGAATGGGAGCCTTGAACACAGCAGGCAAAGTTACATTTTTATCAAATGTTTCCCCTTTTCAGAGTACACAGATATAAGTGGATGAGATACACCCTGGCGGGGAGAGGAGAGGCCTGAGACACCAATGTCATATATTATGCAGTGAATAAAAATGATGAGCAAACTGAAAAATATATCTTGCCCAATGTCATACTGCAACACTGGCAGAATTTCAACCAGTTCCTAAAGCTAAGGGAGATGACTCCTGTGGGGGCTACAGCTCCAGACTTCAAGATGCCTTCTCAGAGTCACATCTTCTGGACTTAGGACACAGCTATCTGTCTCCAGCAAAGTCTCTTGAGAGAAAGCAAAGGTGTGTATTGAAAGAAGATACTTAGGAATCATTTCTGAGGGGAAAAGACACAAAAAGGGACTCTTCTCATGCACACCGATACCAAACAAACAAAAACAGTCTCAAAGCACCAATATGAAATGTTTGGCTGGAAGAAGAGATCTCTTAAGTCTTAAGTACTTTTCCACTCCCTGAACAACTTATTGAGCTCCCCACCTCCCCCCACTTATGATTAATAGAGTTTCATGAGCTGTTCAGTCTCCAGGCCATTTTGCTTTAGGAAGCTTTGAACTGAGAAATGAGACAAGTAGTTTCAGTGCTGTCATCATTAGGGGATAAAAAGAAATCTATTTAAATGGTTTTTAAATATTCACAAGAAGAGCCAGAGGGTCTTGGGGATGTTTCTCTCTCCTCTGTCCCTCTTGCCCAGGTAACCTATTACATCAGAATAGTGAACACAAACTGTGACTCTGTCAGCAGATGCTGAAGACAGTCACGGGGAGTGTGGTCAATGTTGGCCTGAGCTCTTGTCCCTCAAGAACTTGGGTCTTTAAGGATGTGGTTCAATAAAGCACCTTTGACATGGCTTCTCTAAAGCAGGATGCAAGACAAGATGGCTGGGGAAATAACAATCTGTTTTTTTTATTTAAAAAAAAACTTTTAAAATTAGTTCCATGTAATTGGAACTTTTTAGCATCCAAGATCAGAACCAAATCTGGGCCAGCTGTAATTACTGAAGAAAAAGAAAACTTTAAAAGGGTATATAAATTGGTAGAACCTGTTTGGATGCATTCTGTCAAAGGCATCAAAATTTAACCAAAACTGGTTTGGCTCAGTGGTAGAGTGTCGGTCTGCGGACTAAAAGGTCCCAGGTTTGATTCCAGTCAAGGGCATGTACATTGGTTGCAGAAGGCAGCTGGTCGACGTTTCTAGCTCTCTATCTCTCTCCCTTCCTCTCTGTAAAAAATCAGTAAAATATATATTTTTTTAAATGCATCAAAATTTAAAATGTGGTTTCCCTTTAGTGATTCCACTTCTAGGATACTTTTAGAACAAATGGAAAGATATACTAATATATACAAGGATATTTGCAAGCACACTTTGTAATTTGAAAAACAACAACATAAACATGCATCAGTAGAAGGATGGTTAAATGAATTATAATTTATCTATACTAAAGACTATATTATGCAGTGAGTAAAAATGATAAGATCACCTAGCCAGTGTTGCTCAATGATTAAGCATCTACCCATGAACCAAGAGGTCCCTGGTTCAGTTCCTGCTCAGGACACATACCTGGTCTGTGGGCTCAATCCCCATAAGGTGTGTGCAGGGAGCAGCTGATCAGGAATGTTTCTCTCTCATCGATGTTTCTATCTCTCTATTCCTCTCCTTTCCTCTCCCTCTAAAAATCAATAAATCATATATTTTAAAAGGTTAAGATATATGTGGTTCAACAAGGAAAAAGGTCCATAACATATTAATATACACAAAGAAAAAAGTAGGATGTAAAGCAATAAATATATGGTATTAAGTCATTTACATAAAATATACACTCTGATGGCACTACGCAGCTGTGCTCAGCAAGAAGCTCCCTGACCACAGAGTTCCCTCCTTCCTATCATGCTTTTCCCCTTTCCTTTCTCCTTCCTGCACTACAGACCAGGCAGCATCCAGAAGGGCCAACTAAGGAACCTAAGAGATCTGAGCTCTTAATCCTCAGTCCTTCAGTGACCAAGTCCCTGTTATCAGAGAAAGATGGGACACCTATGCTTGGGAAAGGCTGTCTAAATCTAGCATCTAACTTCAGAGATATATCCTATATAATAAAGAGCTAATGTGCAAATAGTCATCATGCCCTAGCATCCTTGCGCCAGGGCTAGGGGACCTGAGGCTGGGCCAGGGAACTTGAGGCCACACCCCCACCCTGGTGCCAGGGCCGAAGGACCTGAGGACGAGCCAGGGGACCTGAGGCTGTGCCCTCCACCCAGTGGGGCTTGACGGGAGACCTGAGGCTGCGCCCCCTGCCCTGTGGGGCTTGACAGGGATGGGGCCAGCTGGGTCTGGGTCTCATACAATTTCGAGGCCCACACGAGTGGGCAGGAACTTAACTCTGAGTTCCCCTGAGTGCCCCAGACTGACGGGAGGGAGATTTTCATATACATTTTACTAATTTTCTTTCATCTCTGACACTTCTATTATGGAGAAAGGGCAAATAGCAATATTAAAATATTTCCTTTAGTTAATTCTCTTTTCATGTGCATGAATTTCATGAACGAGGCCACTAGTTTGTATATAAAGATAGTCATAGTGCAATCTAACCTTATCAAAAGGTGATTTGTTGAAAGATGAGTGCTGGGCTGCAGAGCAACCGCTTTTCCCATCATAAACATCTTCAGTGTTTAAAAATATATTTAAAGACCAGAATGATCCACACCAATCCTAGCAGCCATTTGCTCTTGGGAGGCAGAGGTTTGGGGAGAGCAGCCTGTCACTCTTTATTGTATGTAGTTGAATTTTTCACAAGCAAATGATATTTTCTATTTCTTAAATGATACTTTTAAGCTCAGTCACTCTTAGAAAGAGAAAAATTAAGCAAATCAAATGCAGACACGCTAGCAAATAAAGCTTTAAAGGATATAATTATGTGGTTTGTTTCAGCCATTTTAATTGAATAAAGTTTGAATTATGAAAATGTTGCTTTGTTTATCAATACACATTTGATTTCAAACTGTTTAATTCAATAAATGTATACTTTGTTTTCAACTTTATCAACGCAACCTTAGCTTTATTTTCTGATCCAGGAATTCCCGTATAAATCTGTATACCTCCTGGCTAGGTACTTCCACCTGGATGTTCCAATGTAGTTTAAACTGACATGTCTAAAACCAAATCCATCATCTTCCCATAATATCCTTCTTTTCCTAAGGATATTCTCTTCCACCCATCACCCAGACTTGAAATTCCAACACTTGTTGACTAGTCCTCTGTCTTGTTTCCTCAATAAATTGATGGCCAGACACTTCTTGTGTTTCATTTGTGGTATTTCTGACATCATTTCCTTCCAATCCCTAAATGTAGGCCTCCCATCTCAATGACACCTTGTATATTTATTACAATACTTGAGGCCCAGTGCATGAAACTTGTGGATGGGTAGGGTCCCTAGCTTCTCCCAGCTGCTGGCTGGGGCCTCCCTTTGCACCCGCCTTGGCCTGGCACCATCCGTTCACCTGCTCCACCATTCCACTTCAGTCCTGCTCTCATCGGTGCCCACTGGGGCTGGCAGCACCTCCACTGCCGCCTGCTGCCAGCAATGTGTCACCAATGCCCACCATGTCCTGTGCCGCCCCCTGGTGGTCAGCACACATCTAATTACTGGTTTGCTGAACTCAGCCTGTAGGGACAATTTGCATATTAGCCTTTTATTATATAGGATCTATAATATTGTGTATATCTCTGCACCCCATCCCCCACAACTGCAACCCCTAATAGACTATAAGCTCCTCAAAAGGATTCGTGTTCTAGTCATCCCAGCACCCAGCATAATACCTACAATACAGTGGGTACAAGATTAATACTTTTTCAGTGAACAGATATATGGAAAGAAGCAGTTGGTCTTTATTTCTAGCAGATTCTCCTTTTCCCATTTCTGTATCTCCCACCCGTATTCTTCAGTAGTTTTCCCTAGTTGATAATTCAATCATTGGTAATTTGCCACTTTTCAGATAAGAGCATATCCTTTCAGATTCAATCATAAATGGAATTTTAAAAGCTTTATTTGATATATTCAGTGCTTTTCAAAGAAAATTTGAAAAATTCAAAGGAATAGAATCTGGAAAACTCCAATAATTTAAATTTCTATAGAGACTCTTACAAAACAGTAGAAATGAGCATTTATGAAACATTAAAGGGTTAAAGACCAATTATCTTAATAGTCAATTCTTAAATATTATTTTATAAGGGGAATGAATGCAGATTAAGAATGGAATCATGTAATTTACAAATTATTTCTAAATAGCTCTCTAACTATGATGTTCAGCTTATTAGGAGTTGTTAATATTCTATTATTCAGAAGCCATTAGCACATTCTGCTAGCAGTATAGATCACATAATATCAAGTGACAAGGGGAGGACATGAAGTGTCCTAATTATTATTTCTTTTAAAAAGAGCTGCATGACCTTCTTCCCAGAGTGTGAACTATATTTTATAAAGTCTGAAAATGCTACAATCCTTCTCCATTAAATGAAAACCATCAGGAGAGGGGAAGATTACCTAAATAGAAAAATAGCTAACATTTATTACCTACACCCACTATGCACCAGGCACAGTTCTAAGGCTTTACAATAATTCATAAATCCTCGCAAAAACTTTGTTATTGTCCCATTTTACATATAAAGAGACCAAGTCCCACTGATGTTTTAAGTAATATGTCCAAGGTTACACAGCTTCTAAAAAGGGATCCAGGTGTGGCAGTCATGGAGATATGCCACCCAGAACCCTTCACAGAAGAACTTGTCCTTCCTTGCTGCAGAGAGTGCGATAAGCAAGAGCCTCAAGCTGTCAGCTCCTTCTGAGCTTTCCTCAATTGTATAAAGCAGCTCTCCCAAGATTACACCTTTCCCAGCCCAAACCCAATCACTGATTATCATTGAGGTTTAAAGTCTAGCCTTTTGGAATCTCTGAGGGGCAGTTGTAATGGGTCTTACACATTCCAGGGCTTCCCATGGGGTGGGCTGAGGCTTTGCTGGACCAGCATTGCAGTTCTACTCCTCTCTCTGCCAAAGCCTGCTTCCTCCTCCTGTCCACGGGAGTCAATCCCTATAAATACCCTACATGCCAAACTCTGTTCAAAGATCCATTTTTGGAAAATGGAAATCAGGTAAAAAGCAACTGTCTTAAAAGAGTGGATGATGTTCCAACTCTAGAGCTTTCAGAAAGGGAATATGGCCATGTGCCTTGCATAGCTCCTGAGAAGCTTAGCACTTGAAAGCAAGAGAGGAGGTAAGGCTAAAAAACTGATAGGCCTGTACTGATTGGTTGATCACCAGTCTCCTTCACTGCACAGCCAATTCAGTGATTATCTTTCGCACATGGAAAACAGGATTATTATTTTCTAGAGACACTGAGCCAAAGAAGCTCTACTCTTGGGTATACCAGACACAATGCTATGACAGGGAGGAAAAAAAAAAACAAAAAACAGGATGGGAGGGAAAGCAGATAATAAAAGCCCTCTTTCCCACCCACTCCCAGAATACCTACAGACCAGTGTATGTATACACACACACTCTGAATAGAAAGAGATTGCAGTATTCTTTTTTTTAATATATGTTTTTATTGATTTCAGAGAGAGGAAGAGAGAGGGAGAGAGAGCTAGAAACATCAATGATAAGAGAATCATTGATTGGCTGCTTCTGTATGCCCCCTACTAGTGGGATCCAGCCCGCAACCCAGGCCTGTGTCTTGAACGGAAATCTAACCGGGCTCTTGGCTCATGGGTCCACGCTCAACCACTGAGCCAGGCTGCAGTATTCTTTTTTTAATATATTTTATTGATTTTTTACAGAGAGGAAGAGAGGAATAGAGAGTTAGAAACATCGATGAGAATCATTGATCAGTTGCCTCTTACACACCCCCTAATGGGGATGTGCCCGAAACCAAGGTACGTGCCCTTGACCAGAATAAAACCCGGGACCCTTCAGTCTGCAGGCCCACGCTCTATCCACTGAGCCAAACCAGTTTTTGCAGTAGTATTCTTTTATAGGAAACTGATGGTCCCCTCAGGAAATACTTTAACATGCTGGTATTTGGAGGTCACTTTCCAAATGAAACACATCTGTTGACAAATCCTTCACAAACACACTTCTGGTCAATATTTCATTGTCTCCTTTTTTAAGTAAAAAAGAACAATCAAAAACACTTAATGGAAATTTCCAACATGAAAGAAAAGCAAACAAAGGGGGAAAGAAGACTAGAGAAAACATAGCAATATAGGAAAAATGAAACAAATGCTTTTAAAATCATTTTCAAAACAACAAGAAAATCCATCACATTCATAAAGCAAAACTGAAATGCTCTAAAAAAAGGAAGCATGAGAAAATAAAAAAGTAGTCCTGGAAGTTAATGTTATAACCAAGTGGAAATTTCCATTGAAGTGTCAAAAGAAGAAAATCTCCAAAAATAAAAATGGGACCAAAAGAGAAAGAGTTGGAAATAAAGACTAAAAATATATGAAACAGTGGATCAGTTCACAGTGAATAGATGTTCCCAAAAAGAAAATGATAAGAAGGAAATTATCAAAGGAAGAATATAAGAAAAATTTCCACTACTGGATATAAATCTACCAGAGAGTAAGTAGCCCATTGAATTTTTAAATTCTATACTACAGCTCATAATCATGAAATTTCAGAACATTAATGATAGACCAAAGTTCCATACATAGTCATATTCAAAAGAATAAAATCATCAAAATGTCATTAGATTCTCAATATCAACAATGGATTCTAAAAGAAAATGGGGAGTGGGGGGAATTGCCTTAAGAGTTCTGAGAGGCAATGTTTCTGATGTCCATTCCAGAAGCAAAGAGAGAGAGCCTTAAGGATCTAGTATCACCAATGAAATGTTCCTAGTTTAAAGTGGCACAATTCATTTCCGCTCACAGTTTACTGGCTAGAGCCACAAAAAGGCCAGAAATGGCAATCTGTACCATGTGATAAGAAAAAGGCAAAAACTGAAAATATTTTATTAATTGTACTAATCTCAGTCATATAGTGATGAAGAAGATTATCTAAGCCAGTGGTTCCCAATCTTGGATATGCATTTAATCACTTGGAGAGTTCTGGTTTTAGGACAAATTCCCAGACCCCACTTCATATCTATAAAATTGAAATATCCAGAGCGAAGGCTGGTAACACGATTGCAGCCAGCCTGAAACCAACCTAAAGCTGTATACCTGCAAACCACAATACTAGAATACCTCAGGATTCCTTTCAAAGAAAATATGCTATAATGCAGAGTACAGATTTTGGTGGACCAAGTTGTTTTGCATATGTAAATTTTACTTTATTATCAACATTTTAAATGTTTTGGTTTCTTTTATTAAATCTTTCTAAAACATTTTATGTCTTCACTAGTAGCCCTGCGTATGAATCTGTGCGCCCGCAGCTCGTGGCTCTCTGTCAGCGCTAGTGGCCAGTAGATCACTTCCCACACCCTTTTCCCTACCCCTTCTCCCCTCATAGCTTGCTGCCCTGTCCCCTCCTGTTGCTCTCTGCACCTGCCTGCTTGTATCTCACTGGCCCACCCTCCTGCTGATTTGTGATCTGGTCCTGATGCACTTGGTCCTTACGCCTTGCTAATTAGCATATTCCTCTCTTATTATATAGGATAACTTAAACAGAGTAAGCCTTTCCTTGTTGACCCTGAACGATCATTCAGTTGGCCAAAAATTCCTACCTTCACTTCAATAAAATAGAATTTTATTTATCAATTTTTAGTTCAACAAAAGAAAAAAATTTTAAACAATTATTACTGTCCAATAATAAAGTGACTGTCTCTAGGAATTGTGATGGTCCTATCAGTCAAAGTGTTAGAACTGAGGCTAAGTAGGTATACAGGGGTGGGTGGGGGGTTCAAATTAGATTATCTTTAAAGTCCATTCCAAACATAAGAATCTATATTTCTAAGTCTATAATGTATGGTGATTTCAAATGAAGTAAAGGAAGAAAAATCACCTGTGTGTACAAATAAATGAATCAGGTTGAAATGACACATCTTCATTTGCTATAAACACTTTAACTTTCAAAATAAAACAAAAACTTCCATTTCAAATACCTTTTTTTGCTATTTTCTTCACCAAAGGTTAGTGTTTTCTAGTGATAATGCCTACAGTACATTAGAAAGACAAAGGAGTTTTCTAAGAATATACATATAAAATAACAAAAAACTGCCGGGACCTGTTTGGCTCAGTGGATAGAGCGTCAGCCTGAGGACTGAAAGGTCCCGGGTTCAATTCCGGTCAAGAGCATGTACCTTGGTTGCGGGCACATCCCCAGTAGGGGGTGTGCAAGAGGCAGCTGATCAATAATTCTCTCTCATCGATGTTTTTAACCCTCTATCCCTCTCTCTTCCTCTCTGTGAAAAAATCAATGAAATATATATATATTTTTTAATTACATATAAAATAACAAAAAACGTAGTCTATAAAACTTGAAGCGATACTCCAGGGTGGCAATTATATAAGATTCTCTGAAAACATGTAACAAGGCTTGAACTTGGTTACTGATTCCCCTTTCAAATTATGAAAAAGCAATCACCTAGTAGGATATGAAATTAAATGCATAGAACATAGGTGAACACAAAAATATATATAGAAAAGAAGCTACCATCAGATCAACCCAAAGTTGTTTCTATAGTTAAAACTTTCTGACTCTTGCAAGGAGGAATGTGTCCCATTGAACAATTCCATTCTTTTAGTGTCCTCAGGCACTTATGTGACGATGAATGTGGAGGCTTTTGATACACTTCCTTCATATTGCTAAGAGTATACACCTCCTTAGGAGAACATTCATTCTCTTTCTTAACAAAGAGCATGACAATCTCAATCCCTCGCATTTCCTCTTTAATAAACAGGGAACTTGTATGTGGGTTGAAAAACCTCATTAAACACATTTCCTTTAGTCATGCAGTAATTTAGTTGCTATGGTAATCTTTGGTAACTTGAAAAGTACTTTGCAGTGTTCATTTCTAATACTTGTTTTTAAAAATCCTAGAACTTTTTAAAGTCCTAGAGGATAAAGAGGCTGAAAATGCTGTTTTTTCTTCAATTTCTAACCATGGACTCGTTAAATAGAGCACAGCTATTCACAATATGACAGCCATTACACCTCTGACAATGATCACTTCATCAATTCCCACCTCAAGACATTCTTAGAGACTATCCATATCTTCCCAACTGAATGAAAAGCATTAACTCAGGTCTCTGTGGCAGTGAAGAGAATTAATTCATGGAATAAGCACTTTCCCATAATAGTCTCCAAAGCTCACAGTTGAGCACTGTCATTTTGGCCTTCCCTCAATAATAATAGGGTGACAAAGTACATTTTGAAGCAGTTTAACAAATAAGCATCAGATAACTTGGGGCCTGGACACATCCAGGCTTTACCCAAGGAAACACTGTCGGACAGAAGGCTCTGATAATTCACAGCTCTAACCCACTCTGTTCATCAACCATGTCAGGGCTCAAAAGGTTTCAGGAAACACTGTCTGGAATACTTTTTTTGGCTAATAGCTACATTTGAAAATTGACCTTTAATCTTTATTTCACATTATCATCCTATCATTAGCCAAGGATAATACATGAGCATTTTTCAAATATAATTTCATGGACTGAAGATGTTCTAAAACTTTTCATCCAAAGAAAGACACTATTATTAGTTTTACCAGACTCTGACTATATCCTGGGTTTTAGAAAAGAACTAAAGTAAAAATTAATGGTTTTACTGGAGTTAAATAAGCATTCACCCACAATTCTTTTCTGCAGGGCTCTCTTGGTCACATTAGAATAGAGTTAACACTCATGAAGTAAAGCAGTGCAGGCATGACCTGGAAGTCAAGAGTCTGCTTTGATCTTAAGCAAACCTATTTACTATTCCTAAATCTGTTGTCTCATCTGTAATCTATAAGCTAAATGGGAGAGCATGTGACTCCAGTCATTGTGTAGCTGGCACACAGAGAGAAGTAAAGCACATAGAAGAAAAGATGAGGTTTGGCCAAGTAGGCAGGGGCCAGGCCATGTCTTGTAGGTCTTCTCAAATAATCTGATATTTACCCTAAAAGCAGTAGGATATAACACAGTAAAAGATTTAAGATAGGGGTAAAGAGATAAGTGATGTATTTTGGAAAGCTGACTGTGGAGTTTGGATTGGCGATCAGAGCAGAGACATGGAAAGCAGTCAGTAAACTACTCAATAGCCCAGGTGATTGATGGTGAGTGCTTAGAATATGGCAATGAAGATGAAAATAAGGGGATGAACTAGAGATACACTTAGGAGGTAAAACCAACAGGATTTTATGATGGAGTGTAGGGAGAAATACTTGTCAAGAATGACTTAGGGCCAAAACCGGTTTGGCTCAGGGGTAGAGCGTCGGTCTGCGGACTGAAGGGTCCCAGGTTCGATTCTGGTCAAGGGCATGTACCTTGGTTGCGGGCACATCCCCAGTAGGGGGTGTGCAGGAGGCAGCTGGTCAATGTTTCTCTCTCATCGGCATTTCTAGCTCTCTATCTCTCTCCCTTTCTCTCTGTAAAATATCAATAAAATATATTTAAAAAAAAAAAAAAAGAAGAATGGCTTAGGGGGAAGGCAGCTATGCTCACCACTATACCACGTGAGCTCACTCATCTAGGGGAAATGATAAACAGCATAGACTGATGAACAAGTACAGCATCGATCACTGTCAGACCTCAGAAGGAAGGAAGGGGAGGGTGGGGATAAGGGAGAGAGATCAACCAAAGGACTTGTGTACACGCATATGACCTAACCAGTGATCATGGACAATAGGGGGGTGAGGGCATGCATGAGGAGGGATTTGGGATGGGAATGGGGGGGGGGGAGAAATGATGACAAATATGTGATACCTTAATCAATAAAGTAATTTATAAAAATAAAAAAAAGAATGGCTTAGGGAGAACACTAAAATATATGATTGGCTAACCATTATGCTTACAATTAAAACTAATACAAAATAATATTGATTGTAAACTGTAATTTAAATTTTTTTTAATTAAAAAATTGTATTGGAATTTACTGAATAAATAGAAAAAAAAAAGGTATGGCTCAAAAGTTGATGGTTTGTGCATCAGCATATGGAATTCAATTGATGCCATGGTACCGAGTTAAGAAAGAACTGGAGCCAAACTCTCAGAATCTCCAATAATTTTTTAAAAATATATTTTATTGATTTTTACAGAGAGGAAGAGAGAGGGATAAAGAGCTAGAAGCATCGATAAGAGAGAAACATCGATCAGCTGCCTCCTGCACACCTCCCACTGGGGATGTGCCTGCAACCAAGGCACGTACCCTTGACCGGAATCGAACCTGGGACCCTTCAGTCCACAGGCCAATGCTCTATCCACTGAACCAAATCATTTTTTGCAGAATCTCCAATAATTTGACTTCAGAGTATAGAAGTAAGAATTATGAATAAGATTGGGGATAAGCTACATAAACTAAGTGGAAAACCAGAATTCACCATTACAGGAGACAAGGGAAAAGTGTTTTGTTTGTTTGTTTGGAGGGACTGTTTAATATTGATTTTAGTGATTGGAGGTCACTGATGATCTTAGTGAAACTCTGATGAGCTCAGAAGCAAGATGACAAAGAAGGGTCTAAGTCTTTAAAATTTTATTTATATATAACAATGTATCGCAAAAGAATTTTAGATAAAGGGGAGTCACAAAAAGAATACTTGAATGAGTCATGCTTAAAAAGAAAAAAAAATGGTTTTGAGCAGCGTTCTTTGGGTAAAGACCCAAACTACTCTGTAAATAAAGCTACAGTACATTTGTGTACCACCAGGCATAGTACCCCTCAGTGGAGAATTTATATTCCATTTGAGTATAGGATAAGCCTTCATGAATCATAGTCCCAACAAACCCTAGAGGCTTACTATGTCAGGTTCTCAGAGTCTGGGTGAGGAAACCACTGAATACATGAAACTGACTTATTGTAAGGAATCTGCACTATCACAGATGTTTGTAGAGCATATTCTACGTCCAAAGGACTATGCTGGATGCTAAAGCACAAAGAAAAGGTCTGTGGGTCAGTTTAAACCTATGAAGGGACTACTCTGGGGGGCTTTCCTGGGTATGACTATATAATTACTCCCTCTCAATTCATAATATGGACTGAATGGCAGAGGATTCTGTTTTTTTTTTTTTTTTTGGAGGCATTGAATTTTGGTTTAATCAGCTCTTTGAATAGTATGAAACGATCCAGGAGATAACAGCACTTCCCTCTCTCAAGTCTTCTTTGGCAACTGTGCTCATTGATTCATTCATTCATTCATTCATTACTCTCCAGTCATTCAACTATGTACCAGGCTCTGGGTATGGCACTGGAAATTCAATGGTGAGCAAGATAGGCATGGTCCTTGGCCTTGAGAAACTTAATGGATAAGAACGAGGTTATCCCCATTCTTGATGTATTGGCTTGAGTAGTCAGTAGCCAGGACTGATGGGATGTGATTATCAGCCTTTTATACTGGTAGATGGCTATATTTAGGATCAGGGTCAATTTTCAGCTACTATGGGAACTTTTGGGGGAAAAGAGTGAGAGAGCCCCTGAGGATCCATGGGTGATTGGGGGTGGAGAGGATGAGGAAAGGATGTGGTGAAGTACCTGGAGGTGCCTAAGAATTCTTGATAAAGAAAGATCTTACTAGCAGCACTTTATTTAGACTTACAAATGCCATGATTTAGAAGGGCCATTCAATGTCATGTAATCTCCTACTACTTCCCAAATACAGGGCTCCCCTCTACTGCATACCCTGCATCAAGCTTGTTTTACAAGGCAGCAGGTGTCATGCTGATCAGTACATTAGGCTGTTTTGCACCCACCTCCACCAGTCTCCTTGGTTCTGGGATGATCTTATGTCTCTGTCCCTGTGGCAGAGGCCACCTTATCCATAGTAGATCCAGCCCTGCCCCCAATGCTCAACCAATTCTTCTAAATGAAGATCATAATCCCACCTTTAATGGGTTGTTAAAAAGTGGCCAGAACAATGCTTTATCAAACTGACTTCTGTCTAGTTCCCCATTCTCCCTGCCTTGGCACCAAGATCTTCTGACAATAGGATCCTGGGATGTTTGTCTGTCAAGAGGAGTCCTTCCAGAGACTCAAGCCCTATCACCAAATCCTACATCCATAAGCTGGGTTTCTGCTTCCTGCCTATAAATCTTCTCCTTCCCCACAAAACAATGTGTCAGCACCCCTGTTAGAATGTGTACCCGTTTGTTTGATCTTAGAGTCAGGAGTCTTAAATCCCCAGTCCCCATTTGGATACTTCTTGACTATGTGAGCTCAAGCAAGTTGTTTACTGTTTTGTTTTCATCTATAAGAGGTGGGGTAATAACAACTATCTCAGGTTGAGGTCAGGATGATTAAATTAGATCACTTATTGAAAACACTTTGGAAATCATGGAGCATTCTGCATATTCTAGACTTCCTTGCTTTCTCCATTCCTGAGCATCAGTCATACTGGATATTCTGGGATCTTCTAACCAATTCCATTGTGGTAGATTCTTTTCTGCCTTTAGGAATAAATCATCTCCTTCTTCTAATCCATTAAACAGTCATATAATGATGGCCCCATTCGAAGGCCCTCCTTTGTCTTCATTCCTATTTAGTAATACCTCCTCTGAATACTCTCTTTTTCCCCAATAATGTCACTTTATCTTATTACTACAATAGCTCCAGTTTTCATTAGATTGCTCCCTTTCATCTTCTATAATTTTCCAGTTAATTATACTAGACTAGATTTCTAAAAAAATGTGAGGCTAGAAAGGCTGGAGGAGCCTGGGAATCCCATGACAGTTTTTGGAACATGTGTGTCATGAGGGTGACTACTGCTTGAACAAATCTCATTAGTTTTCCAGATGTCTCTGTGTATGTGCCTTTCTATTGACAGTGATTATGCAAGTGTGACATTTGTTTTAATGAGTATGTCAGGTGTGTTTTGCTGTATCATAATATATGATTGACTATAGTAACAACTTGGTAACAACTGCATAAGAATATGTGGAGCTGTAAAGAACAGAGCTCTGGCAAATTTCTCTCCTAACAGCACCATCTCTGCTGGTCATTAGGAACTTAAATTTTCTATAATTCTAATCCTACTATGTGACAAAAAATTCATATATTCAAGACCCTTATTTAGTGATCATTTTTGCCAAACTCCTTTGGAGGCAAAAAAAAAAAAAAAAAAAAAAAACATGGCTTGGGGCTACAGCCAGCCGTCGGTACTCTTAGTTTTCAGACCACATGTGAACTTTTTAAAGAACTATCCATTGCCTGCTTCTGCCCTTTCTTGCTACATAATTTTAGCAAAGTAACTGTGGATCTTGGTTTTCTTATCTGTAGAAATACAGGATCATGCCTACTTAGTATATGAGCCATCAATAATATTTTTATAGATTAAGACAGCCAAGACATTAGCTCTCTGTTCATTGTCTTAGATTGTAATAAAAATACTTTACCCTAGATTTGTCTACCTATAATTTCCTCCTGCCTGTAGCCTAAACTCTTCCTATTCTGACTGCCTCTCTCTTCCTGTATTATAAAATGTCAAACCTTCTTCAGAGAGTAACCAGAACAATGGGAACTGATTATCTCTCCTCTCACTGGGCACTGGCAGTTGTCTGGCAGGATCAGGAGAGGAGCTCATTGATAAGAAGGTTTTCCCGCTTCTGCTTCTGTATTTTCATTATACGTGGTTGGGTAGGAAGTAAAGGTGGCCTGCTGGAAGAAGAACTATCATTCTCTGGGACACAAACAGGGCAGCACCAAGGAATCAACATGTCAAAATTGAGTCAATCACCAATTTAGTTTGATGTTGTTCTGGTTATTTATTTTTGCCTTTATTGCTTGTGCTGTTGGTATCAAATCAAAAAACTCATTGTCAAGATTAATGTCAAGGAGCTTCTTCCCTATGGTTTTATTGTTGTTTTTTGAAATCAGGCCAGCAATAGAAAAACAGGATATTGAAGAAATATCTGCACTCCCATATTTATTGCAACATTATTCACAATGACCAAGATATGAAAACAACATATGTGTCCAGTAAGCAGATAAAGAATGAAATATTATGAAACAACTAGAGACCTGGTGCATAAAATTCATGCACGGGGTGAGTGGAGGGGGAGAGTGTTCCTCGGCCCTGCCTGCACCCTCTCCAACCTGGAACCCCTCGAAGGATGTCCTACTGCCGATTTATAGGGATCAGGCCTAAACTGGCAGTTGGACAACCCTTTCACAACCCAGGACTGCTGGCTCCAGCTGCTCACCTGCCTGCCTGCCTGATTGTCCCTAACCACTCTGCCTGCCGACCTGCTCACCCCCAACTAACCCCTGCCACCGGCCTGCTCACCCCCAAATGCCCCCCCTTCCCCGTCAGCCTGATCACCCCCAACTTCCCCCCCCCCCCCTGCTGGCCTGCTTGCCCCTAAATGCCCCCCCTGCTGGCCTGATTTTCCCCATCTTCCCTCCCCACTGGCCTGCCCACCCCCAAATGCCCCCCTGCTCACTCCAAAGTGCCCCCCCCTGCTGTCCTGATCACCTCCAACTGACCCCCACTGACGGCCTGCTCACCCCCAACTGGTCCTCCTGCTGGTCTCATCCTGGCCTAATATCCCCATGGTGACCCAAGGTCCCAGCCTCTCCTTTTCTTCTTCTTTTTTTTTTTTTTTTTTTTTCCAGCACCTCCTTGAGCAGGGACCAGGACCAGCTGGAAACAAGTTTCTAGGATTTATTTATCTTCTGTAATTGAAACTTTGTAGCCACCTTGAGCAGAGGCCAGGGCCAGCCAGGAAGCTTGGCTTCCTCCATTACCAGGGCAACCCAAGCCTCCTGCTTGCTCCAGCTCCATGGCCAGCTGCCATCTTGGTTGGATTAATTTTCACACTTGTTCCTGATTGGCTAGTGGGCATGGCTTGGTGTAGCAGAGTGATGATTAATGTGCATGTCTCTCTTTTATTAGTGTAGATGAGAAATAAGGAAATCCTGCCATTTGCAACAATATAGGTGGACCTTAAGGGCATTATGCTAAGTGAGGTAAGTCAGACAGAGAAAGAAAAATCCTATATAATAAAAACCTAATATGCTAAGTGTATGACCATTTGACTGTTTGACCAACCACTATGACATGCACAGACCACCAGGGGGCAGACGCTTCAACCAGTAGATTAACTTGCTGCTGGTGTCCTGCTTATCAGGACTGGGCGATATGGGCTGGACATGCCCTGGAGCCCTCTCACGGTCCTTCCCAGCACCAACCTTGCACTGGTGGGATCCCTCAGCCTGGCCTGCTTCCTCACACAATCCAGGACCCCTTGGGGGATGTTGGAGAGTCAGTTTCAGCCCAATCCCCACAGGCAAAGCCAAGGAACCCCATCTATTCACGAATCTGTGCACCAGGCCTTTAGTATTGTATAAAACCAATGGGATCTATAAAACATGTGGGATATAAAAAGACCAAGCTTGTTAAAATAGAGTAGAATGGTGGTAACCAGGGACTGGGAAATAGGAGAATTGGGGGAAATTCTGTTAAAAGATACAAACTTACAACTAATAGGTATATAAGTTTTGGAGATTTAATGCATGGCATAGTGATTATAGTCAACAATACTGTATTATAAACTTCAAAGTTGCTAAGATACTAGATCCTAATTGTTCTCACCATAAAGAAGAAATAATAATTAATAAAAAACAAGGGCAAAAAGTCTGATCTTTAGGTTCATTCCCTTTCAGATAGTATCCAAGTCTTTTACGGTAACTTCGGGAACAGCACTAATAGCACTCTGTTCTCTTAAGTTCTTCTAGATAATTTCTGCTCAGTTTTCTCCTCTTACAATGTCAAGTTCTCTATATAAGCTGCTTTGCCTTACAAAATAAGATCCTCTATTCCCTGTACCATCAGTGGACCTATGATAGTTTTAGGATTTAATCAGCTAAAGATGGGTGTGAATTTAATCTGTGCTCTACTTGGGGTGCCAAACTGTGTTAAGTTTATTATAAAACAAATTTACTCATTTCAAATACTGGAGGCCTTTTTAAAACTGAAATTTTTAGAAATCTTGGCTTTAAGATCCACAAATAATCCAAAAACATTTTAATAATTAAAGGTCTCAAGCTTCACCCTCATGAAAAATTCAGCCAGAATTCCTAATGAAATAAAATTATTTGAACTTTAACTCATATAACATAGGCTTGAATGTTTTCAAAGTAGGTCTTTCAAAAAAGATCCAAAAGGCCTAAATAATTCATTGACAGTCAAGAATTGGATGTCATTACTCAACCCCAAGAATGGGGTCAAGCTGAATGAACAGAGAACTGATATATAAAGGTAGGCACAGCTTGGTAAGGCCTTCCCAAACAGGCAACAAAGTAATACCTCATCTCTTACAGCACAAATAGCAACTCATCATCATATGCTACTATATTTTTTACTTAAGAATAGAAATTAACAAGTTTATTTTAGAACCTGATTCATTACCATTTTTAGAAAACTTAAAGACTTTAAATCTTTTTCCATTCTGTGTGTGATTACACCTAATTAAAGGTTGCATCTTCCACAGAAAGGTAGAACATCAGTTCTAATTTTATACTCTAGTGTGATGGAGAACATAAAGCATCAGATTGCAAATCAGGGTTCTATTTCTGACCTGGTCACTGCTTTTCTTAAATGCCTCAGTTTTGCCATCCATAATAAATGGGCAGAGTTTATTAGAACTTGTCAGAGTTTATCAGAATAAACTATGTCATCAGCATTCATTTTTAAACTATGGGCTGGACACCATGCTATTTATTATACTAGTATACATGTGAACAAGAAAGGCATGATTCCTAATTTCACAGAGTTTCTATTTGTTCCAAATATTTTTACTGCTATTGAATCACTATTATGATGCTTTCAGGATCCATTGAGGACACATGAAGTCAATAAGTCACAAGAAAGTAAATATTTGTTTAATATTTACAATGTGCAAAACATTGTTCTAGATGAATTGGAAGATAATGTCCCTCATTAGACCTATGCTCATAGCAAGAGAGTAGAAAGTCATGTTCATCATTGTATTCCGTGTCTCCAAAGTCTAGCATAGTGTCTGGTACTCCATAAGTGCTCAATATATAATTGTTGAATGACCAAATTAGTCAGTTTTTTAATAAAAAAAAAATTATGGTCCCTGCTCTCAAGTGATTAGAATCTAACAAGAAATTTAAAGCATCTGTGCATCTATGCATCAACTACAATAATACACAGCATGTTATAAAAAGTTATTAAGGATACAAAAGAATTAAAAGCAGGAACACAAAGATATTTATACTACACCAAAGGTCATAGCAACATTATGGCCGGGACCGGTTTGGCTCAGTGGATAGAGCATCGGCCTGTGGACTGAAAGGTCCCGGGTTCGATTCCGGTCAAGGGCATGTACCTTGGTTGCGGGCACATCCCCAGTGGGGGGTGTGCAAGAGGCAGCTGGTCGATGTTTCTCTCTCATCGACGTTTCTAACTCTCTGTCCCTCTCAATTCCTCTCTGTGTAAATCCAATAAAATACATATTTTAAAAAAAAAAAAAAGGTCATAGCAACATTATTCGCAATAGCCAAAAAAGTGGAAACAACCCAAATGCTCATCAACAGATGAATGAATAAACTAAATGGGATATATCAGCCTTAAAAAGGAAGAAAATTTGGGCATATGCCACAATGTGTATGAATCTTGAAGACATTGTGCTAAGTGAAATAAGAAAGACACCAAAAGACAAATATAGTATGATTCAACTGACGTGAGGTACTTAGAATAGGCAAATTCACAGAGACAGAAAGTAGAGTGGTGGTTACCAGGGACTGGGGAAACAAGGGATGAGGAATTAGTGTTTAATGGGTTCAATTTTCTGTTTGGGATGAAAAAAAGTTCTGGAAATAGACAGCCATGATGGTTGCTTAACAATGTGAATGTACTTAATGCCAATGGGTTTACCCTTAAAATAATTTAAATAGAAAACATTATGTTATATATGTTTTTCCACAATAAAAAATATATATATAGTTATAAAAAGAAATGAGAGTTTGGGAGGGCAGTAACATCTGCCTGGCTTAATCTACCTAGAAGTGGTATTATTTAAATTTCCATTTCCTTTTAATGCATAAAAATTAAAGTTTCCACTGTTAACAATGAGAAGTACACATTTGTTTTTATATGGTTCACCAGTTTTATATGACTCCTTCCTCTATAAGAAACTGAACCGGCAGTTAGACATCACTCTCACAATACGGGACTGCTGGCTCCAAACTACTTGCCTGTCTACCTGCCTGCCTGATTGCCCCTAACCACTCCCCTGCTGGCCTGATTAGTACCTAACTGCTCCCTTCCTGGCCCAATCATCCCCAACTGCCCTCCCCTGCTGGTCTGATCTTGCCCCCAATAGCCCTCCCCTGCCAGCCTGATATCACCCCCAATTGTCCTTTCCTGCTGGACGGATGGCCCCCAACTGCCCTCCCCTTCCAGCCTGGTTGTCCCTAACTGCCCTCCCCTGCTGGTCTGGTTGCCCCCAATTGCCCTCCTCTGCCAGTCAACTTGGTTCTGATTGGTCAGATTCTATGCCAGTCAGCACCAAAAGCTTCACCTCCTCAGCAGCCATTGGCTCCTCAAAGATGACCCAGATTTGGTTCTGACTGGTCAGTTTCTATGCCAGTCAGTGTCTTTGGGCCTATTGACAGGGCCTGATCAGAATGGTGGGGCTGATCAGCAGTCCCAGTGGAGGCCTGGAGAGAAATGGAGGGATGGCTGCTGACCAGGCTCGGAGCTAAAGAGAGTCAAGTGCTGATCAAAAGCTGCAACAGATGCTATGAATCAGACCTTACATCTCTCTTCAGGCCTCTCTCTGGGCCTGATTTGCAGCCCACTCAGCATCAGTGCTGGGTCACCTTGCCTGCAGCCATAGCAGTCAGCACTGGGTCCCCTAGGCAACCTAGTGTTGACTGTAGGACTGAGTTCTGGTTGGTCAATGGTTTATGCTCCCAAATAAACTGTTGTGGATGTGACAGATCCAGGGTTTTTATATATTAGGATACTAATATTAAAATAAATTTAGAAACAAATGACCCCTGATGCTCTTTATAAAGATTCTCTACAAGTGATCTGAAAGACATATCAATTGTCTTAGTTTTCTACACTCCTTTTATTCAAATGGCATAAAAATAGTCAATATTCCATATCAAAAGTATTAATCAGATAACTACCAAAGCACCTTTTCAATTTAAAACTCTAACCATCTCTTCTGGAGACATTGTTTTGTAATTTTGAAATATTCATCCTTGCTAATCACCCCTCAACACACAAATACAAAGAACTAAGTACCATATGATTTCACCCATATGTGGAATTTAATTAACAAATTAAGTTAATAGGCAAAATACATTCAGATTCATAGATACAAAGCAGACAGAAAGCTCTGGTAGAAAGAGGGGACTTTGGTGGGGATGAAGAAATTGAGCAAAAAAGAAAAAAGAGAGAAAGAACTCATGGACAATAGTATGGTGAGTGCAGGGGGAGGGAGAGAGGAAGAGGTAAAAGAGTATGGTATAGGGGAGGTAAATTGGGGATGGGAAAATAAAATAAAGAGGGGGAAGAACTAATGATATTAAAATATGCAGACAATACAATTTTAATCACCAACCCTTCCTTCCTAGCATCTTAACTCGGGATCTTGGTCTGCTCCCTCCTGTGAATTTCTTTTTTTTATTTGGGAGCATAAACTATTGTTAAGCCACTATTATTTGGAGCTGCTGTTATATGCTGTTTACATAGTTTTCTTTCTCTCCCACACACATTCTTCATGCCCATTTTTCTGTAATTCCTGTACTTTTCCTCACTGTGATACAGTTTTCTGGAAACCTTAGCTTTCCTGCACACCACTCTGTCTTTTGCTTAGGGCCACTTCTAAGTGTTCTCCATCTCTGACTGCTGTGGCTCCTTTCTCAGCCACCTCGTGCTGTCCTCTACACAAAATGCTGCATACTCAGCAGTACTGTTATTTTGCAGTTAGTTCCCACTAGGAATGTCAGGTCCAAGGAGAAGGAGCTGTCCTATTTTTAAAAAATATCTTTTTATTGATTTCAGAGAGGAAGGGCGAGGGTGAGAGAGAGTAACATCAAAGATGAGAGAGAAACATTGATTGGCTGCCTCCTGCACGCTCCCTACTAGGGATTGAACCCGAAACCGGGGCATGTGCCCTTGACTGAAATCAAACCCAGGACCCTTCAGTCCGCATGCCAACATGTCCTGTCTATTGACAGCTGTATTCCTAGAACTTAAAATAGTACAGTACTTGACTTTTAGTAACTACTCCATAAATATTTCATTGTGTTTACTGAGCACCTTTCTAAGCACTGGGGACACTTCAATAAACAAAATAGATAAAAATCCCTTCTCGCTGAGACCAGTTTGGCTCAATGGATAGAGTGTCTGCTTGGAGACTGAAAGGGCCCGCGTTCGATTCCGGTCAAGGGCATATACCTTGGTTGCGGGCATATCCCCAGTAGGGGGTGTGCAAGAGGCAGCTGATCAATGACTCTCTCTCATCGATGTTTCTAACTCTCTCTCTCCCTTCCTCTCTGTACAAAATCAATAAAATATACTTTTTTTAAAAATCCCTTCTCTGTGACACTCAAGCTATAGTATGGAAGAAAGAAAAATAAACAATAAACATTAAATCAATGAATCATTCAATGAAAAACTAACCTAGTGTGTTACCAGGAGATAAATGCTATGGAAAACAGAGCAAGGCAATAGGGGTTGGAGGAATCAAGGTAGAGAAAATGTCCAGAAGGGAAAGATGGTCACAGTTTTAAACAAATAAAGGAGTAAGAGCTGGCCCTGCCTTGGAGAAGGCAATATTTGAGTAAAGACTTAAAGGTGGTGAGGAAGGGAGCTGTTCAGAATCTCAAGGAAGAGCATTCCAAGCAACTAATACATAAGGAAACAGCTAGTAAGTACAAAGGCCCTGTGGCTTTAAGGAATAGTATTGAAAATACTGAATCTAAAGGAAAGTGAGCAGATGGGAGAGAGGTGTACTAAATGTAGTAAGAAGAGGTCAGACATCTTGAACCTTGTAGCTCAATCTTACTTCTTTGTGAGAGTGACACAGGGAACCATTGCAGGACTTGGAGCAGAAGAGGGACATGCTGTGCTTTTAATTTTAGAAGAACACTCTGGCTGCTGTGTTAAGAACTAGTTATAAAGGAATAAGAATGGAAATAGGGAGACTAGTAAAGAGATGTGCAATAATTCAGATGAGAGATGGTTAAAAGCTTGGACCAGGATGTAGCAAGAAATGGGGGGAAATGATCAGATTTTAAATATACTTTGAATGGCTCTAGGGATAAGGAGATTTGTCAGCCAATTGAATGTGGGACATGACAAAAATAAGAAAATAATTTCTTGGACGATTCCAAGTTTTAAGACCAAAGCAACTGAAGCATGATTCTATATTAACTGAAATAGAACTGTAGGTGGAACAGGCTCAGGGGAGGATTTGAGTGTGGATGTGTAAGGTGGGAAAGTCTATCAGACATTCAAGAAGGTTTGTCCATAAACAGTTGAATCTACTTAGAATTCAAAGAAAATCTGGAAAATAAACTTTGGAATCAACATGAATATATGAAAAAGGGGGCCCTGAACAGTGATAAAACATTTTTACCTTTACTCAAGGAACTATAACATTTTGTAGCTAAAGGAATGGATTCTACAGAGTAAACAAGACCATTTATCAAGAAAGCAAGTCAAAACCTCTATGATGCTTCCTAACCTTCCATTTTAAAGCAATGTGCCTCAAAACATGGCCCTCAGCGACCCTGAATCAGAATAAAACTAACTTTTCATCTATTTTCTCCTTCTGCCAAAAGATGGTTTATCTCTTTTTCATATTTCCAAGTCAAAAGGTTTTACAACTTTCCCTGAAAATATTATGTCAATAATACTAATATTAAAACATCAAACATAATTTACCTTCATCTTTCCTATTGAGCTTTCAACCAAGTTTCTCAGCCCATCACCACAAGAACAGAAACACTATTCTGTTTATCACTTACCACATGGTGGGTGTTTAATAAGTGTTAAAAGACTAACCATAATATGCAGAAGATGAAAGAAAAAGTTATGTATTTTTAATAAAAGGGTGTGATAATTTAAAAAAAAGAAAAATAACACTGACTTTTGTCATCAGCACTCTCAGTGATTCTCACACGTATTCAAATCTGAAAATCACCTATTCTGTGTAATTATGTGGCATAGTGTCATTTGAAAGATTCCATTTTCATCCCTATAATGGCATCTAAGTATGGGCTACATAAAATGGGCACAGACAGAGGGCAGAGTCACTACGAATTGCTGATATCCAACTCATTTTATAATTGCCACAAACTAACACGTTTCATGGGATTTATCAATATTCAAGAAAATATATTTCTGAGCAATCTTCTGAATCATTGCCTGCATTATTTCTATATAACCCTGATCATTAGCCTTTAAGCTGTATCTCTTTTGCTATGAGTTATAACAACTTGGTTTCGGATGAGCATGATGGTTCAGGAAAGAGGCTGCTATTTCTCAGCCATATCTGATTCTCGGGGGTCAATATTTAAAAATCTATTGTATATGCCACCAGAACAGGTTTGGCTCAGTGGAGGGAGCGTCGGCCTGCGGACTGAAAGGTCCCGGGTTCTATTCCGGTCAAGGGCATGTACCTTGGTTGCAGGCATATCCCCAGTGTGGGGTGTGCAGGAGGCAGCAGATCGATGATTCTCTCTCATCGATGTTTCTAGCTTTCTATCCATCTCTCTTCTTCTCTGTAAAAAATCAATAAAATATATATTTAAAAAAAAAACAAAAAAAAAAACCTATATGCCCATGACAGTTTTTCAGTTCTTTGTAATCTTGATTTTTTTTCCCCTTTACTATTTTCTTGCTTGCTAATGAAGTTTAAGAACAAATGAAACTATACTTTAGTCTGGTGAACTGGAAAGTCCTAACAAAGTAATTGGTTACTCAGAGAAACAAACACAGCAGATAGATTACCCAGGTATCCACCCTTTCAGGGAAATGTTAATTCCAGAAGACTATGCAAACACACTTTGGTTTCTTGACTAATCATTTTAGTCCCAGATTAACCTATAGTAACTAGATAATATTTTCAAATTTTCTGGTCCAGGGAAGCCATAAACCCAAGTATCTCTATAAATATTTGTCAGAATATGTGGTAGCTGTGGGCTTCATTCATGTATTGGTCCTTTTGGTACTGGAGTTCCATTCTTAACCTAGATCTACTGTTCTCATGGGTTCAAGATCATGAAACTATATATTTAATCAATGTCAGAAAGAAAAAGCCACCTGGCTTGGTATACTATGGAGAATCTGGTATTAGAGAATCTTTATAAAGCACTTAGGCCATTTTTAAATCATAAAACCCAAATTTGTAATATCTCTAGGTTTGGTTTTCCAAAAGTCTAAGTATTTCTGACTTTAGGATAACCACCAAGTATTTATTGGCTGGAAAAAAAAGGTTTACATGTTAAAATATAGTTGTCCTTTTCACTTGTCTCAATTTTAAAATGATATATATTTTTATAATTTTATTGCATAAAACATTAATAAATTTGATTGATAGGTTGCACCTAAATTCAGCAATAGCGCTCAAGGACTGAGAGTTCAGAACAGAAATTAGAGACCATAAGGAATCATAATCATGTGCTTATAAGAAAGTCTAAGTTGGAGGTCACTGTCCCACAGCATCTCAGAACTGACATTTATAATTCAAAGAACACAGGGCCCAGGACTGGGGAGGGCAAATGGTGCAGGGAGAAACTGCTGACTCTGATGACTCTCTGGCACGAATTCTGGCCTGGACTCTGGTAGTGATGGGAGGAGCACACAATGGAGGCCCCAGTCCAAAGACAGTAGAAATATGGCAGGGTTTCCTGGCGAAGTCATTCCACTTCCCTGAATGTAAACCAGAAGGAGCAGCAGTATTAAACAGAGAAACACTGACTTTTTCTAATTAAATTCATGAGCTATGAGTCCTGGCAGATGCAAGTTTGTAAGTTACATCTTCCCCCCCACACCCCCCATTTCCCACTGGTTACTACTAAACAGATCAAAAAGGACTTCATAAATATTGAGATATCCCTTCAAACTTTTATCCTCCACCTTATTCATATGACACTTCATTCAAATCTTGCTTCCTTCTTGGAGGCACTGAATCTTATTTCAAAATATTAAACTACATGATTTCCTTTCTTTTTCTACACATGGTAAGTAGGAAGCATATGGCCATGAAAAGCACTAGGACCAATATTGAGATATGATAGTAAAGGAGCAAATACCATGTCAGAGCACATTACAATGTCTGGGAAGTTCTGCCATACTTTCTTTTTCCCTTCCTGGCCCCGGCCCTAGTCAAGGTAGGAGGCAACCAATCAATGTGTCTCTCTCACATTGATGTTTCTCTGTCTTTCTACCACACTTTCTATATGCCTTTCCACGATGTCATTTTCTCTTCAGTTACATTAACAGTCCCTGTAATACAGACATCCTGTTGTCTTTCTATAGTACTTGGAGTTCTGTTGCATTAGGTAACCACCAAGTATTTATTGAATCATGATCTATGCAAACTAAAAAAAAATGGGGGGGAGGGGACTAAAAAGGGCTAGTGTGGCTCAGTTGGTTGGGCATTGTCCTGTGCACCAAAATGTTGTGGATTTGATTTCCGGTCAGGGCATGTGCCAGGTTGTGGGCTCAGTCTCTGTAGGGGGCGTGCAAGAGGCAGCCAATCAATGTTTTGCTTTCACATGAATGCTTCTCTCTCTCTTTCCTTTCCCTTCCTCTCTCTCTAAAAATCAATAAAATTATTTTTTTTAAGATATCATACTATACGTCCATTCTCAAGGCTGCAAATAGTATGAGATGTTGTCACGGAGGCTTAGAAAAGTTTCAGTGTGCTTACGTATATGGCTAACCTGGGAGCTGTAAACAAGTAGAAAAATATAATGTAACAAAGTGTTTTCAACACTATTTTCCTAGAAGAAATTACCATTTGGAAGGTAACAATAGTGTCTGCTAAATTGTCTGTTATTAAATATATTGTCAAGAGAATAAACAATTTTGTTGCATGTTGTAAGAAAACAGCTTTAAACAAGATTCCAAGAGAGAGAAAGAAAAGGGTAAGGATATTTGGTAAAATATCTTTTGTTAAAGTAGCAGCTGCCATTTCCCCTTTAATTTTATAGCTGATAAAGATGATGAAGACAAAAAAACTAATAGTCTCTAAATATTTCAAACTATACACACACACACACACACACACACACACACACATAAAATTATATAACATTATCTTATTTTTAATGTTGTATAATTCTTTTTTATAATATATTTTATTGATTTTTCACAGAGAGGAAGGGAGAGGGATAGTTAGAAACATCTATCAGCTGCCTCTTGCACACCCCCTTCTGGGGATGTGCCCGCAACCAAGGTACATGTCCTTGACCAGAATCAAACCTGGGACCTTTCAGTCTGCAGGCTGACACTCTATCCACTGAGCCAAACCGGTTTCAGCTGTATAATTCTTTTTACAGCAGCTATATGAGATAATTCACAGGATTGCCTCAAAGGGATTTCTAAATGCTCTGGTAAAAACTTAGAAAATAATTGAATTCTTCCACAGGAGCATTTTCATTAAGTCAATTATGATGAACTAGGATGTTAACTAGACTTAGTGTGGTGATTATTTCATAATATATACAAGTATCACATCATTATGTGTACACCTGAAGCTAATGTCATGTGTCAATTATTTATCGATTTAAAAAAAAAGAAAGAAAACTCAATTAAGCTAATAAAATGCAGGAGCAGAGAAAAATAGGTATAGAAAAGATCAGGTAAATAGAAAGCATAAAATAAGATATAAATAAATATATCAGTAATCAAAATAACTATAGTCCAAATGTATTAATTAAAAGTCAGATTGTTAGATTCAATTAAAAAAAAAAACCAACAACAAATCCAGCTGTGCAGTGTTTACAAAAGACATATCTAAAGCAAAAGGATAGATGCAGTTTGGAAATAAAAATAAAGTAAAATCAGACAAATACTAATAAAAAATAGCAATAAAACTATAGTACTGTTGAAAGCATGATTAAAGATAAAGATGATCACTATGTTATGATGAAAGGATAAAAAATTCATCAGGAGGATTTAGTAAATCTAAATGTTCATTTTATTTAATACCATCAAAATATAGAATGAAAATTTGGTAGAATTACACTTTGTAAATCGATAATCAAAACAGAAGATCTCAACATACTTCTCAGTAATTGATAGGTCAATCAAGAAGATAGTAAAAACATGGAAGATGTAAATGATACAATTTAAAAAATACCATTTTGGTTATATCTTCACTGGTCTAAAAATCTTCCATGGCTCCTTATTGCTTCTGTCATCACATCCAAAGTATTCTCCTTGATCCTAAAAGTACTCCATATTTGGTACTGCCCTACCTATCTAGCCAAGCTTATGTCATACCCAATACAAATCTTCTATCCTAGGCAAACCAAACCTCTAATGGACTAGATAGAGGAAGCTCTCTGGTATAATGCTTATGTGCCTGGTTTGGTTCAAATTCTGATTCTACCATTTACTAACTTTATGACATAGGACAAGTTACTTAACCCTTGTGATTTCAGTCATTTTTATAAAATGAGGATATTGGTAATATCTAAGCCTATTTTGAGGATTTATAAAGAATATCAATGCCTGATACATTGTACTTGCTCCACAAACACTGGCTACATGTCTTTATATTGTTATCATCTTGGAACACTTTTCTTCCTCCTCCTAGCTATTCAAACTCTATTCAAGCTCAAAGGTCAACTCAAGTTCCTTTTCTTTCATAAAGCCTTCACCAATTATTTTGTCTAGCCTTCATTTATCTCCCTCTTCTACAGTAGTTCTTAACCTTGTGGGGGAGAGGTAGAGAATTAGAGATGCCTTAGAGAATCTTATGGGGGAGGGGAATATTCTATTCATAAAAACACACATGCATCACCACATATGTTTGCATAAAACATTAGGGGATTTATGTCTCTCTGAAGCTCACCCTGGGAATCCCAATTAAAGTTCCTCTGTGAAGGGAAATGGGGGTCAATGGGGGTATAAGGACACATGTTAATAACTTAATCAGAAAGAAAGAAAGAAAGAAGAAAGAAAGAAAGAAAGAAAGAAAGAAAGAAAGAAAGAAAGAAAGAAAGAAAGAAAGAAAGAAAGAAAGAAAGGAGGGATGGAGGGAAGGAGGGAGGGAGGGAGGGAAGGAAGGAAGGAAGGAAGGAAGGAAGGAAGGAAGGAAGGAAGGAAGGAAGGAAGGAAGGAAGGAAGAAAGGAAAGAAAGGAAAGAAAGAAAGGAAAGAAAGAAAGAAAGAAAGAAAGAAAGAAAGAAAGAAAGAAAGAAAGAAAGAAAGAAAGAAAGAAAGAAAGAAAGAAAGAAAAGATCCCCTGTGGTCAAGTCTATATTTAACCATCACCCACTCTTTTCTCCTAAGGCCACCTTAACAAAAGCACACAATGCTACATGAAGCTAGAAGAGTCATAGAGAGAAGCTCACTTCAAGATAAGGAAACTGATTCATAAAAAAATGAAGTGACTTACCAAAGCCACAGACAACTACAAAGTGGCAGAGATGGAGCCAGAACCTGTATCCTGACTACCCCTCTAGGATTCTTTGCAAAAGTGTGTGAGAATAATTTATCTCCAACTCACAGAGCTCTAAAATTGAGAAATAATGTTAGCCCATTATTCAGATTGGGTGATGATCCCTTGGGGAATTTGTCTCCAGATAATTAGGTCAGAAATCACCAAGAATCATTATATCAGAATGATAATTACCAAACATTCCAGAAATGTTATATTTTATTCTACTTTACCTTTCATATTTTGAAATTCTCACAGTAGTTTTCTCTGAAGCAACATCAAGCTAAGAAAAACAAAACTGCCCCAATTTTATTATTTGAGGAAGTTAACTTTGAAGCTTTATTTAAAACTTTTCTATAACTATAATAATCAAAGAATATCATCAGTTCCACATCTTGAGCCCGGAAAGACACAGATAAAGCCAATCCAAAATCTTTCATTCTCAGACCTGACCTTATAAAATATAAATATTTTAATAAATATTTTATAAATCTGTCTTCTATCTTTTTTCCTAGAAGACATTTTTCCAGAATCACTACAAATAGAAAAATGAACTATACCTTGCTCATTCTCTACCCTACCTTCCAATTCTCAAAGTAGTTTAATGATTAACTAAAGAAAAAAAGAGAAGATCATGAATAACCTATAAACACAATAATTAGCCTCCACGTCATTAAAAACTGATTAGCACTTGTGTAGTCACAGTCTCCTTGTGCATACAGGGAGCTGTTCCACTATGTGAAGTCATACAACCAGCCTGGGAATGAAATAAATGACTCAGGGGTGGGGGAGGTTGTAAAATAAAATATATTAATCAAAAACTTTAATCAAAAATTTTAAATAAACTTTAATCAATGACCAGGAGCCCTGGTCAGATAGCTCAGTTGGTTAGAGTATCACCTAATAAACCAAGGTGGGGGATTCGATCCCCAGTTAGGACATATACAAGAATCAACCAATGAATGTATAAATAAGTAGCACAACAATGTTTCTCTCTTTCTCTTCCTCTACCAGTCTCTAAAATCAATAAATTTTAAAAAGAGAATAAAGAAACAGTAAAGCATTTTGTAAGAAAACTAGAGGCCCGGTGCATAAAATTCATACCTGGGGAGGAGGTCCCCTCAACCCAGCCTGCACTCTCTCCAGTCCTAGACCCCTTGGGAATGTCTGACTGCAGGTTTAGGCCCAATCCCGGGAATTTGGCCTAAACTGGCAGTTGGACATCCCTCTCATAATCCAGAACCACTGGCTCCTAACTGCTCACCTGCCTGCCTGCCTGATCACCCCTAACTGCCCGCCCCATCAGCCTGATCATCCCTAACTGCCTCTGCCTGCCTGTCTGATCATCCCTAACTGCTCGTCCTGCCAGCCTGATTGCCCCAATTGCCTCCCCTGCTGGCCTGGTCACTCCCAACTCCCTCCCCCCTGCCGGCCTGGTCGCCCCATGCAACCTGCTGTTTATTTGTTTGGTTGTCCCTTACTAACCCCCTGCCAACTTGGTCACCCCATGAAGCCTGCTGTTCAGTTGTTTGGTTATCCCTCACTAACCCCCCTTGTCGTCTCAGCCTACTGTTTGGGTTGTTGCTGTTACTATGATGGCATCCTGGACAACTTGCATATTCTTCTATTATTAGTATATATAATATTAGAACACCTGAAGAGCATAAAATTTTTAACAAAAGAATCAATATTATAATACTTACTCACAGAGAGTGAATCAAAAAGATCATCTAGTCAAAACCTTTTACTTCCAATATAACAATAAACTGAAGCCTGAGACCTAAACTGTATCTCCTTTTGAACCCACAGGCTTTCTGGAGAAGGGAACCTGGGACCCACTACAATAGGTCAGCTTCCCCAACTAAAAATTAACATTATCTTGGATGAGGAGGCAAGTGAAATAAACACTGGAAAGTACCAGGAACATTATTTATACACTAGAGGCCCAGTGCACGAATTCATGCACGGGTACCCACGCTATGGGAGGCCTGCAGGGATTGGGCCAAAACCCAGTCCAACGCTGCCTGCAGCTTCTATCTGCCACTGCCACTCATCCCAGCCTCACTGTGCCTGCCACAGGCTCACGTCCAATCAGTCCCGATCGGGAGAGACTCACACTGCTATAGCAGTGCTCTCCAGACATGAGCCCTGCATCTGGCACCCTCCCAAGGGGAGTGGCCTGTGGGTTCGGGCTGAAACAGGCTCTCTGACATCCCCAGAGGGGTCCTGGATTTCGAGAGGATGCAGGCCAGGCTGAGGGACACCACCGGAGCACTATCAGACAGGGGAGAGACCGCAGAAGGCTCCAAGGCATGTCCAGCCCATCTCACTCAGTCCCAATTGGCCGGACCCCAGCAACAAGCTAACCTACCAGTTGGAGCATCTGCCCCCTGGTGGTCAGTACACATAATAGTGACTAGTCAACCAGTTAACTGTCTGCCCCGTGGTGGTCAGGGCACATACCGTGTTTCCCGAAAATTAGACATCCTCCAAAAATAAGACCTAGCGCATGGAAAGCTAAGACATCCCCTGAAAATAAGACCTAGCGCAACTTTGGGAGAAAAAATTAATATAAGACACTGTCTTATTTTCGGGGGAAAAGGGTAATAGCGAGTGGTTGAGCAGCCTTAGCATACATTAGCATATTATGCTTTGATTGGTCAACTATTTGCATATTACCCTTTTATTATATAGGATTATATAGGATTCTAAATAACAAGTTCTATTTAGGCCTTATGAGAAAGTGTACACTCCACAAGCAACTGAATTTTGTGCATTACCAAGAGGCTCATGGAACTAGATGAGACTGCAGTGCATTCTTGGATAGTAATAAGGATACAATGATACACCTCCTTGCCAATAAGAGGCTCTTTCCTTTGGCAACTAAAAATACCTAGAAAAAGGAAAGTGTTGGCTATAGAACTTACCTTTCATTTGTATATATAAAAACCTAAGTGACCATTACAACCAGTCAACCGAACAACCAGTAGCTATGACATGCACCAACCAACAGGGAGCAGATGCTCAATGCAGGAGCTGCCCCCTGGTGGTCAGTATGCTCCCACAGCCAACCTCCCACAAGCCAGCCAATCTCCTGCTGTCCCTCCCCCCAGCCAGCTGGCCCTGATCAGCCCTGATCACCAACCAAGTTGAGGGACCCCACCTGTGCACAAATTTGTACACTAGGCCTCTAGTGTAGTTAGTTTCAGTATTTTTACTAATATTTTTTCATAGATGTATTCTAAAAAATAATGGATCAATAGTGTTCAGAAACAATGCTTGATTAAGAGAAGCTAGGAATTAATGTTTATTTGTTATAGCAGTAACTTGCTGTATATTATTAATATTGCTTATGTGGGAAACTTAAAAGAAAATGTGATTAATGTATATTCACAGATGGTCTATGGTTGCAAAGGAAAACTGAAGGTTGCATGACACAAAGTTGCTTTCCTAAGAGGAAAGGCATTTATGACTCAGTTGCAAAATCAAGGATAAATCACTCTAAAGTTATTTGTAAAAGCCATTCATATTTTATGATTAAGAATACACAAAAGGACTTCTTACTCATTATAATCTTTTAAAAAAATTTAATATATTTTATTTATTTTTTACAGAGAGGAAGAGAGAGAGATAGAGAGTTAGAAACATCGATGAGAGAGAATCATCAATCAGCTGCCTCTTGCACATCCCCTACTGGGGATGTACCCACAACCAAGGTATGTGCCCTTGACCAGAATCGAACCTGGGACCCTTCAGTCTGCAGGCTGACTCTCTATCCACTGAGCCAAACCGGTTTCATCGAAAATTAAAATATAATAGAAAAGGATAGCTGGGTTCTGTGAGTACAAATATCCCTAAAATTCTCAAACTTCAGTTTTCCTTTTTATATCAATCTTTTGTTCTCTTATTGAACTCCTTATAGATATAAAATCTGAAGCCTAACACCAATCTCATTTCCTTGTTCTTGGTGATGAAGTCTTATGAAAGAAAACCACCAGCCAGAGGTGCTTACATATCTATAGGTAGTGGTAAGATTTGGCAAATAAAGAAAACTGCATTTGCCAATTTAAAAAATACACAAACAGAAATCATTGTGTATTTTTCAGAGAGCAAAACAAACTAAGTCAATTAGAAAACACTACCATCATTTTTACTATTCTAAAATCCAAAGTACTTTCTAGGCAAATGTACGTGTGTGTGTGTGTGTGTGTGTGTGTGTGTGTGTGTGTGTGATCTGCTTCTACACAAGATTTTAATGCTACACCTTTTTGTTCCTTTTAAAAATTATATTTTGTACAGATTTCTGACTGAAACTAAAACAAATGAATACACAGACTTTTGTCTCTGATTAAGAAATTTCTAAATTAAATTTTTCCTTCAAGTACTTGCCCAACTATGTGAATAAAACAAGCATTTTAAGGGTCCTTTTTTACTACTTTATCTAAGTTCTGGCACATTGAATTTCCTACACAAAAATAATAACTAAGTTGAAAGAATGGTTGAATTATCCCTAAAAATTTCCACTAGCAAAAAGAGGCAACTGAAAAACATTTAGTATGTAAATCTAAGAGAAAAGGTTCAGGGTTGGGCCAGGGTCACACAGAACGAACTCAAGGCTCAGTGTAATCAAAATTATATTTATTCCAGTCACCTGGGTGCAGGTGAAAGAGCCAGCGGTGAATTGGGGAGGGAGCAGACTTTTTATGTGCTCGGGGAGAGCTGCAGATGGGGCTTCAGCTTGACCCAAGTTACCAGGTCTGGTTTGAAGGCCTGGCCCTTTGTCCTTCTGCTGGCTAGGGAGGCAGCAGCGGGGGCAGGGGTCTTCAGGAATTTCTGTAAAATAACCACTCAAGGGGAGCTTGTTTGTGCAAGGCTTAGGCTAACAGAACGAGCTTTCCCTTTGACATTGGTTAGATTTTGTAAGGCTCAAGCCTTGTGTTCTCCAGTTAGCCCTTTCACTAAGTTAATGCAATATCAAAAGAATGAAGAAATAGCTTACGAAAATGTTTTACTGGCCAAAGTAATTACGTTTTGAGGGAAGGTGAAAGGTGTTGCTTTCTTTCATGTCTTTTATTTTCCTGTTCCTGATTGAAGGTGAGGGTTTAACCTCCCTACAGGTTTACTTTTGTTAATGAAAACGTCTCAACAGTTGCTACGAAAATGCAATTGCTGCTTCTTCTTTCCTGCATGTAATTTTTGCCGTTTTTGATAACTGTTCTTAAATTTGTAGAAAGCTAAGATAAAAAATAGGAATGGGGAAGAAATATTTAGAAAATAAGCATAAGCAACACTATCATACAATGTGAGTAAAGAGTTGTTTGGGATTAGATCATAAATATCCAATACCAAGAATAATCATATTTTGCTGGGTAGAGAAGGGAGTTTTTGAGTAAAGTGATTTGGCCAGGTCTCTGGAAGATAAATCCTCAAAACTGGCCTGTAGAGAGAGCAGAGGCAGGAAACTGTGAGGATGCTTCTGGGATAGATCTCTGGGTATTAGTCACGGTCCTGGAAGGAAAAATGTAGTAGTCAACCTGGGTAATTTAAAAAAGATCAACAATGGGAATATTACAAAAATGTTTTTTAAGAAAAGTAAAAAATAAGAGTGTTACAATGGCAAGAGTTGCAACCACTCCCAGGCCTACAGGAAGCAGGGGACAAGTTAGAGGAGCTGGGAGAGGGTGGTTGCAAGGAGAGAGTTGCCTGAGTGGAGCTATGGCCTTTTAGAAGAACCAGCCAACCAATAGCAATGTGCAGAGGGCTAGAGGCATACAGGGTTTCACCTTACTCTCTTCCCACCCTCTGATCTTTTGTCACTGCTACACCCAGCTGGATGTCAGGGCAGAGAGCAGAGTGGAGGGAGGATCTAGAGAAGCAAATGGAAAAGACCCTGTCTAGAGGTAAAGTAATGGTAGAAGAAATGGAAAGAGCACAATTTGAGACAAATTTATCAGGACTTTGCCTGAATGGATTTGGAGATAGAGAAAGAAAAGTCAAAGATGACATCCCAGTTTAAAGCCTAAGTTACTAGACTAAAATGACAATAACCTCAATTGAACCTATTTTTACTAACTATTGTATTCCCAATGCCTTGCACAGACCCTTGGGAATAAAAAGCTTTTATAGACAAATTGGAGTGGATGGGTAGACAATGAAGAAGAAATTCAAGGGAAGATGATGTGGATGTAACCTTACACATACTGAGTTTGGAGTATGGTGGAAGAGGCCAGCAGGTGATTGGAGATTTGAGCCTAAAGCTCTGAAAAAGAAAGAAATAAAGAAATGCTTCTAAAAACCATCTGCACAAAAATGTTAGCTGACACCAAGAGAGTGGATGACATGTATAAAGAGAAAAGAAGGAAGGCCTAATACCAAACTTGAGAGCTCTGACATATGGGAACAAAGGAGGAAGGGAAACCAACAAAGGGGGGCGGGGGTTAAGGGGAAAACCAACAAAGGGAAAAAACAATATGTGCAACCATTTGCTGTATTATTAAAATAATTTCACAAACATTTGCACGTCCCTGGCAAGCTCTATTCTTCTTGGCACTGCAGTGTTGCCTAATATAAAGATGATACAGATGCAAGCTGGAGATCACCACTTACCTTCTTGCCTCAATGAAGACTTTTTTTAAAGCCCTAATTCCCCATCCTACCAGTTTTGTTCACCTTGAACCTAACCCAGCCAACATTAATCCTTTCATAATTTAGAAAAGTCTGTTAGGCTTATTCTTTCAAACAATCATGTATTGAGTATCTGTTACACATCCAGTACTCTGCTCAACAAAGTGTAAGTAAAAATCAATTTCCAATCATCAAGAAAAAAATTAAAATCCCCTTGGATTAACAAACCATTGAGCATACAACAATTAAAGTTCAATGAAGAACTGACCTGTATGATTCACACCAAGTAGCATTTCATCCAATGAAAATTCATACCATTCAGCACATCTGGGTTTTTTTCCTAGCTCAGATTGATAGGAGAGATAAATTCTACATAGGTGGACTTCCTATTAAATGCCCAATTATGCCACATGGTAAATTTGTCTTTACTTTTCTTTCTTCCCTGCTGTTCTCAATCTTTGAACATGGTAATCATTCAAATGTTTGATATATGTGTGAATGAATCAGAAGCTAAGCAAAGTCCAGAGCAACTGTCAATGTTCTTAACTCTCTTCTAGGGCAAATCTCAAAAGTTTTAAGGTTCAAAGTCTTGGCCCAGGGGATGGTTGGTATTAAAGACATGGTGCTGAGTGTTAAGGTAAAAGCTCAGAAAAAAACCTGGAAAATCCTAAAATGCTTTTAGAAAAGAGGAAAAAAGAAGGTTCTAGCAAAATTCCTGAAACATAAAATGTGTTCAATTAATCCCCAATAGGGGTTGTGCAGGAGGCAGCCAATCAATGATTCTCTCTCATCATTGATGTTTCTATCTCTCTTTCCCTCTCTGAAATTATATATATAATTTAAATATATATATTTAAATGTGTTCATTAAATGTTTATGAGTGAATGAACAAATGACAGCTGAGGAAAGATAGTGAGCTCAAGAAGAGACCAAACTTGGGGAGCATACATGACAGATGAGGCTGTATTTAAAGCTCTCTCTAGCAGAAACTCCAAAGAATTGACTTCCTAATGGCAATTATGCCTATTTCTATGGGTTAATTCTCCAGCGTAACCCCTTCTTCACTACTCTCAAACTCCCTTTATAGGAAAACAAAACCTCAATCCCACAATCAGCAGGGACTCCCAAACTCAACTATACATACTCATCACCTAGAGATTTTGTTAAAATGAAGTGTCTGAATTATTACATCTGGGATGAGGCCAGAAATTCTGCATTTCTAACAAACTCCCAGGTAGGGCTATGATGCTGGTCCAGAGACCACACTTTTAGAGTGTCAAGAGCCTGAAGACATTACAGAGAATATGTAAATAATCTTAAAGCTGTGAGTAAACTACCTCCTGCTCCCACATCTCCTAGTTGTACAACAAGCATATGAAACTCGTGGCCAGTGGGCCACATGCAGCCCACACGAATATTTTTTCAGCCCAACCAATATAATGGTATGTAAAAAAAGTTTTAATAAAAATTTTGTAACTTAATTTTTACCATATCCTGTTATACACAATCCTATAAAATAAAAGGCTGATATGCAAATTGTCCCCTCAGGAGTTCAACTGAGAGACCAGGAGTTCAGGAGTTCGATCACTCGCTATGACGTGCACTGACCACCAGGGTGCGGTGTGGAACATGGCGGTGACCAGTGTCATTAGGGCGCTGAGGGAGCAAGGGAAGGAGGAGGCAGGGAGGCCAGAAGGTGGGGAACCTGATTGACCCTGATTGCTGGCCAGGCCTAGGGATTCTACCCATGCATGAATTTCATGCACACAGCCTCTAGTTATTAATAACAAACTACAATGTTCGATAATGACTGATTACTATCATGTTGCATTCATTTCCCTTATGTGCCTTGCGAGCAGGCTCACCATTTCTCTCCACTAATATAGCAGCAAATATTTTAGCAGCCAATTGCCATGTTATTAGTCTTGAACTTGTTTGGTGTGTGCAACAGGCAATATTTCCCTTTCAGTGAACAAGAAAAAATAGGTTTATTTGCATTATACTTAATAATTTGTGCAGTTATTCAGTGTCTGCTAAGTGAATGTTCAAGAAAAAATATTTTTTTATTAAAACGTTCTTTTATTTTATGTTAACGATTACTCATTTATTTCAGCCCTTTGTATTCAGCATGTCTCTATCGAAATAGACCTACGTTTCTATGAAAATTGAAGCTTTTGGTTTTTTGCGGCCCACATAAACGTAAACCTTATTTGACCCATGTTAGCCTTTGAGTTTGACATGCTTCCTGTACAATCTTAGACAAGTCATTTTATCTCCCTGAGCCTTCCTTTATCATCAGAGGAATATGGTGAATAACAACAGCTAAGACTTACTGAGTGCTTACCATGTACGAGAAACTGTTTCATATTCATCAACTTATGAGTAGGACTTAAGTTAAACAACCTGTCCAAGGTGGTTACAGTAACCCTAGTTCTGACTCTAGATCCTAGTGTTTAATCACCGTGTAAAACTGCCTCTTCAGCTTAGCTCTCAGAGTCTTGATGAAAATTAAATAATAACTGGTATGCAGCTACATTTATTGGGCACTTATAAGTTCCAGGACCTAGCCTTACCTCCCTTGGAAGCATATTAACTCAATTTATCTTTATACTAGTCCTAGAAGATTACAACGTTGGGTTTTTTGTTATTGTTGTTGTGTGTGTTTTTTTTTTGTTTTGTTTTTTAAGATTACAGATTTTAAAATAGTCTGGTGTGGATCAGTGGTTGAGTATGGACCCCATGAACCAGGAGGTCACCTTCCAGGGTTGTGTGGGCTCTATCCCCAGTGTGGGGTGCGGGGGAGGCAGCCGATCAATGGTGCTCTCTCATCATTGATGTTTCTTCCCCCCCCCCCCCCCCCCGCCCTCCTTCACCTCTGAAATCAATAAAAATATATATTTTTTAAATAGGCCCAGAGAAGTTAAAGCTGAAAAGTCACACAGTGGCACAGTCAGGACTGGAACCAGGCGCTCTTCCGCACCCGCCGGGCGCGCACGCAGCCCAGACTCGGAGCTGCGGGCTCGGCCAGCGGGTGGGTGGGCTCCCAGGCTCCGGGGTCCGTCAGCCCCGCGGGCGCCCCAGGCAAACCCAGTCCGCACTGAGCTCCGTGTGCCTGTGGGGAGTGTCCGTCTCCGCCCTCACCCCACCAACGGGCCAGGGTTCTGGTGACACAGAATCTGTCCAGTCTCAAAAAGGGCTGACTGGCCAAGCATCTTGGGAACACATTTTCACCGACATCGTGACAGAACCGCTCGGGAACCCCACACTCCGCGGGCCCATAGCTCCGCCCACCTGCGCCGCCGCCACGGCCGCCGCCTCCGGGGGAGCCGCGGTCCCCGCTGGACCCTGGAATTTGTAGTCCGAGTTCTCGCTCCAGCTCCGCCCCATCCGGGCACGAGCCAAAAGGGCCGCGTCGAATCCCATCTGCTCGCCAACACCGCCCTCTGCCGGCCTCGCCTCCAGTTGCCCGGATTATGAGCCACTTCCGGTTGCTCCGGAAGTAGAAGCTTTCTCTTCCGGGGTGAGCGTCTGTGCTCTCTGCACGTGGATGTGCTGCCCCGGCTTGAGCCGGCGCTGGCGGAAAGAAGTGATTTGAGTTGTTTTACCGGAGCTGGTGAGCGGAGCCGGGGACCATGGAGGGCCAGAGCGTGGAGGAGCTGCTGGCCAAGGCGGAGCGGGACGAAGCCGACAAGTTGCAGCGCATCACGGTGCACAAGGAGCTGGAGCTGGAGTTCGACCTGGGTAACCTGCTGGCCTCCGACCGGAATCCTCCCACGGGCCTGCGGCGCGGGGAGCCCACCCCGGAGGCCGAACTGCGGGCCTTGGCGCGGGACAACACGCAGCTGCTCATCAACCAGCTGTGGCAGTTGCCCACGGAGCGCGTCGAGGAGGCGCTGGTGGCGCGGTTGCCGGAGCCCACCACTCGCCTGCCGCGCGAGAAGCCGGTGCCCCGGCCGCGGCCGCTGACCCGCTGGCAGCAGTTCGCGCGCCTCAAGGGCATCCGTCCCAAGAAGAAGACCAACCTGGTGTGGGACGAGGTCAGCGGCCAGTGGCGACGCCGCTGGGGCTACCAGCGCGCCCGCGACGACACCAAGGAGTGGCTGATCGAGGTGCCCGGCAGTGCCGACCCCCTGGAGGACCAGTTCGCCAAGCGCATTCAGGCCAAGAAGGAGCGGGTGGCCAAGAACGAGCTGAACCGGCTGCGCAACTTGGCCCGCGCGCACAAGATGCGGCTCCCCAGCTCGGCCGGCATGCACCCCACGGGACACCAGAGCAAGCAGGAGCTGGGCCGCGCCCTGCAAGTGGCCAAGGTCTCCACCGCGTCCGTGGGGCGCTTTCAGGAGCGCCTGCCCAAGGAGAAGGCCCCCCGGGGCTCCGGCAAGAAGAGGAAGTTCCAGCCTCTCTTCGGGGACTTCGCAGCGGAGAAGAAGAGCCAGTTGGAGATGCTGCGAGTCATGAACAGCAAAAAGCCTCAGCTGGACGTGACGAGGGCCACCAATAAGCAGATGAGGGAGGAAGACCAGGAGGAGGCGGCCAAGAGGAGAAAAACGAGCCAAAAGGGCAAGAGAAAGGGGGGCCGGCAGGGTCCTGGGGGCAGAAGGAAAGGGGGGCCGCCCAACCAGGGGGGTAAGAGGAAAGGAGGCTTTGGAGGCAAGATGAATTCCGGGCCGCCCGGCTTGGGTGGCAAGAGGAAAGGAGGGCAACACCAAGGAGGGAAGAGGAGGAAGTAAAGTTGGCCCTCTGACCCCGCCACCTGTAAACCAAGGACTGCTCTAACTGTAAGGCCCAAGTCCTGTAGGGGATGCAGAAGGTAGCCGCCGCCTCCATTGAGGTTGAAGGGATAGGATTGCCCTCCCCTCAAGATACTATGTTGGACTTTACAAATTAATGTTTTTCCAGTAACCATGTCTTTGGCTGGAGATTTAAAGGATGTATTTTTTTATTATTATTATTAACGTTGGTATGAGGGACGGTTCATATTTCAGAGACAAAATAGTATGACCAGCTTTATTTTTGTAACAAGCTTGTGTATCAAAGTAGCTGGGAGCACACAGAAAGATTTCAGAACTGACCTTAAAAGTAATTGTTGTGAAGTTATTTAATAAAAGTGTATCTGTATCTAATGTTGCTTTTCACTGTTTGGCTACTGTTAAGAAAAGCCAGTGACCCGGATATCTGGCACATATTATTTTCCTTTACTTTCTAAAAAAGCAGGAAACTTGTGATCTTAGCAGCACCACTGTTTAAAAAAAAAAATTTAATATCAGATTCAATATTAAAGGTATAGTATAATTGGTTTTTCTGAAAAAAGATTTCCTGCTTTTCAACACAACATATTGATTTGCTTGCTGTAAATGGTAAGTTTGGGTATAACTGAATAACGGTGGTAATTGTCAATAATCCAGAAAATACTTAAATCTTTCTCAACATTTATGTCCCCAATTTTTTTAAAGCTTCAAATAGGAGCTGTTTTGGGAAGACAGCCTACAAAATTCTTTTTGTCAAATTGGCCTGGAGCTGGTTTGTTAGGGGTTGAAATTTTATTGCCATGCTTGTTTATTCTTCCTAATAAATATCTCCTGAAAAGTATTCCTAATAGATCTCAAATCCAGGGGGTCTTTTTTTTTTTTTTTTTTTTTTTTTTTTTGCTGCTATTACAGAGCTAAGAGCCATTATACTCTACTGTTTGGCCTGACAATTGATAAGAAATTAAAATTGGGAATTCGTTTTTTTCAGTGTTGTCTCATTTTAATAAGGTTACTTTAGAACTTGCTATGAAAGAAAATAGATTTTATACAGGTTTACTTAAGGCACTTACTTGTTCAGTCATTACTTAGGATACTTTCTGATTAAGTTAATAAAAGTTGAACTTTTCCAAGTTGATCATTGATCAACTTTCCCACTTGGACCTGGTACACTTGGGGCTGCTAAGCCCTCCCAGGGTATACCATGTAATGGAATCCCTAAAGCCATTCAGGGAGCATTTACTCTTTAATCCTCACCCGAGGATGTTGTTTGTTTGTTTATTTTCCTTAGAGGGAAAGACAAATCAATTCGTTGCCTCCTGCAGGCCTCCACCAGGGCTTGGGCTAGGAGGAGCCTGCCACCCGAGGTATGTGCCCTTGACCTGATCGAACCCGGGACCTTTCCATCTGCAGGCCAGTGCTCTATCCCCTGGGCAACACCTGCTAGGGCTAAATGGAGTGTGTTAATTTTTTTCTGAAAATAAGAACTCAAGTGTAGCATTTTAAAGAAATTACTGGGAAAAGCATAGCCTTGTTTTTCCCTTTCCCCACAATATGAAAGAGGGTTTGAAGTAGAGACTCAGGTATCCAAGCCCCTACGGAGCAGTTCCCTCTATGGCAGTTTCCAAGGTGGATGGGGAGACCGCAGTTGGAGCGCTGGAGGGTTTGACTCGTGGGAAAGCGGCCCTGAGCCACCCTCAGTGCCAACCACCGGGGCTGACCCGCTGAGGGCGGGCGGGAGGAGGGCGCGGCGGTGATTGGCCCGCGGGGGGGCGGGGCCACGGGGACAGATCGCGCAGCCATGGCCGCGGCCCGCGCGCGGGTGGCGCACCTCCTGGAGCGGCTGCGGCTCGCAGCGTGAGTGCGGGGCCGGCGGGCGGGCCGGGACCCGAGGGTGCCGCCGCGCCCACACAGCCCCCTGGGTGCGATCCGCCCCGCCCTGCGCATTGGTCCTCGGGTTACTTTGGGGAAGGGGTGCCCGCAGCGCGCGCCCGCGGTGCGCCGGGTGGGACTGCGGGGTCGGATGGTGCCTCGCCTCCGCACCCCGCGCCGGGAGGCAGGCTTCACCCTGGTCTGTGTGCCCGTAAGGAAACTAAGACCAATGACAACAGCGCCTGGTCCCGCGTCGTGCCAGGCAGTGGAGGGGTGGAGGGCTTGGCACAGTGACCGAGACAAATGCTTGTATCCAATCAATACATTTATACCGGGTGCAGGTGATGTGCCAACCATTGTTGTAGGAGCTGGGGATGCAGAGATGGAAGATTCTGGAGCAGGTTAAAGTCTAATAGGAAATTGGATGAAGGGACAGGGATTGTAAAAGGGGCCTGTGTGGAACGCAGCCGATAAGGTATAGAAGAGAAAGATGGACTTGATGCCAGTACGTTAAGAGCCACGACATGCCTGACTCTCTCCATTAAGGGAATGTCAGGTGCATAGCAGCCACCTGGTAAAATACTTGTTGAATGTGCAAGTGCAAGAGTGGGCCAGGGAAAGCATGGAAATTTTAAAGCAAAAAGGTGGGGATGAATAAGGAGGGAGGGGGACTAAAAAGGAATTTCAGGTAAAAGGAGAGCAGCACCAGGGACAAGAAATGTAGAAAATCTAGACCTCCCTTCATAGGAGGAAGTGAGGATGGAGAAGATGGGGAGACTGCAGTTGGAGCACTGGACGTTGTGACCAGCTGAGGCAGGTGGGCACGAGGGAGAAGTGAGGATGGTAAAAGACCATGAGTAGAAAATTGAATTGATTGGGCACTTACCATGTGCCAGGCACTGTTCTGCGCATTTTACACATATTATTAATAGTAACTCTAATCCTACAACAACCCTATGCAATGATGTATTATCCTATCTAATAAAGAGGGAATATGCTAATATGGACCATCACTCCATCACAAAGATGGCTGCACCCACAGCTGAGGCCAAGTTCCCATAAGGAGCCTTAACGAGCAATCAGCAGGGATCTGAGGCTACCCCCTCGTCCTCCCCTGCCCCCGTGGGCTTGACAGGAGACCTCAGGCTGCACCCCCCACCCAGCAGGGATTGACGGAACCTCAGGCCATGCCCCCACATCCTGGCATCAGGCTGCCCCCACCCCCACCCCCCAGTGCCAGGCCGGGGGACCTGAGGTCATGCCTCCTGCCCAGCAGGGCTTGACTGGTACTTCAAGGTACACTTCCTATGCTGGTGCTGGGCTAGGGGACCTCAGGCTGTTTCCCCCGCCGCAGCAGCAGACCAGGGGACCTCAGGCCTTGCCCCCCACCCAGCAGAGCTTGACAGGGGATCTCAGGCTGTGTCCCCCACCTGGCAGGGCTTGATGGAGGACCTCAAGGCACACCCCCTACCCCAGTCGGGGCTGGGGGACCTCAGGCCATGCCACCCTCATCCTGGCTCTGGGCCAGGGGACCTGAGGCTATGCCCCCTGCCTGGCAGGGCTTGGCAAGGTTGGGACTGGCCAGATCTGGATCTAGCCCAATGGGGGTGGTGGTGAGGGGAAGGGTGGCCTGGTCTGGGTCTCACATGATTTTGAGGTGCATGTGGGTGGGTGGGGACTTGATTTTGGGTCCCATGGTGTGCCCCAGACTCTGACAGGAGAAAAGTTTTCATATACATTTTACTAATTTTCTTTCATCTCTGACACTTATAGAGAAAGGGCAAATAGCAATATTAAATTATTTCCTCTAATGAATCCCCTTTTAATGTGCACGAATTTCATGCACCAGGTCACTAGTCTATATTATAAAAGGCCTGTGGACCTAACGCCATAATGACCATAGACTGCCGTGGATAGGTGGGGCTGTGTGATTTCGCACGCTGGGCTTCTAGTATCCTCAGATTACAGGCAGAGCAATAAAGACATGGAGAAAAGGAGTTTGCACAGTGTCACACAGCTAAGTGAATGGCACAGCCATCATATGAACTCAGATATTCTGGCTTCACAGTCCTTATTTGCATCCTCTGCTAAGGTGTTGGAATTGTGTCATTTGGATAATGGAAAGTTATGGAAGCAATAATTTTCGCTGTAAAGCTGCACCTTGCAATGCTCCATGAAAAAAGAAGTACATGGCCAAGTAGATTTGGGAAACTGCTCACGGCTACATAGCTCTCCTGTAGAGTCAGGATGTACGTCTGTGCATGAAGGGGCTCTGCAAAAACCGGTTTGGCTCAGTGGATAGAGCATCAGCCTGCTGACTGAAAGGTCCCAGGTTCGATTCTGGGCAAGGGCATGTACCTTGGTTGTGGGCACATCCCCAGTGGGGGGGTGTATGTTTCTAACTCTATCTCCCTTCTTCTCTGTAAAAAAAAAAAAATAAAAAAAATAAAAAAATAAAAAAAAAAAAAAATATATATATATATATATATATATATATATATATATATATATATATATATATATATATTTTTTTTTTTTTTTTTTTTTTTTTTTTTTAAAGAAGAAGAAGAAAAAGAAAAGGCTCTGAGAAGTCCTGCGAAGGGCGGGGGGTTAGCTGTATTTAAATTCTTTATTCTAAACCTGTGTCAGCATAGAACTTTTTATGTCATGTAGAACCAATGTCATGTAGAACAGAGTGCTTGTGTGCAAAGGAGTGTGGCCTAATTGGAATTCTATGAGAGCTTCTAGTGGCGGTGCAGAGTGGGGAAGAAGCACTAGAGGCAATCGTAGTGCTCCAGCTAAAAGGAGATGGCTTCAGACACCCAGGGGAGGCAGCTGGTACAAGGGGTAGATATGAGAAATACTGAAGAGTTGGTTAGAATCAGCAAGCTTTTGTTTACTTTTAGTGAAATAAGGAAGAAATTGAGGTTTCCGGCTGGGGCATCGGGTAAGCAGCGGGGCCATTTACATTGACAGGTCCGAGAAGAGGGTTTTCTTTAGGAGGAAGATGATGACCTAAGACTTGGGCAGTTTGGGTTGGACCTGCCTCAGGTATGTCCAGATGAAGTCCCCCAGCAGGGACTTGAATATATTTTTCAGGAGCAAGTTGAGAATTCATCCTGGAGTAGGGAAGCAAGGCCTTGGAAAATTGTGAGCATAGGAGAAAAGGGCACTATGCTCGCCACTGCAAATAAAGTTATGAAAAAGGGTAGCTCCTGCCTTGTTATCACAAAATTTACATCCTCAAGGCAAATGCAACCAGGGAAAGGGTACCAACAACAGGGTGGTAACAGTTTTCATGGGAAGGGAGGTGCAGTACCAGGGATTACAGAGAGAGGGCGTCTACCAGGAGGCCTCTGCCCAGGGCAGTTGGCATCTGAATTGACCTGAGAAAGAACCCTAGTTACCCAGAAGAGTGGGGAAAGTAAGTTTCAGGCAGAGGAAATAACGGACCAAAGTTCTGGAGGCAAGAGAGAGTGCGAGCCGCTGATTAAAGGAAAAGAACCAAGTTCATTTTTTGAGAACTCAACCCCAGAGATGGAGAGTGATGAGGGACCAGGCTGGAGAGGTTAGCAGGACCAGTGAGGTAGGGCCACATCTGAACTTTATCCTAAGAGCCATGAGGAGCTGTCGAAGGGAGCAGCATCCTTGGAAATATGCCCCTCACCACAGTGTAGTAAATAAAGGAAGAGCGAGTGAAGACAAGCCTGTTAGGAACATCGTAGTAATCCCGATGAGAGAGGACACTAGAACCAGAGAGTGGCAGAGGGCCCCAAAGCAGTGGATGGATTTGGCTAGAGAAACGCATGGAGCCTTGATGCACAGTTGGCTATAAATGGTGAGGGGTGAGCCCTGCATAGAAGCCAGCCTTTAAGCAATGGGCAGAGTGGGAAAGAAGCCAGGGGCAGAATAGTCAGAGGTGAACAGAGAGTCTGGAAGCCAAGAAGAGTGCTTCAGCCACCTAGGGGAGGGGTGGCCCGCAGTGTTCAGTGCCAGGAGAGCAAGGTGCTAGGATGAGGTCAGAGAAGTGAGGATGCAACAGGAAAGCTGGGACTTAGGAAGACAGCAGCAGATTGCGGGGTGCAAGGCGAGGAAATGGTGCCAGCAGATATAGGTCAGGAGCAGAGAACCAGAGAATGAGCAAGCCAAGGGGAAAGGAGGTTGAGTTCTAAGCATGAAACTCTTAACCATGATATGACAAGGACCAAGGGAGGGGAAGGACTAGGAAATACAGGGCCGGTGGAGGCCCCCAGAAAGCAGGAGGAGATGGTATTCAAAGCACCAATACGGAGTAGAAAGGATGAATTAGGTAGCCTCAGAACGTGAAAAATATAAAATAGAGAAGGGGTGGGGAGGAAGCATGTGCTCCATGATCCTGGGCATTAGAAAGCTTTGAGTTTGATTTTTTTTTCCCCCCCTTTGCCTCTCTTTTCTTGAAGGGCATAAAAAGCTAACCTTGGCCTTGCCTGCTTTCATTTCTCCTGCGGGAGTCTGCTGCTGGCTCAGACTTATAGCTGGGATGCTCTAGGACGAGCACATCAAACTCCCGGCCCCTGGGCCACTTGTGGCCCACAACGAATATTTTTGTGGCCCAGCCAATATCACGGTGTGAGCAGTTATTTACAGTGATGAAAGGAAATAAGTCTCCTGTCAGATCCAGAATTACTGACACTCACCTTGGGTCAGTTTTGAAAGCAATCACTGCGAACAAGATTTTCCCCAAAGGAGGAAAGATAGTAGCAGAGAAGAGATGCCAAGTGTCAGGAAGAAAACATTAATTTTATCATTGCTCCTGTTCTTTTGTTTTTATACTGTACTTTTCAATGAAAATTGAAACTTTTGGGGTTCTTTTTTTTTTTTTTTTTTTTTTTTCCGGTCCACATAAACGTAAACCTTGTTTGTTTGGCCTGTATTAATTACCTTTGAGTTTGACGTGCTTGCTCTCACTTGGTGTGCTCAGTGGTGCCCACCAGATGGCAGCCTCGATTCATGGTAGCGCTCACACTGGCCTCCCATGTAGTTTTTGACTGCAATTCTCAGTTTTTGAGATCTTGACTACCACTGAGTTCAACCCTTTTCTTTCTCCTTCTTCCTCCTCAGATGAAGGACTCTGAGTCTACTTTTCGTCCATGGTGATATCTGTTTTTTTCTATGTACAATGTTTGCCAGTAGCTAATACTTTGCTAGCATTTTAACACTAAGGCTGCAGAATAAATTACTTTGAGACTTCTTGCCTTTTGGTTTACTTTACATTTTTCTTCTTTTCTTTTTCCTAGATGTCAGTGTCCAACTCATTCTCATACTTACTCCCAAGGTAATAATATATTTTGTGTTTTTAAACTAACCACACTCTCCATTTCCACAGTTGGCACTCCAATACATTTGGGCAAAGGGTAAATATATATAAATTTATATATATATAATGCTATTTTTAATGTATTTCTGTTTTAAATAGAATTATTTGCCAAAGCTAAAAAGGATGCCACAGATAGGATCTTAAGATTGTCTGAATGCATCAAACAGAATTCATTAAGATGAAATCTTTGGAAGGTTCTAATACACCTCAAAAAAAGAAAGGGGCTAACCACCAAGGTGCTTCCCAGAAGGGAAAATCTTGCATATGTTAATGTTCTAAATAGAATTCTATTTCTTAATAATTAAAAATAATGACCAGAGTTTTCACTTCCCACAAACGTCTTCATCCTCACCAGCTCCATTGTCCACGGAGCAACAGGAAACTCATTGTAGCTTCCGCGTGTCCTCAGCATGTCACATGAATTATTGACACAAACACGGATTTCACCTCTTTGAAGAAAAGGTCAAATCTCAACAGTTATGCAAGGGATGAAAAGGAGGGGGCCTCACCCAACAGGACCCTCAGCAGAAACCCCAGAGAAGCCCCTTGGGAGTGGAACATACAGAAATGGAGTGCTTTGCCTGCCCGTGGAGCCACTCACCCTTCAGGACAAGCCAGGGGACCTCGCATTCACTAATGGCCATCTACCAAGCCAAAGCACGCCCAGCCTCTCAGGCCCTCGTGAACATGTGCAGAATTTCGTCTTCAGCCGGTTTTATCCCATTCTTACTGGGTTTCAACAAAGATTCAGGAATTTCCTGTTTGGGTGAATAAAATTAATAGTTTAGGGGAAGTTCACTTCATGGTTTAATAGGATCCAATTTATGTGTTTTCCTAATCTTTTGTCACAGAAATAATCGATTGTTTTTTTTTTTAATCTATAGAGGTCAAAGAACTTTGGATTTTCATTCAGGAAACTGGAGTTAGATTGTTCTAATTGTGGTCTCTTTTCTTTTTTTCAATCTTATGACTAACCAGTCCTGATTAAAAACAAGCAGATAAAAACAAGGATAAAGTTCATTTAGTGGGGTCCTCTCGTTGTTTCCATATGACAGAAAAAAAAAAAAAATTCCCTAACTACAACTGTTGCAAAGAAGTATCAGTTTGTAAAAATTTTTATTAAATTTCACCAAGAAAACTAAAACTTTTATACTTACAAGCTTGAGAAATAGAAATATCTTACTATGATAAGTAACCTCCATGGAAAAATATTAATTGAAACAAATTGTCACAGTTGCTATAAGAAATGTAAGCAAGACTCTGATTAATGAATTTGCTAAGAGTTGTTCTCTAACAATAACCCAGTTCTAGAGTCCAGAAGATTTTTTTTCTAGAAGAACTTTACTCATGTTTTCAAAAGTATATTTTAATCTCAATGGATAAAATATTTTAAGTAACTTTATTTTCACACAATCAGCATCAAGTTAGCATTACAGTCTCTTAAAATGCAGGTTTTCATTTTAATTTTACATGCAACAATGAAACCGAAAAAGTGTATTTTAGGTAAGGCTTCAGGGGAAGAATGCTTGTGTTCGCTGCTAGAATATCAATTTACCATCAAATAATATTTTGCCTTGTTTTTGAGGTCTACTCTGATATTGTTTTACATTTCTAGCTCCTGGGCTTCCACCTTCTGGAAAAACAACAGATTATGCCTTTGAGGTAATCTGTCTATTCTTTCTTTTATGGATTACCTTAAAAAAAATACAACTAGAGTATTTTGCTAATGCATCATTATCTCATTTGAAATCTGCTATTAATTAATGTCCCCCAATCTCACTATTTGATCTGGCCCTACTTAGAAAAGTACCCTGTTAGAATAACAGACTATAAATCTTCTAATAACATAAATAATGTCTAGATACTGTCTTCTGTTACAGCCATTGAAATAGAACAAATTCCCAGTTCTAGGCAACTTACTGCTTTCCATATGTTGTACGTTAAATCTTCTTTAGCTTTGTAAGTATAGTCCCCAAAGGAATCCATGTATCTTTTGACACAAGAATAAAGGAACAATGAATTCTGATGAATTTTTATCACACTGTAATTACAGAATTGCGTGTCTAAGTCCCTGTCTCCTCCTGGTTCGGGACTCATAAATTAAATGTCTCCAGTGGCCTGATGGTTAACAGTCCAAAAGCAGGCTGGGTGAGGACAGTGCTGAGTTCTCTGGGAACACAGGTCCCTCTGAAGGGTGCAGCCTCCACTCAACCCCATTGCTGCCATCTGGGGAGCTATTCACGAGCGATCAGACAGTCACACTGGACATGTTTACCCTGATTGTTTAGAGCTGTGAGACAATTTAAAACAGAAGAAATCTAAACATAATGTGGATCAAACAAAACATGTCTTTGGGCCAATAGTGGCCCATCCATCCTATCAGTATAAAAGTTCTTCTCTTAGCTGTAAACATTATGCGGCTACTTTTTCTTGTTCCTAATTGTATAACCAGAGCCTAGAACGATGCCTGGAGTACAGCAGGCACTTAGTGGCATTGAGTGGGTGGAAGACTGGGTAGGTGGGTGGATGGATGGATACATGCATGCAAAAAAAGTTGGATAGATGAATGGTTGGATGGATGAATGTATGGGATGAGAAATACATGAGGAATCAGCATTTAAATTGGAAAATAAGAAGAAATTTGAGAGGTAGTTTATTTGTAGAGACAAGCAAAGGCAGGCAACAATTGAGAGTCCGTGATATGTTTGGGAAAATATAAGTAATTCCAGTGCTTAAAGTAGTATGATGAGTCTAAGGCCAGATGGGGTGACCTGGAAGTATATATAAAGAATATATACTTTATAGGCAATGAGGAGCCATTTCAGGCTTTTAGAAATGAAATGGCCAATCTCGAACTCACCCATCCCCAAATCTTTTTTTTTTTTTTTTTCAGATGGCTGTTTCAAATATTAGATATGGAGCAGGAGTTACAAAGGAAGTGGGAATGGCAAGTATTTAAGATTTCTAGAGTCTACTGTAAAGGTTACATATCTTGCAAAACAAGTGAAAGCGCACAAGAGATCAGGCCTTTGTTTTTTTAAAGTGTTTAATATTTCCTGACCAGTGTGGCTCAGAGGTTGAATGTCGACCTATGAACCAAGAGGTCATGGGCTCAATTCCTGGCCAGAGCACATGCCCAGGTTTCGGGCCCCATCCCCAATAGGGGCCGTGCAGGAGGCAGCCAGTCAATAATTCTCTCTCATCGTTGATGTTTCTATCTCTCTCCCTCTCCCTTCCTCTCTGAAATCAATAAAAATGTATTTAAAATAAAAATGTTTAATATTAAGTTGGCCAGAAGTGTCTGTTATTCTTCTAGTGAAATTAAACCCAACTTACACATTATTTTTGTTATTGTAGGACCTACAAAACATGGGTGCTAAAAATGTTTGTTTGATGACAGACAAGAACCTCTCCCAGCTCCCTCCCGTACAAATAGTTATGGATTCTCTCGTGAAGAATGGCATAAACTTTAAGGTTTATGATCATGTGAGGGTGGAACCAACCGATAGAAGGTACCTCTTCATTGTTGTTTTTTAAGTGGAAGCCAACACATACCACTGTGGTTTAAAATTTGCCCCAAGAGTTACTTAGTGGCATGTCAGTTTATGTTTGAAAATTATGACAATGGTTTCTGTTTTTCTTCCTCACAGTTTCATGGAAGCTATTGAGTTTGCCAAAAAGGGAGCTTTTGATGCCTACGTTGCTGTGGGTGGTGGCTCCACCATAGACACCTGTAAAGCCGCTAATCTGTACGCATCCAGCCCTCACTCCGATTTCCTAGATTATGTCAGTGCTCCCATTGGGAAGGGAAAGCCTGTGTCTGTGCCTCTTAAGCCTCTGATCGCAGGTAAAGGCTGTCTTTTGTTTGTTCGTTCGTGCGTGCATTCGTTTTGGTTTGCAATTGGCAAAAGGCCTTAGGAAATACTCAAGCCAGGAATTTTTTAGGGTATGTGTTTCTAAAACTTCCCGATTTCTTCATTTCAGTGTCCTACCTTGTGTAGGGATCAAAACAGATAGCAATTCATTTATGTTTAAAATTCTGACCTTCATTATTGCACCAATATAGACAATTGGGTCAGTTGGTAGGAAAGTTTGCAGAGTGAAGTTAGGAAGTCACTATGGGAAAGGGAGGGGAAGGCCATCATTTATGTATTATTAGATCCCTCTATAGACAGCTTTGTCTTTTAAATCCCTCTCTGTTTTGTCCCATTTTGCCAGCCGCTGTGGAATTTAAGGGGAATATTCACTATTATTTTTCTGGTGTTGACTCAATCCTTTCCTCCACATAATGGCTCTTCAGCTGACCCGAGGCTCTGTCTCTGCCCTGGGACAGGTGGCCAGCACGGCTGCCTCGCTCTGGGAGACATCTGCTCACAAAGCACAGACACACAACCCCAAATCAGCAGAGCTTGTCTGTGTCACACCGGCCGTGGCATCTTTCTGTCTTTTCTTCCCTCTCATTTTATAGCTGTTAGCAGATCACTGTTTAAAGTTTTATAAATAGCTAAGATGTACTGACCGGTCCCTGGGAATATCAGTTTAAAGTCTTGTCCTCGCTCTGCTCCCCTCTCCTGCCCTCACCATGAAACAGGTCTTGTGATGGATTAGGAGTGAGTTGATGGCAGATGAGCCGTTTTGATGGGAATGAGCAATCAGCAGGGAGCAGCGTAATTGATGTCTGGGGAATGGAACCCTCTGGTGAAACTGTGTCAGCATCACACAGAAGGGTGATTAGTGAAGTTTAGAAACTTGACAGAATGACAAAACCGCAAGCCCAGCAAAGGCAGAGCTTTACTGTGCTGGCTGCCAAGAGGGAATAAAGACATCTTTCAGAGAGGCAAATACAAGTCTTCTTCCTCAAGATATCCAACTGCAGCTGCTTAAGCTCTGGCACCAGAGGAACCTGAGGTTCCCAGGGATCCTCACTGTTCATACAGAAACGTTAAACCTGCATGCGTGTTAATACAAAGGTGGACAGCATCCATACATGTAAACACAGATACAGATATCACATATCCACTTCAGAACACACACACATGTTATACATGCATGCATGTTAATGCAGAATGGACGTTTTACCTGTTACACATGCATGTTCATGCTGACACTGGCATCATTTTATTGTACGTGCATGTTAACTAATGTAGGCACACACATACATGTGAAGTATACATACATGTTAGTAGAGATACACACACCAGACAAGCCATGGGTGCAGCAAAGCTTCCTTCTAACTTAGCTCCTTATGTCCTAAGGCTGAATTAAGTATTGCCACTCGCCTTTATTTAGATGCTTTAGTATTAATAATTCTTGTTATTTTGTTCAAGTCCCAACTACTTCAGGAACTGGAAGTGAAACTACTGGAGTTGCCATTTTTGACTACGAGCCTTTGAAAATAAAAATTGGTAAGAACTTTGCCCTTAACTTGTTAAAAGCTATTTTACCTTTCAAACCTAGTACCTTTCATTTAATCCTAATCTTTAGCCATCAAGAAGCTATATAGTTAAGAAAACGGTATATACATGTCCACATTTTCTTTCTTCTTCTAAGTACATGTGAAAATATGAAACAATCTAATGAACTTCTTTTTGAGAATTACCTAGAAAATATGTTGAAATGCCATGAATCTTGATTGGCTATTTCTCTGCACAAGTTAGTGACTATATGTCAATGATAAATAGTTATTCCCTTTCTTGAACATCATTTTTGCATTTTAAATTAATTTCATTGAGATATAATTTTTTAAAAATATATTTTTTGTTGATCTCAGAGAGGAAGGTAGAGGGAGAGAGATAGAAACATCAGTGATGAGAGAGAATCATTGATTGCCTGGTTTCTGCATGCCCCCTACTGGAGATCGAGCCTGCAACCTGGGCATGGGCCCTTGACCGGAATTGAACCCGGGACCCTTTAGTCCACAGGCTGATGCTTTATCCACTGAGCCAAACCAGCTAGGGTGAGACATAATTTTTATATAATAAAATGCATACATTTTAAGAGCCTGGTTTGATGGATTTTGACAAATATAGGCACCCATGTAATTACTACTCCAATCAAGATATAAAACATCAACCTAGATCAACCCACCAGTCCCATTCCCAAATAACCACTGTTCTGCTTTTCATTTCCTTTGTCCTTTTTAGCCTATCTTCTTTTCTGACTTTCAGCTGAGGTGGTAAAAATGTCCCTCTACTTGACTCTGGCTCAATATCCTTCTTTCAGGCCTTGGTAGCAGAAAAAATTGACACTCAACAACATATTTATAGTAACTTCTCTTTTTTAAATTAAGTTACATTATCCTTTGACATCAGGAAATAATAGCTACCAACACTGAAATTCCACCTTACAATTTTTAAAAGACTTTTCCATTATGTTATCTAATGTGATCCCTACATCAGCTCAGTGAGGCCCTGTGATTGGGTAGTTTAATCTCATGGAGAACTCAGGGAGACTGAGAGACTTGCCCAGAGATACATGGTAAATTGCAGAGCAAAGACCCACACCAGCTGTGAGCTAGTAAACCAGCTCTCTGGCATTTCATAATTAAATAAGCCCTGGTTTGTAGCACTTGCCGATTTCTGTGGTACAGATATCCCCACCGTAGTCAGTGATGCCACCCAACCTGCCCTTGGGAAGAGACACACATACTTGGCCCCTGTGAACTGAAAGGAGCGTCCTCTCCACTGAAAAACCCAGGTTTCTGACTCCAGATCTCTCTCCACTGCTCCTTGCAGCCTCTCTACATGAGAATGACTTTTACCTCATAAGTTTTATACTTTGGGATAATTTGTTATCCTCACGTTATCTAATGTTTTTAAATGAAGTCCATGCCTATAGCCTCCCTTGGAAATCCCTGTCCTAGGCATTGGTTCCCGAGCCATCAAACCCACGCTGGGACTGATTGACCCTCTGCACACCCTGCGCATGCCTGACCGGGTGGTCGCCAACAGTGGCTTCGATGTGCTTTGGTAGGTACCTGGAGGGGCATTTTCGGTACCTGGGTCTATGGACAGTATTTTGTTTTCTTTTTTTGTTTATTTATTTATTTGTTTGTTTGTTTGTTTATTTAATATGTTTTATTGATTTTTCACAGAGAGGAAGAGAGAGGGATAGAGAGTTAGAAACATCGATGAGAGAGAATCATCGACCAGCTGCCTCTTGCACACCCCCTACTGGGGATGTGCCCGCAACCAAGGTACATACCCTTGACCGGAATCGAACCTGGGACCTTTCAGTCCGCAGGCCGACGCTCTATCCACTGAGCCAAACCGGTGCTGGCTATTTATTTATTTTTTAAAGAACAGTAAGCACCTTTATTACATGAGCTAAGATAGGAGGGGGATTTATTTGCTTTTCTGGGCCTTGATTTTCCTCAGCTGGAACTCCAGCTCCTTGCCCTCTAAGACATAACCGTCTCCTCAGCCAAGGCTGGTTGTGCAGTGATGCATGCAAGAAGCCTGCCCTGTCTGAACTGCTCCTCTAGAAGACTGCTGATGGTGGCATTCTTTTCCCTTTCATCATATTTCTTCTGAATTTTCTTGGATCGCTTTTTGTTTAAAATCTCTTCCTCCTTGAGAGTCTGCTTGACCCCCTTTTTCCAGCCTGGAGGCAGTGCCTCGTGGGACTCGTACCCCTGTGGGTACCGTATTGTCAATGAGCAGGATACAGTTCTTTACTAGGGTCTTGGTGCAGACCAGTTCATTGTTGGATGTGGTCTAGACAACATCAGTGATCCTTGTTTTGTGTGTATAGTACTCTGAGCCCCAGGAGAAGTTGCTCACGTCCAGCCTCAAGGCTCCCGACTTCTCGTTGCCTCTCCACACACCGACTGGGTGTGTATGGCAGGGGCCAATCGTAGTTTTGACACAGGATGTCCCAGCTCATGTTTTCACTTCTTGTGGTAGGGCTTTCTCTTGCCTCCGGTCTTGTGGCGCTTGTGCCAGTGGTTCAGAGAGATGGCCCATGCTCAACACCAGCTAGAAAGAGTACAGTATTTTCTTACTGGAAGTACTTACTAAGCATTCATTGGTTAGCACGCCATAGCAACCCCAATAGGCGTGGACTGTCGTTATTCCTTTTCCTAGATGAAAACAAGGACACTGTTAGTGAGTAGGTTAGTGAATAAGTGAGGCCCTGGGTGAGCCACAAACCTGCTGTTCAGGATGGACCATCCCTGCCACAGCTGTGGCCACGGACATGGCAAAAGGAGCCATGTCCTCACTGGTATGCCTCGTGGCTACACTAATCAGGGAGTGCCCAGGGATGCCACCGCACGGAAGAAGGCAGGGATGGGAGCTGACATCCTCTGAGCTGGACCCTGCACACCCTGTCAGCACTTTATACACATATCACTTCACCACAGCTCTGTGCCAGGTGAGAACTCCCTTTGAGATGTTTAGCCACTTACCCATAGTCTATTGCAGGCTCCCTGAGCTTCAGCTCCGTGTGCGATGGCTTCCTAATCAGTGGCTTCTGCCATCGACCTTGCTTCTGAGCTCCAGGCTGTGAGCTGCTTAAGCTCTGGCCATTCATTCCAGTGGCTTCATGGAGGTCCCATGGGCACGTCACATTCAGCATGTCCCAAATTGCCCTATTTCATCCATTTTCACACACACACATTTCTTCATATTCTAAATCTCAAATCAGAACATATTTCAAAATCTGCAGCATAGAAGTATAATTTTCTTCCTCAGTGGTACAGTTTTTAAATGGAAATTTGATAAAATCTTGGTAATTCTTTTAATTTCCAATAAGCCTCCCCCCCCCCCCCCCATCACCACCACCACCACCAACATGCCCCATGGCTTCTTCTCCTGAGTCGTCCCTTAATATAGTGAGCAGCAGGACTCAGTGTGGACATCTCCTTTCTCTAATGCCCACACCAGCCAGCAGAATCTCTCTTACATCTGTTCCCTCCTCTCGGGCCTCATTGCTCCCAGGTCTTACCTGGACAGTTGATTGCAGTAGTCTCCTCCTCAGTCAGCCTGTTTCCATCCCATAGTCCTTCCTTCTGTCTTCCATGCTGGCCTCACCACACTTGCAGAATCAATATACACACACCTTTACCTTACAAGTCTTTCAACCCTTTTCTATCCAATGTCCAAATTCCTTTGGCCCTGGAATGCCCTAATGCTCTGCTCTCTATCTGTTTGGATAACTCATCTTTCAATTCCACCGGAGCATTCTCTCCCTGTTGGAACCTTTTCTGACCCTCACCTTCCCTCTCCTTAAGTACAACTGACCACTTTGCCCTTCGCTCTCCCCCACCGGGGGGCCTGTACATTGCTTCTGACACACCCCTCTCTTCACATGCCTGTCTCCCTCAGTGCATGTGAGCTTGGTAAGGGCAGAACCATCTTTACTCACTTATCTGTCCGTGCCCCTTGCAAACCAACTGTCACTCCATAGGTACTCAATTAATAGCTGTTGAATGAAGTTCACACAAGCAGGAGGCAGTAGAGGAAGGATTCAAATCCAGGTTTCCAAATCCATGGCCTGCTTTTTTCCACTACATTATGCTGCCTACTAAAAACAAAACAAAAAAAACTGGAGAAAGTTGTGTTCAACTCCTTCCTGGTCAAAGTTGTCAGTACTTTGAAGCATCATCCCCTAACAACTTGGAAATAAGATTACCCTCCCTAACTGGAAGCTACATAATAAATTTATAATGGGCCAACGCAGTCACCTTTAAGTGAATAGCTCAAAGGCCCAAAGACTTCGCTGTCAATCCAAAGGAGGGGAGGGTGTTCGGAAGAAAGAATGATGGTAGTTGCCCTTCTACGTATTTTCCAAGGAAGAGAACACCTGCCCTGAGGAATCTGCCCCGGGGGCCCCCCGTGGCCAGTTCTGAAGATGGACACACCCGTGAATTCAACCTTAGAGGCAATTCCCCTGGTTAGGACTTCATGGGGCCAACTAGTGGGATGCATTGTGGTTATCAGTACCACATAGCATATCCACAGTGGAGTGAGTACGTTTCCAAGACAGTTTGTAATCTTAATGGAGGGGGGGGAAGGAAGACCACATTTTCAACCTGTGTGTTTTAACTATTTCTTGTTAGCCATGCCCTGGAATCCTACACTGCCCTTCCCTACCACATGCGGAGTCCCTGCCCTCCAAACCCCATCTCTCGGCCAGCCTACCAGGGCAGCAACCCAATCAGTGACATCTGGGCAGTCCACGCACTGCGGATTGTCGCCAAGTATCTGAAGAGGTATGCCACCCAGAGGGAATAGAAATAGAACAAAAACAAACAAACAAAAAAAAAACAAAAAAAAACCAAAAAACACATTCCACCCTCATGTAAAATGTACCATGCCAGATCCTGACATGTCCTAAGTCTGTTCACCAAAAGGTCAGCCAGTGAGTGTAGAGAAGCCTCAGAAAGCTTCTGGAAAGATGAGAGGGATTGAGGGGCGGGAGGTGCAGCTAAAAACTGGGATCTTCAGTCTGAAAAGGGTAAAATAGGAGTCCCTAATTGACGAAGGAAGCAGACACAAGGTTTGTTCATTGACGCCTCAAAAGCAAAGCTAGGATGAGGAGAGATGTCCTTTGAGATTTGGCTACCAGTGCCAGACAAGAGAACCACAGAGGCAGATGCTGGCTGTGCCCTCTGGGCCCTGGGCAAAGACACACAGAATCGGCCCTGTGAGCACACTGGGAGGAGCTAAATATAAGAATTAAATGTGTGGAGTTGTCTGTCCCAGGAGACACAAAATGCTTCCTGAAAGGTTATGAAAGATTTATGAATGACATAGCCATAACAGGCTCCTGGGAGAGTACATACATACTTAGAGATGAAAGCTGATCTCTGAGACATGAAGACAGCTGCAAAGTCAGACTCATAAGGGAGGTTAGGCGTTATGAGTCTAAGGGGAGGTTATGAGTGAGGGGAAGTTAGTCCCCTCACACAGCAGGTTAGGCCTACATGTGAGCACGGCGGCCCCTCCTCTGGCCCTGAGCTGGAAGCTGCTCTGGAGCGGGGACTGAGCCGGGGAGGGGACACAGAACTATTTCAGGCCCAGGGACCTTCGGGAAGCACAGAAGCACCTGACTGACAACTGTCCGAGGTGTGTCTGGGCAGGAGCAGAAGGCAGGAGCAGCAGTGGGAGGTGAGGGGGTAAAACAGACAGAGGAAAGGCTAAATCTCCATCATTTACTATTTTGCCTTGTTATTCGGGGAACACAGCTCGAACACTGGGTTTTGGAAAGGGGACTCAAACGCCTAACCATTTCGAATGAAAGCGGGGGAAACTTTCCTGTTATGAAATGACAGGAACCCTTAGCTCCAGGAGAAATCGCAACAAAAAAAAAAGCAAGTGGGAAGCGGTTCGCTTGGCAGTCTCAGGCTTCCTCCCCAGGACAAGCAGCGAGCTGCATCTGAAAGGGGCCTTTGAGAACTGGCTTTTCCAAAGTGGCACCGGGGACAAATAGAGCCAGCAAAAGCTTGTCCTGCAATAACATCCCGCTTCCACAATAACAAATATTAAAATGACATGTGCCGTTCCTACAGATGACAAAAGAGGTCCCCCGAGGGGTCCAATCGGGGTTTGGTGTCACGGGAAGAAAGATGGCTGGGCGGGCTGCAGGCAGCCCCAGGCGACAAGGTCTCGGGTGCCGGGAACCAGTCTGGGCCCCGTGCACTCCGAGTGCGTGTTTACTCTCAGTGCATTCACAGCGGCGGTCAAGGTCGCTGACAAATGAAGAAGAAGAATGAGTCTCAGGGCACTTGGCTGGAGCAGCTCTCCCAATCCAGGGGTCAGTGCGCTGCTTCCCCGGGCACTTTTATCCCACGAGCAGCCTGACAGCGTATTTATTATGCCTCTGCTGAAACCATTGATGAGAAAATGTGTTTGCCCTCGGCTTTCCTTTAGAAGACAAGGTGTCATTTGAATAACTTGCCTAATTTTTCTTCCTACCAAGTACCACTTTTTTTTTTTTCCCCCAGCTCTTTCCCTCAGGCGGCTCTTTATTCGATAGGAAATGCCAATGCTGATATGTTATTGTTGGGAATTTATATCGTCCACAGGGCTGTCAGAAACCCCGATGATCTCGAAGCAAGGTCCAGTATGCACTTGGCAAGTGCCTTTGCTGGCATCGGTTTTGGAAATGCTGGTGTTCATCTGTGGTGAGCGAATCGGAGATTTTATTTCTTCACCTAACCGACTGCTCTTAAATTTTAAAACCGTTTATAACGTAGGACAGGTGGTGATATTTAAATAGGTTATGGAAAGAAGGTATTTAACTTAGGGTCCTGGAATATTTTCTTCATTCTAATGTAATTTATTGGGCCACGGATTTTTTTTTTTTGTAACAATTTTATTGAGATATAATTCACACTATATAATTCACCTTTTAAAATGAACAAGTCAGGGTTTTGTTTTGTTTTTTAGTATATTCACAGGTACCATTACCACAATCAGTTTTAGGACATTTTTATCACCCCAAAAAAGAAATACTATACCTCTTAGCCTTCACCTGCCAATCCTCCTATACCCCCAGTGTTAAGCAACTACTAATCTACTTTCTCTCTATAGATTTGCCTATTCTGGGCATTTCATACAGATAGGATCATATAATATCTGGTCTTTTGTATCCGGCTTCTTTAACGTAGCATAATGTTTCCGTGGTTCGTTCATGCTTGCATCAGTACTTCATTCCATGTTATTGCCAAATAACATCTCATTGTGTTGCTTTTTCACATTTTATTGATCCATTCATCAGGTGATGGCCATTTGGGTTGTTTCCACTTTTTGGCTATTGTGACTAATGCTGCTATGAACACTTGTCATTTCTATTGATTACATATACCTGGGAGTGGAGTTGCTGGTAATTGTATTTTAAATTTTGAGGAACTTCCTGTTTTTCACAGCAGCTGCACCATTTTACATTCCCACCAGCGGTGAATGAGGGTTCTGATTGCTCCACATACTCTCCATGTGTTGTGGGGGATTTTTAAAACCTCAAATGCAGTATTTTTTCTTCTAATCTCTCACAAAAAGAGAGATTAGAGTCATTGCCAATAGCCCAGAATTAATGTATTTGATCAGAACTTTACTGGTATATTGCCTTCAAATTGAACACCAGTGAACATGGAGAATTAAGAATTTGCTAGGGAGAGTACAATAAAATAAATGGTCTCCCCCAAACTCTGCTGCTGAGAGGAGCAACTGAGTAAAATCTCCCCAAAGTTTGAAAAATGTGTTTACCTTTTGTCCCACTAATTTTACTTCTAAAATGTAGCCTTAAAACATACCATATGATCAATGAATTTCCTTATAAGGATAACCACCTAAGTGTTATTATAATTGAAAAATGTGGAAGCAACCTAAATTTCCAATAGATTAGGAATGGTTAACCAAAGTGTAGTTCTCAAAGAATAAAATAAGGCTATTAAAAATAATGTTTTAGAAGAATACAAAGTGATACAGGAAAAAGTTTACAAAGAATATTAAGTAACAAAAGCATTGTTTAAAACTGAATGCAGAGTATGATCGATCATATATATATTAAAGTTGTGCATAAAAGACTAGAAGGAAATATTCTATAATGGTTATCTTGAGGAAATAGAATTATGGATTCTTTTAATTTTTTACAAAGAACATATACAACTATTAAAATAAAATAAGTTAACTAAAATATTGGCTATAATTAGAACGGTACCTTTTAAAGCTACATTAACCCTTTCACATCATGAAGGCACACTAGGAAATAATTTTCTGAATACTTTGGAGCCTGAGAAATGTAAAACATATTCCAAAATACCCAACAACTCAGAGGACTCATAGCTTTTGATCTCTCATGAAAGATGATAGGCTAGGGCCCACCCCCCTTATATTTGATAGATAATCATACACTTCACCAAATATTTCATCTTTCTACGAAATGTAAATTTTTTTTGGTGAATAAGCTATCTAATATTTAATAGACTTACAGGCCATTGTACTGTTATAAAATATTTTATTTTTAATACATTAATTGTAATGACACTAACTTCTAACAATGTATATCTCCTGAATTGTCTATTAAACTATAATATTATCCTATTTGTTCAGTAAGAACTCAAGAGGATATAGCTTTTCCATTCCCCCCTCTTCAAATATTCCCATAAATAAAAATCATGGCGCTGTTTCTTGAAAGTCTTTCAGACTAGAATAATCATTTGTGATTGAACTCCATTAGTATGTACCATTCTAAAGGATGTACTGATCATTGGTGGGACAGATCACTAGCAGGTCAAGCTTACATGTCTGATGTATCTCATCTTACTTTATAAATCTCCCACTGACATGGTCAGCTTGTTCAGGAACACACTGCTAACATATTGCAGAGCAAGATAAAAAAAAATACATGCTCCGAAATGTATTAAAGAAGCTTCAAAGTGAATTCTCAATTTCTTCCAGATTATAAAGTTAACCAATGTATTTGGGGAGAGTCTTCTGTACTAACACGTTTTAATGGTATACAATTTTATGAGTATTTGATTTTGAGTATTTCAGAGGTTTTACTATGAATAACACCAAATATTGAATACATAACAGTATTTTTTATAGCAAGGGAAACAAAGTGGATCACTTTGTGAGAAAAGGGTATTGTCTAGAGACTGTGAAAAGCTCTCCCAGAATAGTGAGTATCTTTCTGTTATCTTGAATTTCCGATAACTTTATGCCAACATAAGGGCTTTCTTTCTTTTCTAGCCATGGAATGTCTTACCCGATTTCAGGCTTAGTGAAGACATATAAAGCAAAGGATTATAACGTGGATCACCCACTGGTGGTAAAATCATAATACATTTTTTAATTAAAGTCTCCTATTCCTTGCAGTTGCTATAAATGTATTTGTCAATGCTTGATTGCTTGGATTTCGGGGTAACTTAATGTCTAGAACATGCGGTTGGCCCACCCGTCACCGTGTTTTGTTCCTCCGCAGCCTCATGGCCTTTCTGTGGTGCTCACCTCGCCAGCGGTGTTCACCTTCACAGCCCAGATGTCTCCTGAGCGGCACCTGGAGACGGCAGAAATATTGGGTATGAATCATTACTCGTAATCCTGTGACTCACATAGGTGGAGCACTTCCTCGGTTTGATTCTAAAGATAAAGGATAATACTAAAAATAAATAAATAAATAAAAAAATGTTGCTTTGAGGTAGTTTAGTAACAACTTGTCACTGACCTGCACAATTCAGTGCTAAAATTTTATAATTTCATGTTCTAACAATCTGGTAACAGTGAACTGGAACCAAATATCGCTTATGTTAAGTTTGGAGTAATCGTATTTCCTGTTTTCATCCCCAAGGAAAGTGAAAGTCTTTACATACTACAAATGTAGTAAATGATTCCGGTGTGTTTAATAGGTGATAAAATGAATCTAATTCCCAATTATAGAGAGTCTAAACAACTAGAAACTGTAGAAAAAGATCCCCACAGGCAAACATTTTTGCTGCTCTTTAGAATATAATAAGTAAGTTCCTTTTGCATCTTGACAAGAAATAGAATAATATTCAGAATAGCTTAGTTTAGTAAAATTTTGGTATTTTTCTAAGACAAAAACGTCTTTTTTAAGTTCTTGAGTGTTTGATTAACTGTCCAAACATCTTATTCCCCTACTCGTGTTTAGGGCAGGAAGGGAAAGTCTGAAAGAAAACTTCATTATACTCCCCTAGCCCCGGCCGTTGGAGAGATTATGTCCAAGAAGGTGGGAACGACCACAGACATCCTTCCGCGGGGCCTCTTCACGCTCACTCCTCTCTCACTCTGACATGTGTGCTCCTGGCATGCTCAGGAAAGAAGCCCAGGGCTTGCTTTTCCTGCGTGTGCTGTCGCAAATGTGATGCCACCTTTGCCAAGGATCTCGTGTTCCTGTTCCCTCTGGGACTAGGGATGTTGTTCAGCCATTTATTGGGACTCAGATGCCTTTGGAAATACACAGACCGTGTAAATAGACAGGATCCCCAATAGTAGGCTACATGCATGATAAATGGGGAAAATCTTAAGAGAACATACAGCTGACATTCCAGACAACCACCAAAATGACTGAGAAAGCAATTCCTCTGTAAGACAAAACCCTGGCCGGAAGAACCCACCAGTTCTTTCTCGTTGCATCGGAAACTTTGATTAATATTATTCTATACGTGGCCATTCCTATTTTGATTCCCTAAGGAATCTTAGGTTTTCTTAGTTGTATACCAAGGTATTCACTTTCCTACCCTCTCTCTTTTTTTCTAAAACACTTCGTAGAAAAACCCAGAGGTTTTGGTGGTGTGTTTTATGGCAGCAATCCCAAGAAAATAAAAATCTCATAAACCTCGTATCGTGTGTTGCCTCTCCACCTACTCCATATTTTAGCTGCTGCTGTGTAGTATAGACTGGTCTTGTCAGGCAAGGTTTACCTTCCTACCCCAGCTGCTTCACCAACCAGCCCCGTATCTGGTTCTATTTATCCTTCTCCAGGATTACTCAACCAGTTCTCACTGTCCTAGAGAGAGAGGTTAAAATTGATTTAATCCTGTGCTTCAGGATGGAGGTGAAACGTACATGCTAGGCCCCTTTTAAACACTACGGAGAAAGTGGACGTGGACGGCGGCTTGAGGCATTCTGGATAATAACTAATGCTACGTTCCATTTGTAAAGGGCTTCCCTTCCAGGCCGTGAGTGCGTTCAGCTGGCATAGATGGAGTCAGGGGAGCCAAGTTTCATTCATCTGGGAGCGGTCACCACCGCCCTTCCTACGGGCAGAGCCCCCTGGCTCTTCCAGACTGATGTCTCTCTAATGTTGTGTGTTAATTATCCATTACGTCCAGTTCTGCCCTTTTCCACCTCCAACGCTTGTCAGCCTTCTCCCACCCTCCACCAAAATCAGCACCTACCTATTAAAAACCGTTTTCTGAGAGTCTTCCTGTACTTGGTTCTGTCTGACTAGTTCTGTAGAGGAAACTGCTTTGCCTACTGGCAACAGAGTCCAAAATAAAAACTTTTTATAGCTGTAGAAAGGAAATACTTTCCGTCCTGGCCGCACAGGATCCATTTTTGTCATCTTCTTCCTTTTTGGCAGGCAGTGTTTGGCGTGTTCATACTTACACAGATTCTTATCTCACAAAGGGTTTTTGCAAAGGGTTTGTCTCTTCTGTAAAGGTTGCTGTGAGAAAAAAGACATTGAACACGTACTACCTCTAGATGTCAGCAAATTCCAGGCCTTGGAAGTGGCATAAGCTGTGTTTTCTGCCACAAATGCTGCTGATGCTTCTTCTTCTTCTTCTTCTTCTTCTTCTTCTTCTTCTTCTTCTTCTTCTTCTTCTTCTTCTTCTTCTTCTTCTTCTTCTCCTCCTCCTCCTCCTCCTCCTCCTCCTCCTCCTCCTCCTCCTCCTCCTCCTCCTCCTCCTCCATTCCAACACCAGCCTTCTTTCTCGGCCTCCTTCCCGGGCCTCTTTTCTTTGGCTCTGTTCCTTGTCTCCCCCCCACCCCCACCCCCCAAGGGTTAAGGAGCCCATTGGGAAGGTGAGAGCCGGGTTAGCCGCCCCAGTGGGCTCCTCCGCACTGGCCTGGCCCATCTGTCTCCTGCAGGCTTGCCCGCTGGGCCGGCCTCCATGTGGTAGGCACATTGGGGCCCTTTTCCTCCGCCTGGGGAGCCAGCAGAAGGTTATACATCAGCTACCCATGTGACTGAGCTACACTCAGGGCCAGCTTCCTCCCCTCCGCCCACAGTCAGCGCTTTGTGTCTTCCAGGGGCCGACATCCGCACCGCCAGGAGGGCAGATGCTGGGCCGGTTCTGGCTGATGCCCTCCGGAAACTCCTGCTGGACCTGGAGGTGGAGGACGGCCTCGCTGCCATTGGCTACTCCAGGGCCGACATCCCCGCCTTGGTGAAAGGAACCCTGCCCCAGGTAAGAGATGCAGAGCAGCCCTAGCTGGTTTGGCTCAGTGGATAGAGCGTCCCAGGTTCGATTCAGGTCAAGGGCATGTACCATGGTTGCGGGCACATCCCCAGTGGGGGGCGTGCAGGAGGCAACCAATCAGTGATTCTCTCTCATTGATGTTTCTATCTCTCTCTCCCTCTCCCTTCCTCTCTGAAATCAATAAAGAAATATATTTAAGAGAGAGAGAGAGAGAGAGAGAGAGAGAGAGAGAGAGAGAGAGAGAGAGAGGAGGCAGCATCCCACCCGGGGCCCGTGGGGAGAGAGGAAGACTCAGGGGTCCTCAGGCGGCCCCCAGTTCTCCTCCACCAGATGGCCCCGCGCTCCCTTTCCCCAGGGGAAGGGGCCAAGGCTCCCTCGCCTTCATGGTCTTCCATAAACCTGGGGCATGTGTGAAACTTTCATGATGAAACTGAAAGGAGCCTTTATTAAAAATGCAAGGCATAAACAAGCCGCATTTACATTGAGGTGTGGCAAAATTTCCCTTTTCTCCATTCCTGCTCTTGTAAGAGTCCCCTGTAAAACTAGATAAGAAGCTGTTGCTAAAGAGCCACCAATAGCGTTTTTTGCATTATAAAGAATTCCAGATTCCTGCAATTTTGTGTAGAATAAGCATGGCCTTTAAGACTACTATAAAATCAATCGCTGTTTTACATATTTGGGGGATTGTATATTTTATACATAAACATAAAATATATAATATGCATTATCAGCGTCACTTTGGGTCTTATTTATTTAAATGGTGATAAAGAACTTAAACTGAACTATTCTTTATTTGGTAGAAAAGTTGTAATAAATGTAGAATTTCCCCTCTCTAGGTTTGCATGAGGAGAGTTCAACCCCCATTGGACCTCTCTCCCATTTGGATCAGATACCCAGATACCCCTGTGCTATAGCATCAGATCCTAACAAGACAATACCATAAAACAGAGGGCTGGAGTGCTCCCCATGCTGAGTGCTCCCTTAGTCCTTTCCAAAATGGGAAAGCCAGGAGCACTTGAACACTGTGAGGACATGAAGATAAGGCATGTCTGCCCAAAGATGGTCATGAGTCTGTATCCCTGAAATGGGAACAGAGTTAACTGGAATATCCCCACACAGCATCCTACTCAACCCCACTCCAGTTAAGCAAGGGCCTCACACTAGCTTCTTCCCTACTTAGCAAAAGCTTAGAATTTTGAAGCCCCCTGCTCATCTAAGGTAATATTTGTATGGGTTCATTCATTTCCACGGGAGCCAGGGAGGTAGCAGCAATGAACAAAGTAATTTAAGGAAATGGCAAGTGGTGGGGGCTTTGGTGAACTGGAAAACTCATGGCTTATTTCATTGAGTAAGCCTCTTTTTAGCTACGATTTATTACATCCAAGTAGAAATTCAGATCCCAGTGTTGGTAGAACTTCCAGTTTTCAAGAAAAATTCACAACCTGGATGTTTGTATTGAATCCCCTCACTTACCAATGTACAAAGCAAACATGGCCCATGGGACACCAGTTTCTCTGATATAGACTGAGAATCATTGGACTCTATTTTATATAAAAATATAAGAGAATGAGAAAAGAGGAGTTTCATAAAGTAGCAAAGCTCCCAGGCTAACTCACAAACCCTTGGTTCTAACCCACAATCCAAGGGACTAAATGGCAAAAAAAAAACATGACCATTCCAATTATTTTACCCAAATCTATTAGACCGTAAGTTCCATAAAGCCTTGGAACCTGTCTGTTTTGGTCATCCATCTTCTATTGCATCTAGCATGGACTAGTAAACATATTGAATGAATACATACCTGCAACCCTTTCCTCTTATACCAGCTGAGCTTAATGGCTGAATGGTGGTAACTTTTTGAGAAATTTCCTTAGATTGACATGGTCATCAACCAATAACAATGAGCAATTGTCCAGGGACCAGAGAGCAAATGATCATTAGGATTTTGATGTAGGTCTGGTCTTACAGTATAATTCCAGTGAGAGTATCCATTCTGCAAGGGGTCCTCTGAAAAGTTCTGCTTACATAGCCCAAGAAAGTATTTAGAAATATGTGTTAGTCAACCTCTGTGGATGGTATTGATAATTTTCAGGTGGAACTGTATATTATTGGCCATTTAACTGCTGGTGGCAATGCGTCTTCCAGGCATCAGGACACATTGGCAAGTGTTCACTGTTTTAATTCTACCTTGCTCAGACTTCGCTTTCGGAAGCTGTTCCAGATTAACATTTGAGTCCGTCCACTAAAATAGCAAATTAATTAGGTATTCTTCTGAATGCCTCAGCATACATATCAAGCTGGGAAATACAGATAGCAAAACTTTAATTGACAAAACTACGTTTTTTGTTCCACAAAAGATGCAGGGTAAATGGAACCTTTGGCATACAAGTCATGTCCACAAAGTAGGATTCCCTCAGGCTGTATTCATGAAGCAGCCCCAACAGGAATATCTATCTATCTATCTATCTATCTATCTATCTATCTATATATATATTCACAGGACTTTAGAAGGAATCTTAGAAATAAACTTATCTTGCAAACTTATCTTTTTAGAAGGAATCTTAGAAATAAACTTATCTTGCAAACTTATCTTTTTCCCTTTTGATCATGTTAGAAACATTGTTCATTTAAATTAACTATCAGCCTGGCTGGTGTGGCTCAGTGGCTGAATGTTGACCTATGAACCAGGTCAGGGCACAGGCCCTGGTTGCAGGCTCTATCCCCAGTGTGGGGCATGCAGGAGGCAGCCGACCAATGATTCTCATCGTTAATGTTTCTATCTCTCTCCCCTCTCCCTTCCTCTCTGAAATCAATAAAAATATTTTTAAAAATAATAAATTAGCTATCACATTTGGAGATATATATATATAATGTAGAGAGAGATATAGAGATAGATAGGTATATAAATAGTTATATATATATATATATATATATATATATATATATATATATATTCATAGGACTTTAGAAGGAATCTTAGAAATAAACTTATCTTGCAAATAAAGAACTACCATGGGTTTTTTTGTTTGTTTGGCAACAGTGAACACTTCGCAGGAATACTGTGGCAGCTTCAGATTTTGCACAGGAGGCACAGTAATCCTCACTTATTAGTATCACAGGATTTAAAGTAGTGAAGGGGATATACTGGTTCCTGCAAAAAAAAAAAAAAAAAAAAAAAAAAGGTTATTTCATGGAGTCGACATTTGATAAAGCTCCTTTTATGTTCAGCAACGAGGGGTCGGTTTTTTTTCCTCTGGAAGGAACAACCAGGCCAGTATTCTTGACCAAACACCGCGGCTCCTACTGGCAGCGGCAAAGAGCAGCCCTGTGTGCAGAGGCTTCCAACCGCCGTAGCCGGGCTGCAAGGGGAGCGGGCACGAATAAATTAATCTCCCAAGTTGGGTTTCTGAAACTTCTAGAAAGAAACATTTACATTTCAAATCAAAACATTTCATTACTGAGGAGAGCTGTCTACCAAAATGAGCACTTCCACTCTCTGGCAAGGCAGGCCAGCTGAAATGTTGTTATTTTATGAATGTGTTAAAAAGTAGTAGTGTGGATTGATTTCAGTGCCCATGTTAATCAGTTGTCCTTCGGTCTTACATGTCTATAAACAATAACACATTGCAGAGCACATCTTGATTCTGAGAGTTTAGCTTTTTTTTTTTTTTTTTAATATATTTTATTGATTTTGTACAGAGAGGAAGGGAGATAGAGAGTTAGAAACATCGATGAGAGTCATCGATCAGCTGCCTCTTGCGCACCCCCTACTGGGGATATGCCCGCAACCAAAGTACATGCCCTTGACCGGAATCGAACCCAGGACCCTTCAGTCCCCAAGCCAACGCTCCATCCATTGAGCCAAACCGGTCCCGGCGAGGTTAGCTTTTATACGGCATCGATGATATGTGGGGGGATATATCACAGACGTTATGTCCTTGTGGCCATTTAACCAGTCATTGGGGTTTAGAAATCTGAAATCAGCTCAGCGTGGCCTGAAACACTTCTGAGAGTCCTGAACTACTTCACCAAAGGTGAACAAGATCATTTGAAGGGCCTTTTAGCTCATCCAATAAGACTTACAACTCCATTATCAACCCAGTGATGGGACAGCGCTCTTCACTTCTTGCCCCTGCCACAAAGGCATACATAGGTCACCATGACCACGTCTCTGGACCTTGCTACAGATTTTCAGAAAGTGTTGAGGTCTCTAAAAGATCTGCTGGGATGTACAATTTTATCTTGGCTTTATCCATACTCATCAGTGTTGACTCCCATTCTTCTCCCATCTGTCCATCCATCCTTTCTTTTTCTTTTTTTTTAATTAATTTTTAAATTATGGTAAAATATACCTAACAAAATCAACTATTTTAACCATTTTTAAATATACAATTTAGTGCCATTAAGTGCATTTACAATCTTGTGCAACCATCACCACTGTCCATTTCCAGAACTATTTAATCATCCCAAATAAAAGTTCTGCTCTATTGTGTAATAATAAATAATATTACCATTGCCCCCTCTGTCCCTTTCCCCCAACCCCTGGTAACCTCTATTCTACTTTCTATCCTTATGAATTTGCCTGTTCTAGGTACTTCGTGAAAGTGGAATTATACAATATTTGAACTGCTGTTTTGCCTATTTCACTTAGCATATGTCTTCGGTGTTTTAGAACTTCATTCCTTTTTGTAGCTGACTAATATTCCATTGTGTGGATATACCGTATTTTGCTTATCCATTCATCTGCAGCTAGACATTTATTTGGGTTGATTCCACTTCGGCTCTTGTGAATAGTGCTGCTAGGAACATTGGTTTACAAGTATCTGTTTTGGTCCCTGATTTAGATTTATTTGGGTAATTCTATGCTTAATTTTTTGAGGAACTGCCAGGCTATTTTCCATGGTGGTTATACCATTTTACATACACACCATTTTACAATGCTCAAAAGTTCCAGATTCTCCACATCTAACACTTTTAAACAATTATTATTTTTATTTTTTTAAAAGCCATTCTAATGAGTGTGAGTGGAAATTCATTGTGGTTCTGACTTGTATTTCCCTAATGACAATGTTGTGCTTTTTCCATGTACTTATTGCCTGTTTATATAATCTTCCTTTGAGAAATGTCTAGTCAAGCCCTCTGCTATTTTTTTCCTTTTTTAAAAAATATATTTGTATTGATTTTAGAGAGGAATGGGGAGAGAGATGGAAACATCAATGAGGAGAGAGAGTCATTGATCAGCTGCCTCCTGCATGCCCCACACTGGGGATCAAGCCCGAAACCTGGGCATGTGACCCTACCAAAAACCAAACATGACCTCCTGATTCATAGGTCGACGCTCAAACACTGAGCCATGCTGGCCAGGCTTCCTTTTTTAAAAAAATCTTCACCCAAGGACATGCTTACATTGATTGGAGAGAGAGAGAGAGGGGGGGGGGGGCGGGAGAGAGAGAGAGAGAGAGAGAGAGAGAGAGAGAGAGAGAGAGAGAAAGAGAAAGGAGAGGAGAGGAGAGGAGAGGAGAGGAGAGGAGAGGAGAGGAGAGGAGAGGGAGGAAAGAAGGGAGGGAAGGAGGGAGGGAGGGAGGGAGGGAGGGAGGGAGGGAGGGAGAGGGAGAGGGAGAGAAATATCAATCAGTTGCCCCTATATGTGCCCTGTCTGGGGATCAAATCCACAACCCTTGAGTGCATGGGACCACTCCAACCAACTGAGCCATACTGGCCAGGGATCCTTTGCCTGTTTTTTAATTGGGTTGTCTGGGAGTTCTTGTTGTTAAATTGTAGCAATTATTTGTATATCTGGATATTAATCCCTTATCAGATACTGACTTACAAATATTTTCCCCATTCTATTAGTTATCTTTTCATTCTCTTGATAGTGTCTTCTGATGCATAAAAGTTTTTAATTTTGATGTAGTCCAATTTATCTGCTTTTTTGTTGTTATTGCCTATGCTTTTGGTATCATCCAAGAAATCATAGCCCTGCCCTCATGGAGCTTCCCTCTTCCACCAGGTGTGCTCCCAAATAAGTGCTCAGCACAAGCAAACAGACCGAGAGACCCAAACTGCTACATTTTTAAAATTTTATTTAGACCCAGAAATTTGGACACAGAGTAGTCGTTATAATACCTATTAATCTCCTGTCCCAGAGAAATCAAGGAGCCACCAATGAGAATATAAATAGCAAAAGCATGTGCTGGCTAGCTCTGCTGACTTGACTCAATAATCAATGGAAAAAATTAAGCAAATCACCAAATTCGTTTGCAACCATAGAGATAAAACCTTAGTTAATATTTTAAAAGGGAGTCCCTTGTTGCCCATAGCCTGAAAATTATGTCCTAATGAAGTTCTTTTGACTATCCCAGAAGTTCAAGTTGCAAAATATACAGTCTTTGAAGTCAGGGATGACCTGGTTCTGTTTTCTTTGCTGAGCCTGGGACAGTGCTCTCCGCACCTGGCCAAGATTGCTGACCAATGCAGTTTGGTCATTATAGGAGGTGTTTGTCCTGAGATTGGTTTAGTTCTGTACATTTGAGCAGAAGGCTATTAGCAGGGCATAAGGCAAGGACAATTAGGCAAGATATAGGCATTTGAAAGCTCGCCAATAGTAGTGTAATAACTTTGTGTGGTGCCAGGTGGGTACTTGAAATGTTGGAGGATCTCTTTGAAAAGTATATGGTTGTCTAACCCCTATGCTGTACACCTGAAACTAAGACAAAATAATGTTGAATGTAAACTGCAATTGAAAAGTAAAATGCAAAAGCTTTGTGGGAAAGATGCGTCACTTGATAAACTTTTGAGTTGGGAGTCAATTAGTATGAAGCAAACAAGAAATATGACCTTTAAAGATAGAACTATTATAAAGTCATTGTTTCTTGTGCCCAAGTTAATTTGCATAACCTAGTAGCTTTCACAAACTGCCTTTTCAAAGCCCTGAGTGACTCCTTTTGTTTACTGTTTCAGGAAAGAGTCACCAAACTTGCACCACGCCCTCAGTCAGAAGAGGATCTGTCTGCCCTATTTGAAGCTTCAATGAAACTGTATTAATTTTCATTTTCACTGAAAGAATTGGCTGTGAGAGCTCTGAAATCAGAAGTGGATCTAGCCAGAGCTCCACACATAACTTATCTGTTACCAGTTTGAATGTGATATAAATTTATCCTGCAGAAGAAGATTCCATGATGCTCAAAAGTCAAGCTACTTCCATAATACAGGTTAGACAATGCCCAGAAGTATTGGACCCTGGTTTGTGTTCCTTCCCTATATTCTGAATACTGTCCCTGCTTTGTGTATCAAATAGGTAAAAACTCACTACCAAAAATATCAATATATACATCCTATGTGCCGTAACCCATGTTTAGATATTTATACTGTAAAAGTACTAGCATAAATTATAAAGAAATATGACAAAAATGTTTTTGGCAGCATTTTTTTCTAACAAAAAGTTTGGAGGAACCTAAATATGCATTAATAATATATTGATAAATAAATTACAGTATATTAAATAATAGAATGCTATTGTGCTATTAATAAGAATGAAGTAAAATGATTGGAAATATGTTCATGATATACTGCTAAGTTGGAAAGAAGTAAGCTGCTGAACAACTATATATTGGTATGGTTCTGTTTTATGTTTATAATTACATGTAAAGATATGTTTATATATACATAGAAAAGAAGAATGCACATCAAAATATTAAAAGTTATTACTGGAGAAATGGAACTTGAGGTATAGAAACTTAAGAAAAAATACTTTCTATTTTAGACTTTTTTATTTTATAAACGTCTATATTGTTTGGATTTGTTACAATGAGCATAGAAGTAAATTCAAAGGAGCGGGGAGAAAAGAAAAATTCCACGTTCCTGTTTTAGGTCAGATTCATCTTGTTTTATAAAAATATTAGTAACTAATATTTAAAAGGTAAAAACAAATACAAATGGATAAAATATTAGAGACTGATCTCTTTTTTTTGCATGCATCATTTTACTTTATTTTTTTAAGTATTACAAATAGTAGTACATATGTCTCCTTTTTCCCCCCATTGACCTCCCCCATGCCTCCCCTACCTTCCAGTACATGCCCTCACCTGCCCCCCACCCAGTGTCTTGTATCCATTGGTTATGCTTATATGCATGCATGCAAGTCCTTCAGTTGATCTCTTACGTCCTCCCGCGAACCCTCCCTAGCCTTCCTGCTATAGTTTGACAGTGTGTTCAATGCTTCTTTGCCTCTGTATCTATTTCCTCCCATTTCTTTCCTTTAAAAAAATCTTGCCTCTGCAGACTAGAAATAAGCATCTAATAACAAAAAATGTTTGAGTCCTAATTTCAATGTCCAACAGTTCTGAGTCCCCGTTTCAATGTCAAACAGTTCCTTATGTGTGCATGTCAGCCATGATATCTGGATGGTGGGCACATGGTGGCAATGCAGGTCCGACCCTCTCTGGTTTGGTCCTGGGCAACCAGCAGCGATGCACAGCTGCTGACTGCTAGCGTGGCAAGGCTTTGTCAGCGTCTTCCATCTCTGCACTGTTTCTCCTCTTGTCTGTGGTTGGAGCAGACCTGTCAATTCTATTAGAAACTGATGTCTGTCAAAGAAAATGTTCTTTTGAGAAAAACACTAACTTTTTTTTAATTGAGGTAGCATTGGTCAATAACATTATATAAGTTTCCGGTACACAGCGTTACAATTAAATATCTGTGTGCGCTATAGCTTGCTTGCTACCCAAAGTCTAGTTTCCATCTGTCACCAGGTAATTGATCCGCTTTAATTCTGCCCTCCTCCCCTCCTCCATTTTTCCCTCTAGTAACCACCAATCTGTAGTCTGTATCCATGAATTTGTTTTTCTTTTATTTTGGTTTGTTTGTTTGTTTGTTTGTTGTTTTATAGTACCATAAGAGTGAAATCATATGGTTTTTTTGTCCTTATCCAGCTGACATATATTTCACTTTGCATTCATGTTGTTGCAAGTGGCAATGTTTCATCTTTTTTATGGCTCGGTAGTATTCTATTGTAAATATGTACCAAATCTTCTTTATCCATTCATCCATCAATGGACACTTAAAAGAGTTTTCATATCTTAACTATTGTAAATAATCCTGCCATGAACATAGCAGTGCACATAACTTTTCAAATTAGAAAACACTAAAATTTTACGTGGTAATGACCTCTTTGGAAAAACGTTCCTGGTGCTCAGAATAAGTTAATTCAAGAGCAATCAGCTTTGTAGTTTACAAATGATAGCCTTGCAGATGGAAGCTAAGGAGCCTGTGGTCTGCTTCCCTGTTATTCCCGACCTGCAGAAACTTCTGTAGCTCCTTTTTCCCCAAAAATGATTCCCACACTGAGGTCTGTCTGCTCAAGCTTTGGGGTCTAGATCTCAGTGTACATGTGGAATTATTCACGTTTTAAATGGAATTAAATAATCACCTAAGTAATGTCTACTTATTTAATTGCATCAGGGCATCATTGTTCCATTCAACCTTCCCAGAGCCATTTTATCTCTATGAAGATCTCTATTTCCTTGAGATTTTGAAAATAACATTTAAATAATGTTCATTATAAAATAATTTGAGATGTAAAAAATGCATTCTCTGCCAAATCCAGTTTGGCTCAGTGGTAGAGCGTCGGTCTGCAAACGGAAAGGTCCCAGGTTCGATTCCGGTCAAGGGCATGTACCTTGGTTGTGGGTACATCCCCGGTAGGGGGTGTGCAAGAGGCAGCTAGTCCATGTTTCTCTCTCATCGACGTTTCTAGCTCTCTCTCTCTCTCTCTCTCTCTCTCTCTCTCTCTCTCTCTCTTTCTCTCTCTCTCTCCCTTCCTCTCTGTAAAAAATCAATAAAATATATTTTTTAAATAAATAAATAAATAAAAAAATAAAAAAATGCATTCTCTATATCTCTTAAGTGTTCCATGCCTTTACTACCGGCAGCCAGATGTCTCAATGTGACTCACCAGGAGCAGTGTTTTTTATCCATATTGGAGATGACTCTAAAGGAAGGATTTAAAGGTCAGGCATGAAGAAACAGACCTAGGAATCTTTCATATATTTTTTTTAATCTTAATACCAATCATTTTTGGTCTTCACAATTTAAGTATATGAAAAAGATATGTTTCTTGACTTACCGGCTATTAACAGAGTGTGATGTAGGAGATTAAGCCCATTTCCATAAACCGAATATTATACTTTGATGTTTCTAAGATAATTGAGTGCATTTTTCTAAATCAAATCCTTTTTTTTTTTTTTTTATTAAAAAATCAAAAAGTCCTCAGGTCTCACAGCTCCACTTATATGGATTAATTTACTTGCAAGGGCAAGAAACATTAAAGAACAGTATTCAAAAGTTTGGAAAATATTACTTTTATAAAACTATCCTTTTATAAAACTATCCTTGTCTTGGTTTGGCTTAGTGGAGCGTCGGCCTGAGGACTCAAGGGTCCCAGGTTCGATTCCAGTCTAGGGCATGTACCTTGGTTGCAGGCACATCCCCAGTAGAGAGTGTGCAGGAGGCAGCTGATCCATGTTTCTCTCTCTCATCAATGTTTCTAACTCTTTATCCCTCTCCCTTCCTTCTTATAAAAAAAAATCAATTATATATATATATATATATATTTTTTTTTTTTTTTAAAAAAAACAACTATCCTCTAAGGTGGCATTGTCACTTAAAATACATGCACATCCAAATTTATTTCATGATACAAAATACAAACCTATCTCAAATGAGTCATGTTTCTACAGTTTTTGTCAAGTGCCACAATAAATAGCTGACTGGTTTTGCACTCTGTCCCTTCTCTGTGCACAGGGAGCGCTGTGTTGGGCTTGGCATTGTTTGCGTAGCTGTGGACACAGCTGTGGGGTGTTTTCAGTGGTCAGTGAACTAAGTTAAATCTAGACAGGTACAGTATCAAAATAGAGAGGGAGCGAGAAATAATTGCTTTTCTGGCCTTTTAACCCCGAGAAAGATTAATGGTTGTTTGGATTAGAAACTGTACCCTAATGAGGGACTGTTGCCTCTGGGGAGTGGGTATGAGAGAGGGGACTGTTCACCTCTGGGTCAACACCTCACAGGCCGCTGTGTCTCTGATGACCAGCAACCCACGTCGGAGACAGCTGCCTGGGCTGGGGCTCCTCCATTAAATGCAGAATCCCCTGAGACCTGCTGAGGAGGCCAGGCCACAGCCCAGCCATCACCATCACAATGGCCGGCACCGGGAAAAGCCACCCTTTGGGCAGAAATTGGTTCTTGAAGCCCTGGGTTGAATCACTGGCAGCTGGGGGTAGGAGGGTCTGTTTTCTCATGCTATTATCCCACTGTCTTTCCACCCACCCCACCAGCTCTCAGAACAAATGCATACGCCCCACAGATTGCAATCCTGTCGGTGATTTTGTCCCATGTGAAAACCCAACGTTAGAAGCTATGGGGAGGACTGCTAACGTTAAAATAGCCTCATCTTATTCATTCTGGTTTTGCATTATGGTGCTTTTACTTGATTTTCCAATTTATAAAGTTGGAGACTAATTAAAATAATCACGAGCAGAAATGAGGGGGAAAAAAAACTACCATTATGCCATTACCCAAACACAGCTGTTATCATTTGATATATTTCCTTTCCATCTTTTCTATTTGGGTGATGTAATCCAGCTCTTAAGGACTAACATTTTCAGTATTTTCTGTGTTACCATATAATCTTCATAACCATTCATTTAAAAGGTGCACAATAGTTTATTGAACAGGAATTTAATAATTTATTCTTATTGCTTCCAAATTTTACCCTCCCTCCCAATACCATAGCAATGAATATTGTGTATACAGATTTTTTTCAGACTCTAAATTAATTTGAGGTTAATTCATCCCCAAATGAAATTTTACATTAGAGTATGGACATTTTTATGGCTCTTGATTTATATTGTTAAATTATATATACCTATTGTTTTACATGCTGCTTACCTATCCTTCAATCTTCTCTTTAAAACCAATAGTAGTTAAAAAACAAAAACAACAAAAACAAAAAACAAAACCAATAGTGTGTACAGAATAGGCAATATAATCAATAATATTGTAATAACTGTGTATGGCCGAAGCCGGTTTGGCTCAGTGGTAGAGCGTCAGTCTGCGGACTGGAGGGTCCCAGGTTCGATTCCGGTCAAGGGCATGTACATTGGTTACGGGCACATCCCCAGTAGGGGGTGTGCAGGAGGCAGCTGGTCGATGTTTCTCTCTCATCGACGTTTCTAGCTCTCTATCTCTCTCCCTTCCTCTCTGTAAAAAATCAATAAAATATATATTTTTTTAAATAAAATAAAATAAAAATAACTGTGTATGGTGCCAAGTGAGCAGTTGAAATATCAGGGAGAACACTTTATAAAATATAGAATTGTCTAACCATTATGCTGAACACCTGAAACTAATATACAATAATATTGATTGTAAGCTGTAATTTAAAATAAAACTTTAGCCCTACCTGGTTTGGCTCAGTGGATAGAGGGTCCAGTAAAGGGCACATGCCCAGGTTGCAGGCTCAATCCCCAGCAGGGGGCATGCAGGAGACAATCAATCAATGATTCTCTCTCATCATTGATGTCTATCTCTTTCCCTTTCCCTTCCTCTCTGAAATCAATAAAAATATATTTTTTTAAAATTTAAATGAATAAATCAACAACAACAAGTAATGAAACAGTTCACAAAGGACCAGGTAGGCCTACACATTTCAGCTGTGGTTTTTCTATTATGTCAACATAATTTAACAGTTCACATGAACAAATTAAAATTTTCAAATAAAAGTATGAAGTTTACTTTAGTGTTATGTTACTGACTCAAGTGAAACTATATATAGATCACCAAGTCTATTTTTCTTGGTCACTTACTTTTTTTTTTCTTTCTAGGACCCTCTATGGGCCCCTAAGTCCATGATCTGTGTCATTACATTCATGGTCCTCAATTTTGCTGGCCAAGAAAAAAGACCCAAGGAAGCCACTTGAAAATGTAAATGTCCTTTTCTCTAAGAATGTTCTAGAATCATCTGCACCTGTGAGTGAAAGCTTTGCTGCACGTGGGAGGGAGGTGAGTGACACCAAACAACCCTCCCCCACCCCCCAACAAAATCCCTTCCAAGGATCTAAATTGCTCTCTAATCCAAAATCTCAAAGCTTTGCAGCTGGGCACAGTGGTCCCTTGGTGGCTTTGGCAACATTTACTGGGGACCAATCTGAACTTTATATTAAGCATTGCATATGAAAAAAGAATATTTGTAAAATCTATAATAATAAAAGCGTAATATGCTAATTAGACCAGAGATCCTCCCAGATGAGGGAAGCCTGTGTCCCTGATGCCAGAGGAAAGCCGGTGCCAGCAGCCAGGGAAAGGAAGGCCTACTCTCGCACAAATTTAGTGCATCGGACCGCTAGTAGTATATAATTGAAGAGATATCCAAATAGTAAAAATAGGCTGAAGTGACAGCATGAGTAAGAACAGGATAGTTTCTTTCATTTTTTACATCTCATTTAACAATTATAATAAACTAAGTATCTTAAAAAGTAGTTTCCTAAACATTGATTTGGGGAGAGGATGAGAATTGGGGTTCTGCAGGCAGGGGTGTTTTGGAGGGGGCTAGAGAATAATTACAGGAACATGACATATAGTAGTATTTTTAACCAAACTATTGACACTTCAAAATATCAACTCTTGCCTGGCAGGTGTGGCTCAGTTGAGTGTCAACCTGTGCACCAGTAGATCACTGGCTCAGGGCACATGCCTGGGTTGCAGGCCGATCCCCAGTGGAGGCTGTGCAGGGCATGACCAGTTAGTTTCTATATCTCTCTCTCCCTTCCTCTCTTTAAGGAAAAAAAAAAAATCAACTCTTGTGAAACACAGAGGTCTGTTTAGTAGGGTACTATTACAGCTGGCAATAATGAACTAAAGACAATAGCAATACAGCCATACCTCATTTTATTGCACTTTGCTTTACTGTACTTCAGTTTGACACACTGAAGGTTTGTGGCACCCCTGGGTTGAGCAAGTCTAGTGGCACCATTTTTCCAACAGCATTTGCTCACTTCATATCTCTTTGTCACATTTTGGTAATCCTCACAATACTTCAAATGTTTCATTATTGTATATTTTGTGATCTGTGGTCAATGATCTTTGATGTTATTGTAATTATTTTGGGGTACCATGAACCATGCCATCTAAGATGGAAAACTTACTAAATGTTGTGTGTCTGACTTCTCCATGGACTGGCTAATCCCCTCATCTTTCTCCCTCTCCTCAGATCTGCATATTCCCTGAGACACAATATTAAAAGTAGGCCAACTAATAAACCTACAACAGCCTCTGAGTGTTCAAGTGAAAGCAAGAGTTGCATGTCTCTCAGTTTCAATCACAAACTAGAAATGATTAAGCTCAGTGAGGAAGGCATGTTTGGAAGCTGAGATAGGCCAAGAGCTAGGCAGGCTTCTTGTGCCAGTTAGCCAAGTTGTGAATGCAAAGAAAAAGTTCTTGAAGAAAATTAAAAGTGCTACTGCAGTGACCACATAAATTATAAGAAAGCCTTATTGCTGGTATGGAGAAAGTTTTAGTGGTTTGGATAGTGGTTTGGATAGATTAATATTCCCTTAAGCCAAACCCTAATCCAGAGCAAGACCCTAATTCTCTTCAGTACTATGAAGGCTGGGAAGGTGAGGAAGTGGCAGAAGAAAAGTATGAAGCTAGCAGAGGTTGGTTCGTGATGTTTAAGGAAAGAAACAGTCTCCATAAAAGCGCAAGGTGAGCCCATGCAGTATGGCTCGATGGTTGAGCAGTGACCTATGAACCAGGAAGTCACAGTTCGATTCCAGGGCACATGCCCAGGTTGTGGGCTCAATCCCCCCTAAGGGGCATGCAGGAGGCAGCCGGTCAATGATTCTCTTTCATCACTGATGTTTCTATCTCTCTCTCCATCTCCCTTCCTTTCTGAAATCAATAATATATATATACAGCAAGTGCTGATGTAGAAGCTGCTGCAAGTTATCCAGAAGTTGGCAGAATAGAAAGGAAAGGAGAAAATGAAACAACCATTCTGATTTTTTTTCTCTTCAATCTGATTTTTCTTTTTCTTTTTTTTAAATATATTTTATTGATTTTTTTACGGAGAGGAAGAGAGAGATAGAGAGCTAGAACGTCGATGAGTGAGAAACATCGACCAGCTGCCTCTTGCACACCCCCTACCGGGGATGTGCCCGCAACCAATGTACATGCCCTTGACCGGAATCGAACCTGGGACCTTTCAGTCCGCAGGCCGATGCTCTACCACTGAGCCAAACCGGCTTCGGCCAATCTGATTTTTCATTGGCCAAGTTCTCAAACTTTATGAGTGAATAAATGCCACACCTGCATCCCCGAATCCTTAGTTATAACTAATAATGAATGTCGGAACTAACACCCCTTACTTGTTATATCCTGATATAAAAACAACCTGGCAAAAAGCTAACAGTGTTCTAGGATCTACTTTTTAAAATCCTGGACCATTAAGAAAGTTGGGAGGAGGGGCGGGGGGTGGGGGGATTGGTATATGTACAAAAATAATAATTTAATAAAAAATAAATAAATTAAAAAAAGAAAAAAAGAAAAGAAAGTTGGGAGGGCAGCCTGGGGGTTCACAGAACTTAGGAGCTTCCTCTTACAGATCAATGCAGAGAGAACCCCCTAGCTTAGCCAGTGAGGGACAACTTTATAAAAAACAGACAACTGTTTATCCATACAAAAGAAAATCTTTCTACCAGTAGTAATGTATTAACATCTCAGCAGCTTTTCCATTGTGAATCTGACATTTCCTTCCTCAAAGCCCAGTTTGAGCACTTTTCCTTTTGGAAATGAAATAATAAAGCCATCAACACACAATAAAAGCTATGCAATATTTATAATCAGGGGTTTTTAGAGTGTATTTTATGTTAAAGAAAAGATTGAATTTCTAGGCCTTCCCTTATAACTCCCTTAAAACCTCCAGCTTTAAAATGAGAGACTCAAATTCTTCTCTCTGATCTTAATATTTATGTGGCTTCTTATTTCTTTTTTATCCCCATCTAAAACTTAAAATCCCCTCAACATCGCTTCAACTGCTCCCATTGAACTGGCAGCAGGCTGATCTTTTTATTGGTGGGTAATGGACTTAGTTTGATTGCTGACATAGGAACAATGAGAGGATAAACAATTCCATTGTGGCCATGAAATTCCCCATCTGTTGAGTGCGGTCATGACTGAAGAACGCTGGGCGGAGACACATGAATGAACCCACCATGCCTGATGTTAAGGACATCCGTCATACAAGCTGAAACATGTGGCTTCATAAATCAAGAGCTAATAGCAACTTTGATTGCTCATGTCATTAACTCGCCAGCCGTTTAAATACCTAAAAATTTATCATAATGTTGAGCATTGGGACCTGATTTGCAATTTGGATCTTACCAAGAAACCAGAGGTAGCAAGGGAAGCCAAGTGTCATTTTCTAAGTTATTTAAAAACAAAACAAAAAACAACAAAAAAAAAAACTGTATTAAACACCAATGACTTTATCTGGGGGGGAAGGGACTTTTTCAGATGCTCAGATATTTGCAGATGAAATATATGATGTCTAGAGTTGGTTTCAAAATAAAATGGGAGTAAGTCAAGATATAGATGAAAAAAAAGTTGCCCATCGGTTGTTTATTGATTAAAAAATAAGTTATGGGAAGCTGGGGTTTATTATACTATACTAGAAGGCCCATTGCACGAATTCGTGCATGAGTGGGGTCCATGATTGGGTGATCAGGCCGATTGGGCTGAGCTAGCCAGGGGAGGGGCCATGGGTGGTTAGCTGGTTGGCCCATCCTCTGGTTGAACTCCCAGTCAAACTCCCAGTTGAGGGGGCAATTTGCATACATAGCCTTTTATTATATAGGATTCTTCACTTTTGTATAGTTTAAAAGTATTCAGAATGAAAAGTTTTCACAAATTGAATAAGCTGGAAAATGGGAACTTGCATTGTATGGTACAAGCATTGTTGCCTAATTCTATCTTTTCTTAAAGAATGAGAAAAAATTATGCTCACACAACAGTTCAAGCATTGAACAAGGCAGATAAGCCATCCTCGCTAAACAGGAAAGCAACACATTTCAGAGGGAGATCAGGCAACACCTACTGTGGTTTTTCAGAAACCAACATCGCTCCACTGAGGAGAACCACCTTGCCCGAGATCATGCCTCTTCCCAAGGTGGCCATCCTCCAGTGAGTCAAGAAGGAGGTCAATTCGGAGGCCTTACTCAGCATAAAGTACAGGATACCCGATTAGATTTGAATTTCAGCGAACAACATAAATTTTAATATAACTATGCCCCATGCAATATTTGAGATATACATATACTAGGAACTCTATTCTTCTTAAATTAAAACTTTACTGGGTAATGTATATCCTATCTGACTACCAATACTCCAAGCACCTGCCCTCATATAAGGAGTCTTCTTCACCCACAAAGAACATTATTTTGCATAAGTTAAAGATTGAAACCAAGTCTCTCTCTCTCTCTCTCTCTCTCTCTCTCTCTCTCTCTCTCTCTCTCTCACACACACACACACACACACACACACACACACACACACATGAACTGGAAGTTGAATGTTATACCTGCTAAAATTACAAGTGTATCTCCACAGTCTGGTGCCCCCAAGTCAGCAAAGACTAGCACTGTGGCATGGTGTGGAGTCCAGGTTTTGGAATCATGACTAGCCCGGGTTAGGGACTATTTTCTGTAAAACGGTAGTAGGCCCACCTTGCAGGGTTGTTGTAGGGCGAATCTATAAAGTGCTTGGTAAATAATAGGTATTCAACAGTAAATTATCTGCATAGTGTCTGGCACATGATGAATTCTATAAATGTGCTGTGAATGAATGAATACTGCAAGGTGCAAGCCAGAAACCCGCAGACCACCATTCACATTGAAGGCAACCTCTGCTAAGCCCCTAAATACACATCCCCCTGATGGTTTTAAAGCCATGTACATACTCCTGGGAACCACTGCAGGTCTTCAGAATCAGAAGGAATGGGGTGTAGGCCCCAGGCATGGGGTGTTTATCAAGCTGCTTAGCAGAGCGGATGTGCAGCCAGGCTTAAGAACCACATATCCAATTCTTGGAGGAGCTCTTTGTCAAGAATCCTCTTCTGTTCAGAAGTGGTTCTCAATCTCTACCAAATCTCAGAAGCCCTGGAGAGCTTGTTCAAACCGATTGTTGGGCTCTCTACCCCCAGAGTTTCTGGTTGTGGTTGAAGGGCAGGGAGCTGAGAATTTGCCTAGCTAACAAGTTGCCAGGTGCTGCTGACCTGCGGTCTGGGGACAATTTAAAAACCACTGCATATTATAATCACTAGCAGTGTTTTTTATACATAGACTTGGGCCCTAGGGAATCGTATTTAAATAGTCTGGGGTGGGTGTGGAGGCAGCTGAGTGCCCCATAATTCTAATGCACCCAGGTCAGGAACATCTGCTCTCCTTACCTGAACTCTCTGCTCTCACTCTGTATGTCCTGAGACCAGCAAGGAGGGCATCACAGGGGCTCCTTAGAAACTCGGTCTCTCAGGCCCACCCCAGACCTGTGGAATCCGAATCTGCACTTTAACAAGACCCCCAGTGAGTCCCATGCACTTTGAAGCCTACACGGAACTTCTCAGAGAGGACTTCTTCAGCACCTTTGAGAGGGTGGGTCTGCAGAGCTCCCAGGTTGGAGAGAGAAACAGAATTAGCAACTCTCAGCTCTTCCCCTTTAGCCAAACAGGTAGCCAAGCATTTTTGCAGAGCACACAGTAAAGAAATAAAGGCTTCCATGGACATTAATTGATTGCCCTGGAGTTAAGTACAGAGGCAGATTTTTATTTTGGTTATTTTGAATTTTTAGGAGTTTACTTGAGCCAAACTGACAACATAACGCCAGGAAGCAAGATCTCAAATGTCCCAGAGAGTAAGTTTTGCAGCTTCTTCTATGCATTTGAAATTACATGATCGTTAATGAGATTATGTGCTTTCTTGAGGGTGGTGATTTCAAAAGGTGGGTTAACCTAGATGCACAGAAACAATGGACAGAGCTTGCTCGAGGCAAAGACAAACCTTTTATCAAAGCATTAGGCACCTGGGATATGACTTCCCACCATGGCCTGTCCAGTTAGGAATTTATTGTTACCTTACATAGAATTTCTTTTCTTGTTTTTGTCCATAATTCACCCTTTGGGTAATAAACCAATCTGAATGGTGCATCATTGACCAACCTTTTGGTGGGATTGTGTGGTCTCCCAGCACTAGGAAGGCTCAATCCTAGGAAGTCTCAATATGGATGTTGTCTTGTTGATCATTGTGAATGGGGAAATACTGTTACCATGGGATCTGAATTGAGGCAGAATTTTCCCCAAACAGGAAGGGCAGGTAAGTGGAAGGCAGCCAGCCACAAAGCAAGAATTTTAAAGGGTTATAAGTGAACATCCATGTGCCAACAGTGTAAACTCTCAGCAGTGACTTTCCAAAATTTCAGAGAAGACCCCAGGCCAGCACAGACCTCCCTTACTTACTTGATCTGGTCCTGGACAGAGGTTGTTACCAGTACTCATAGGTGTGATGTATACCTATTATTGTGTACGGATTATAGATTTTGTATTCCAAAATGAGGACTCAGTCATTCACCCCTCCAGACACTGTAAAGTACCTGGGCTAAAAGGACCCTAATGGTATAATATGATGAAGATTCTAGACTCAGAGCACAAAAGTCAAACAGGATCATGTTGGCAAAAATTTTAAAGATTAGTAATATTGAGTATTGCCAAGGGTGTGAGGAATAAGGCCCTCATATTCTATTGTGAAAGTGTCCACTAATGAAAAAATTTTGGAAGGCAATTTGGAAAAATCCCTCAAAAATTTTTAAATATTTGTGTTGATTTCAGAGATGAAGGAAGAGGGAGATAGAGAGAGAGAAACATCAATGATGGGAGAGAATCATTGATTGGCTGCCTTCTGCACACCCCCTACTGGGGATTGAGCCTGAAACCCACACATGTGCCCTTGACTGGAATCAAACCTAAGACCCTTCAGTCCTCAGGCCAATGCTGTATTCACTGAGTCAAACCAGCTAGGGCCCTCAAAATGTTAAGCATGCATAAGCTATGATCCACACTCCCACAACTATAAATGTAGCGAATTAAATATTAGATGACATACATAAAGATGTTATAATGGTGTACTTTGCACCATTATTTATACTTTTATTTTTTTTTAACATTTTTCTTGATATTCAGAGAGGAAGGGAGAGGGTGAGAGAGATAGAAACATCAGTGATGAAAGAGTATCGTTGATCAGCTGCCTCCTGCATGCCCCATACTGGTGATCAAGCCTGAAACCTGTGCATGTGCCCTTCACAGGAATTGAACCCAGGACCCATCAGTCCACAGGCTGACACTCTATCCACTAGAGCCAAACCAGCTAGAGTTATTTCTACTTTTAAAAAAATGGAAGTAAGCTATAGGCTTATCAAGAAAGAAATTAATAAATTAGTATAATGTAGTTTTCTGCTCATCTATTTAAAGATTGGGAACTCTATATAATCACACATGAGTGTGTGCATGGATGTGTGTATGTGTGTGTATGTAGTGTGACTCTATCTCTATTTTTTAAAATTGTATACATTCATACATATGAAAAAATCTGGAAGTGCACAATACACCCACCAGTCTGTAAGCAATGATTGCATTTAGGAAGTGAGACTAGAATTGGGGAAGTATATATCACTTTTTCTGCATACCCATCTACAATTTTTGAATTTGTTATAATAAGTAGGTGTTATTTTTATTATTTAAAATATATTTCAAACGGGTAAAAAATGACTTAGAAATTGTTTTTTGTTTTTTTTCTGGGTGTGTTTCCTCACTTTAACACATTTAGTTATATGTTTCAAGCTTATTCATTAAACATAGTACAATATGCTCTATTTGATTAAATTTTGGCTTTCTTAGAAAAAGCCTAATCCAGCCTGGATCCTTTGAGATTAATCCAGGTAACTGATTGGCTTCTGGGTACCCCAAAGGGGTCTTAATTTTATTTAATACCAGGTCCTTGAAACCATATTTGTGTGTTTTAGTCCCTGCCCTTTAAATAATATTGCCTCTTATGAAGTGTGTGGTTAACCAAACCCCAGACTTCTTTTTTAAAAATTGTTGCTCAGTGGTTTTGGGAATCAAGCCCAAAACCTGGGCATATGCCCTAACTAGGAATCAAACCATGACCTCCTGGTGCATAGGTCAATGCTCAACCATTGAGCCGCAATGGCCTGGCTGAACTAGGTATTTTAATCTTGGGCAAATTACTCAATTTCTTCATGTCCTATTCTTCTCACCTATAAGGTGGCAAAAATAGTCTTATTGGGTAGTTGAAGACATTAAATGAGATTATCTATCAGGCTTCCTAGCTCTTAGCAAGCATTTCACAGATGCCAACTCTCTTTGTTAATATTATTATATCATTATCAATATGAAGAAGTAAATCTGTACTGGTGTCATGAAAGTGCGTTGGGACATAACACACCCATGTTTCAACCTTATTTTTGTGTATAATATAAGCAAGATACAGGGTAAAATATAGCCATCCTATAACTTGAGCACCTTGAGTGTGGGAACACTGCTTATCCCACGTCCTGCGAGCACCTGAGAAGTTGTACAAGGAGATGCTAAGCACACGGCTCTCTGGAAATGTCAGCCTTAGTGTACACGGGTGGGAGGCAAAAATGCTGTGGAGAAACGGTCCTTTTGCTTAAAATAGAAATTCTGAAGGAAGCCAAATTAATACGCGACGAGTTATTGACTCTCCAGTTCTTCCTGAGCGAAAAGAAAAAAAGAGAAAAAAAAAAAAGTGAAAGAAAAAGGAGAATTGCTGTTCCTGAAGATCATGTTTCCCTTTGGGTGACATTCTCCAGCCAAGCTTGGCGCTCACCGAGTAGGCGATTTCACTTCATCACTTCACAAAAGACTTCCAAATTCACTGCTGCGGCAGACACGGCAAAGTGAAAAATGTTAAATTCATCCTGGCGGGGAGGGGACTGAAGCCTCCACGCTCAATCAAAGGTTTGCAATAATAGGATTCATAAAAAAAAAAAAAAAAAAAAAAAAAAAAAAAAAAAAAGACAGATGGGATTAGGAAATGTTGCCGTGAAGACTGAGACGAGCTGAGCTCACAGCACCAGCCTGCCTTTTGTGGACCTGCACACAATGATCCCCCAGCCAGGCTGGGTTAGGAGACCTCGCGACTAGGGGTTGACAGAGGGGCCCTCCCGTTCCCAGGCGCGCGAGGGGAGAGAAGGCTGGCAGGATGCATCAGATTTATAGCTGCAGCGACGAAAACATAGAAGTGTTCACCACTGTGATTCCTTCCAAGGGTAAGTGAACTTGTCCTTGACTGTTCCCTCCGTGAGGCACCTTGTGCTGGAGGGAGGGGGCTGGCACGTGCTGTTTTACTGAGGTTCCCCCATCCCAGGTCTCTGGACCGCTTCTCGGATTTGATGATATGTATTGTTGTTGTTGTTGTTTCTGAAAAGGAGGCACCTGGATAAACACCCATCGTGGAGAAACAATCCAGGGAGGGGGGGGGGGGGGGGAAGAAGGGCAGTGAAATATTCCTGTTTCACTTTAAAATACTGCAGCCCACCTCGCCAAACCAAAGCGACAGCAAGCCATGGTGGGAGGAGGCAGAGGTGAAAGCAAAATTCCCTGAGCAGCTAGGTAAATCCTTTCCTCTTCTCCGGCGAGCAAAGTGGGTCCTGAAATGAGAACCAGCTGCCTCCCAAACCCGATTTCTAGCCGTGCGGGGAGATAGAAATACTCCCCTCCGGGACCCCAAGTCCAAGGAAGTGGTCACATAAATGCCCTCACCCTGGCTGGCCTCCCTCCAGACCCCAGGGCCACACTCTCACACTTCACCTGGAACCAGCGCCACCCAGACCTGTGACTTTGTCAGCCCTCCACCCTCTGCCCTCCGAGGCCAATGGTGTCAAGTCGAGGGAGGGGCTTCCAGCGAGAGCTCAGATGTTGGCAGGTGTCTGTGGACTGGACGGAACAGGTCCCCTGCCCCCTCCAAAGCTCTGTCCTCTCTCCTGCGGCCCCTGCTCTGGCCCCGCAGCCCCTGCCGTGCTGGCAGAGTCCGGGGGCTCCGGCTGAGCCCTGGCCTCATTGTCAGACTTGAATGAAACGGACTGGGTGTTGGCTGGTGGTGTGACCCCTGTTCAAACAATTCCTTTCTTCTTCTTCTTCTTCTTCTTCCCTGGGCCCTTGCTGGAGGGGGTGGGGGGTGGGGGAGACGCTCGGCCTGGCCACAGACAGCTAGCGGAACGTAAAGGAAGCTTTAGACATCTATTGCCAAGGTGCCAGAGAGAAAAGGAGCTAGGGGTCAATCCACAGGCAAGGGTCGGCACTCTCTCTGGAGCCTCTGAAAGGTGCGTGGAGAGGCAGGGTGGCCAGGACCCTCAACCAAGGTACATGCCCCTGACCGGAATCGAACCTGGGACCCTTCAGTCCGCAGGCCGATGCTCTATCCACTGAGCCAGACCGGCTTCGGCCAAATACTCCTTTTCTAGACAACGACTTCCTAAGCAGTGAAATGTGCATAAATACCGACAAATACGTGGCTTAAAATCATGAGATGGCCGTGAATAAAAACGGCATGAAAGAAATATGGGATTAAATAATTTATCTTTGACCTAACATATTCATTGTTGTAAGTATGGAATAAAAATGGAAATCACGTTGTACGTGATGTATTTAATGGTGCTCACGTTATGGCCCAGTGGCTCCTCTGCCCCCTCAGACGCAGGTGCTCACGGTGGCACTGATGCTCTGACAGCGAATCTGAAAAGCACCTAAGTGTCCTTGAAGTGGGGAAGGGGTAACACGTGGTGTCATCACACTATGGAATACTCCACAGTCATCCACAGCGAGGAGCTCAATCTGCGTGTATGGACATAAGTCTTGAAATAGCATGTTGGGGGGAGGGGGGGACCAAACAGGCTGAACATGTATGTATATATGTATGATAACAAGGATTAAGGTTGGAAATATAAAACAATGCCATATATTGTTTATGGGTACATATGAAAAAGGTGTGAAAACATAGGCTGGAAAGAAACGGATAAACTCAGTGATGTTAGTATCCCTAGGGAGGGAGGGAAGACAGAGGGGACCTAAACTTGCCCGCTAACTTTTTATCACTTTTATATGAGAAGGAAAAAAATTGGAAGGAAGTGTTAGTATGTCTGTTTTCTGTCTCTCTTTTTTTTTTTTCCATTTAAAAAATGTTTAAAGGGAGAAAAAAATCAAAGCCATATGGCTCTTTTTAATTAAAAGTTATTATGCAGTTCAGGAGCAATATCATACTTCCCATGAATAAAATTATTCAAAACAGGGCCTTTAGCCAAAATTGGTTTGGCTCAGTGGATAGAGCATCAGCCTGCGGACTGAAAGGTTCCAGGTTAGATTCCAGTCAAGGGCATGTACCTTGGTTGCAGGCACATCCCCAGTGGGGAGTGTGCAGGAGGGAGCTGATCGATATTTCTCTCTCATCGATGTTTCTAACTTTCTATCCCTCTCCCTTTCTCTCTGTAAAAAAAAATCAATATATATATATATATTAAAAAAAAAAAAAAAAAAAAAAAAAAGCAGGGCCTTTGGCTTCATGTGCTTAGCATAGTGACCAAAAACTGCTACCTCTTCTGCACTGTGTGGCCTAGGGCAGGCTACTTAACCTCTCTGGGCCTGAGTTTTCACTTTTGTAAAAGAGAGAACTAGAACTCACCTCCCAGGGTTATGATGTGGGAAGGGCGAATATGAGATATAGAGAAAGAATATAAAGCATCTAGAACAGCCCCTGGCATAACGTGAGCACCATTAAATACATCACGTACAACGTGATTTCCATTTTTATTCCATACTTACAACAATGAATATGTTAGGTCAAAGATAAATTATTTAATCCCATATTTCTTTCATGCCGTTTTTATTCACGGCCATCTCATGATTTTAAGCCACGTATTTGTCGGTATTTATGCACATTTCACTGCTTAGGAAGTCGTTGTCTAGAAAAGGAGTATTTGGCCGAAGCCGGTCTGGCTCAGTGGATAGAGCATCGGCCTGTGGACTGAAGGGTCCCAGGTTCGATTCCGGTCAGGGGCATGTACCTTGGTTGCAGGCACATCCCCATTAGGGGGTGTGCAAGAGGCAGCTGATCGATGATTCTCTCTTATAGATGTTACTAACTCTCTATTTCTCTCCCTTCCTCTCTGTAAAAAATCAATAAAATATATATATTTTTAAAAGAAATAAAAGGAGTATTTGTAGTTTATATGAGACCAGAAGTGGGAGAAGTCTGCCTCTTCCTTCTTCTTGGTTTGCATCTTGCTTCTCTAAAGCCATCAGGCAGAGGGCCCTCGGTGAGAGAAGACAGTGCAAAAATATAGTTTGTTTTGATTTCATCTAACAAGGGTTTATAGCCCTCTTTGATTTGCCCTTTCCCAAATGCTAGTGTTTAGCCCTGCTTATTCAATGGGCACAGACAAAAACATTTTCAGAGCACAAGTTCAGCCACAGGGGCAGTGCTTCCTCGTGGTTAAGAGTATAGGCCTTGTCCCACCATCAACTATGTGACCACTACCCGCAGCATCCCCGTCTATAAAATGGACAGTATCTATGCCCTCCTCGAGTAGCTCAGTTGGTTGCAGCATTGTCCCAATATGCCAAGGTTGCGGGTTCAATCCCTGGACAGGGCACATACAAGAATCAACCAATGTATGCATAAATAAGTGAAACAATAAAATTTATTTCAATCTCTCTCAAATCAATAAATACTTCTTTTTTTTTTTTTTAAATGAAGAGCACCTGCCTCACAGAGTTGCTGGGAATGTGAATGAGATATGGCAAATAAGCCATCCACTTAATAAAACTTCATGGGGAGTTATCACATTTATTTTTTTTAAATATATTCTTATTGATTTCAGAGAGGAAGAGAGAGGGAGAGAGAAACATCAATGATGAGAGAGAACCACCGATAGGCTGCCTCCTACTGGAGATCAAGCCCGCAACCCAGGCATGTGCCCTTGACCAGAATTGAACCCTGGAGCCTTTAGTCCGTAGGCTGATGCTCTATCCATCGACCCAAACTGGCCATAGCTATTGTTGCATTTATTAATGTTGTATTATATCCCTCTTTCCAACACACAAGTATTGGGTTCAACCTAATAGTGATTTTTATTTATTTATTTATTTATTTATTTATTTATTTATTTATTTTAGCTGAGCCATCTTAATACCTCACAAAAATGTTATGGCATTTCTTAAAATATTTTAAAGGCACTTAAGTATTTTATGGCCACAGCAAATATTATGGAGTGTTTTAAATAGTTTTAAGGCACTGGGCATAAAACAAGTCCTTAACTAAGGACAAGTACGTCCTTTTACTTTCTAGAGAAAGAAAGACCTTTCAGGGAAAGGCTTCAGAGCCACAGTTCACAGTAAATACAAAAGATAAAAACTGTGGTTTTACCAAGAAGCTATACCAGCAGCTATTTCCTGAGGCACACTACACTGGGCTTCATTCTGGGGTAAACAGTACCAACAGCATTCAAAATAACCTGCCTGGAGATACACAATGATGGGGAAGGGTTAGTTAGTGAGGGGAATAGGAGAAAGAGGAAAAGAGAAAACCCCAGAAAGAGACACTCTAATGGAATGCTATGGTCTCTACAGTCATCACCGATTCCTCCCACCAACCCTCATCTTACAGAGAAAGAGGAGAATCATAACAATCACTACTAATACCTGGGAACTTACTCTTTGACAGGTGGTAGGCCAAAGGCTTTATACGAGTACAAATCAGTTTATTTAATCCTTACCGCAGCCCTCGGAGGTGGGTGTTATTACCCCTAATTTACAGATGAGGAACGTGAGGGCTTAGAGAGGATGAGTAATTTGCTCAAGTCTCATAACTGCAAGCGGTCAAGTTCAGATCCGCACCCAAGTGAAAGGAGCGGGGAGCCCTGGCTGCTGGCTGTACGCTGGGCGGTGGGTGTCAGGGCTGCACAGTGCTCCTCTGGTCACTCACCTGACAAGAGGCAAGAGGTCATTTCAGAGGTAGGCAGGGCGTGACAGGGTGGGATTTCAGTTCCCAGTAAGTTACTCTAGAGAGGTAACGTGGAAGAGAGATGCCTGGGTGTCTCCATTTTCAACAAAATGCACACCTTTTCTCAACTAATTTTTTTTGTTGTTAATTGATTTTTTTTTAAGCTTTTTATGTGTGTGGTAAAATATACACACTAGGTAACTTACCATTTAACCATTTTTAAGTATACAGTTCTGTAGCAATTCGAAAATTAAGATTGGAGTGTAACTACCACCACTCTCCATTTCCAGAACTTTGTCATCATTCCTAACAAACTCTGTATCCATTAAACCAGTGATTTTCAAACTTTTCTTCTCATGGCACACATAAACTAATTACTAAAATTCTGTGGCACTCCAAATATATATATATTGCCAATATGACAAAAAATAGTTTTGAATGATTTACAAAAATAATAATTAATCATAATAGGAATTACCTACCCTTTTTGCTCCAAAGTGACTTTTTAAAGAATCTGGTGCCGCCAAAACCAGTTTGGCTCAGTGGATAGAGCGTCAGCCTGTGGACTGAAGGGTCCCAGGTGCGATTCCAGTCAAAGGCATGTACCTTGGTTGTGGGCACATCTCCAGTAGGGGGTGTGCAGGAGGCAGCTGATCGATGATTCTCTCAAAGTTGTTTCTAACTCTCTATCCCTCTCTCTTCCTCTCTGTAAAAAAAAATCAATAAAATGTGTGTGTGTGTGTGTGTGTGTGTGTGTGTATAATTTAAAGAATCTGGTGCCTAAATCCTATATAATAAAGAGCTAATATGCTAATTAGACCAAACAGTAGAACAACCGTCCTGACAACCTTCTGGGTGAAGCCGGGGCTGTGAAGGCCGAGCCCCTTGCACAAATTTCATGCATCGGGCTTCTAGTACGTATATAAGGGTTTCTGGTACCAAGAATTAACCAATCAGATGCAACCTTATTATTCAATGGGACCAAGAAGATGCAACTCTATTATATGACCTATATATTTATGGTTCAATACAGGGCATTCTTGGAGGGTGGAGGGATTGAGAAAAAAATAAATAAATAAACTTCTAAAAATAAATGTTTAAAAGGAAGAAAAATTTCATGGACACAGACAACAATGTGGTAATTGTCAGGAGGACAGAGGGTAAGGGGAAGTGGAAGGGGATAAATGGGATATTGTACACAATACAGTGTACAGATGATATGTTGTGGAATTATGCGCCTGGAACCTGTGTTTTTTGTTAACCAGTGTCACCCCAATAAATCAATAAAAAAAAAAGAGAGGGGGCATTCACACCAGATGACTGTTGTCGTTTTTTCACTTAACAATCTAAGGGAAAAGAGGTCACTGCTCTTGACTAAAATAATCATGTATAGCATGTTTTGAAAGTTCTTGAGGCACACCAGTTGAAAATCTCTGCCTTAAACAATAACTCTCTATTTCTCATTTCCCAGCCCCTGGTCACCTCTATTCCACTTTCTGTCTTTATAGATTTGATTACTCCAGGTATCTCATATAGTGGACTCATACAGCCTTTGTCCTTTTGTGTCTGGCTTATTTCACTCAGCTCAATGTCTTCAAGTTTCATCTATGTTGCAGCATGTATTACAATAGAATTCAATTTTTTTTTCTTGAGGAAGAATAATATTCTATTGAACGTATAGACTACACTTTATTCATTTACTCATATCTGGTGATGGACATTTGGGTTGTGTCCACCTTTTGGCTATTGTGAATAATGCTGCTGTGTAAGTCGGTGCACGCTACCAAGTATCATCTAAAATTGCAGTTGAACCTGCCTCTTCTTCCCAGTCCCCATCCTCGGCCCCTTCCGCACTCCAGGTGCAAACCCTCTCAGTTTTGTTACTGTAGCTCAGTGTTTCCCAAAGTGTGGTACTCATACCCCCAGGGGTACGGGAAGAGTTTGGTGGGGGTACACGTTACACTGGAGTTTGGTGGGGATATGCACTGCACCGTGCTTAGCTGCACCTAATTCTATGTTCTCATGAGTACAAGGGGTACTCAGCGTTACGAAAATTATAGAAGGGGTACACATATGTCAAAAGTTTGGGAAACACTGCTGTAGCTATGTCAGCCTCATGGGTGTTCTCTAAAACCATTCCTTTATCTCTCTTCACAGTGTCCAGTCCAGCCAGAAGAAGAGTCAAAAGCTCTCAACACCTCTTGACCAAGAATGTAAGGAAACTTCAGTTTTGATCTCTTCGTTGACTTTTATTTAAAAAGTGTTGTCTAGCTTCTTCCCTCTCTCTCTCTCTCCTGTTCTCCATATAACCAGGAAGGTTTCCTGCACCCCATCTTGTCGCTGCATTCTTCCACCTCCACATAACTGACAAATGTCAACCAGACACAGCTCTGAATTGGAACCCTCAATTCTGCCATTTTTCCCAGACACAGAGAGCAAATCTCATTTTGTATCTATTGTGGGGTTTTTTCTTATTTAAACGGAATCCATGACGTGGGTATAGCACCCTAACCTAAGCATTCTCCTATTATTGGCATTTGTAATGTTCCATTTTCCCCCCTGCTGTTATAAATAGCAGCAAAATACTATTTTTTTTATTTATTAATTCTTTGGTGTATAGGCCTCAAAGTAGAATTAACAAGTAAAAGGATAAGAATAGTTTCATCTATCTATCCATCTGCTCTTTCATCTATCCATCAAATATTTGCATTCCTATTATGTGTAAGAGACACTGAGCTATGTGGGGAGAAATAATAGTGATTTTTAAAAAATGGTTCCTGCTTACAGTTTTGCCATATATGACTAGGAATTCTGAACAATTGCCAGGCTTGCAGCTATGCTTTGTCATTTACCTCCAGCCTCACCAACACTGGCTTTATTGTTCTGTATTACCTTTTGCTACTTTACTAAGTACGGTATATGCATTACCTTATACCAGTAGTTTACATGTCTTTAGAGAGTACTGGTGCTGTAAATTTCTCATTTTATTTACAGATTTCTTATATGAAAGTTGTCAATACCTCTTTGTACTTTAATTTAAAAGATTTATTTTAACTCCTAATTGTTTCCTCTTGGTTATACTGGAATTTTTATTTCTATCACAATTTTTCATAGAACAGCATTTTGATTTTCTAAGTATCTCAATTTTTAAAAACTTATTCTCCATTGAAGTGTCTTTGGAATGAGATGGGATTTAGTTGTCGTTTCAATGTACATTTATTATTCTTTAAATATCCAGAGCAGTATGTGTCCAATATAAAATTTGAAACATTATGCCCTGGCAGGTGTGGCTCAGCTGATTGGAGTATTGTCCGGTACACCAAAAAGTGGCAAGTTCAATTCTTGGTCAGGGCATGTACCCAGGTTACAGGTTTGATCCCCAGTGGGAGTCAATTGATCAGTGTTTCTCTCTCTCCCTTCCTCTCTTTCTAAAATCAATTTTTAAAAATTGAAACATTATGAAGATAGAAAATATAGTAGTATTAATAAATCCTAAGGAACTGTAGAACACAGTAGTTAGGTCTGTAGACTTAAGAGTCAAACTGCCTGGGCTTAAATTCTAGTTCTATCCATTTCTAGCTATCTAGAATATATTTTTTATATTCTTATGCAAATGTTTTAGGGATATATTCATAGGTATTAAATCAACACATGTGCTCCTTAAACTTACACAATTTATATATCAATTATGTCTCAATTAAAAAAAAAAAAAAAAAAAGGCCCTAGCTGGTTTGGCTCAGTGAATAGGAAACGGGCCTGTGAACTGAAGCTTCCCAGGTGTGATTCCGGGAAGCTTAGATTGCTAGTTCAATCCCCAGTAGGACACATGCAGGAGACAGCCAGTCAGTGATTCTCTCTCATCATTGATGTTTCTGTCTCTCTCTCCCTCTTCCTTCCTCTCCAAAATCAATAAAAATGTATTTTTAAAAAAAAGAAAGTGATCGCCGAAACTGGTTTGGCTCAGTGGTAGAGTGTCGGTCTGCGGACTGAAGGGTCCCGGGTTCGATTCCGGTCAAGGGCATGTACCTTGGTTGTGGGCACATCCCCAGTGGGGGGTGTGCAGGAGGCAGCTGGTGGATGTTTCTCTCTCATCGATGTTTCTAGCTCTCTATCTCTCTCCCTTCCTCTCTGTAAAAAATCAATAAAATATGTTTAAAAATAAATTTAAAATAAATAAAAAAGAAAGTGATCAAAGTATATGAGCATTGAAAAAAAATTATATAGTTATTGCCAAATGCTAAGCAACTGTGTTTTAAAAGTACCTTTACCAGAACACCTGAGCCAATACTGCATGGTATCAATGTTTTAATCTTTGACAGTCTAAGAGGTGAAAATATCTTATTGTTTTAATTTGCATTTCTTTAATATCATTCATCTTTTTATACGTTTTTTTTGTTGTTTTTTTGTTTTTACCTCCAGGTTCCTTACACCTGTCTTTTTCTCATTTTCCTGTCAGTTGCGTATCTCCTCAAAATAACTTTTGCAAATGTTTTATATGGTAAGAAAGAAAGGGGATTTCAATGGATGGAAAATCTCTTTGTTGTCGTGGGCCCTGAAAACTTAAGCCCACATACTAGTAGAAAAATGCTCCTGGCTTTTAAGACTTAGTGGGTGAACCCAAGGATAGAAAGGGAAGCAGTTGTTTGTAGGTAGCTCAGAGTTTAAGAAACGTTTCCCACCAGACGTTTCCATCAAGGCCTAGAGGTTGGCGTTACCTTGGATTTGAGAGAACCACAAATCATTCGTAACTCAGGGACGATCCCTTGGGAATTAGGAATATTTTGTGCTCAACCAAGTTCTTGGATGTCTAACCTTAAACAGTGTTCTGAATCACCCCTTATATCAATATCAACTGGCTTTGTAAGGACAGAACACTGGTTACAAAAACGTTTTCAGTGGAAATAAATCACTGTACTTTCTAGGGCTCCAGAGAAGGAAGTTCTCAGGGGACTGAGAACCTAAACAAAGGAGACAATTCTCACTCGTGAAGGTGAAGCCACGTGGACACGAGATACACAAAGCCAGCAAAACATGGGCACAACCTCTTGGAATAGCCAACTGACTTCAGCCAGGCACTGTAGACCGCGCTCTCAGGTTTCCTGGGAGTGGAAATTTTTTGAGAAAGACTGCTACGTTTATGGTTTCTGACTTCCCCTCTCTAAAATATTTTTACTCGGGGGGGGGGGGGGGGCGGGGGCGGGGGCGGGGGAAATGACTCAAGTATATGAATACATATAAAAATTGCTTTTGATTAAAAAAAAAATCAGAAGCTAGGGTCCTGTCTTCAAATATAGTCTTCCTCCAGGTGAGACAGCCTCCTCATGCCCTCTAACCTTTGAGCTCTCTCCTGAATTCCTGATTTCCACTCACAGCCTGACTCATCCTTTGCTTATAAAACTCAGCCCCAGCTGTACAGAACACTCAGATTAGAAAAGACAGGAAAGCTCTCTTAATCCACCAAAGATGGAGAAAGGGAGGCCCAAAGAAGAGAGAATTGGCTCTGATCTCGTTTCCTCACCCAATTGGCCCTCTTCCTCCCTTTGAGTTCCCGGGAAAATGATTCATATCTTGCAACTGCTCTAATGTTCCAATGTTTATGACTTTCTTTGTCCTGAAGTTCTTATTTGTGTCTATTCTCTCTCCTTCGGCTACCATGTGGATGTCAGGTTCCTTCCTTTACAAATATATTTTTCCTTTCTAAACCATCCTTGGTGTTACAGTTTCTCCTCTCTCTGGAGTTCCTTTTTTTTTCTTTTTCTTTTTTTTTTTCTGGACCCAGGGCACAGCCACATATTGTTCCTTCTCTAGACTGTCTCTCTGGTCTTTTCTCCGCCCGCCCCCCCCCCCCTTAGATTCTTGGGCAATTTTATTGACATCCTGATCAACCTGATGCCACCAACATAAGAGTAGCTCAAAGAGATGAATTTACACGAAGGTGTGGGTCAGTTAGGAGTCCCCGTGCAATGGAGCCCCTGTCTCTGTGATTCACAGCCCCTTCCTAATAAGCATCTGGGCACCATCCAGGAAAGATGGAGAAATGAGATTGCAAATGTCACGTTCTCCCCAGATTTTAACCTTGCGGAGGAAGGATTTGTCTGGTGATCTGCTGATTTTCCAAAATGAGCAATCAATTGCACTGGAAAATTCTTATCTGGATGGAGGTGCTTCTGTGAGTCTGACAAAGAGCACTCAGGAGTCATAAAACTATAGTTCTTGTCCTGGCTCTGCCCCTTACAGACCCGTGACCTTGAAGGCACAGGCCTCTCTGGACGGCAGTTTCCCCGATGTGTAAAATGAGGGCGTTGGGCTAGAGCATTGCTATGGGTTCCATCAGCCCCAAATCATGATGGTGCTCCATCACCTAAGTCTCACCTGTCCTTCTAACTCCCTGTTATTACATCCCACCCCCTGCTGCCAGTTCCCCATCTTACTGTGCACTCAGGGTGTAAAGAGCCCTCTCTCAGGTCAGTGTGTTCTAGGACCACCACCAGTGGCAGCAGCAGAAAGCCCTGACTGTGTCCTACAGAACGGAAAATAAACCAGGCTGTCAGAATGAATAAGTCTGGGTCCTACCATGGGCCCAAACAGAGTTCACTGCCTACCCTAGATAAGATCAAATTTGGGATATATAAATCTTCTAAGCAAAGGACTATCTGTGGTAAACTGAGGCAAAGAGTGTCAGCTGCCCTTATTTTCCTCTTGGGAGACATGAACTGTTTTCAGACACGGTAGATAAATACAAAAGTAGGTTTACAGTTGTGAGTATGTGAAACGCAGAGTTTATTCTTGTTGTTTATTAATTTGTAGTTTTCCACATTGAACACCTACTTTTGCCCACCCCTGTTAAGTGACATGAACTAAAAAAGCAATCTGTGCTATTAAAATTTCTACTAGTGACAGGCACTTACTCTGCCGCAAGACAGCAAGGCAAGCAGGGATATCCCCTTCCCACATCACCACAAAGTGTCAGAACTGGGGGCTGGCCTGGCCGGCGTGGCTTAGTGGTTGAGCGCATCAGCCTATGAAACAGGAGGTCACGTTTCAATTCCTGGTCAGTGATTCTTTAATCATTTATCTCTCTCTCTCTCTCTCTCTCTCTCTCTCTCTCTCTCTCTCTCTCTCTCTCTCTCTCTCTCTCCCCCTTTCCCTTCTTCTCTGAAATCAATAAAAATATTTTTAATAAGACATTTAAAAATCTGGCAGTTAGTTGGGTCCCAAGTCTTCCGGTAGAGAGCCATCTGGGAAGGCACATGGTCATTCTTTTAAAATCTTATCAGCTGAGCTCGAGGGCACTGGCAGAATCCTGTTATCAGTACTGATTTCTTATCTTTATCCATGTGCTGGGAATGAGGAACAAATAGGACTTTGACTCACCCAGGTCTTGATATGCTAAATCTTGTACCAAAAAATGAGCTTACCCAGATTTTGATGAATAGGATCTGGGCACACCCAAAAGTCCTTTTGACCTTATAATCCCTTTTGGAAATCAATCAATGTGCGGTGTTGTCTGTGGTGAGCGTGACTGTCTCTCTACCAGAGGGCAGGAAGCCACCCGGCACCCAGCTTTGAATCTATTTCTGCCTCTTGTCTCTTTCTTTCTCTAATTTTTTTAAAAAATATATTTTATTGAGTTTTTACAGAGAGGAAGAGAGAGGGCTAGACAGTTAGAAACATCGACGTGAGAGAATCATTGATCAGCTGCCTCTTGCACATCCCCCACTGGGGATGTGCCTGCAACCAAGGTACAGGCCCTGGACCAGAATCGAACCTGGGACCTTTCAGTCCGCAGGTTGACGCTCTATCCACTGAGCCAAACCGGTTTCGGCTCTTTCTCTAATTTCTTAATCCCCAGCTCCTCCCCTCAGGAACCTGCCTTTCTTCCTTTCCATGTGGGACGCGGAAAAAGGAGAAACACCACATTTTCCCTAGGTCTTCTGTCCTAACTGGGCATCCACTTAGCTGGCTAGCCTTCTTTCAAACAACCGGTCCTGTTGCCAGGCCAGGGTGCAGGTGACCAGCCCTGAGTTTTGGCCTGATGGCCCAGGATCCTAACTCGGGGATGGGACTGCTGGTGAGAGACCTCCGAAGCCCTTGTTTCCCTGCGCCCCTGGACATTCTGAAGTTCAATAAGGAGCTGTTTCTGGGCCATTTGCCCATGTTTTCTCACTGTTCCCAGCACTCAATGGAGTAAGAACGGCTCCCAAACGTGCACGTTGGTACAAGATCCATCTGCAAAGCTACAGTCCTGGGTCCTTAGATATCATTTGGGGAACAAGCTGACTGTCTCTCCTCCTCCCGGCAGGTGGTGATTGAGTCGGACCTGTACGCTTCCCGGCCCCTGGAGCTGCTGCCACGCCGCAGTGACCACCGAGACTGCGAGGGCCCCAGGTTCAGCCGGCTCCACAGGTCATGGCAGCAGGGACCCCACCCGGCCAAGACTCCTGCCAGACCGGGTATGTGCACTGACCCTGCGCCGGGTGCCTCCCTGGGGAACAATGGCTCACTGAGAGCCGCAGCCACCGTGTCTGCGTCCCAGCTTGTGGTCTGTCTGACTGCGTCGTGGTACTTAGTACTCCCCAGTGCCCTCGGTCACGCCGGGTGAGCAGAGCACCTGCAGTGTGGGGACTATGCTTTCCCTCCACACAGGCTTTCCCGCTCTGTGTGCACCTGCTCTGAGACCCCGACAGCAGCCCCACACAACTCCCTTCCGCCTGTACAGCTCGCTCTGGTGCGTGTTGTGAGCAAAGATGCTTTCATCTGCCATCGTGCTCCACAGGAAGTCCTGCTGGATTCAGATGAAAGTCTTTATGTTCTGGGGAGAGAAAGCCAGTGTAGTCATGACTCCCGTAGCAGAAGAAGCCTGCGTTATTTATTCTATAGGCAGTGAGTGTGTCCTTACGCAGGCTCTTCGTCAACCACTGTCTCAAAATCTCACCATCTTACATTTGATCTCATCATCTATACATTACTGAGGCTATTTCAACAATCTATTAAAAAAAAATAAAAATAAATTCAGGGATAGCCGAGACTGGTTTGGCTCAGTGGATAGAGCGTTGGCCTGAGGACTGAAGGATCCCGTATTCGATTCCGGTCAAGGGCATGTACCTTGGTTGCGGGCACATCCCCGGGCGGGGGGGGGGGGGGCGGGGGGGGGTGGTGGTGGTGCAGGAGACAACTGATCGATGTTTCTGGCTCTCTATCTCTCTCTTTTCCTCTCTGTAAAAAATCAACAAAATATATTTCAGGAACAAATTTGTTTTGAAAGCTGGAAACAGTATAGTCATACCTTTCACCCTTCCCCCTCAAGCAGTCCAATGGGCATCGTCCTCTAGCTCACTGAGGTCTGTGATGGTATTTTGCCTTTCCTTGCTGGGTTAGGTTATTTCTGTTATGCCCACAGCCTGCAGTTATTTGTATTTTAACTCCAAAGAGACATAATGGAATGTCTGGGATGTCTTTCTCAAAGCCTTCGTGTGTCAATAATTTTATATGTTACAAGAACTAAAATAAGACTTAATTGAGTATGTCCCTTCACCTATCCATCTTCTCTAAGGCTTCTTTTATTTAACACCCTGATCTTTTTCTTTTTCTTTTTTTATGATTCCACTATAGAAATGCATTAAGCATCTGTATTCTCTAGTGAAGTAATTACATACCTACATATGTCTGTAGAATGAAAGCATTCGGAAAACCACAATCTGCCTTGCAAATTAAGAGGAGATCAATTTTTCTCTGTGTCTATATATAGGTGGGTGGTGGGTGGGTGCAGTATGTGTGTAGAAAGAGAAAAAGAGAATATCTGCACTACAAAACCATAAAGTGAATTTAGAGCCATGTTTCTCAAATTAATGTGCAAAAGAATCACCTGAGAACCTTGTTGTTATGCAAATTCCAATTCTGTAAGGCTGAGTAAGGCCCCAGATTTTATGCTTCTAATGATGCTGAGGATTTTGGCCTGAGGACAATAAATTGATTAGCAAGGGTTTAGAGATGATTTAGTGCAGTGTTTCCCAACCTTCTCTCACGATGAGAATCACCTGGTGGAGTTGTTAAAACACAGATTCCTGAATCCCAACTAAGAAGTGCTAAACTAGAATTTTTGGGAACATATAGGTAAAATTGTATACTTAACTAGTGCTCTAACACAGATGTTATATACAGAGCACTAAGTTAGGTATGCAATTTTACCTATATGTTCCCAAAAATTCTAGTTTAGCACTTCTTAGTTGGGATTCAGGAATCTGTGTTTTAACAACTCCACCAGGTGACTCTCATCATGAGAGAAGGTTGGGAAACACTGATTTAGTGGATGGTCCTCAAAGTGGGATCTTCAGAACAGCTGAATCATCGGGGAACCTGCTAGAAATGCAAACGTTGGGTCCCACCCTAGAGATTGAATCAGAAATTCTGGGGCGGGGCCCAGCAATCTGTGTTTTAACAACAATCCCCTCCCCCAGGCGATGCTAATGTGCACTGAAGGCAGAGAAGCACTGATCTATTGCACCCATCCCTGCCAACTTACAGAAGAGGAAAATGCAACCATGGAAACCGTGTGACCTACCCAAGGTCGCACTTCTTGTTAGCAATGGAACTGAGATTAAATCTCAGATCTCCTCCCCCGGAGAATAACGTCTTCCCAGCTGTCTCTTATTAGGGGACACTTTCCTTCTTTTCTAAGTAGTTTATGGAAGCTTGGACAATCCAAGTCAGTGTTTTATTCAGAAAGAGGAGAACGGTAAGTTGTGAAATGGAGAGAATCTGCCTAACATGTGACACTCAGCTCATGCAGGGAATGTGCTAGTCAGGTTTAGAAGGAAAAGAAAAAAAAAGATTGAGCTAGGCGTTGATTCAATCTTCAGCTCCCGAATCTGATAGATTCTAGAGGGGGTGGGATAGAGGGAGGGTTTCTGAACCAAAGCCAGACCCAATGCTCTCCACAGGAGGGCTTGGCACCGGCCTCCGGCAAAGACTCTTCGTAAACTACCATCTTATGATCTGTCAGAGGAGGTGAGTCTCCAGGGATCTCAGATCCGGGACTTGTTTCTTTTCTGAGCTACAGTGGAGGCTCCTGGATGTTGCAGCCTTCTCACGTGAGAGCAAGATTCCCTGAGGAATCTTGGAAATTGCGGGGACTCTGAAGGCAGAGGCCCAGCTGACAAATGCTCTCACCATGAGACCTTGAGCAGGTGAGCCTCAGGAGCCTGGAGAGGGACACCCCACCTCCTGAGCCTGGGAGAACTGGTCAACCGTGGAACCTCTCCCCCACGGTGTCCTGAGGCACCTCAGAATCAGCAGAACTCATCCTCCTTGTTCAAACCTCTCTTCCTTTCTCAGCTGGGGCCACTGTGCATCCTTCCAGCAAGCCACTGGGATGTTTTTCCTAACACTCCTTTCTTTCCCCACCCTATTCTACCCACCACTTCCCACACTGACCGTGTCAGCTCTTAGATATGGCTCATCTCTCCCTCTTGGAACCTCAGGCTGCCTGGACTCGGTGTCCCTTCACCATCCCTTGTGTGTAACTGCCAACCCTGACCTTCAGTTCCCCTCCCTCCCAGAGGCTACCAGAAGGGTCCTTCGAAGCAGAAATCTGCCGATGCCATTCCTCTACGTTGAACACTGCATCCTTGCCACCTGCAACCACCCAATACCATGCCCAAAGCCCTCCAGGACGTGTCCTCTGCTGACCACTATGTAGTACATCTGAAACTAATACAGAATAATAATGAATGTAAACTATAATTTTAAAATAGTACATATAAAAGATAACTTTTTTGAAAAAGGAAGAAATTCCTGACTTTGATCATTGATGCAGACCCACGGGGGACAGGACAGAGTGCCCTGGGTGACATGTCTTTCATTCACCTTTGCAGTGGGGCCTGCTGAGCCCAAATCATCCAATCTGCGTGGGAGTCGGCCCTACGGAAAGTCTTTGGTGAGTCTCTCAGCCTGGGTGGCTGTGCCTGTGGTGCCCTCTCCATGCTAAGATGAGAGGCCCGTATCCTTTGGGCCAGTTCTGAGGGTTGTATAGAAAAGCAGGCCGGGGGGTTCTTCCTTGCCAGAAATTCAACCCCTTAGGAAAACAGAAGGTGTTACCTAGCGTACATTTCAAACATGGGTGGGGAGGGAGGGAGAGAAACATGTTTATGCTGGCCCCTGCCAGATGGACATGCCTGACTAATTCCCAAGGGCAGCAGCGACAGGGGAAAGTGATATGAGAGGGCTCAAGCTTCGTGAAAACTCCGAACACCAGTCATCTCAGGATGGGACGCGATGTGCAGAAGGGACCAATACCTGTGACAGGAGAAGGGTGGCAGGCTCGGGCACTGCCACACGGGCATGACCCCTCCCCGTGGGAGCTCTGTGGCAAGTGTTTCCCATCTGGGTTGGCCCAAGTTAGGTCCTCATGCCCGGGGCTTTATGTTTCCTTCTCGCCCTGTCAGAGCATGTGAGGTGCCCCAGGAGGGCATGACCTCAGACGATGTGGCCCTTCTGAGACATACCTGGGGGACCTGAGAGCCCTCTGTTGCCTGCCCTCCCACATTCTGGAAAGCTTGTCCTGTCATGAAGGGGAACCATCAGGTGGCACATGTCCAGGTCTAGCTCAGAGTCACCCTGAAAAAAATACGACTCCTGCATCTCCCTGTGGGCATGAACATGGGCACCGTCTGGGTAGTACAGTAGGGGGTGAGGTCATGGCTGGAGGCGAGCTTGGCTCGAGCAGCCTGTGCTTAATGAGTATCAGCCCTCAGGATTCGTGGACTGTGCCATCTGAGGACAAGACATCTGACAGATTGTCTGGCCCAGCCTCTTGTCCTCATGGAACAAATAGTACGGAGAGGTGAGAACTTCGCTCCTGGTCTGAGAGGAAATCTAACCTGAGTATCTCATCTAAGCCACCCTGTCCTAGGGAAACCACACAACGGGCAGGGATGGGACAAGCCATTTTTGTCAGGAGCCCCCTGTCCCAACCTAGTACCAAGGGAAACAGGATGTCTGGGCTATTGCTACAGGGGGGAGCTGTCAGGCTGTGACAGCTCGAACAGTTGGGCTCAGCCAAGCCCAGGGGAAAGCTGACATTACTAGGAAGAGGGGGCTCATAGCCTGGATCACCGGCCCCCAGGTCTGGGGCTGGGCTCGGACAGTAGCTGCAGCTGAGAGGCCAGAGCAGGTTGGGATGGGAGAGGGTGGTGATGGGGACCCAGTTACAAAGGAGGAGGGGGGGCAATAATAATGCAGAGGACAGAGGCAGCATGCTTGGCCCTTTCCTCTGGGCCTGAGACAGTGGGGCTGGGGTCCCGTAGCTCATCAGAGACTGGAGAGCAATTCAGAGCTCGCACGGCTAAACCAGATTCCACACTGAAATGGGACTAAGGACAGTGGGGAGGAAGGCGAGTGGGCATCTGTTCCCAGGTCTGTTGGCATCATGGGGAGGGAGAGCTCCCTGGAAGCCACAAGGTGGCACAGTAACTCTGCCCACAACCTCTGGCCGGCTCAGGAGAGAAGGGGGAGGTGAATCAGGGTGTCCTCAACCTGGAATCTCTCAGCGGTTCCCGGAATACGGTGACCTTGCGCCTTCAGTGGGTCACAGGGTAGAGGAACAAAGCACAGTGCGTATGACCATTGACAGAGCAGAGTCTGGGCTTAGTCCAGGTTAGGCCACCCATTAATTTTTACTTCACAAATGTCTCTTGAGCACTCACCACCTCCTTTAGGGAAGCTGCATAGGGCCACCAAAGGCTTACATCCCAGGCCCTGCCACATGCTATGTGACCTTTCTGGAGACTAGGAAACTGGACAAACGTATGAAACAAGTAGAGAACCATACAAAGGTAGAACTGGTGGTATGCAGTGCTGTGGGGGTGTAAGGACCAAGAGCAATCAACATGGGCCACCAGCCAGGTGGAAGGCTTCCTGGAGGAAGTGAGCTTGAAGGGCAGGCAGGGATGAGGCTCTGCCCAGAGAGGGAAGGAAAGGCCCAGTGAAGATGAGGAGTTGGGGGTGAGCATTGGGGAAGGCAGGAGTGGCCCTGCTGGGACTGGAACTGCTGACACCCATGGGGTTGACAGAAGGCGGAGCTGGGAGGTGGCAGAAGGTGGAGCTGCATAGATGAGGTGGAGCCGGCTCTGCAGAGCCCTGAAGAGCAGGTGCAGCGTTGGCCTCAGTCTACCCCGCCGTGGGAGGCCCTGCAAATCCAGGAGGGGTCTGGGGGATGGTTGGAAACAAGGAGGCCCCAAGGTGATTGGCCCTGAAGGCTGCAGCAGAGGAGATGGAAAGGATGGTGGGAATCTGGGCCATACTTCAAAGCAAGAACCTGCAGGAGTTGGCCACAAAGGGGACACAGGCAATGGGAGTCTGAGAACAGAGTTCTCAGGTAAAATTGAATTGTTCTCGCTCAAGTGTCTTCTCAAATTGGGGTTCTGGGACTAATAGCACCTAGGAACTTGTTAGAAACGCACATGCTCAAGCCCACATCACACCTACTGGACCGCTACCCGGGTGGGCCCAGCACGGTGCTCACAAGCCCTCCAGGGGAGTCTGTTGCCCACCCGAGTGTAAGGACTACTGCCCTGGGTTTGAGGTGGTTCTTTGTAGCCATTCATTCCCCTTTCAGTGGCTCCAGTCTTGCCGGAGTTGGGACCATGGCTACATCCTCACATTCTCTTCCCCTTCCTCACAACCCAGATGCCTCCGGTGGCCCGGATCTCAGTGAAGGCCCCCACAGCTGTCCTGGAGGCGGCCACTCCCAGCGGCTCTGACAACAGAGCTGTTCGGACAAGAGGGTAAGTGCCGCGCCTCCCAGCCCGCTGCCCGCTGCCCGCAGGGTGCCCCACCTGCCGGGCCCCGCGGCAGAAGAGGAACAGGTGGCCTGACTGACAGACTCTCGAGATGCTGACACGAGACCCATGCCAGCTGCACATGTCCCCTTAATGAGGACAATAACCCTGGGTAACTGTTTCTCCAGGATGAAGGCGAAGCCTGTTTGATGGTTTCCACTTCATTAACGCCAGTCTTTAGGCTTGGAGAACGGTCATTTGGAGGATTAGGGGTTAATGAGATAAATGTAATCACAGGCCATATTCAGAGCCTCCCCTAGGCAGGCTGAGGTCAGAAATACCTCCTGAGTTGGGTTCATGGCCCTTGTTCAAAGGTAAAAAAAAAAAGTACATAAGGTCAAAGGTTTCTAATCAAATTTATCACTCCCATGTTACTGGTACCTGTAATCCAGGGGCCAGCAGAGCGCTATATATTTACTTCGTAGGGCAAATATCCGATCCAGAGTATATTCAATGGTACCCTAAGAAGGTGGTGGGCAAGAGCCTTAAACTCAGTTCACCTTGTCCATTTGTGTCCCTACCACCATCCTCCATGCTGCAGGTGGCAGTCAAGTGCTTCCGCTTGTCTGGCACGCCCCTGCCTTGCTGTGACTTCAGGCAAGTTATTCAAACCTCCATGTCCTCATTTATTTAAAAAAAAAATTTTTTAAAGGCAAACAAAATCTGGGGATGTACCCCTCTGGAAGAGTATTGTGAGAATTGAATGAGATGATGTATAAAGAGCTTAGCATAAACCATTGCTATCATTTTTTTTTAAGAGACTCACAATTTAGGAGTTGGAAAGGCACATACTTGGGACCATGTTAGAGGCAGATGTGTGGGGGGCCGTGGACTAACATATCAACCCAGTGGAGCACACCTTGAACGGTGTGGGAGTCCATGGGGAAACAGGCCAATTCAGAACCCTTCTAGATGAAAGAAAGCCGTCCAAGGAGAATTATAAAAACCAACTCACCCAACCTATTGGGACCTGAGTGTTGGAAACTGAGACAATTGTTTGGACTGTGTAAGTCCTAGAAGCAAATTGTCCTCAACAACAATGGCTTTTGGTGGCTGCTGGAGCTAATCAGTAAAAAATTACTACAATTGCAACAGAGGCAACCTTACCAACCCACAGAGCTGCCCTGCAAAGGTTTTAAATGGATTCTTTTCTCCAAGCTCAGACATTCTCATCGCAGTTTGCTCCTGGGCCCTGGCTATTGACAAGTAAGGCCATTTCTTTCTCGTAAGGAGAGAAAGGGAGGAGGAAAGGAACATTATGGAGGCCTACATGTGCCAGATGCTTTATTTTCTCATTTTCCTCCTCACAAAAGCCCCAGGTGTTAGGTGAAATCATCCCCACTTTGCACATGAGGACACTGAGGTTAAGTCACTTGCCTGACATCACACAGTCCCTGGGGGGCAGAATTCAGCTCAATAGCCAATGCTCTGGGAAATCCACTCAGCAAAATCGTTCGTGTGGAGATGGGAGGGGTGGGCAAGTGGCACTTGGGACAAGAGCAGAACTTGAGGCCCATATACCAGCATAGCCAAGGCCACCTCCTCCCCTCATCCTATTGGGGGATCCCCCAGGGGATGTCATTCCTGCCTGGGGCCCAAAAGCAACCCTCCCTCCAGGTCACAGGCTGTGTGAGCAGAGGAGGAATAAGAGCTCAGGCTACCATATGCTTCTTCAGGGCAACACGTGGAAGTCTGGCTCAGGGAAGTGACTGTCCTCTTCACACCCCCTGGCTTTTCTTTAGATCCAGGCATCTCAAGAAGATGACTGAAGAGTACCCAACCCTTCCCCAGGGAGCAGAAGCCTCCCTGCCGCTGACAGGAAGTGTGTCCTGCGGCCTCCCCAGCATCCTCCGGAAAATGTGGGTGAGGCGTAAGAAGAAGGCCGAGTACGTGGGAGCGACCAACAGCGCCTTTGAGGCCGACTAAAGGCGACCCTCCCACGTGCAAAACAAAGGTCGCTGCACAGAGGGAGAACGCTGGATTGGAATGGAGCCTCATGAACACATTTACCTCTGCAAGTACCTGGTACAAACACATCCTATCACCCTGCCTCACTACCCAATCCCCCAGCCTAGGATGCACAAAAGGAACTTCCCTCGAAGGTAAAAAAAAAAAAAAAAAAAAAAAAAAGGCCCTTCCTTCTTAGAATCGCTTAAGCCCCTGGTCTGACAGTGACTTTGGAAGATCATAAGCTTATATCTCCATGTTTAAGCAAAACCGCACCAAAATAAAATTGTCCCAACCCACTTTAAAGACCTCCAAGGAAGGAAGCAGGTGATTCTTCTGTCTTCCTTGTGAGTCATTCTAATACGTGTGATTTCTGTGTAAATGTAAGAGCTTGGTGTTCGCGGCACCTGTAAACACAATGGTTCTTACTATTCCTGGCGTCACATTTATTTCCTCTTGACAGAAGGCTTTTCCATGACAGATCACTATATATTTACTTCGTAGGGCAAATCGCCGATCCAGAGTATCATCAACGTGGGTTTTGAGGATCATTTGGCATGATTGCATGAATTCTCTGTTCTTGTATGTGCAGTTTTTCAATAGAAAAAAAAAACACAATTAAAAATCAAATGTTGAGTGCTGATGTTTCCTGAAATGGCATAGTCTAGTGGAATTAACAATACCTTGCTTTGGTAGAATGATTTCAGCAGGTGATTTAAACTGACCCCATCAATCAGAGAGTATCCTAAGACTATTTATGTTAACGTATTTACTTTACAGCTGATGTCCTCTATCTGTATGTGGCAGCTGGAGATGTCTGTAGGATGGAAGTAACTTATTCATTTTTACTTTAAATATTTCATGGTGAAGTGTTTACCGTGTACAGAACATTTTTATTGGCCAATTCAAATAAAAATAAAGCGTGCTTTGTTTGTGACATGGATAAACCACCGCAAGAGTGTGCCTGAGGCTCCCTCCTTGCATGAGAGAGAAGACTTTCTCACATGGACAGAATCATGCATCTGGACCTCATTGTTCCTTTACCTACGGCCATAGCTGGTTCTGATATTACAGGCCCTGCCCAGCACGCAACACAAGGACCATTTCTGAGGGGGCCTGCTCTGGCCTGGCCTGTCCTCTCTGAGTTCATCCTCCTTCCGGCTGATGCTGATCCCTTCCTCCCCACCACAAGCCCCAGGGGGCCCCCATGGCCATCCCCAGCCTGGCCTCCTGGGCAGGGGAAGATGCAGTGATTTCCCTCTGTGCTCCCCTCCTGGCCAGCCTCCCCAGAGACGGCTCACTATGACTCATGTCACAGCCACTTGCAGAAAGTGCCAGGGCTAGCTACAGACGGCCATCTGAGAATGCCGGAGCCTGGACTCTCCTAGCACCAGAGGCAACAGGGTTTCCGGGACATGTAGGGTAATAGAATCGCCTCTGTGAGGACCGCGTTCAGTCAAATATTTCAGTTCTTACTTGAGCGCTCTCTGTGGCAGCCCCCACTCCCCCGCCCGGTACTTGGTTGCCGTTAGAACAGGCAGATGGGCAGTGGGTAGGAAAAGCAGCAGCAGCAGCAGCCAGAGCCCAATTTTAAAAGGAACCACGTGACACCTTGACTTCAAATTGGCAGAGACTGAGGGACAAGCAAGGAAAAACACAGGCAAAAAAGATGAATCTCCTCAGCATGCGAATTTCATTTCGTTTTTAATTTCTTGTAAGAATGTCAGCCTCTGTTGAGAGGTTTTTGGAAAATGCATCACTACAGGGCCTGGGGAGAGAGATCTCGTTCTTCAGACAAGGCCATGTGCCTAGAAAAAAAAGAAAAAGGAAAAAAAAAAAGGATGGAGGGGAGGGGGGGGACTACTTTAAACCTGAAATGAGATTCATATCTATTAATATCCTTTGTTGGGAGGGGCCGGATAGGTTGGGGGAAGGTGTGTGCGGCCCAGGGAGTGGAAGCAGAAGGAATGTAATGTGCCACACGGCCACTGGCAGGGCAGCTGGCCTGTGCCGACCTGCCTCCTTTCCCTGTCGGGGGCTGAGGAGAAGCCAAGGAGAGAAGCTCTTCCTTTCCCACACCCCTCAGACCTCGGGAGTCCCCAGCCCTGGGCTGGCCCCTCAGAGCACAGGTTGCATGAAGCTAAACTCCTTCCCTAGGAGGCAAGCAGCCAGGCCTTTGCCGGTTGGATGAAGAGGGGCCTGTGCTTTTCCAGGAAGGGCAGGGGACCTGGATCCTGCCCAGCCCCAAAGAGGGAGGGGCAGCCGGGACTCTGGCCAAGTGCTGAGCAACGTTTCAGACTCCAGCCACAGCAAAGCACACTGCGTTTTCTGCTCTCTGAGCATCTGGGCCCGGGCCCTCTTCGGGGAGAGGTCTCTCTTCAAATCAGCCAGCGTTTGCTCACATCAGACTCTGTGCAGAGCTCAGGATTCTGCCCAGCCTGGCAGTGCTCCCCGGAAGTAAATGTCCTCCTTGAAGAAGACAGGAAACGGCCACCACAGGGTGTCCTGCGGGGTCCCACTCGCCGGTGCCGTACACAAGCACACCTGGACACGAAGGCTGGTGGGGTGAGCCCCAGACTCAAGGCAGGAAGCCAAGTTTCTAAGTCTCAGCCCCACACTGACTTGCAGGCTTGCCGTGTGTGTGTGTGTGTGTGTGTGTGTGTGTGTGTGTGTGTGAGAGAGAGAGAGAGAGAGAGAGAGAGAGAGAGAGAGAGAGAGAGAGCCTCCATTGTCCCTCCTCTGTGAGTCATGGGTTAAAGGACCTGCCCTTGGACCTCCCAGGCCGATGTAAGATCAGAAGAGAAGCTGGTGCATAAAAGGACTTTATAAATTGTGAATTGCTTTCCTAACATATGGTGTTATGATAATCCCCTCCATTCAGAAAGAAGCCGGGCTGGGCGTGGGGAGAAGCGGCTCAGGAAGCTCAGCAGGAGCGGGGGCTGAAGAGGGAGTCAGGCTGGAAATAGAATTGTTCCAAAGCCCTGGGCCAGCATCCCCAGCCAGTGCCTGCGGGTGGCTGGCCGACAGTGGCGCCAGGCTGGCAGGGCCCCAGGCTACCTGCTCCCCGTGGTGTGTGTGTGTTTGGGGGGGCGGGGGGGGGGGGGGAACCTGAAGCCTGAGGCAGCCCAGCCGCACTGCGGGCCAGGTCCACACAGCCAACGGCCCTGGCTCCCAGGCAGGAAGTGGAGAGCGGTGACCATCCTTGGACTTCACCGTGGATTCCAACGGCTCACTCTCTCCAGGAGCTGCCTGGTCGCTGCCAAATGTGGCCCTGGCCTCCTGCCTGCACTCCCTACCAGCAAAATTAGCCCTCAGATGAAGCCTACCAAGTAGGCTGGCCCAGGGGGCCACCGGCCCTGCCACATCCCTGGGGCCTGGGAAGGAAGCTGGCCTCTAGCTCTGAGGCCGATAACAGACACCTGCACCCACGGGACTGAAGACCGAAGACCTTGGGAGAGAGAGGTCGGGGTTTGGAGGCAAGCGGGCCGGCTCGGGCGTAACTAGGCAGGGAGTTGCTGTTTCACAAACAAACACCACTCCAAGGCATTCCTGCTGCTTGCTCAGGCCAAGGGAAGAGAGGTCATAATCCAAGGAACAGTGACCTCATCAGGAAAGCAGGCTTCCAGTCTCTCACACAAACCCCGCGGTCCCCAAGGACCCAGGAGACCCGGGGTGTCTTGAACAAGCCCAGAGCCACGTGCCCTGTAGAAGGAGCAGGTGGCAGGCTCAGGAGCAGGCTGGGAACTGGGGAACCACCATCCCGGGAGGCAGGCTCTGGGATGGGGAGATTTTCAGCCTTGGGTCCTGTCTTCTTGTCACAATATAAAGAAACCAGAACAAAGTCAAGGTCATGGCTCTCTAGGGTCCTGGCCAGGCTCTCGACGTCAGCATGGTGCCTCAGCAGCATGGGGAGCTGGGAGCTCTTGGGAAATGGCTCAGCTTGGTCCTGCTTCGTTTCCCCTCATCGCTGCTTTGTTCCTCCCCAGGATGTGGTGAGAGGTGCAGATCAGGGAAGGAGGAGAAAGTCGGAGGAGAAGGGAGGCCTGGCGTTCAGGCTGTTCATTCCCTGCTCCTCCAGCCTGAAAAAAAGCAGAAAGCCACTCCCAGCCTTTGAAACTGGATAAACACCCCGAAGTGCCCAGAACTGTGTGCCAGGAGCTACCTGAAGCCACAGGCTAACTCCACACCCAGCCAGGGCGTGGGAGACTTCTTTACGTTAAAGTAAATGCAGCTGTATTAGGCGGAGCAAACATGCATTGGGTGTTTACCATGTGTCGGACACTGTGCTTAAAGGGCTTTAGCTCATGCAGAAATGTCAGTTACATCTCAATAAAACTAGAAAAAATAAAATAAAATAAAATAGCCAAGAAAACAATAATTTAAATTTTTTTTAAAAAAATTATCACTATAAAATAAAAAATAGCATTAATAAACTTTTATTACTTTAGTTATTAAAGTCAGAAAAGGTCGATAAAATATAGGTTACTGGGGGGAAAACAAATATATAGGCAACTGACTTTTAAATGGTTCAGGCGGGAAAAAAAGATGTCCTTTGCACTATGCTTTCAATTTCTCTGTAAGTTTGGGATTATTTCAAAAAGTAGTTTAATTTAAAAGAAACACACACACACACACACACACGCACATGCACACATGCATACACGTGTGCACAAACAACATGAACCTTGAAAGAAAATTCTTAGGTTGGAGATCCCCAGGACATGCCTGGGAATAGCAGGTACTCTGAGCCCCCAGCCCCCACCAGGGCTGCTCATACCAGTGCCAGCAGAAAGGTTACACAGGGAGCAGGGTCATGGACTTTGGATTCTCCATCACCTCCATACTCACACCCCCTTGCCCCACCCACCACTCCTAGAGCAAAAGTGCATCGAGGTCTCATCGCTTTACTGATGGCCATAGGGAAATCACTATAAAGCAGAAATGGTTCTTGTCCTCTGGATTCCCTCTCCACAGGCCGGAGGTTTTCTGACCCTAGCTCCTGCTGTGGGAAGCAGGGTGTGTGAGAAAGTGCCAACCTGCCTGGGAATGTCTAGGCTCCTAGAGTGTCGTTCCTACACAACTTCTACACCACACGACTGCACCTACCTGCTCCTCTGGGCTCAGGGCAAAGGGCCCGGATGCCTTTTCCATTTCTAATGACCTACGGTAACTGCTTTGTTGGATAGCCTTTCATCCTTAGGACCCAGAGAAGGGTTAGAAACTCCTTCCGTGTTCCTGACCAAAACCAAAACGACTTTTTAGAGGGAGGAATTGTGGTCTCGATGCTCCAGGGAGCTCGGAGGAGCCAGCTGGGCCTCGGCCAGCCCGTTACTCAGCAGGTGAGCTGATTTGGAAAGGCAGGGATTGTGTCCCAGTGTCCAAGGCAACAGCACAAACAGTGTGGAGGCGCGCCGGTCAGTGCCCTGGGCTCCCTGACACAACATTCCTAAGTCATGTCTGCTGGGAGGGGGCAGGGCACAGGAAAAAGCAGGTAGGCTGCTGCTGCTGCTTCTCCTTCTTCTTAAGGAAAAGAACAACTGAACTGCTTACTGAAATATTAACTCGGTGTTTGGTTCACAGATAATCTCCATGCCTTCTCCATTTAGAATTCAACACATGTCTCAGTTATGCGGTGTCTTTCTAAAGAAACAGAGGCGTTAGTTATGAACGCAGGAGGCAGAGTTGAGAAAGGGGCAATGGCAGCCAAAGCAAACACATCGTTGTTGTTCTGAAGTAGGCCTCCTTTTTTATTTTCCTTTCCCCCCTCCAAAAAAAAGCTTTATTGTTTCCATTTGGTCCGGTGCATGGGAGAGGGCTTCAGGGTGGTTAAAAAAAAAGCTAATAGTTTCAGGGAGAGGCCCAGGCCAAAGCCAGACATGAGGGCATGCAGAGGGGCCCCTCCAAGGCCTCTGGGCTCCAAAAGCTCCTAGTTGTGCTTGAAGGTGAGCCTTTGGAAGAGATATTCCCCAGCCCAGCCTGGGGCCGGCCAGCCTACAGAGTGAGTCAGGTGTGGCCCATCTTCTGGATGAGTTTCACCTGCTCACCTCGGAAGTGGCTCTCCAGGAAGTCACAGAGATGAGGGTAGAACCCAGGGCCTGCAGCTCCCAAAGGGCCTGGTTCGGGTTCATCGCCAAGGCCAGGGCCGTTTCCAAGGCGCCCTGAGTTTTGCCCACTCATCTTGGGGAGGCCTCAGCATGCCCTGGAGAGATGCAACTTGAAGAGATGCGCTTCTTCTCTGCCCACTCTCAGAAGAGGGGGCCCACGCCCTCCAGAGCCACATCCCCAGGTGGAAATAGAAGCCCAGAGAGAGGTAGGTGTGGGAGGCCCGCAGATGCAGGTTGGCCTCACCTTGGTGAGATGATTCTGATGAATTTGTGAGCTCGTGGTTGTTGGGCAATGAGGAGGTGAGGTAGAAAAGGAAAACGGTGTGTTGGCTGGTCTCAGAGGTGGTCCTGAGGGGGTGACAGGAGGGTGGTTTGAGTCTCTTCCATCTAAACAGTGTGAAGCAGGAGACAGAGCCGGGACCGCCGAGGGCATTATGGAGTATTCTTTTTTTTAATTTTTATTTTTATTGATTTTCTACAGAGAGAAAGGGTGAGAGATAGAAACATCGATCCAATGCCTCCTGCACATCCCCACTGGGGACGTGCCCGCAACCAAGGTACATGCCCTTGACCGGAATTGAATCTGGGACCTTCCAGTCCACAGGCTGACGCTCTATCCTCTGAGCCAAACCGGTATTGGCTATGGAGTATTCTTGATGTGAGAACATTTTTCCAACCTTGGGACATTCCAGGCTCTTCCCTCTGCCTGGAAATGCAGTTAATAAAAGCACAGGCCTAATTCCCGCCTAAGTAATTCCTATAGTGCTGGGGACTTCCAGGATGAGAATCCGTCCCCCAACCCTCACCCCCCAAAAAATCTGTATTTGTGACAGCCATTAAAAAACATGTCCACTTTGACAATTTAATATTGTGTTTTGAAATGCAATCTCTGTAAGACAACAAAAAGCAAAACGTATCCTAAGGAAACACAGCAGTTAGCAATGCCGATGTGGGAATTATGTGGCAAGCAAGAGAAAGCGGAGGTTAGGGAGCATGAGACGGCAGAAATGAGCTGGGAATTAGATGTGAGAGTTTGAGAAGGCAGTCAGAGAGAAAAGGAGAAAACGGGAAGCTTAAGGAAGCTTAGGATCAGAAAGCAGAATGATTTCAGACAGGAAATTGTGCTGGACACTAGGAATGCAAAAAGGAAAAGACAAGCCTTTCTCTGGAAAAGAGCAACAGTCTAGACTCAGACACCAATATAAACCGCATGACCCATGTCACAGTTGAGGCATTCACAGGGTGCAGAAACCAACATGGGACACGACAAATGCCGAAACATGGGCCTGGAGTCTCCTGAAGGAACAGCTGTGACCAAAGCAGGGAGGACAGCTCTCCAGCATAGACCTTTTGTTAGTAAATTTTACTCGATTAAGAAAAGCAACTTCTTTTATATAAATATATATATATATATATATATATATATATATATATATATATATATACCGTGTTTCCCCGAAAATAAGACCCAGTGTATGGAAAGATAAGACATCCCCTGAAAATAAGACCTAGCGCAACTTTGGGAGAAAAAATTAATATAAGACACTGACTTATTTTTGGGGAAACAGGGTGTATATATATATATATATATATATATATATATATATATATTTCTATTGATTTCAGAGAGGAAGGGAGAGGGAGAGAGAATCATTGATTGGCTGCCTCCTGCACGCCCCAACACTGGCGATTGAGCCTGCAACTCAGGCAATGTTTCTTGCCTGAAATCAAACCTGGGACCCTTCAGTCCTCAGACCAATGCTCCACCCACCAGCCAAACCAGCTAGGACAGTGATCAGCAAACTCATTAGTCAACAGAACCAAATATCAACAGTACAACGATTGAAATTTCTTTTGAGAGCCAAATTTTTTAAACTTCTTCAAAATAGACTCACCCAGGCTGTGGTATTTTGTGGAAGAGCCGCAGTCAAGGGGCCAAAGAGCCACGTGTGGGCAACATCTTTCTTGATACCCATCCAGAATGGATCCAGGCAGATCTGAACCTCCCTGTTTCTAGCAGGCAGAAACAGAGGAGGAGCAAAGAGATAGAAGCCCTAGAGGAAGACAGTACCATAGGTTAGGACAGGGCGTTAAAAACAAACAAACAAGCAGGGATTCAGAGGCCAGTGGTCCAATTGACTCCAAATCCTTAGTGAATGGGTGAGCTTCGTTCATTTCCCCCCTTTTTTAATGTTTATTGTTGACAGTATTACAGATGCCCCTGTTTTCCCCCCTGTTGATCCCCTCCACCCTACTCCCACCCCCTCCCCAGGCCTTCCCCTATTGTTTGTCCAGGGGCTATGCCTCTATGCATAAAGTTCTTTGTTTAATCTCTTCCCCTGTAATTTATTTCAGCTTCACTTCACTGTGGCCCACAATTTTTCTGAAGAGGAAAGAGAATCCCAAAGGGCACCCTTACTTAAATATTTAGATACACATTGACTATTTGCTTATAATTTATATGCAACCTGTTTCCAGGATTCCCTAAGCACTTCCATCAGTGCCTGAGCAGGACTGAGATAGAAGTGTGGGGAAGACTAGGCAAGCTGGGGCCTCCTCGGGTTCGGCAAACATTTGTGAGCAGGTATTACAGGCTCAGCACCTGTTTTCACAGATATGTGTTCTCAGGAAACCTCCCTTGCTAAATGAGGAAGTGGAGGCTCAGAGAGGTACAATAACTTGTCCAAGGTCACACAGATACTAAGTGTGCTTCTGTCTGCATTAGTCCTGGATTAGTTGATTACCCCACAGATGCAATAGATCTGAAGAACTAGACAAGCCAGCATGAAATCGATTGTCTTTAAATTGAATAGAAAAAAAAAAAAAAAACACTCTTGAAAATGTTTTCAAATGATGGCTGCTTGAGTTTGACCAGCAATAACCTCTTATGAAAGGGAAATAATTTGGCTACTTGTGGTTAAGAAATATTGCCTCACCCTCAATGTCATACCTACCAAATCAGTCAGCTCCCTACTTGCTCTGCCCTCCACTTGAGTCATACAAGTGTACCAGGGACAGGAAAAGGGGGAAATCCATTTCACATCTGAAGTCTTGTTTTAGGAATGAGTGACTCAAATGCCACTGACAGATTCCCTACCCAACCAAATAGCCTTATTAAGGAAGCACATGCTTTCAGTGTAACCTTAATGGGATTTAGGCCTCCAGGGCTCCACTTTCTAAAAGACTAAATTCTGAGACTCAAGCCTGCAGACAAAATCTTCAGGAAGCTCTAGGGCACATGATTTAACTTTCCCAACCCTCAGTGCCTTCATGTATAAACTGAGGATAACAATACCTACCATATAGAGAAGTTGTGAAGAATAAACAGGATAGGGAAGCAATGAAATTGGCACATTCTAGGAGCTGGATCAGTGTGAATTCCTTCTGGATTTCCAGAAGAAAGAAAGAGGGGTTGTAATGGACAGTGATAAGCGAACGTATTTCCCCGTTGACTTCGTTTCTTCAACAGCCACGAGTTCAGTGCCCACTGGGTACTAAAGACACAAAGGAGAACTGGCAGGCAGGACAGAGGTAGAGTTCATCGATAACACAATGAGATTGATGCAGAAACAGGTCGAGCAAAGAGGTAGAGCCCCCTGAGGAGGACTGACTAGTTCTTCTGGGGCGTTAGAGGACCCCAGGGAAAGGTGGAATTGGCTGGGGCCTGGAGTATGGAGTTGCTAGGCGGAGAGAATGCATGTTAGGCAAAGCAAACAGCAAAAGCAAAAAAATAAAGAGAAAGAATGGAGGCCTCAGGGAGCCCATTTGTCTGTGGGGAAGGATGAAAGATAAAACAGGGCAGTGGCTAAGGGCCTGGAATGCCATCGTAGGCAGCTGTTTTAGCTTATGCTTGGCAGTGGGTAGGTATATGATGCTCATAGGAAGAAGTGTGCTTTTGCAGAGATCTCCGTTACAGAAAGCTCACACCAGCAGCTTTGTCTGTGATACGATGGAGCGTGCCAAAATGTTGAAAAGTGATGAAAAGAAATGAGGGAGAAGGAAGGGAAAAAAGTCTAAGAGTCTGGATATATCAATAATCCATAATTAGCATTCGAATAATGACATGGATTCTAGTTCCCAGGGGCTCATAATACTAAAACTCTGTGTATGGCGACTGCCATATGCCACTCATACTGAGTGACATATCCTTCCTGCTGGCACATTCCAAAGTGTGACTGGGAACCTAAGGCACCCAAAAGGGCATTTGTTCCAGTCAATTCAAAATGGCCCCTCTCCTTAGGCAATGAGGTCAGCTCACGAGGGAACCAAGTTTTCTTTCTTTTTGTTTTTAATATATTTTATTGATTTTTTTACAGAGAGGAAAGAGAGGGATACTTAGAAACATATGTGAGAGAGAAACACTGATCAGCTGCCTCTTGCACACACCCCCACTGGGGATGTACCCACAACCAAGGTACATGCCCTTGACCGTTTATCGAACCTGGGACCTTTCAGTCTGCAAACCGACGCTCTATCCACTGAGCCAAACCGGTTTTGGTGGAACCAAGTTTTCATACAGCACCTTGATATCTTTTCCTGAGCTCCGCTTTCTCTGAGGTAGCATAACCATGCCCTGCAACATGCTTGGCCCATGAATTTACTCATGTACTCACTTAACATTTATGAAGACCTATTATATGCTAGCAGTATGAGGTCTATAAGGGAAAATATAGAGATATAAGGAAGAGATAGAATGGCACTGTCTGCAAGGAGATGGCTTCTAATGTGTAACGTAGCTCTAAGAAAATGAAATCGGCTGAATGGAATTCAAGGTGATTTGAAAAACTTAGATACTGCACACATTTTGACACTTCTGTATTGGCC